>NC_069500.1:418374618-419009618 GCF_027579735.1 Bombina bombina | reverse complement strand
CACTAGCAGGGGGTGTCAATCATCCCGACTGTATCTGATCGGAATGATTGCTGTCCGCCACTTTACGACTGCTGCTTCGTGACTTAAGTTTCAGGCGAACCTGAAACTTCGTGGGTAGATTGCAGCATTCGCTGCTTGATAAATCTACCCCATGGCCTGAGAGAGAGAAAGGAGGGGGTAAAAGGAGAAATTGAAGTGAGAAGTTAGTGGAGAAAGATAGACGAGAGAATTATAAAACAATTTTTAAAGGTCTACAATGACCTCACATTAAAGGTCAAAACATTCTCTGCTTTCTCTCAGTTCAACAATCTCCTTTTTGTGTCCAGCTGTTGTCTTCCCCAGAACCCTAGTTGATGTTGCTAACTGCTATGCCCTTATTTTTGTTAATGTATTACTGTATGAAGCATTATTTAATTTATGGTATAAAACAAACCATAATAAAAAAAAAAAAATACATCACAATAACGTGTTCCACATTGGCTAAATATATGCAATGGGAAGGGGGGTAGTGGGTGTGGGCGGGATCAAAAGTGGTGAGTAACATTTTGGGCTGGCTACTAGCTTAGGGCTTACAATTTTGAGATATAGATATATTATATATAAGGACCCTCATAGATAGGCTCTAGCTAAGCCAACTATATGTCGTTTACAAAAACCAAGTAAAAATAATATTAACAAAAAATACATTTAATACCGTGGTCAAAATAAGTAAAAAGTAACCATGTAGACAAAACTTTGCTTGATTGTCAGAGTGTGGACAGTCGCTAAAACAACAACAAGATAAAAGTATAATTTCTTTAAAAATTATCCTAGTTTAGAGAAGATGTCTAAAAAAAGTCAATCCTAATGTTTCACTATTGAGGAAGGTCAAGTGTATTCAAAAAGGCCTTCCATTTACCCTTGAAGCCGGATATGTTTGCCTCTAAGTTGCTATATAGATTCTATCTTTCAACTATTAGCTGGTGAATTATATCCTGCTTCAAGTGATTTATGGAAGGAACCTTATTCTTTATCCATAATTTAAAAATATTTTTCCTATCAAATTCTATATCCTCAAGTAATACTACAGTGGAAAGTGGTTTAAATTGCATACTCTACCTGAATCATGAAATAAAGATTTTGGGTTTCATATCCCTTTAATATGGTTTTGCATAAAACATTTTGAAGTTTAGGTACCAGGGATTTATTTAGTTTACTTGACATTGGTTATTGCTGCCAGTTCTTTCTAAAACAAGTAGTGATCTTCCTCTTGGCTGTAAACTGTGTATGGCACAGAAGCCGCAGAATAGTACATAAATATCTACACAGGACATACATAAGTATTGCAAAGCTGCCCAGTTACACTGAGCATAGAATCTCAGGCACCAAGGCAAAATTATGGTCTGCATCTCCTATTTTATCAGTACATTTTTATTTATTTTTTTCCACTAATACAGTCCATGAGCCACTCACTCAGTTTTCAACAGACCTATTCAAACTGTGATGTGCACCAACCAGGGAGGAAAACGCAGCTCTTGAACAAGCCCCCCCCCCAAAAAAAACAACAAAAAACTGATATTTTATTTCAATCTGGACAAATATGAATGAAGAAGAAAAAAAAAAGAAAGAAAAAAAAGTTTGCTAAATGTAGAGAAAAGGAAAAAATACTATTTTTTCCATCAGCAGCTGGCATTGGCAAGCACTGCAAACCAAGGAGGACAAAAGAGGGACCACACAGACTCTGGAAAATGTGTGTGTAAGCAAAGGCTGCCAGGCCCAGCAGGGGTCTGAGGACTGATCCTATAACAGGGCAAAGGAAGGGGGGGTTGCTGGGGCACCAGTGAATTTTCTATGTTAGCAAAAGCAAACCAATATTTAGGAGGCACCAAGTCCATTGTTGACTGGACACTTTAAACATATTGTGAAGAAATGAACAACATAAAATATCTCCAAAAGACTCAGATCTCATTACACCTTTCTAAAACAGATGATGGAGCAGAGTATCAGTGCATGTATTTCAACATAAAAAAAAAAAAATTCTGTAGAAGTGGTAACCATGGCTCACCAAGAACCATCAGTCTAAAATCCACCATTTTCATTTGATCTTTGTCCATCTTAGCCACGAGGAAGCTCAAAACAAGCAATTACTGAGGAAACTGCAACAGTCATTTTTAAAGTAGGTGGTAGCCTGTGCGCTTATTATACAGTTTTTTTTTTTTTTTTTTTAAATAAAGGCCACAGAATAAAAAGAATTACAAACACCCTAAACTAGGGTTGTCCAGCCCAAGTCTCTACAATGCAGAGCTCCAGTGCTTTTCATTCGGTGGCTATATTTTAACCTGTGATTATATGTGTAAGTAGGTTTGACTTTGTACCTAACTTTTTTTGCTCATTTGCAGTTTACTTGCCATTATTTTATTAACAGTTGATTTCAAATATGGTTTTCCAGTTCTGAAAATGGAAACCAATTCAATTCCAATGTGTGCTTCAGGTGAGGGGGCGTCACATAGTTTTCCTCTTTACACATATACGCACACTCAACCCCCCACACACACACACCCTACCATGCTTCCTGTGATTGCTAAAAGGTTCTCTTAATAGATATTTATGTTTTGAAAATAATGAAAAAACATAATTTATGCTTACCTGATAAATTTATTTCTCTTGTAGTGTATCCAGTCCACGGATCATCCATTACTTGTGGGATATTCTCCTTCCCAACAGGAAGTTGCAAGAGGATCACCCACACCAGAGCTGCTATATAGCTCCTCCCCTCACTGCCATATCCAGTCATTCGACCGAAACAAGCCGAGAAAGGAGAAACCATAGGGTGCAGTGGTGACTGTAGTTTAATTAAAATTTAGACCTGCCTTAAAAAGGACAGGGCGGGCCGTGGACTGGATACACTACAAGAGAAATAAATTTATCAGGTAAGCAAATTATGTTTTCTCTTGTTAAGTGTATCCAGTCCACGGATCATCCATTACTTGTGGGATACCAATACCAAAGCTAAAGTACACTGATGATGGGAGGGACAAGGCAGTAACTTAAACGGAAGGAACCACTGCCTGTAGAACCTTTCTCCCAAAAACAGCCTCCGAAGAAGCAAAAGTATCAAATTTGTAAAATTTTGAAAAAGGTATGAAGCGAAAACCAAGTCGCAGCCTTGCAAATCTGTTCAACAGAAGCCTCATTTTTAAAGGCCCAGGTGGAAGCCACAGCTCTAGTAGAATGAGCTGTAATCCTTTCAGGGGGCTGCTCTCCAGCAGTCTCATAGGCTAAACGGATTATACTCCGAAGCCAAAAAGAAAGAGGAGAGGTTGCCGAGGCCTTTTGACCTCTCCTCTGTCCAGAGTAAACAACAAACAGGTTAGATGTTTGACGAAAATCTTTAGTAGCTTGTAAGTAAAACTTCAAGGCACGGACTACGTCTAGATTATGCAAAAGACGTTCCTTCTTTGAAGAAGGATTAGGACACAATGATGGAACAACAATCTCTTGATTGATATTCTTGTTAGAAACCACCTTGGGTAAAAACCCAGGTTTTGTACGCAGAACTACTTTATCTGAATGAAAGATCAGATAAGGAGAATCAGAATGTAAGGCAGATAACTCAGAGACTCTTCGAGCCGAGGAAATAGCCATCAGAAATAGAACTTTCCATGATAAAAGTTTGATATCAAGAATAGACAGAGCAGAAATCTGTCCCTTTAAAGAACTAGCTGATAATCCTTTGTCCAAACCCTCTTGGAGGAAGGACAATATGCTAGGAATCCTAACCCTACTCCATGAGTAATTCTTGGATTCACACCAATGAAGATATTTTTGCCATATCTTGTGGTAGATTTTCCTGGTAACAGGCTTTCGTGCCTGTATTAAAAGGTATCAATGACTGACTCGGAGAAGCCACGCTTTGATAGGATCAAGCGTTCAATCTCCATGCAGTCAGTCTCAGAGAAATTTGATTTGGATGATTGAAAGGGCCTTGAATTAGAAGGTCTTGTCTCAGAGGCTGAGTCCATGGTGGAAAGGATGACATGTCCACCAGATCTGCATACCAGGTCCTGCGTGGCCATGCAGGCACTATCAAAATCACAGATGCTCTCTCCTGTCTGATTTTGGCAATCAGTCGGGGGAGCAGAGGAAACGGTGGAAACACATAAGCCAGGTTGAAGAACCAAGGAGCTGCTAGAGCATCTATCAGCGTCGCTTCTGGGTCCCTGGACCTGGATCCGTAACAAGGAAGCTTGGCGTTCTGGCGAGACGCCATGAGATCCAGTTCTGGTTTGCCCCAACGATGGATCAATTGAGCAAACACCTCCGGATGGAGCTCCCACTCCCCCGGATGAAAAGTCTGACGACTTAGAAAATCCGCCTCCCAGTTCTCTACGCCCGGGATATGGATCGCTGATAGGTGGCAAGAGTGAGTCTCTGCCCAGCGAATTATCTTGGAGACTTCTGACATCAATAGGGAACTCCTGGTTCCCCCTTGATGGTTGATGTAAGCCACAGTCGTGATGTTGTCCAACTGAAATCTGATGAACCTCAGTGTTGCTAACTGAGGCCAAGCTAGAAGAGCATTGAATATCGCTCTTAACTCCAGAATATTTATTGGGAGGAGTTTCTCCTCCTGAGTCCATGAACCCTGAGCCTTCAGGGAGTTCCAGACTGCACCCCAACCTAGAAGGTTGTTGTTACAAACGTCCAATCTGGCCTGTGAAAGGTCATACCCTGGACTCGAGATAACCACCAGAGAAGAGAATCTCTTGTTTCCTGATCCAGATTTAGTAGAGGGGACAAATCTGTGTAATCCCCATTCCACTGACTGAGCATGCATAATTGCAGATGCAGGCGCGCAAATGGCACTATGTCCATCGCCGCTACCATTAAGCCGATTACTTCCATGCACTGAGCCACCGCAGGGCGCGGAATGGAGTGAAGAACTCGGCAAGCATTTAGAAGTTTTGATAACCTGGACTCCGTCAGGTAAATTTTCATTTCTACAGAATCTATAAGAGTCCCTAGGAAGGAAACTCTTGTGAGAGGAGATAGAGAACTCTTTTCTTTGTTTACTTTCCACCCATGCGACCTCAGAAATGCCAGAACTATCTCTGTATGAGACTTGGCAATTTGAAAGCTTGACGCCCGTATCAGGATGTCGTCTAGATAAGGAGCCACCACTATGCCTCGCGGTCTTAGAGCCGCCAGAAGTGAGCCCAGAACCTTTGTAAAAATTCTCGGGGCTGTAGCCAACCCGAAGGGAAGAGCTACAAATTGGTAATGCCTGTCTAGAAAGGCAAACCTTAGGAATCGATGATGATTCTTGTGAATCGGAATGTGAAGGTAGGCATCCTTTAAGTCCACTGTGGTCATGTACTGACCCTCTTGGATCATGGGTAAGATGGTCCGAATAGTTTCCATCTTAAAAGATGGAACTCTGAGGAATTTGTTTAAGATCTTTAGATCCAAAATTGGTCTGAAGGTTCCCTCTTTTTTGGGAACCACAAACAGATTTGAATAAAAACCCTGTCCTTGTTCCATCTGCGGAACTGGATGGATCACTCCCATTACTAGAAGGTCTTGTACGCAGCGTAGGAATGCCTCTTTCTTTATCTGGTTTGCAAATCTTGAAAGGTGAAATCTCCCTTGTGGAGGAGAAGCTTTGAAGTCCAGAAGATATCCCTGAGATATGATCTCCAACGCCCAGGGATCCTGAACATCTCTTGCCCTTGTTCCAGGACTGGTTAGGTTTCCAGGCCTGCTTGGATTGAGCAAAAGTTCCTTCTTGTTTTGAAGCAAAGGAAGTTGATGCTGCACCTGCCTTGAAATTTCGAAAGGCACGAAAATTAGACTGTTTGGCCCTGTCCTGAGGAAGGGTATGACCCTTACCTCCAGTAATGTCAGCAATAATTTCCTTCAAACCAGGCCCGAATAAGGTCTGCCCCTTGAAAGGAATATTGAGTAATTTAGACTTTGAAGTCACGTCAGCTGACCAGGATTTAAGCCATAGCGCCTTACGCGCCTGGATGGCGAATCCAGAATTCTTAGCCGTTAGTTTAGTCAAATGAACAATGGCATCAGAAACAAAAGAGTTAGCTAGCTTAAGTGTTCTAAGCTTGTCAATGATTTCAGTCAACGGAGCTGTATGGATGGCCTCTTCCAGGGCCTCAAACCAGAACGCCACCGCAGCAGTGACAGGCGCAATGCATGCAAGGGGCTGTAAAATAAAACCTTGTTGAATAAACATTTTCTTAAGGTAACCCTCTGATTTTTTATCCATTGGATCTGAAAAAGCACAACTGTCCTCAACCGGGATAGTGGTACGCTTTTCTAAAATAGAAACTGCTCCCTCCACCTTAGGGACCGTCTGCCATAAGTCCCGTGTAGTGGCGTCTATTGGAAACATTTTTCTAAATATAGGAGGGGGGGGGAAAAAACGGCACACCAGGTCTATCCCACTTCTTACTAATAATTTCTGTAAACCTTTTAGGTATTGGAAAAACATCAGAATACACCGGCACTGCATAGTATTTATCCAGTCTACACAATTTCTCTGGCACTGCAATTGTGTCACAGTCATTCAGAGCAGCTAACACCTCCCCAAGCTATACACGGAGGTTCTCAAGCTTAAATTTAAAATTAGAAATATCTGAATCAGGTTTCCCAGAGTCGGAGATGTCACCCACAGACTGAAGCTCTCCGTCCTCAGGTTCTGCATATTGTGACGCAGTATCAGACATGGCTCTTACAGCATCTACGCGCTCTGTATCTCGTCTAACCCCAGAGCTATCGCGCTTGCCTCTAAATTCAGGCAATCTGGCTAATACCGCTGACAGGGTATTATCCATGATCACAGCCATGTCCTGCAAAGTAATCGCTATGGGCGTCCCTGATGTACTTGGCGCCATATTAGTGAGCGTCCCTTGAGCGGGAGGCAAAGGGTCCGACACGTGGGGAGAGTTAGTCGGCATAACTTCCCCCTCGACAGAACCCTCTGGTGACAATTCTTTTATAGATAAACACTGATCTTTACTGTTTAAGGTGAAATCAATACATTTAGTACACATTCTCCTATGGGGCTCCACCATGGCTTTTAAACATAATGAACAAGTAGTTTCCTCTGTGTCAGACATGTTTGTACAGACTAGCAATGAGACTAGCAAGCTTGGAAAACACTTTAAACCAAGTTAACAAGCAATATAAAAAAATGTTACTGCGCCTTTAAGAAAAACAAATTGTCAAAATTTGAAATAACAGTGAAAAAAGGCAGTTACATACACTGTAAAAATTTCGTTAGTGTAACAAGTTAGCAGAGCATTGCACCCACTTGCAAATGGATGATTAACCCCTTAATACCAAAAACGGAATAACAAATGAAAAAAACGTTTTTAAAACCAGTCACAACAACTGCCACAGCTCTACTGTGGCTGTTACCTTCCTCAAACACGACTTTTGAAGCCTTTTGAGTTTTATAAAAGAGTATGTATCTCTGGTAATAAGCCTGATACCAGTCGCTATTAAATCACTGTATTTAGGTTTAACTTACATTAATCCGGTATCAGCAGCATTTTCTAGCAAATTCCATCCCTAGAAAAATGTTAACTGCACATACCTTATTGCAGGATAACCTGCACGCCATTCCCCCTCTGAAGTTACCTCACTCCTCAGAATATGTGAGAACGGCAGTGGATCTTAGTTACTTCTGCTAAGATCATAGAAAACGCAGGCAGATTCTTCTTCCAAATGCTGCCCGAGATAAAATAGTACACTCCGGTACCATTTAAAAAATAATAAAACTTTTGATTGAAGAAAAAAAAAAAAACTATAATACACCACTATCCACTTACTACCTCCATCTTTGTTGAGAGTTGCAAGAGAATGACTGGATATGGCAGTGAGGGGAGGAGCTATATGGCAGCTCTGCTGTGGGTGATCCTCTTGCAACTTCCTGTTGGGAAGGAGAATATCCCACAAGTAATGGATGATCCGTGGACTGGATACACTACAAGAGAAATATTAATTGCTTCTTACCTAGTGAATTTGTCTTGCCCCCTTTTATGTTGAGCATTCCTTATTTATTTTAAAAATGTAATGGTGCCTACCCTATCCTGATAGGGATTGTGCTGCATGTTGGAAGACATGGCCTAGAGGAAATAAGGTAGGCTGCCCACTATAGTTTGGGCTGGCCAGTACCTAAAACTATGCATCCGTAAGACCTCAAACAGATTAACAAAGTAGTGAATTGAAGATTAAAGCCATATCATCTAATAAATGACTGTCCCCAATGCAGTGTTTGGAGCCTCATCAAGTGATGTAGCATTATTATTAAAAACCATTTACTAGCAACTGGGATTATCTGCAGGACACAAACTATCTCCGTGATGAATTTCTACTCATATGCTGCCATACTAAGGAATTGCATTGTGGTAATCTCCAGGCATTCTTGAAAATGGTTAATGAGTTACAGTATGGTCAATCTTGAAAAGCTTCATCCCATTTCTATTAAAAATTGTACCTCCTTGGGAGCAACATTTCTATAGGCCATTCCATTGTAGACTTCTCATTTCCAGAACATGCCTGGTAAGCATCTACTTAAAAAAAAAAAAAGAAAATAAAAAAAAAAAAAAGGAAAAGCTGGCTGCCCAACCCAGGGAGTGGCTCACAGTGGGGTGAGCCAAAGATTCTAAGCCTGAACTGACAGGGATAGTTCAGGTGTGTATATCAAAAGGGGTGTGTGTCTGGGGACAGGCTCTCCCCCTCCCTTTTTTTTTTTTAAATTGAAGCAAACATTTGTTACTAGAAGCAAACTAAGTTTAGTTCTTGAAATACAGGATAACACCTGCACAAGAGAGGAGGGGCAGCTTTGGGCATCTCTGAAGAATGGCAAGAAAAAGTAGGGGTTTGCTCCCTGTAGGAACTAGAACGGAAATACACAGGTGTATGGTCTCAGCACCCATAAGGACAGAGCTCAACGATATAGGATAGATAGAGAGATAGCAAAATTCACTGGGAGGAATCTCTCTAACAGTACAGCATTCTTTTCTTGTACACCAATGCGAGAACATAGCTGCTCTAACCCCCACCCACCATACCACCGCCTTGACACAGTGTTCGACAGGGAGCAAAAGGGAGAAATACAGCCGTCAGCCCAGTTCCTCTCTCCTTCTTGGGTGCAGAACCATGGCACTTTACAGGGATCCAGGGCCCATTTCATAGCTACCACTTATGTTCAGATTTGTAAAGCCCTACATTAGGAGGGCAACATATAGTGGAGTGACTCAGTCTCTGTATATGTGCGCTTCTATATGTACAAAGGTGTCCTGAAAACAGACAGTGAAGAGCACAGTCACAACTCTTTCACGATATACACTATTGGCACAACCATAGAATACTTCTACCAGCTGCCACATTTCCACACAGTAGCTAGTATAAGTGCACTACAATATGCAACCCCCATGACTTAAAATGTGTCAAACATGATTCTCATGGTAAATGTGAGGCATCACAAGCTATGAGCATTTTAATAAATCTAGTTTATGAAAATACTTGCATTGTTTTTAATCCTTGGTTTTCCATTCTAAAAGACCCAAGAGGGCCAGTGCACATGCCAGTGTCAAAATGTATTCCATACCGAGATTAAACTATTGTATGATCTCCCTAAACTTTATGGTTTTGAGTCCACATCTGAAGAGGAAAAATTGTGGCCCCTTCCTGTTTCTTCAACGACTGACGTCAATGACTCTCTTTCCTGCCTTCTCCAGCATCTAACAAGAATTAGAACTGCAGACATAAGCAGTAAGGAATCCATGACAGATCTTATGGTCAGCACAAGCAATTACTTTATAGGGAAACCATTTACCCTTCTACAGCTCAGGTACAATCCTTCCTGCCATCACAGATCTAGATATACAAACAAAATGTATTGTCTGAATTAACGATAACTTGGAAAAACAGCCTGTTTAATAGTGCACAAGAGCATATACGCTGCATAGAAGGAAAAAAAAAAAAAAAAAAAAAAAAAAAGAAAGTTCCAATCCAAAGCAAAATATAATCATATGCATATTTTATCCCCATAGCAAAAAAATGTATGCATCGGTTCCCAATCCCTAATTTGGGTCAACAGAGGAGGGTTTTTAAAAGGGTACATCTGTGGACTACAAAACTGGATAGCTGAATTGCTATTAAAACATTTATTTTGGACACAACATTTTAGCGATATAATGCATACATTAAACCTTGCCCATGTATTAAAGGATTAAAATCAGATAGTTGCAGCAGTGATGTAATCCTATAATTGCCCAGAAGACAAAAGATTGCAAAATTCACTTTAAGGGTCAGTGTCAGTTGCTGGCAACTTGCTTCTGCAATTGGAACCACACACACACGCAGTTAAAGGGACATTAAACCCTAAAATGTTCTTTTGTGATTGAGATAGAGAATACAATTTTAAACAACATTCCCGTTTACTTCTATTATCTAATTTGCTTCATTCTTTAGATATAATTTGTTTAGAAAATAGCAATGAACATGGGTGAGCCAATCATATGAGGCATCTATGTGCAGCCACCAATCAGCAGCTACTTAGCCTATGTAGATATGCTTTTCAGCAAAGAATACCAAGAGAATGAAGCAAATTAGATGGCATAAGTAAATTAGAAAGTTGTCTAAAATTGTATTCTTTATCTGAATCATGAAGTATTTTTTGGGGTTTACTGTCCCTTTAAAAGAGAAGGGAAAGGATGAGCTGGTAGGAGTAAAGGGTGGCTGTGCAAGTTGTGCATAGCACAAAAGGAGTATAGCTGTGTGCCCCACATCTCCCCAAACAGCAGTGCCTAAACACGTTAACCAATGACAGTGCCCATTTTCAGTTTGCCCTAGAGCCCTGGTGACTGCACATGTAATAGTAATTTATTTAATAAAACACAGGGCTAGACATTTCCAGTAGTTTTGCAGCATACAAGTAAGAAAAGAAAACGTGGCCTAGCAGCTTTCCCTACAAACTGAATATGAGGGTTAGTGTGATTATGTATAAATTGCATCCAGTAAGTGACAATCATACACATTGTTTTAATGTTGTGCTAAATGTATATGATATTTTTACCATGGCAAGGGTTAAGTTTCCTGCTGAGCAATCTTGTAGGTGTGTTAAACAGGGCACTCCCAGGAGCACAGATACAGATCTGGCACTGGTACAGTGATCTTTGGACAGAGGCACAAGGCTGCATTACTGTATATTTAAATAGTGGTGACAACCAAAATCACTTGCACACAACTATCCTGGATTTTTGTTTTATTGCTTTTATTAAAAATATGGGCAACCTCTTATCCATCAATACAGAACAAACAATTCACAACTTTTTTCCCATTGTTTTTATTTATTTAAGAGTACATTCTAAAATTGTACAATGTGCATTACTACAGAAAGGGGTATCAAGTTGCATTGTTATGTGGCTTCCATCCATATACACTCCTTGCCCTCTAGCCTACCCAAGCAACCTCAAAAGAATGCATACTGCCCCAGGCTCAAACTCAGGATATTAGGAGCAGCAGTTTAAAGTCATTAAGCGGATTGGTCTGTTTAGCAGTGTATTCACACCCACACAGTATTACAGTAAAACAGTCATTAAATAATATTACCTTTTCACAGACTGTACATAAAGATACAGAGTTTATAGAATGTTTACTATTAATAGGGTATAGAGAACCCTGTGCTTCCCAAGCTTTATTGATCCTGACAACATGCCAAACATTTATACACTGTAGCATCAGCATTTGCTTCAAATCTTCTTCAGTAGCATTAAAGTGAAGGTAAAGTTTTGTCATTAAAAATTCATATGTAGAATCCTTTAACAATGTCCAATCCAGTCGCTATGTTTTTTTTTTCAATAAAATTATTTGTGTCAGTATTTATCTACCTACATTTTTCTTATTGTTGCCATCCGATTCTCCTCCCATTCAGCATTTCCGGGTTTCAAATACTGTGACGTATAGAGCGGTCCCATCCGATTCTCCTCCCATTCAGCATTTCCGGGTTTCAGATACTGTGACGTATAGAGCGGTCCCACCCGCTCTATACGTGTCAACTAAGCTCGTGCACATTGAGCGTCTAAGAACCGCGCATGCTCATTGTAAATTCTCTGTCACCATTGCGCATGCGTTAATCACGGTCATCGCACTCGGAACTATGCCTGACAACTGAACAGGTTAATGCACATGCGCTAAACGTGGACGCGCTCGCTTTGCAAGTACGAACTACAATAAGTTGACGGCCGCCTAACGGCCAAAGAATCAATTGGCTGTCTAAACAACGTAATCGTTGTTTAGAAAAAAAATAATAATATTACGGGTTGATTTTAGGATAGCAGAATCGGTGCAAAATATATAAGATATCTAAGGTAATATTGAAATATCGAAGTATTGATGAATGAACATACTATTTATTTTGCATGATATATTAATTTATTTGTAGCAGACCGTTTGAGTTTACCTTCACTTTAAATTGAATGTCAATTTTGATGCTAAAGTGCCCGGTTTTTAAAAATTCAATTATAAACAGGGGCACTTTAATTCATCAAATTCATCAAAATTTACATTTCACTCCTGTTGTGAAAAAATACTTACCTTTTAATCTTGACAGCAGCTCCAGCTTCCTCCAGTCGTCGCAAGCCATTTCTGACGTCAGAAATGATGGATAGGTCATCCTTCAATCACGGCTTCCCCCTGGGGGAATCAGTGTCTGATTCAATGCCGTGATTGGCGGAAGCTGGATTCCTCATTTTAGACCCAGGAAGAGGCTTTGCGATGGGTGGAGGAAGCTGGATCGGCTGTCATGATTAAAAAGGTAAGTTTTTTTCACAATAGGAGTGAAATCTACATTTTGATGAATCGAATTTTTAAAAACCGGGCACTTTAGCATCAAAATTTACAACATCAATCTAACATTGTAGGCAACTGAATGCCACAATGTGAGTACCGCCGGTATAACAGTTATTACAATAAAGATCAGTGTTATCAGCACAGTATTAAGAACGGATTTTTAATACATGTTTTAGTTAATGGAATATCCCTGGGCACTGCTGCAGGAAAGATTAGTTCATATCAAAGAGAGGAGAAGAAAAAAAAAAAAAAAAAAAAAACACAGAATACTTAGCATGCGTTTGCAATACACTGTACAACTCTACAAGTGGAGAGTACCAACAACCACAAAGTAGTATTGTGCTGATGAGAAATTCTGCTTGTTAAAAAAAAAACGCAACTTTCTCCACTCACATTTATGCAATGCAGAAATGGGTTTTGCTTGTATTAACTGTTTGATGCAACAAATTTAACTTTTTCAACACTAAAATAGAAATGAAAACAAATACCAGAAAACTTGTAAACCTCTTTCTTCTAGGATTAAAGCGTACCTTTAGCCTGTGTTTACCTATTTGTCAGAGAAAGCTTTGCTTGGCAAAAGCACTCCTCTCAGCACACAAGATACGTGTGAACATGCGGCTTGGAACAGGTACAGTCACAATTAGTGTTCTGCATCAAGTAGTTTCAGCAGCTGATCTGGTTTCACGCCAGTCTGGAAGAGACGCTGCATCGGACACATTCTGTGGTTTATTCAATACAACAATAAAATACCTTTTGCCTAATGGTTTGTTTGCAGAGATACCCTTTGTGGGCAAGGTAAGAATCTTCCCTCGACCACCTAGGAAGGTGCCAGCTGTGCTGGAGAATCATGTCTAGGGCGTGGGGTTCTTGGAAAAGCAAGGTACAGAATTAACCATTTGCTGTCTAGAGGTTTCTGATGCGCAACGCAGAAAAAAAACTGGATAAAGAAAAGACTATAATGCTCAACAATCATAAGTAACCATCAAGCCCATATATATATATGTTTTGATTTGGTAACTACTTGCAAGCATTTATATTTAAAGGGACACTGAACCCAATTTTTTTCTTTTGTGATTCAGACAGAGCATGCAATTTTAAGCACCTTTCTAATTTACTCCTATTATCAATGTTTCTTCATTCTCTTGATATTTTTATTTGAACCAAGAAAAAAAGCTTAGATGCTTTTTTTTTTTTTTCAGACGCTGGACAGCAGTTTTTGATTGGTGGATGAATTTATCCACCAATCAGCAAGGACAACCTAGGTTGTTCACCAAAAATGGGCCGGCATTTAAGCTTACATTCTTGCATTTCAAATAAAGATACCAAGAGAATTATGAAAATTTGATAATAGGAGTAAATTAGAAAGTTGCTTAAAATGTCATGCTCTGAATCACGAAAGAAAAAATTTGGGTTCAGTGTCCCTTTAAATCTGTTCAAACACCTAGAAACTTAAGATTTTTATTTTACTTGACTCAAGTTTTGAAATAAACATGCCACTTAAAGGGATATAAAACCCCAAAAATGTAACACATACAAATCTAGATTATTTTTTTTTTTTACATTTTAACATTAATACCGACTTTCCACACCATGTGCATTTTGGTTGCTGTATATGTGTAAAAATAAAATTCAGTAGCGTGCATATAATATATTTGTGTAAATAAAGATGTGGGCAAAGGTGCATGGAATGAAGGCTACGCTTTTTTTATTATGTGCCTGAGGAAGTGGCACTGTTACTGTTGTTCCCAAAACCGGCTCCATGGCAACTAACAGCTCTAGAGATAAACCGGTACGAAGGGCCAGGTGTGTTGTGCTGGCAGCCCGCCCTGCCTGGGGCATGAGGGGGAAGGAGCTAAGAGGGTTCTTGGGGGCAATGAGTTCAATTAAGACCAACCCACAGCCACAAGCTAGACCAATGTTTTTTTGTGCTTCCTAAAGAAAGCAGATGGCTGAATAATACCACAGTAACAATACATAAAAAAAGGAGGAAGAGAAATATTACCTCCAAAGCGCATATTTGTAAACGTTTGAGTGTGCGTACATGCAAGTATGTCATACATGGATGTTTGTGCTGCATAAACCAACAAATTCTGTATATCCCAACAGAAACCTAGCCATCAGTTACATAGTCCCTGTTAGTTTTACTTTAGATGTACAAAAAAGGTGTGTATTACAGAGAGACACAACGTATTTCAACTATATGAAGTGCTGTAGTGTGGAGGGAGAAGCTTTGACAACATGTAGTACTCAAATTTGTGTTA
Organism: Bombina bombina; assembly: GCF_027579735.1. Classification (NCBI taxonomy): domain Eukaryota; kingdom Metazoa; phylum Chordata; class Amphibia; order Anura; family Bombinatoridae; genus Bombina; species Bombina bombina. The sequence goes on along the minus strand of NC_069500.1, from coordinate 418,994,502 downwards.
AGAGTTGTGGGCAGGTGGCTGTATTCACTGCAGATATGAAAGCATCACTAATCCATGAACAACTTAATAAGGGACATGAAAAACAGCATACAAATTTAAACAACTTTTCAATTTCCTTCTCTTGTCAATTTTGCTTCATTCTCTTGGCATCCTTTGTTTAAAGGAACATTGTACTATAAATGTGTTTTCCTTTAATGCGTTCTAAATTAATTCTTATACCTACTGCAGGGCATTAAATTAATTTGAAATTGATCATTCATGTTTATTTCTGTATTTAAAACAGCTTTTTCCCCCTTTAAAACCATTACCCAGGACAAGCCAGCAACAAGGGGCTGAGCCTGCCTGCAAAGTGAACCTGCTAATGTTATTTATGATAGGTCATGAAATTCTAATTATGTTGGCAGGTATGAATAAAAACAAGCAGCTATTTCACATACAGAATTTCTCTCCCTCATACACCCCAGCAGGGAAAATTGACCATTGAGAACACAATAAAAGGAGAGAAAATATCCCTTTAAGGAGCAGCACTGTACTACTGGGAGCTAGCTGAACACATCAGGTGAGCTAATGACAAAGGCATATATGTGCAGCAACCAAACAGCAGCCAGCTCTCAGTAGTGTATTGATGCTCCTGAGCCTAACTAGGAATACTTTAAAAAAAACAAAACAAGGCAAATAGAACTAAACTGGAAAGTTGTTTAAAAAATTGCATGCTATCTGAATTATGAAAGTTTAGTTTTGACTTTACAGTCCCCCTTTTTAAATATATCACATAAAATGCACAGCAACAGCTATTGGTGAAAATATATTTCTTAGAGAGGAACCCGATTTCACATTGTACAGTGACCACAGGTGGGCTTTTGTATGAATGGGCTCATGACTCCAGTCACAGAAGGGTTAATAGTAATAGAGAGCACGTTCGGTTATTTGAATAGGGATGAGTGTTCCTGCAGGAGCAGATGATATGCCATTATAATTGACATAAGAGTAAAAGGGGAGACAGTCAGAGCTCCTGGCCTCTTGCAGCTGGGATGTAATTAAGGCTTGAAAGAAGTAATCCCAAGTAAAGGGATATTCAGGGAAGGGGGCAGGGTAAAGTGACACAGTACTAGAAGGTTGTGTATATATACACACACACACACATTCTTTGCTAGAACCCCCCCCCCCCCCCCCAAAAAAAAACCCAAAAAAAAAAACGATGAAGACTTTGGAGCTTAAAAAAAAAAAAGGGGGGAAATCAGGTAAACGAAGAACCTTAGCTTGTCTCTTATGTCCTCACACACACTGCAAAGGACCCTAATCTCCTGCTGTCTTCATCCCAGTGAGAGGTGCACCTTGTAAAAGACCAACAACTCCAGATAATAATCTACAAGGATGACAATTGTTCTTTTCAATTTAGCCTAATCATAGTCATGTATGAGAGAATTATCAGCTTCCTGTTTCATAAGGATGGGCAAATCTTAAAAAAAAAAAAAAAAAGAAAAGCTATTTGGTCCTTGTTTTATATTAGAGACCAGGAGAAGGGCTGTCATATTTATGGGCTTGAAGTAAATTAATCACAGGCCAATATTATTGACAATTCACAATCATACATAATCTATACACATACTGAATAACATTCATGTAAAATAAAAACAAATAAATGACAATGAATGCACTTAGATTAAAAACTCAAAATTACTATTTTATATGAAATAGGCTTTTAGGACAAAGGAAATGAGGGGTAAGGGGAATTAAGGGAATTATGGTTAGCTGCTCTAATGAGCCAATAGATACAGTAGCTTTTGGGTCTATCGTAAATTATGTGTCGACTTCCTTCAGATCTGTGCAATAAGACAACATAAATTATTAAAGTAGTTGTTGGGCCTAGCAGTTAATCCTTTCACCTCTTCAACCCGAGATCTGCAGCCACACATGAAATACAGGGAGGAGAGATTATTCTGTTTTGCATATTATATCATTATTGTTTACAGACGCAGAGCAATAGAAAAAGGAAGATGAAAAAAGGAGTATTATACAAATGTCTTACAAAGAATACATAAGGGCTAGATTTTAAAAAAAAATAAAAAAAATTTCCAATTACCTTTTCCCCCCCCTTTTTTATGTCACATACGCCTTAAAATTCTCACTAGTCCCAGACTTATTTATATTTCTTTACTAAATCAGATTTTGATTTAAATAGGATTTTTCGAAGAACAATATTTGTATTTAAGATACATTATAATCCAAAGGGTTATTCATTCTGAAATAGGGATTCTTTTTTAAAAGATGTAGCATGAAGCTGTATATCCATTGTTTCTGTAAGATTATGTTGGGCATGCTTCTATCTAGAAGATATTATATACTTGGTTTTGTAGTTCTTGAAACTGTGAAATGTCTCTTACCAGCAAAAATGTTCTACAATAAAGCTAATATAGCATAAAGGGAAATAAAACCCACATTTATCTTTTAGGATTCAGATAGACCATACAATTTTAACCCCTTAACGACCAAGGACGTACGCCACACGTCCTCAAAAAAAATGCAGTTAATGACCGAGGACGTGTGGCGTACGTCCTTGGTCTGGAAAGCAGCTAGAAGCGATCCTGCTCGCTTCCAGCTGCTTTCCAGTTATTGCAGTGATGCCTCGATATGGAGGCATCCTGCAATAAACCCCCTTGGCCATCCGATGCAGAGAGCGCCACTCTGTGGCCCTCTCTGCACCGGACATCGATGGCCGGTATCGTTGGTGGGTGGGAGCCGACTTGGGAGGCGGGTGGGCGGCCATCGGTGAGATCTGGAAGGTGGAGGGGGGCGGGATCGGAGCCTTCGGGGGTCGCGCACGGGTGGGAACCGCTACACTACAGAAAATTTTTTAAAAGTAAATTGTCAAAATTAAATACTTTTTTTCCAAAGCATCTAAGGGATCTGGAAGGGGTGGGGGTTGGTATTGGGGGGGAAGCTACACTACAGAAAAGGGATATTTTTTAATAAAAAAAAAAAGCATATTCACTAAAATGGGTACTGGCAGACAGCTGCCAGTACCCAAGATGGCGCACATTAAGTCAGAGGGGGAGGGTTAGAGAGCTGTTTGGTGGGGGATCAGTGAGGTTGGGGGCTAAGGGGGATCCTACACAGAAGCATATGTAAATATGCACACACACAAAAAATGCACAAAAAATCCCAAATTTTCCTTTTATTTTAGTACTGGCAGAGTTTCTGCCAGTACTTAAGATGGCGGGGACATTTGTGGGGTAGGGGAGGGATCAGGGGGTCTGATGTTTCAGGTGGGAGGCTGATCTTTACACTAAAGCTAAAATTAACCCTGCAAGCTCCCTACAAGCTACCTAATTAACCCCTTCACTGCTAGCCATAATACACGTGTGATGCGCAGCGCCATTTAGCAGCATTCTAATTACCAAAAAACAACGCCAAAGTCATATATATCTGCTATTTCTGAACAAAGGGGATCCCAGAGAAGCATTTACAACCATTTGTGCCATAATTGCACAAGCTGTTTGTAAATGATTTCAGTGAGAAACCTAAAATTGTGAAAAATGTAACTTTTTTTAATTTGATCGCATTTGGCGGTGAAATGGTGGTATGAAATATACCAAAATGGGCCTAGATCAATACTTGGGGTTGTCTACTACACTACAGCTAAAATTAACCCTAGAAGCTCCCTACATGCTCCCTAATTAACCCCTTCACTGCTGGGCATAATACACGTGTGGTGCGCAGTGGCATTTAGCGGCCTTCTAATTACCAAAAAGCAATGCCAAAGCCATATATGTCTAATATTTCTGAACAAAGGGGATCCCAGAGAAGAATTTACAACCATTTATGCCATAATTGCACAAGCAGTTTGTAAATAATTTCAGTGAGAAACTGAAAGTTTGTGAAAAAAATTGTGAAAAAGTGAACGATTTTTTGTATTTGATCGCATTTGGCGGTGAAATGGTGGCATGAAATATACCAAAATGGGCCTAGATCAATACTTTGAGATGTCTTCTAAAAAAAAATATATACATGTCAATGGATATTCAGGGATTCCTGAAAGATATCAGTGTCCCAATGTAACTAGCGCTAATTTTGAAAAAAAATGGTTTGAAAATAGCAAAGTGCTACTTGTATTTATTGCCCTATAAGTTACAAAAAAAGCAAAGAACATGTTAACATTGGGTATTTCTAAACTCTGGACAGAATTTAGAAACTATTTAGCATGGGTGTTTTTTGGTGGTTGTAGATATGTAACAGATTTTGGGGTTCAAAGTTAGAAAAAAAGTGTGTTTTTTTCCATTTTTCATCATATTTTATAAAAAAAATTTATAGTAAATTATAAGATATGATAAAAATAATGGTATCTTTAGAAAGTCCATTTAATGGCGAGAAAAACGGTATATAATATGTGTGGGTACAGTAAATGAGGAAGAGGAAAATTTCAGCTAAACACAAACACCGCAGAAATGTAAAAATAGCCTTGGTCCCAAACGGACAGAAAATGGAAAAGTGCTCTGGTCACTAAGGGGTTAAACAACTTTCATATTTACTTCTATTATCAAATTTGCTTCATATATCTCCCAGCAGTGGATTGCTGCTCCTGAGCCTATGTAGGTATGCTTTTCAACAAACAATATAATGAGAATAAAGCATAAACAGAAGTAATTTTGACCTTTACTGTTCCTTTAAGCCCATTGTAACACTGCAATTCTATGTAGACAATCAACATTCAAGAAGCTCAATGAATGTTTTGAGTGAAATAAATCTGCACAAGGACCCAAGTGTAAGGAGAAAAAATAAAGGGGATACTAAACCCAAATTTTTTCTTTCAAGATTCAGAAATAGAGCATGCAACTTTAAGCAGCTTTCTAATTTACTCCTATTACCAATTTTTCTTTCTCTAGCTATCTTTATTTGAAAAAGCAGGAATGTAGGCTTAGGGGGGCCCGTTTTTGGTTCTGCACCCTGGGTAGTGCTTGCTGATTAGTGGCTACTTTTCCACCCAATCAGCAAGCGCTACTTAGGTGCTGAACCAAAAATGGTACATTATTGCTTTTCAAATAAAGATACCAGGAGAAGAAAGAAAAAAAAAATGAGTAAATTAGAAAGTTTTTTTTTTTTTTTTGGTTTTATGTTTCTATAATAATAATTAAATAACACACACCACAACATTAAAGGGACACTAAACAAATTTTCTTCTTTCATGATTCAGATAGTGTCCATTTAATGTTAGTTATTATTAAAGAAACCTTTATAATTATTATAATAATAATAATAATAATAATAATAATAATAATAATAATAAGATTCCGGTAGAACATACAAATTTAAACAACTTTCCAATTTACTTCTATTATCCAATTGCTTCATTCTCTATTTCCTTTGTTGACAAACCACCAATGCAATACTGGCAACTAGCAACACACACTGGATGAACCAATAACTAGACATATTTGCAGCCACCAGCAGCTCCAAGAGAACAAAATACATTAGATAAAAAGTAACTTTGAAAGAAAAAAAAAAGTGGGTTTCATGTTTATTTAAAGGGACAGTATACACCAATTTTTATTTAAAGGGATAGTAAAGTCCAATTTAAAAACTTTCATGATTCAGATAGGGCATGTCATTTTAAACAACTTTCACATTTACTTTTATCAACTTTTTTCTCTTGGTATTCTTAGTTGAAAGCTAAAACCTAGGTAGGCTCATATGCCAATTTCTAAGCCCTTGAAGGCGCCTCGGCATTTGACAGTTTTTCACAGCTAGAGGGCGTTGGTTCATGAGTTTTAAATAACTTCACATGCATGAGCACTGTTATTTATATGAGAGTCAGCACTAATTGCCTGAAATGCAAGTCTGTCAAAAGATCTAAGATAAGGAGGCAGTCAGCAGAAGCTTAGATACAAGGTAATTACAGAGGTAAAAAAGTATATTTCTATAACAGTTTAAGTTATGCAAAACTGGGGAACGGTAAATAAAAGGATTATCAATCTTTTTAAAACAACATTTTTGGAGTTTACTATCCCTTTAATGGCATGTAATAGACACTACTATAAAGAATATAATGCGTGTTTGTGTGTGTGTCTCATGAAAATACTTACTTGCACAGAGAGAAACCCCTATTTTATAAGTGGGTCCCATGGGGAGACTGGGGGTCTGAAATCACTGTTTATATAAAAGCTCTCTGGTGCAGGTGATCACCTGTATGTTGTTATTCCCCCTTTTAAATGAGGACGATTATATGCTTGATAGAGGCAGTATAATAACACTGTCCCTATCCATAAAAAAACTCCCTAGTGCTTGGTAGAACAGGTAGTCACCTGCATCCTAAAGATACAAGTGAACCCCATGCAGTAAAGAATATAGAACGTCCTAACCATCTAGCTGTCCTGAAGCCATAGCCGCTTCATAAAATTTGATTGTGGCCTGGAGGGCGTGCCTAGCATCATAGGCACTCCCCCCGACTCCGATCCCATTATTGAAATCACGCGATCATTTCAACTTTTACTTATTTGTTTACAGTTCTGATGTAGACAAATAAGTCCCAGCGGGAAAGGGTTAAAAACATCCCTTCCTCACCAACATCTTCCTGGTAGCTAGTACTGCAGATGACTACAGTTTTTATGGAGATCACCTGCATAATACAGAGACCAGTGACAACTTACAAAGGCAATAACTATTTTTATATGCTGTGTATGAAACCCAATTACTCTAATACATATCCAATTCTACCAGAAAGAGTGATTTATACATAATCAATTGCAGATAAAGTTAAAACGAAATAAAACTTGTTTTTTCATGATTCAGATAGAAACTTGTTTAAAATTGCATGCTCTAATATGCTTCTATTTCTCTTAGTTTTCTTGAAAAGCCAGGATGTATGCTAAGGAGCGTGCACTATATGACAGCAGTTTTGCAAGAATGGTATCCATTTGTAAGAGCACTAGATGTCAGCACTATTTCCTGCCATGTGGTGCTCCAGATGTCTACATATAATATAATACATATAACACACGTGTCATGCAGTACAAAGCCCATCGTGCCGCATAACATATATACGTCCTAGCTTAAAATGAATGTAAAATTTAGATAAAGTGCCCGATTAAAAACAGGGGCACTTTAATTCATCAAAATTTACATTTCACTCGTGTTTTGAAAATACCGTTGCAAAGCCTCTTCCCGGGTCTAAAATGAGGAATCCGGTTTCCTCCAATCATGGCGTTTAATCAGACACGGATTCCCCCGGGGGGAAGCCGTGATTGGAGGATGACCGATCCGTCATTTCTGATGTATGAAGAGGCTTGCGATGACCGGGGGAATCGCTGGAGCAGCTGTCAAGATTAAAAGCTAAGTATTTTCACAACAAGAGTGAAATTTAAATTTTGATGAAGTGCCCCTATTTTTTAATCCAATTTATCATCTAAATTTACATTCACTTTAAGCAAAAGCAATATTTTTTTTATTTTTTTTTATTTTTTTTTAAAAGGTCAATATAAAAAAAAACAAGGCTCTATTTCTGTTTAAATGGAGTAATAGCAAAAATGCTAAAAATTCTACGCTATTTTGGGTAAGTTTCTTTCTGAAATTCCTGGTAGCAAAGGAGTTATAAAGGTAAACTTTGAATCATAAACAAAAAATGTGTTTTGGTTTCATATTCCTTTAATAGGGAGATTTGTTCTGGAGCAGTAAGTATCACAATCTGCGCGTGTAAAGCTAATCTTGTGATTGCAGCTTCATCTACAGATGAAGGGGTTAAGATAATAAGAGCACTGAGTTAATAAATAAATACACCCATCAGGAACAGTGCCAACTTGCCTACATGCCTCTTTTGCTTTCAGAGCGTGAATGACCTGGAGCAGAGGAAATGCTTTTCCAGGAATTTCTGACACTCATAACCATTCACGCTATGTAAGCTGGCATCTGCCCATGTAACCTAAGAGCACAACAAGAGAGTGTAGACAATGGATCCAGTGCATGATAACCAGCTGCCTGCTCATCAAACACACAAAAAAGTGCAAAGGAAAAGTGCAAAACACCTAGAGTTCAAAATGTTGCTTTTTTAAATTTTATAACCACATTTTAAGAAGCTGAAAAACACACTTTTATAAAAGAGGACTTTAACTAAAATGTAGGGTTTTCCTTTAGACTTTTTAAAATAAATCTGTGTATATGGGCGCACACACAGTGTTCTCCTCAGAACATTTTTATTGGGTGCACCACCCGGCTGATTTTACTGACCACCCAGCTAATATTTTAGCCAATATTAAAAAAGGTTCAATTTTTATTGCACAAAATATACATACATTTTTGTATATTTCTAAAAGGCACTTATCCCGGAAAGCACAAAAGTCAAACTTGTAAAAAGGGACAGTCTACTCCAGTATTTTTATTTAATTCCTTTATTACCTTGTATCTAAGCCTCTGCAGACTGCCCCCATGTCAGTTCTTTTGACAGACTTGCATTTTAGCGAGTCTGTGCCATCTCATAAGTAACTCCACGGACGTGAGCCCAAGGTTATCTATATGGCACACATGAACTAATGCCCATCAGCTGTGAAAAACTCAACTGTATTCAGATAAGAGGCAGCCTTCAAGGGCTTAGAAATTAGCCTATAAGCTTACCTAGGAGTAGCTTTCAACTAAGAATATCAAGAGAACAAAGCAAATTTAATAAAAGTAAATTGCATAGTTGTTTAAAACTGCATGCCCTATCTGAATCATAAAAGTTTAATTTTGACTAGACTGTCCCTTTAAGGTTACAATCATTTATTGCTCTTTGTCGTATAGAAAATGTCAAAGCTTTTAGAATGTCATGCTCAACAGTTGATTTTCAATTTTTATACTGTCCGGGAGTGAGTATGCTAGTGATTAGTCTGATTCTACACATCACAGGTATGTACAAAGTGGTCAGATCCTCCAATTCACCGTTTCTGGACTGAGGCCAGTTCGATATAATAAAAAGCTTTGCAGTTTGGAATGCTTTCAATGTGCTTCCTTCATGCGGGCTGATTCATGCTTTACAAGCATGACCTACATGTAAGAGTCACATGGAGCTGGGACAGCCTTCCCCCTCTTGATACATTATCTTGGGACCCCATAGGAGACTAACGTTGGCTACTGGGATAAGAGAGGCACATAAAGTGAGTGAGCTCAGAATGTGTGTCGATTGTGAAATAGAACTACTACCCTCTCACATGCTGAAGAGTTTGAGTAACCCATAAACTGTGAACAGATGCAGTTCAGTATTGTCACTTACAATGCTGCATAATACCATTATAAACGGACGGATGGGGGACGAAAAGAAAAAGCTAGGGGGCACAGTTTTCTAAGATTTTAACTTTTCCCTAAAAAATACAATCATTGCAAGGCTATTTTATTTAGCTTTTAAAGCTGGAGTTTACTGCTTCAGTACAAAAACTTGTAATTTTAGTTAAGTACTGCAGCATAACAAATTCTGGATAACTTGTAGACCAAAAAACCAAAACCTTTAACCATAGTTTAAAGCATACATGTAATAGGTACATACATAGGGGCTGATTTATCAAGCCCCGTATTCACCCGTTTCCACGCGTGCCTTCAGCCACTGAGGCAGCGGACAGCAATCCGCCCAATCGCATATGGTTGGTCACAAATCTGCAGGGGCGGCATTACACAAGTATTTCACAAGAACTGTTTGTGCAATGCTAAATGCAGACAGCTTATGCCGCACATTGATAAATCTACCCCATAGAATAGTTCTCTATTTTTAATCTCCTGATATTGTAATCCATGCAGTCAGTATGTGGACTGATAACCTTTTAGTATCACTATGCACTATTGAGAGGTGTGAAATTAACCTGTTGTGCTCCAAAACCATAGATACACTACTAATTATTAAATTTAGGTATTTCAACTACACCCATAGCTAACAGGTGCATAAAATCCAGAACATAGCCATGAAATTTGCATACATAATTTGTTATTACAATGGGTTGTTCTAAAGAGCTCAGGCAAAAGTCAATAAGGGTGATTGGGCAAAAAGTCCATGTCTGGTTTCCCCAAGTGCTTAGAAGGATATGGCTACACCTCACTGAAAAGGCACAAAGGAGGCTGAAATGATCTTCTGGGGTTGCCGTTTTCCTTGATTAGAGGAGAATTGCGTGGTATTTTGGGGCTGGACTGACCCCATTAGGCGAGATCCGACTGATATACTTTAGGAAAGTTCTCATCTGTGAAAAGCACAATTGGGCTAAAATAAGCTATGCCCAGGTGGTAACTGGGACATAGAACAAGCCACTGAGCTGTTCGTTCCTGGCAGACTGCTTCTCTTTCCGTTTGTAAAAGTAAATTTGTGAAATTGCTGCTTGATCATATCTCCCCTGGTCAACTTATTGTTAAGCGGAAGCATCTAGAAGCAACAACAGCCCAGCAATGAAGTAGTAGACCACACATGGTTAGTAAAATTCGGTATCAAGGAACTTAAGTAGACTGCACAGAGCCCTGAACTCAACTCCACCTTTAGAGATTAAATGGAACGTCAATTGTAAACCAACCCTTCTCATCCAATATCAATGCTTGAACTTACAAATGCTCTTTGGCTGAATGGGCACACATTCCCAGACACAGTGGTGGCTGCTATAGCCGGAAAGGGATGGGGGTGGCAACTCCATATTGATGCCTATGGTTTTGGAAGGGATGTCCAGGTATGATGGTCATGTGTCCACATACTTTTGGTATAACACAACACACACAAGCATGGTAAGAAAATTGCACATAGAACCTGTCTGTTAAATGATCTGGTAGTAATCAAGTTAGTTTACTCAAACAGTTTTGTTTGTTTAACTATACTAGCTATTAACATTAATTTTCTAATACAAATGTAAAACAAAATAGGAGTAGTTTACAGATTAGCTGATGCATACAATTGTCACGTTTATTCTGGAGGGGTCACCTACTATGTGTTTAATATTCATATTTTAAAGTTACTGATATCTTCTACAGTAGATTTGTGTTCAATAAATATCCTTATTATAACTTATTTATTGTTATTTGCTGATTTGATTTAAACTGAGATTTATATTTTTGGTAAAGTGACAAACTACCATTTTGATTAATTTAAAACAAGCCATAAGCAGCTCAGTTTAAAAACAAATAGTGCCCACATCGGAAACCATATACAAAACAGGCCCCATGGGTACCTTCAGGGGAGCTCTCTAAAGGATGCTGGACACACTTAGAAAAGTACGTGTTTCCGCTGGTTGATGCATTATAAGAGGAAAGAAAAAGCCCCCGAGTAATGGAGAAGCTTTCAGGGAAGTGAATAGTTTGAGCCATAATGCATGATGGGCACAAAAGGCCAGGGGGGAAAACAAGCACATGTATTATTCACAGTACATCATGGGACTGCCCAAGTCCAAAGTAACGTGGCATGAGAGCTGCTTAGTAAGCAGAAGGCACAATGTACACGCAAATACATGTATGGATTTAGCTCACAAATTGCATGCGTGTGTACATTTTAATATAGTTGACATTTAATAGAGCACAAGAAGTGTGTGTGTGTGTGTGTGTGTGTGTGTGCGATATAGATAGATATCCAGAAAACAATGACAGATTCATTTTGGATGTTATGTCTTGACAAAAGCTCCATAGAGAGTCGAAACGGTTTGTTTTTATGAAGATTGCTTTTGCTCATTCAATAAAATTATGTGAAAATTCGAGTCCTGTGATATTAATATCTATATACACCCACACACCAGTCTTCTACTCATGGCCCTTTTAGTGGATGCGCCACCCGCTAAAATTTAAGCCAATATTAAAGTTATAATTAGTTATTAAATGTTTTCAAAGTTTGATGCTCAAATTATCATTTAATCAATGTATGCTAAATTATGCAATTAATGGATAGCTTAAAGTGAAGGTCAATTTTTGGGATTCAAAATACATCATGTTGAAGATTATCTTAAAAACATTAAATTCGCTTACTTTATATGTATAAATAACTAACCCTTTGCCCAAAAAATGTATTTATAATGTTGCTCCGTTATTGCGTTTATCTCCGCCCATACAGGACTTCCTTATTCTGACTTGATGACGTCGCTTTGTTTCTTACAACGAGACTACGCTCGTGCACCCTTGTTCTGTTTGAAATGCGCATGCGTACGGTCAGCTCAATAGCGCATGCGCGTAATTAACGGCCGTAACTTTGTATGCAGTAATTTTGCGAGCAAACAACGAATGCGCGTTACGGGGACGAGCATGATGATGATGACGCGATGTTTACTTACACGCATGCGCATAAGCTGACAATGACGAAAACGAAAAGGGGCTGGACGCCACGGGGTAAAACAATAGATTGGAGCCAAAAGATGTCAATCAATAAAGGCACTATGACGGGCGGATTTTACAGCTGAAACGGAGCGGTTTCAAAACGTAAAATATAAATCTTTTGCTTGTATCTATCTATACTTTGATGAATGAACATCATACTCATTTTAGCTAAAATATTGAAAACTGCTAAGCACAACCCCAGACTTGACCTTCACTTTAAGTAACATTTTTAAATAACAAAGCATTGTTTAACATTGCAAAGTATTACACTAACCCTACCCAGCAGGCAAAATTTTCTGTGGAGAACACTGCTAACACACACATACAATTTCCATTTTGCAAATTTACATGGAATGGTTAACTAAAGAGTTAAAAAGATCTGGACAAATATTACTGGCAATCAAGGGATTAAATCGCTGCTATATTTGATTGTGACAAGGGGTCCTAATCTAAAGTTAGAGGGTAGCAGATTCAGGAGAAATTTGAGGAAGCATTTTTTTTACAGAAAGGGTGGTGGATTCATGGAATAAACATCCATTTGAGGTGGTAAACACAAAGACTGTAAAGGAATTCAAAAATGCCTGTGACATGCATAAGGCTATCCTAAGGAAAAAGTAACATGTAATATGGGTAGACTTTTTGGTTCTTATCTACGTCAAATTCTATGCATGTAGAAAAAAAAAAAAAAAAAAAAAAAAAAAAAAAAACATACACAGATTGAAACCATAGGACCACAATGTCACTTAGTTCCAATGAAGTGTAGGCTAAATTGGTTCATAGGATTGCCTTACCTTTAGCACAAGTGTTCCTAACATCCCCCACAGTGTCTTTACTGCCTCTAACAGAAGTTTATTAAAATGTACTCATTTCAGGATTATAAACATTGCATGAAAACAATACGCAAGAGAAAACTAAATCCAATCTTTTTATACAAGAGACAACAGCGACATTGAGCATAGCATATACCTCTAAACCAGGGATTTTCAAACCTACCCTTAGGCCTCCCTAACAGGCCAGATTTACAGGATATCTGAGCTGGAGCACAGGTGAAATACTCAGATGACTAGTAAACGTGCTTATTAACCTGCTCTCACCCAAGGTAAATCCTGAGCACCTGGCATGTTAGGGAGGTCTGAGGACAGGTTTGAAAACCCCTGAAATAAACTACATGGAAAAAGGCACCTAAAGACCCTGAAATTCCACACAACTAGAGGAACACTCTGTATTGCATATTTAAAGAGGGTCCATGTTTAAAGCCCTGGGGGCTGCATTATGGAAGATGTATTTAGGTTGGACAACTAGGTTTTAAATTAGGTTTTGCTTTACAAAACGGTTAAATACATACAGTATATAGGTGTGCCAGAGGGCCACTGATGTTATGCACACAAGTCACTACAAGGAGTGTTTCCAGGTACAAACAATAACTTAGGCTAAAATGCAGTGTAAGCAGGCTAGCAAAATACAGATCTGTACCCATTTTAAAATAGTCGTTTACACCCAAATACACTTCTTGCTTTACTTGACAACTGAATAATTTAAATACAAAAAAAGGTAACACCTCTTGGTTTTGAGTAAAACTGTGCTTTGTCAAACTATCCCTAGAGTCCAAAAAGCAAAATCTGTAGCATACGTTTTCAAAATGCAGCAAATTACAAAACCAGATACAGGTTCAAAACCCTTTATCCAAACTGCTGGGGGATGAATAAGGTTTGGATTTCAGAATATATCTATATTAGCAACTAAAAAAATGGGACAGCTTGAAGAGGGGATGGGACCAAGTGGATACAACAATATTTTATGGCATTTAGGCAATATTTACGTGTTCTAATACACTTAAAGGGACAGTCTACTTTAGAATGGTTATTGTTTAAAAAGATAGATAATCCCTCTATTACCCTTCCCCAGTTTTGCACAGCCAACATGGTCATATTAATGTACTTTTTACCTCTGTGATTACCTTGTTTCTAAGCCTTTTCTGACAACCCCATGACTATTGACTTGCATTATATCCAATTATTACAGTGTCTGTAACAAGTCACGGGCCTGAGCACAATGTTATCTATATGGCTCACATGAACTAGCACTCACTAGTTGTGAAAAGCTAATAAAGCATGTGATGAGAGGTTGTCTTTAGTGGCTTAGAAACAGTCATACATTTAGAGGTTTAAAGGTTATAAAGTATACTAATATAACAATGTTGGAGAATGGGTAGTAAAGGTGTTTATCTTTTTAAACAACAATAACTTTGATGTCAACTGTCCCTTTAACCCCTTGAGTGCTAATGACTGCTCTGCACTGTCGCAAAGTTTCCCTCTCAAGTGCTAACGACGGTTTTAGAGACGTCACTAGCACTCCCCAAACCTTCGTGGAGTTCTGGGGACCTCCCTCTGCTCCCACCCCGGAGATCTAGCCTGCATAGTGACAGGCATCGCCGGGGCTTCACGTTTTGCGCAATGACGTGATGAGGTCACAGCACAACTTTATTGAAAGCGGACAATTGTCAGTTATAGGGAGATGGGGGCATGCTGCTTAGAAGCCTGTATCTCAGGCATCCAAGCAGCTACAGACCCTCACACCCACCGTTGGAAAGGTAATCGCCTAACCTTTCCAACGGCATAAAGTATGTGGCATTTGGGGGCTCAAAAAAAAAAAAAAAAAAAAAATTTTGAAACTGCCTATAGACCCCCAAAATATATTTTCTAAAAATGAACTAGTATATCTTTAAAAAAATGTTTTTATTTTTTTTAGAGTATATCTATATATATATATTCTAGCTATATGAATACTGTAGTAATCAGTGTAAATGCAGTTATCACTTAGCTATGAAATGTCACATTACCTTTTCCAATATGGCTCCTGATATATTTGTAATCCCATGACCACCTAGATCATGTAGTTACAAATTACCAATGGTAGGGGGATGCTTTTTAAGAAAAAATAATATTTTTATTATCAGTCTTTTGGTCTGTGTGTTAGGTAAGCATCCTCTTTGCTCAGCTCTCCCCCATAGTCTAAAATCCTGTCATTTTTGCTGCAAAAAGCTTATTTTTTGCAGTAAAATTTATATCTTATTTCTAGCAGCATAATTTCTTTGAAAATATCTTATTTTTGTAAAGAGAACTATATGGCTAAGCATCTGATGAGTGCTGAGGAAGCAGCTGAGATTCTTATGAACTCAGACTCTGATTTCTTTTCTGATAACCTATCTTCTGCAGAAGATTCTGACAACTACTTCTTTCCCTGGGCTGTCATATAGTGACAGTTCAAGTAAGACAGATGAACTAACCGAGCCACAGCATGGCCACAGACAGTTCAGAGCTGTCAGTTCCCGTGGCAGAGGGATGGCAACATCTGCAGTGGCCACACAGCATACTGTGGGAGTCATAGGCAGGCCTGTGCCAAGCTACAACTGAACCTCCCCTAAAATAGTTCAGTCAGTGTTGGCTCCATTTACTGGCAATTCTGGCCTCTTGGTGGGCACTGCAAATTTTGAACCCATCAACTATTTTCAGTTGTTTGTGGATGACGAGTTCTTAGAATTTATTGTTCAGCAGCCAAAATACTGGTGCAGAATTGAGCCGCCATGCCAGAGCACATCGGTGGACTGTGACCAATTTGCAAGAGATGAGGAAATTCTGGGGCCTCACTCTGCTAATGGGGATTGTGCAAAAGCCAAGCATAGACTCTTATTGGTCAAAGCAGTCTTCTCAGATGACCCCTATCTTCCCTGCTACAATAAGCAGTGACAGATATAATGCAAAAACTTGAGCAGTAACATAATATAAATGCAAATGCTCTGCAACGGGACAACCCAGAACATGACCGATTGTTAAAATAAGGCCTGTTCATTACTATTTATTGGCAAGATTTCAAGAGTGCTATACTCCAGGCCAGTACATATCGGTCGAGGAATCATTGATCTTATATAAAAGGGACGTATTGTTTTTAAACAATACATTCCTGCTAAGATAGCTCGCTATGGGATCAAGCCGTATAAGCTGTGTGAGAGCTCTAGTGGATACACCTATCGTTTTAGGGTATACACTGGCAAGGATACTGTTATAGCACCCCCTGGCTGTTCCTCCTCCCTTGCTGCCAGTGAAAAAAATAATAATGTGGGACTTACTCCACCCAATATCTAATAAAGGTTACCATGTATATATGTGGCTAACTTTTACACTGGTGTGCCATTATTTAAATTGCTATATAGCAAGGGCACTGTTGCATGCGGCACAATACGTGCCAATCGCAAAGGCTTTCCAACTCACATGTTCAGAAAGCAAAAGAGTAGAGACAACATTTTTGCGCTCCGATGTGCATCTTCTCACAACTATAGATGATGAGAGCACATCACCTGTATGTCAGGGGGCAGAACACGCCAACTATAAAACCATGTGTGTCCTGGATTACAATCTGCATATGGGAGGGGTAGATGAGACTGACCAGATGCTTGAACCATACTCTGCTTCTCACAAAGCATATACATGGAACAAGAAACTGGCAGTTCACTTGATAAATTGTCAGTGTTTGGCTACCCAAGGAAGAGGGCAAAGTTTCCTGAAATTTCAGTAATCTGTTATTAAAAGCCTTCTCTCATCATCAGGGGATATTCCAGTAACTGGGCCAAGTGAGGAGAATGCATGGCCGTCACTTTGCAGAGTATATACCAGCTACTGAGAAAAAAAAAAAACCAAAAAAACTTTCCCTAGTAGGTGTAGAGTCTGCAGTCACAATGGAAGTCGTAAAGACACCCGTTACTACTGTCCAAACCAGGGCTATGCATGCCAGAATGCTTCCATATTTATCATACTACGGAAACATACTAGCTGCATACCCTCACAACCCCAGGAGGCTTACGCATGACCAGCCCAGTGATTGAGTTGCCCCTAGCAAAAGGTACGTATGAAGGGAGATATGAAAGGTGTGTGACTGGCCAGTGGTAGGGGTTGTGTTTCTGTGAATGAATAAAGATACAAAAAGGTGTGTGTGTGTGGTCAGTAATAGGAATGATAGTCTTGATGTATGTAGGGGGTGGGTGCTTATGTGAGTGAATTAGATGTGAAAGGTGTGTGAATGGTCAGTAGCAAGAGTTGAAGCCTTGACGTTGAGTTACTGCTCACATGGGTATCCATGTGCTATAATTCATGCAGTGTGAGTGCGTAAGACATAAACGAACATGTCACTTTGCTTAGAAAACAATATTTTCTAATCAAAACACCATATTCCATGAATATTTGTGCACTTCACTTTTGTGCTAGAAGTACATATAGCCCCTCATTTGATGCATCAGGGTATGCACTTGCTACACATGTGTACTTTATGTACCCTAATTGAACTTTCCAGGTAGCTAGAGCTGTTTAGCTGCAGATATAGCAACCTTGAAAATCTTATTTAAGAATGGTCTTTAAACATTAGGGGTGATATCTACAGTTAGACAGCTGTAGCCACCTGGGAATTTAAGAAACAGTATACAAGGTACACAGGTTTTGGGGGGTTTTTTAGCACAAATTTGGAGTGCGTAAGTTATAAATGAACATGTCGCTTTGCTTATTTTTTTTTCAAGTGTGATATTCGCTTATTTGTTGCACACTTCAAATATGTGATACAAATAAAACCTAATTTGATGCAACTGGGGGTGTAGTTTCTAAAAAATATATAGTTTTGTTGTCATATCTTAACTTCCCAGGCAGCTAGAGCTGTTTAATTGCTGGCAACAATACATTAAATTTGAAGATGCTTTTTGATAAGGTCTATCAAATTGACACGTCGGCAATAAAACAGTAGAAAACCAGTGAAATGTTCTCAATTTCTGCTTATTTTAGACAGGTTACCTACTGCAAATATTTAGCAACACATGTTTTGATGATAGAGTTTAGAAAAATAAAATTACAAACTTTTATAATTTTTATTGTGTGGAGTAAAAAAAACAAACATTTTTTATGCTTTATTTTTAAAACCTGTTGAGACATACACATAGAATAATGGTATATTTGGAATCTGCTAGGTCTGCTGAGAAAAAAAACAATATATAGTTTGTACTTCTAAAAGTGTTTAAACGTGAACTGCAACAAATCTCAAAACTAGCTTAGCACCCAGGTGGGAAATGGCTTAGCAGCCAAAGGGTTAAGAGAGGGGCTGGGAAAAAAAAATACCTCCTATTTAAAGCCATCATAATGTACAAGTTTCTCTCTTGAACTAACAGCATTGCCAAAATTGATTGGTTCACGAAACAGACACCATCTCAGACCTGCTTAAAATAAATTATAACAATGTTGAAAAATCTAAAGCATTTCATAAATTTGCATAAACGCATACAGTACATTTCTATAGATAGAGCTCATTAAGACTGCCACAATTCAAAGTTTAAATGGATGTCATGTTAAATAATGTTATTCTAACCTGTATAAACTTTTGAATACTGCAAAAATGTGCCTGAAATCAAGGATGATGCAGATTACTAAAGCTTTCAAATAAATTAAATTGAGGGGGGGGGGGGGGATTAACAACCAGGGCTATATACATAGACCCTAACAACTCAAAGGGGTTTGAAAAGACTACTAAGAAGAGAGAAGATTAAGTAGTAGTTAAAGGAAACCAGATTTCAGGTGTTTTGCAGGTTAAAATGAATATAGTAGTTTTCTTTCCTGCTTCAAAGCAAAGGACAACTTCTACAGGGGTGATTTACAGGGCTGACAAATGCCCACCACTTGATTACATCTGTAAAAATAAGTCAAATCAGGTTACTAGGATTTGCTTATCCTGCAAATGTACATTAACCAACAGGCACAGTTTTGCGTTAATGCCTGTCTCAGCAGGTGGCATTTAAAGCCATAGCCGTCTCTGCTCCAGCATAACTGGATACCCAAGTAACACACACAAGCAGAAGGATTACCTTAGCTTGTGAATTGGCTGGGACCGGTTCCAGGAGCAGTCACACCTCATTCTTACTGCAAAACAGGTAAAGGAGCCGCGGGGCCTTTTATCTGTGCTGCGTCTGCATTTATCTTGGCGATGGATCAAACTCTCACTTCATTGTGCTCTGACATTACGAAGCAGAGTCTTTTCAGGAATTGCTCATACCAACATTTAACTGTTTCCTTTGGGTTTAATAAACCATGAATGACTGAGCAACAGATACAGTAATTCCAAATTATGCAAGAGAAGGAAGGAGCAAACAGAGATAAGGGCTAAACAAATTACACAAGTAGTAACTCATACCAGTATAGACATATTCTACACATTTATCTCTGACTACAAATATTTGTGTGGCTTTTTTTTTTTTTTTTTTTTTTTAAATACAGATCTCCCCCCAACACACTGTAAATTTAGAAAATACAAAGGAACCAGAATACGTCTACCTGTGTGTAGGTCAAGTAATAGATCTGCACACAATTGTTTTTAGGAGATCAAACAGCAGAAACCTTCAGTTCCTCTTAAACTCCCCAAAACAGTGAAAATATTAATTAAGTCTGTATATAAAAGTCTACTCTTGTTACAATGCAAACTATAGAATGGAGATTTAAATCAAAATTAGAATTCTTCCTGCACAATTTTATGCAAAACAAGCTACATCAAAAAGATATTAGATTTTATATTCACTTAAAATTGTGAGACTTTTTGGAGAAAAAGAAACAAACTATGGGACATCTTTGCCCAGGACATACTTGAAAACGAGAGAAATCTCAATGTACCCTTCATGGTAAAATACTTTATAAATAAAATAAAAAAATCATACCACAATTTGTTTTGTATATGCCGATCTAGCCCTAAGGGCTTCATTCTAATTTAGAACAAAAACAGTCAAATGGAAACACTATAAAGATTAAATTTTTGAAGTCACTAGGATAAAGGGTAGCTCCAGTTTCATATGATATGGTATGTGACTACCAACAGGTCAAACACACATCACCTGGGAAAGGTCAATATAAGGTGTCTTACCTTAATTTTTGACTCTGCAAATACAAGGTGATAGACTAGTCCAATGCTTAAAGAGATAAAACATTTTTCTTTTAGAATTGTGATGGAAAGTTGTTCAAAATTGTACGCTCTAATTTACTTCTATTATCAAATTTTCTTTGTTATAAATCATGAAAGAAAAAAAATGAAAGGACATAACCCCCCCCCCCCCCCAAGGACCACTAAATTCAAAATTAAAACTTTAATTATTCTGATACAGCACACAATTTTAAACTTCTTTCCAATTCACAGACATAATCTAAAACATGCACACGGAGGCACCAGCTCTTACCAACTATGTGTAAGATTCACAGAATATGCATGTATGCATTTTGTGATTGGCTGATGGCTGTCACATGATGCAGTGCTTTTGAATAGTCTATTATGCATTTATTGATTATGCTATTTAATTGTGTTTAGTGGTCAGTTAATAAAAACGCACATTATCTGCCTCTTTATTAGGACGCTAGCTCAATTAATATAGGTACAAAGAACCAACTAGCTCCTCATGAGATAAACATGAAATTGCCAAGTCTACAGGTGACAGTGTTCCTTGTAGCTGTACATTTTCAATGCAAGAGCTTAATTAAACCATATGGGGTGATATGAAGACAGAATAAACAGGGCTCCATGTAATGGAATTATTTATTATACTGTCTTGTGTCCCAAAAATCCAGAAACATCTGAACGGGGAATTTCAAGTAATCTAAAATATACTTTGGGGGCCTATGTATGTTTTATTACTACTATTTTAATTTTTTTAATGGTACAGCTGTGTCATAACCATTAACAAGAGCATAATGTATCAAAACAAAAATTAGAGATCATCTTTTTTACGGTGATCAAATAATGGACACTAAGGGGACTATTTATTAAACCCCGGGTGGACATTATTTGCTATAGAGAATCATGTCCGCCCTGCAACGCTAAATGCCGACAGTATATGCAGTCAGCATTTAACATTGCACAAGAAATGCCTGTGCAATGCCGCCCCCTGCACATTCGTGGCCAATCGGCCACTAGCAGGGGGAGTCAATCATCCCGATCGTATATCAGATTGGGATGATTGCAGTCCGCTCCTTTTCAAGTTAAGGACCGCTGCTTCTTAACTACGGTTACCAGAAACTACTCAGGAAGATAGCATCCGATGCTTATTAAATCTCCCTCTAAAACCCTTACTATAAAGATACTTACCTACTGGGCTAAAAACCTGCTATGTGTCCTCTTCCCTTACAACACTGAGTTGCATATCCTACAAAAATAGTAAAGAAATCAAACATGCAATAACTATTATGCAATAAATGTATTAACATAAGTTGCCATTAACCTGCATTGCCATAATAAGGTTATAGATCGGTAATCCCTAATTCCATAGTAAATATCTCAAGCCACAGGACAAAAAAAAAAAAAAAAAAAAAAAAAAAAAAAAAAGGGAAAGCAAAGATGAAGCTACGCGACATCCTGCTAAATGTATTAAGCAGACAAATCCTTTGGATGGAACTTTTTTCTTCACTTCCTCGCCTCTCATCATTCCATTGAACCCCCTTAGCATGTAAGCCCAGCTGTTTTGTAGATAACCTACATGTAAGGCGATTTAAACAGTGCAACTCTTGGCAGGGCCCTCTATTCATTGCATATTATACATATGTTTATAGGAATGCAGAATCTGTTGGCACTGTACAAATATAACTTCCTCTGGTAGTTTCAAGCAAATGAAGAGTCAAAGTTTAAAATTTATAAAGCAAAAAGTAGAAGCACATAAAATAAAGTAAGTAGATGAAGGAAAAATTTTTTTAATGAGGAAAAGTAATAATAATAGCACAGCTTCCCATCAGGGGAAAGACTTATGCAGCTAAAGGATAATAATAAAAAAAATATGGTTATGTGCACAGGTTTATTGTAGCTACAGACTTAAATAGGTAAAAAAAAAAAAAAAAAATTTTGCACCTTAGAGGTTTTCTTCCAATAAAGAGGGGAAAAAAAAAAAGAGATAAGGCCTTCAAATGTAGCCGATCACTTCAAGAGTTGCCGTTAAGATTAATAATGTACATTACTATAGACGCTTTTCATTTATGTTGCTCAATCCTCACTATGGGTCTGACGATACAAAGCACTCTGCTCTGGCAAGTATGTCAGTACTGTAAGGTCCCACAAAGAACTTTAGAAAGGCATAGTTTAGCTTGATAGCTGTTTATTTCACCATGCAGGGTTCTGTATGTGAAGGAGACTCCTACGTTGCAATACAGTGTTCAAGAAAAGCCCCAAAGATTTTGTGAGATTCTCTCTATGCCGACAAGTTTTTGATCATCGGCCCCTAAGATTCACAATATTCCACCTGACTCCAAAAAAAGATTAAAAAAAAACAAAAAAAAAAAAAAAAAAAACTTGTCAACATAGGTAAAAGGACTTTATTTTAGAAGTCACTTTAATTTCCCATTGTAACATTTCTATTGAGAATGTCAACAACAGATACCAAAAGGGTGCAGATCCTGAGACCAGGTATAAATCATGGTGAACAATTCCATTCTTGACATAAATAGTTGGAAATCAGTACAACATCTAAAATGCCATTCTTTCCAAAACTACTATTTACAATCAACTGCTTATTGGATTGTTTTTAAAATACATATTTCAGAGCAGTGCTGTTTAAAACAACTTTTTGTGCAAAAACAGACTAAATGAGTAAAATTCAGACAGAAAAATGAAATATGAATTCTCTTCTATGACAGAAAATACAAAAAAAGTCATAAGTCCAGTTTTATTAAAGTATAAAGAAGAAAGAAACATTCAGAATCTCGGCTACAGTATCTGTAGCATGAGTTAACTACAGAGTTTTTATTAATTGATTACTTCATTGCATAACATGTAATTTCCATTCGATTTGCAAAGTAGCATTTGGAATTGAAAAGAAAGGTGTTACATACAGGACCGTGTGCATCTTTATGACTGATGTAAAAGAGACAGGCCTACCCCTGAATAGGAATAAAAAAGGGACACTTTCAGCTGACTCTCCAGGGTCAAACTGATTTAAATAATTAAACCTGGAACTGTCACCCACCCCCTGTAAATAATAGCCCTCAACACATCAGGATCAGATTGCTAGTGAAAAGCTGGCCACTTGCAAGCCGCAATTTATCTCCCTTTTCTATTCTCCTTTGTGTGTTGAGGCATCGTGAAATGTGCCATCTTCCCCAAACCACTCAGTACTGCAAGGCTTTGAGGAGCAATATAAACAATATATTGTCAATAACAGAAAATACACCATATGCCAAGGTGTGTGTATATATATATATATATATATATATATATATATATATACACACACATACATACACGTGGAGAGATCCACTCCCACCTTAGTGTCAAGCCAGCTTCCATGATGCTTCTATAAAAGTGTAGCATAAACCTGATAAAAGCACTTAGGCAAACAAAATAATAAAAAAATATATATATATATTATTTTTTATTTACTAAATTAAGATAACATTCATTTAGAAAATCAAAGAATATTGTGAAGTCAGTCAGTTTTAATTAGTCAGGCAATGATTTTTGTATATATGGATAATAGCAAGGGATTTAAAAATAAATATATAAATAAATAATAGAAGTGGTGGCTCTCTGGATTCAGTGCAATCTAATGAGACCATACAAAGCCTCATTGTATGTTCAAACAAACTACTAATACAAGTAAACTAAAACTGGAATGAAATAAAATAAATCAAATCTAGATCATCATCATCATGTGGTTTTGTAGCTTTATATAGACGTTACAAATACATGTACCTACTGATTTATCCTCTAGCACAGTTTAGAGGTTTTGATTAAATAGACCCATATCATCTGTGTCCATGTGCAGTCTCACACTCCTAAGGGCACATTGTGAGAGGATATAGATCATATACATATACATATACATATACATATACATATACACACACACACATACACATATACATACATATACACACACACTGGGGTCTATTATGAGATTATAGATATCCCGGTTTTTCCACATATGTTTAAACACTGGCAATACAAATTTCCAAACAGAGGTATGCAAATTCTAGCTATTTGCCAACTGTAATTGTAAGCAGGTTTCTGCCTTCCAGCCGAGCTAGAGGCATGGTAAGAAATGATGGCGGTTCTGTGCATGTTACATTCCAGGTGTGTTGCTTAAGCCAGTCACAACCAAAAACCTTAGTAGTTTAGCCAGTATTCCCACTCCCAAGAATTTCACCTGCAATCACTGGCCTCCTACACACTCAGCAGAACAGTAAACAACTTATTTAAAGCACCCACCAGCAAAAGGGGTAAAATATCAGACCAGGTACTATACAAATCATACAATGGATTCTTTATCAAAACTATTTTTTTTAATGTTGTTAGTTGTCAAGAACTGAAATCTAAGACATCCATCTAAAAGACCTAATGTGCACAAATCTACCACTTTAAACCTCTACTCTGAGAAATTTAGCTTTACAGCCATTTACATAAGGAAAAATTAGAGAAGCTATGCCCCACCTAGCTCACTGTAAATCAATAACTCTTCACATGGACTGTAACACTACTGCAAACCGTAACAAAAAAATAATAAAATCCATATTATCAGCATCAGGTATTTGTAGAGTTATATCGAAGTTACAAATACATGTTCCTACCAATTTATCCTCTAGCACAGTATAGATATGTTGATTAAATAGACCCATATATGTTTTTATGTAGTGTCTCACACTCCTAAGGGCACATTGTGAGAGATTATGAGATAGATATATCTCTATCTCCGGGGTCTGTTTGGCTAAGTTAAAATGTATAGATCAATGTTGCGCAACGTATATGGTCATAGTAGATAAAATATCCACTCTTAATACCCTATTATTTCACGCTCATATATTGTTTGGTCTTAGGAGCAGCCATTTCTTTTGAAGTGATTCTATGTTATGCTGAACGCTGGTTATTAGAGGTTACTAAAGATTAAAAACTTGGCTACTTTTAAATAAGTTAAAATATACATTTCAGACATTAAAAAGGTACAGTCAAGTCCCCCAAAAAAAAAAACTTTTTGGGAATGTAATTTTAAACAACTTTCCAATTTACTTTTATCACCAATTTTGCTTTGTTTTCTAGGTATTCTTAGTTGAAAGCTAAACCTAGGAGGTTCATATGCTAATTTCTTAGACTTTGAAGAATGCCTTTAAATCTGAATGCATTTTGACCACTAGAAGGAATTAGTTCATGTGTTTCATATAGATAACATTGAGCTCATGCACGTGAAGTTAGCCTGGAGTGAGCACTGGTTGGCTAAAAAGCAAGTCTGTCAAAATAACTGAAATAAGGGGGCAGTCTGCAGAGGCTTAGATACAAGATAAGCATAGAGGTAACAAGTATATTAAAGTGAATGTAAATTTTGATGATAAAGTGCCAGTTTTTTAAAAATTGGATTAAAAACAGGGGCACTTTAATTCATAAAAATTTACATTTCACTCGTGTTGTGAAAATACTTAAAAGGGACACTGAACCCAAAAATTTTGTTTTGTAATTCAGAAAGAGCATGCAATTTTAAGCAACTTTCTAATTTACTCCTATTATCAATTTCTTTGTTCTCTTGCTATCTTTATCTGAAAAAGACGACATCTTTGCTTTTTTTGGGTTCAGTACTCTGGACAGCAATTTTTTTATTGGTGGATGAATTTATCCACCAATCAGCGAGGACAACCCAGGTTGTTCACCAAAAATGGGCCGGCATCTAAACTTACATTCTTGCATTTTAAATAAAGATACCAAGAGAATGAAGAAAATTTGATAATAGGAGTAAATAATAAAGTTGCTTAAAATTTCATGCTCAATCTGAATCATGAAAGATAAATACGTCATGTTCCCATGCTGCATAAACATAAGTATTTGTTGTTTTATTTTTTATTTTTTTTACCAGTCTTGTGGAGATCTGCCACTGTCAAAGAAAACAGCTCTGGGTGTTGACATCAGCAAGTGAGCAATGAATGTCTAGGCCAGTGATTTTTAACCTTTTTTTTGCCGTGGCACACTTTTTTACATTAAAAAATCCTGTGGCACACCACCATCCCAAAATTTAAAAAAAAAAATCACACATTGTAGCCTAATACAGCATATATATATATACACATACACACAAACACACACATACTGTATGTATTGTGCTGTTATGCCATGCCTCCTACAAACTACCCCTGCACTGGGAGTAAAAAACAAGCAAAGTTTAAAAAATATGTCACACTGTTGTCAGTCTGCCGTGGCACACCTGAGGATCTCTCACGGCACACTAGTGTGCCACGGCACACTGGTTGAAAAACACTGGTCTAGGCAATAGTGGAGTAATATGCATTTCCTGCAAATTCACTGTAAATATAAAACAGCATTTACCTTTTTTTGTTGCATTTCTTCACTTTCACAATTAAATTTTAGTTTACAATATTCTATTTAATCTGTCTCTTTGGTTTACATTGCAAACTGACTACATTTTGAAGCCGACTTGATTTTGTCATCAAACAATTAACATAAAAAAATAAAAAATATGTTCATTTCTTGTAACTCAAACTCTGATAAGCATGTTTTTTTTTTTACTGCCCCCAGAGATGCTGGTGTGTATCCTGTAGGGCCCAGCACCACCACCTTGCAACACACTCTAGGTGGCATTTTCTTGATAAGAGTAGAAGCTCCTGCTACAGCAACAATGATTTAAAAAAAAAAAAAAAAAAAAAAAATTAAAAAAAAAAATTAAAAAAAAAAAAATCAGGAAGCATTTTAAGGGGCAAGCCACTGTAATGCAAAACAATGCAATTGAGTGAACATAATCATTGAGATAATAAATATTATTATTATAATAATGTTATATATGCGCCCTTCTAACCTCACTGGGATAATAGATCATCAAGCTGATCTAGACACAACCTGGAAGAGGTCAGAGAGGAATCAAACCTTTCATGAAGAAGCAGATGCAGGTTGAATTCCCAATACAGATGTCACATCTGTCCCATTTTAAAACTATTGAAAAAAAACTTGAGATTACTAAAATATTGCATGCAGATATGTCTCTATTCAGACCAGTCATATCAACCACTTCCCTCCTCTTGGTTCTGTCAGACAGTAATCAAACTGGAGTTTTCTGTAACATATCAGCATAATTGATTGGACACTGTACAGAGCTAAATGTGCAGTTTCTATAGTACAGGAATAAAGTACACCACACATCTCCTTTTGAGAATGAATCCTGAAAAACATATTTCCAAAACTATTTTGTAAGCCTTAAGAATGGCAACAGATAATTGCTTAAGGGTAAATTGTGTAGGCACCTGCTAATTTATGGTATATCTTGGCAATTTCACCACCCATTGCAATACTTTCCCCGCACCCACTAGGAACACAAAATATGTTGTGGCAGTTACTCAGCTCCTATTTACCTTAATACCCTAGCAGAGCAGGTTCCCAGCCCTATAAGACATACATGCGTGAGAAGCATGAAGATTGTATACGTATCCAGAAACGCTCTAAGATATTAACTATTTCTGTCCTTTGCTGAGAAAGGAAATAAGTGCCAAATCTGCAGGTTGGATCATGGCTGCAAATAAATAAAAAAATGCCATGAAAGAGGGAACATAACACTATATAAAGCACCCGACTGTCACTCTTCAGAGGTGACCTTATCATTAGTTAGATAAGGACACATTCAATAGTGAATTATTTTAAATTAGCATGGTGACATTATAAGAAGGAATAAAGGACTTTACACATATGCCATCTTAAAATGTATTGCAGCACAATACAGCAAAGAATGGGTTAAAAAAATAATCTAGGAACTAAGATATTATAGAGTGACAGCAATGTTTTTACTGGGTGTAATAGACACACACACACCCAACACAAAGCAGATGTCATTGTACAGGCAAGTAAGAAAGCAAATAACTTATGATAACCCCTTATGTGCCAGGAGAGCAAGGCATTAGTGTTACACAAAAATTTCAGTTACAAAAAATAAACAAAGATATAAAGATATGGTTTATGCACATAAAAAAAAAAACAATCTGATGAAACCAAACAGGTAAGGGATTAAGTGGTGTTATTTCCAATGATTATGGGGTATATATGTATATATATTTTCAGAGAAATTAGTGCACCCCTCCCCCAAAGCCACCCATCAAGTGCCAGTGGCAAGGGGGGTGGGGGCCAGCTGGCAACAGCAATCTGATTAGGATAAGTGGTGTGCTCCTCTCCCACACCCACCATATACACACACCTACAAGCTAAACAATATACCAACCTACCCTTCCCCCGTTGCAAATTAGGTTTTGCCCACAACAGACCACTTCTCACCGTTCCTATTCTAGTTTTGTGTGCCCGTTAAACCTACGTGTACCTGGTTTACAACAATGCACACACCCACCTTGCATATGTTAGTCTCAGTATCATAGCATTCACCAAGCATGCAAATGCACTCGCCTTCTATACAAAGCTCGTTACCCAGGCACTTTATGTAGGTACATGTATCCCCCTATACGGAACCCCACACCTTTAATGTATGCACCCCACTACTGAACAACTATGTGCGCATAAACAAATCAATATCTACGTAGTAGAACTACCCATAAATGTGCCTTCTGGCAATTAACACAGCACCTATCTATATAATTCCAATAAACGCCATGCATCGCGTCCCGGCCTCATCATGCACCCCATTAAAGTACACCCCTATATCCATGCACAGTGGACCCTACAATAACAACACGCCCCTTATTTCACCGGACACACTTGGCACCCTTGTGGTCTTTCCTTTCCCCTACCACTCAATTACCTTACTGCATGTGAACGGCTCTGTCAGCGAAGCCCCGAGCTCCTCATCTCACAGCCGACCGGCCGCCATCTTCCAGCGTGACGTGGGGACTCACCCCTGACCTGCAATATGAATAGGAGCCAGGGGAGAGGGAGGGCAGTACAGGGGGAGGTGGAGACAGGAGGCAAGAGGCATGGAGACCGGGCACGGGAGGGAGGAGAGAAAGGAGGGCACATGCAGGCAGAATAAGAGAATTGCATGAGAGGAGGGCACTGAGAAAAAAGAGAAGAGAGAGTATAGGAAAGACGCTCAGGAGTGAGGTGTGGGGACGAAAAATAGAGATAAAGGGGGTAAATTGCTGGAGAGGTCAGTAACAGCACAGTATAGAAGGGGTCATCAAGGGAACATCTGCATTCGTCCAGTTCAGACTGGCACCTTTCAACTCTTAATATCCCATTATTACAGTTTGTTTATGATATATATATATATATATATAGTATAAAGGTAATCAAAATAAAAAATGTTAACTGTACATAAGGTCATATGGTATGTGTATATGTCACAACTGTGTGGCATGAGATCTATCATCTATCTATCATCTATCTATCTAAACACACAAATAGATACACTATTGTCAAGGCAAGTTTAACCACAGCCCCCTTTACTCAACCTTTTAATATTTGTTCACCTTATACAACCATAAACACACACACACATATACAGTATATATATATATATATAGAGAGAGAGAGAGAGAGAGAGAAAGGTGTATGAATATACATATGTATAAAATAAACACATATACTCATATCTATTTCTATCTACATATTTATGTGGCCATATTTGAATCTACATATGTGTGGATATATTCAAATGGAGATATACATGGTTATATACAAATAATGTATGTGTTTTGCTATGAAAACATTTTTAGGGTTATCACAAAAATCTAATATTATCTAAAATCTTTTTTACAAACACACCCTCTTTCTTAATAGTGTGATATATTATGAACATGTAAGTGTTTTGAATAAGTACTTCAATAACCAATAGTCTCTTGGGCCATTCAGCTGCAATGCATCATTCTTCATCACCCAATTTTATATTCAAACATACAAATCCCATTTTTTTTCTTGGATACAGCAGCTGAGGCCCCATTTCACTCCTATTTGCATATGGGATACATACATTTTGTGCCATAGTGGCAGGGTGGGGGCAGTGTGTCCTTGTATGCAGTATGGCCTTACACTGGTGCATAATAAGTACAGGAATGATGGGCCTCTACAAAGACCTCACCCCCCCCTTTATGGGCAAGTCTGTGCGCCTCCTGGACTGGAGATCAGATATCAGCAGTGTACCCAACTCTTTGCTATAAACATAGTTTACTATAGTGTTTATTGTATATAAAGCTAGAACTGACAGTGTAGCCACCAAGAACACTCTTTGACTTCTAGTCTAACAATTTAATTGGTTATCTTTCTAAAGAGTTAATGCCTGAATGCATCCATAAATATTGTTTGTCTTATGGCAAATCATATCTACAGACCTTTAAAATATTGTATTTATATTAAATATTTTTAATCCAATGTAGATAACATTTAACCCAAAATAATTGCAAAAAATGGGTAGTATGCATCCAAATGAACATAGGTTGAATTTAAAATTTATTGAGAGGGTTACTCAAGTAATTTATATTCTCTCATCCATACATTTAAAATACTAGTGTTTAAAACCAAAATAATAGAAGGGAACACATAACTGAGAGCACTCACTGTAGAATGTTTCTATCTACTTTTACAAATATCCTTTACAAAACATATTCTTTTTTAGGCGTACCCATCTCCGTTCAGTAAAGAAAGGCTGTGGTACTCTTTAATCCCTTACAGAGTCTTACTTCAACCCCAGATGTTTTTTTTGCTGCAAACAAACTGAAATGCCATCTGTTCTACAAATGAGAAAAGGCTACAGGGGTTTGTGGGGGTTGGGTGTGCTTTGGGAGGGCACAACACACCAATAAGCTGGCAGTCATAGCTGCAAGGAACAGGGTATCAAGCCCTGATCTATGTTTTTTTTTCTGGCAGTGAATAGGTTAATATGTATTCTCTTCAATTAGGTCATGATCAGTATCATTAGAGAACTCAGCACGTTCACCTGGAATGGAGATGCAGTGAGATGATCATTATTCAAAATAGTATGGTAATTTACCAAGAGGAAAATAAATAAAATAATATTAATAGCTTCCTGATGTATACACTGTGGCTTTAATTCTTAGAAAGGTCTTTGGCAGGCGTGTTAAAGGCGCAGCAATCTGTTAAGATCCTAGCTCGCTGACTCAACCACACTGATATTAATTCACAAAGGAGCTGGATTGCAGGAGTTATTACTGTTGTTTTTTTTCTCTTCGTTTGGAAACAATCTTAGTTATCAACAGTGTGACGTTGCACATTCTACACATTCTAAGGCATCCAAGGGAAGTAATCTTTTTGGCAGTTAACACTAAATATCCTGGCATTACTATCCGTTCTCCACCCATTATAAACCACTAATTCGCCTTGCAAATTACTTTAGCCTATTCTTAAAGACACAGCAGCACATTTTCTGCCAGGATGCTCACCAAAAAGCAAGCCTTCTCCTGACCCACCCTAGACTTACCTGTACAGTTTTGTTCACTCATCTACAAAAACACCCCCTCCCCCAAGAGTTGCTCCTTGATTAATTATTTAATTATTATTCAGCCAAGATTGAAACCTCTTCAAGGGGTACTCATTTGTATAATTGATTATCACATTTTTTTATACAAATAGGCATTTTAGCAACAAATTTTTAATTGTAACAGAAATGTATAATTCAAAGAAAAATGTTGCCTACAATTCGGATGTAAACAAAACTTTGGGGACTTCATGATAAGTTGAGCAGATAGTTAAACCCGATAGTGTTATTCATATATTCTTACATTATGCACTCTCATTTTTTTGCAGAATTGTATATATTCTTAGCTATACTACTGAATTCCTAGATAACTGTACATATATAGAAACACACTTTTCTATACAGTATATATATATAAACACACATTTCTATACAGTATGTATATATATATTATATATATATATATATATATATATATATATATACACACACACACACACACTATATGGTCAGAAGTATGTGGACACCTGACCATCACACCTATATGAGCTTGTTGAACATTCCATACCAAAACCATGGGCATTAATATGGAGATGCCCCCCCCCTTTTGCGGATCATTTCCAACTCTACTGGGAAGGCTATCCACAAGATTTTGGAGTGTGGACAGTTAGGTCTGGCTTGCAATCAACAGTACAATTCATCCCAAAGGTGTTCAGTGGGGTGGAGACCAGGGCTCTATACAGGCCACTCAAATTCTTGCACACTAAACTTCTCAAATCATGTCTTTATGGACCTCGATTTTTGTACAGGGGCACAGTCATGTTGGAACATGAAAGGGTCTTCCCCTAACTTTTTCCACAAAATTAGAAGCAACAAATTGTCTAAAATGTTTTTGTATCCTGTACTAAGGGACCTAGCTCAAAATCTGAAAAACAGTCCCAGACCATTATCCCTCCTCCACTAAACTTTACAGTAGGAACGATGCATTCTGTTAGGTAACGTTCTCCTGACACCCACCATACCCAGTAGACTGCCAGATAGTGAAGTGTGATTCTTGACTCCAGAGATCACGTTTCCACTGATCCAGAGTCCAGTTATGGCATGTCTTACACCACTCCACCTGCCCCTTGGCATTGCACATGTTAATGTGAGGTATGTGTACAGCTGTTTGGCCATGGAAACCCATTTCATGAAGCTCCTGACATGCAGTTTTTGTGCTGATGTTGCTTCCAGAGGCAGTCTGAAACTTTGTAGAGAGTGATGCAACAGATGTCTATGTGCTAGATTTTATGCACCTGTTAGCAACGGGTGTGGATGAAACACCTCAATTAAATAATTAGTCGGGGTGTCTACATATTTTTGGCCATGTAGTGTACATATACAGAATACAATGTATGAATTTCCTGCCCAGAAGAGTTTATAATCTAATTACGAGTGTGGAAGACTTACGGACAGATCAATGTGACTGGGAAAGTGCCTTTGCATGGTTTTCAATATGACTATGTACCAGGAATATCTACTTTATCATAAGAGCTCAATATTTATGGCACTAATGTAGATTACATTAAATTCTGTGTAAGGTAAGGCAAGAGTATGTGTATGTCTATATTCAAGGTTAAAAGGATTCACGAAAATATGATTATGGATCAGGATCTGTTTTAAGCAAAGCTTCTCACTATTGGCCTTCAAAGTTCTTTGCTCAAGCAAAATTATTTACATGTATCTGTCAGTGCTATGAGGTCATTCCCAGGATTTTCTAAAGTAACTTTTATCTCAATAGCTGTGTATCCCTCTAAGGGACGTAACCTATTTTTGCATATGCCAAGGAGAAGCACATATAGTATAATGCTCAATAAAATAAGCATTAAAAAAACGTATTAAAAGTACAAATAAAAAAAATCGTAATTAAAGAGACATTACCCATATGTAGGCTTACCAGAAGTCCCACTTTTACTGGGATTGTCCCTGTTTGGAGGCGCTGTCCCAGTGTCCCACCCAGTTGTTCATTCTGTCCCAGTAGGGTCGCCACCTCCAGGTTTCAAATCATGTGTCCGGGTTTCAGCCCACCTGAAACCCAGACACATTATTCAAAATGACTGGACTGTGGCTCTCCAGCATAGTTGGATGCTGGTACTTTGTTACATAAAGCCCTACGTAGCTTAAAGTTCATGTCCTTCAAAGTTTACATTTAGTAATACAGGCTGAGTGAGCAGCATAGGTTTTTTTATTTTGTAGTACTACTTGGTATATTTTTCTAAGAATTTAACACCCCCCGACCCCTGGTGACATTGCCGGTAATACACCTTTAGGGGAATCATATGGGTATGACTAGGAAGTGCAGACAGGCAGGATTTTCGGCCTGGATCTTGCTTTGCTTCATGCAGGATAGCATTTTGGCTATAATCTTCCTGCATTATGGTATAGAGTAGCCTCTTAAACAGCTTTAGCAGGTATGTGTTTCTTTTTTACTTTCATTCAATGTTGTATTTATGCCTTATCAGTATTTGGCTCTGTTCCTTAATTAGACACATAAAACACATATTACACTGCAGATATTAAATTGCCAAATTGATAATTATGAAAGTGATAATTATGCTTGATGTTTGGCATTATTTAGAATCTGAGATTTAAATTAATGATTTATTTGCCATGACAACATAATGGTGCCTTTTTCACTAGGGGGCGGTGTTATGGTCTATTTAAACTGTGTGATTCACTTGTTTGACTGAGGAAGGGTAGAGTATCCACGAAACATTACACACATAAAAGCTACTACTTTAAAAGGACTGGTAATTGCCACGCCCCCTTGACCACGCTCCTGACCACACCCTCACTGGCACCGCACCAGGTGGTCCCAGTTTCACCTCTAAAAATTATGGTAAGCCTACCCATATGCTATATGTAAAAAAACTTACTAGAAAATATCACATGATCATCTCTATGTAAAAAAGGAAGCCACTTCCATTATAGGGGAACTTTAAATATCCAAACTGGATGCCTGTGACAGGCTTACAAGAGAGTGTGCATTACTATGAGATTGTGCAAAATTATGATGAAATTCCAAAAGATCATAGTAAAGCAACATGTGAACACAGCACTGATGATGCTATTTGGCTGTTTGTTTTCTAAAAAATTTTTTACCATGCAGATAACATGCAATTAACTAAAAAGAGTAGTGAGCAGATGCTCTAGTGAGCTAATCTTAATTTTAAATACATAAAACAGGTATACATCATATAAAGTTTTATTTCTCACAGTTGCATTATGGATAAAGGATAATTTATGTTGAGAAACATGTCCCTTTAATGTACATATAAAACCACACAGAAAAAGTGTTTAACATTAAACAGTTAAAATCACATTTAAATGTATAGTAAAGTCCAAATTAAACTTTCATGATTCAGATAGGGCATGTTGTTTTAAACAACTTTCTAATTTACTTTTATCATCAAATTTGCTTTTTTCTCTTGTTATTCTTAGTGGAAAGCTAAACCTAGGTAGGCTCATATGCTAATTTCTAAGTCCTTGAAGGCTGCCTCTGCATTTGACAGTTTTTCACAGCTAGAGGGCGTTAGTTCATGTGTTTCATATAGATAACACTGCTCATGCACGTGAAGTTATTTATAGGGACAGTCAACACCAGAATTTTTGTTGTTTAAAAAGATAGATAATCCCTTTATTACCCATTTCCCAGTTTTGCACAACCAACACAGTTATAATAATACACGTTTTACCTCTGTAATTACCTTGTATCTAAACCTCTGCAGACTGCCTCCTTATTTCAGTTCTTTTGACAGACTTGCACTTTAGCCAATCAGGGCTCACTCCTTGGAGCTTGAAGCTCAATGTTATCTATATGAAACACATGAACTAACACCCTCTAGTGGTGAAAAACTGTCAAAATGCATTTAGATTAGAGGCCGGCCTTCAAGGTCTAAGAAATTAGCATATGAACCTCCTAAATTTAGCTTTCAACTAAGAATACCTAGTGAACAAAGCAAAATTGGCGATAAAAGTAAATTAGAAAGTTGTTTAATATTACATGCCCTATTTGAATCATGTAAGTTTTTTTGGGACTTGACTGTCCCTTTAAGTGTCAGCACAAATTGCCTGAAATGCTAGTCTGTCAAAAGATCTGAGATAAAGAGGCAGCTTGCTAAAACTAAGATACAAGGTAATTACAGAGGTACAAAGTATATTTCTATAACAGTGTTGGTTATGCAAAACTGGGGAATGCTAAATAAAGGGATTATCTATCTTTTTAAACAATAACACATTTTGTGTTTAATATCCCTTTAAGGTACATTGCAATGTTAACATGTGAAGTTACAATTTCTAAGCTCTTGAAGGTTGCCTCTTATCTCAGAGCATTTTGACAGTTTTTCACAGTTAGACAGCACTAATTCATGTGTGCCATATAGATAACATTGTTCTCGCTCTTGTGGAGTTATTTATGAGTCAGCACCAATTGGCTAAAACGCAAGTCTGTCAAATTAATCACAGAGGTAAAAAGTATATTAATATAACCATGTTGATTATCAAAACTGGGGAATGGGTAATAAAGGGATTATCTATCTTTTTGAACAATACAAATTCTGGAGTAGACTGTCCCTGTAAACAAAACACAAAGACCAGGAATTTATGAACGCTGAACTGTACTTACAGATCTTACTGGCAATATTGCATTATATTAATATTAATATAACAGCGTTGATTATGCAAAACCGGGGAATGGGTAATAAAGGGTTTATCTTTTTAAACAATTGCATTTTTCAAGTAGACTGTCCCTTTAAATCCACTTACTTTTATTTTTAAAGGAAGCTTGCTTCAGTATAAAAAATATAATTTAATTTTCCTTCAAAAGTTTCTAACACTGCCCCTAAATGTAAGCCAGATTTTCTCATTAACTTTGCAATTCCATCCACCAATAGCAGAGCATCACAGATCCTCTAATTAGAATATTTAGAACTACGTGTCTCCTCAAACTCTGCATATGCATTGCAATATGAGGGCAGTCAGATGTGTTGTGACTGTTGTTAATGCCTCGCACTCCATTTTGTTTATCTGCTCTGGCGCAGGATGGATGACGCGCCAGCAGGCTCCTAAGCTGGACAACAAGATTTGCATATGCGTGGGTCACAGAGAAGACAGAATGTGCATGCAGGCCGCCATTATGTTCTACCTAGGTAGAACAATTTGATATGATATACATAATGAGGATCTGAAGGGGCTTGGCAGGATAAAGAATTACTTAGGCAAAATGCAGACAAAGAAAAAAAATACTTAAAGGGACACTCAATCAAAATTAAACTTTCCTTATTCAGATAGAGCATGCTATTTTAAACAACTTTCCAATTTACTTCCATTAACTAAATGTGCACAGTCTTTTTATATTTAAACTTTTTGAGTCACCAGTTCCTACTGAGCATGTGTAAGAATAAGTGTGTATGCATTTGTGAATGGCTGATGGCTGTCACATGGTACGTGTATGCACTTGTGATTGGCTGATGGCTGTCACATGGTACAGGGGGAGTGGAAAAAGACATAACTTTTACAATTGTCAGAAAAAAAATCTACTACTCATTTGAAGTTCAGACTAAGTGCTATTGCATTGTCTTGTTATATTGCATTTGTTGATTATGCAAATAATAGAGCCCTTGCAGTACATCTGTGGTCTAGGAGGCACAGTCCTTAACTGGTTTAAATATTTCCTCGCTGGTAGATCACAGAGAGTAATATCAGGATCAAGCTCATCAGCACCAACAGAACTGGCCTGCAGAGTTCCACAAGGATCTATCCTGTCTCCCATGCTATTCGCAATTTACTTACTACCACTGATGGACATCATTAAACGACATGGCCTAAGGTATCATTGTTATGCTGATGACACACAGCTCTACTTCTCCTTTGCTCCAGATACTACAGACTCAGCATGCCGCATAAACAGTTGCTTAACAGACCTCATAGAATGGATGAATGCTAGAAGTTTTAAAGTGAACCCAGACAAAACAGAGTTACTCTTGGTGAGGGGACCCCGGGCATCAAAAATATCCCACGATCACCCAACTGGCCTGGAGCTTGGAGGCTCTGAACTCGTTAGTTCAGCAAAGGTACGAAACCTCGGAGTGCTGATTGACGCTGGACTATCTTTTAAACCTCAGATTTCCTCCGTAATAAAATCTGCCTACTTTCGTCTGAAAAACATAGCCAGGATACAACACTTAATTCCACCGGATGATATGCCAACATTAATCCATGCATTTGTATCCTCTAGGTTAGATTACTGCAATGCACTTTACTTGGGCCTCCCACAAAAAGAACTCCATCGCCTTCAGACAGTACAAAACGCAGCAGCCAGCTATTGACCAATCAAACTCGCTCCTGCCACTTAACACTTGTTCTCCACTCCTGTCAGGTTTTATAGTTGTGTATACCTTTAAGTTCTGACTGACCTATCACATATTCACACACCCTTTATAACACCTGCAAGAGCGTCACTCCTTGCTTAGTAATTTGTTTAAACTGCCTCAGTAGTACTATCTTAGCTAAGCTCCTGGATTACTTAAGTACTCTCAGTATATTTGAATCCAGAACCTATAATTGTTCAGAAGTGATTGTGTTTATTCAACCGCAACTAATTCTCTGCTTGCTACTAATTTCTAACAGTGCTTGTGCAAGACTCTTTTGCAGCCATTTCTTTGCTAACGCTTGCTGTGGATAACAGATTGTCAGTTTGGAGTATTTAACCATTTTTCTCAAAGTCTCTATCTCAAGGATTCTTCAGAAAGGATTGTTTAAGGTACCTAAGAAAAGCAGCTTTAATACTTAAAGGGACATGCCACCCACATTTTTTCTTTTATGATTTAGAAAGAGAATGCAAAGTTAAACATTTTTCTAATTTACTTATATTATCTAATTTGCTTTATTCTCTTGATATTCTTTGATGAAAAGCATATCTAGATATGCTCACTAGATGCTGATTGGTTGCTGCACATAGAAGCATTGTGTGATTGGTTCACCGTGTGCATTGCTTTTTCTTCAACTAAGGATATTTAAAACATGAAGCAAAATAAATAATGGAAGTAAATAGTAATGTTGTTTAAATTTCTATTCTCTATCTGAATCATGAAAGAAAGATTTTAGGTTTAGTGGCCCTTTAACGCTTACCATTTACAGATCTGGAAAGTTTTCTATCGGCACATAGCCGCAACTTGTGCTCTGACGTCAGACGCCATTCTCTGTACAGACCGGAAGACTGTATCTCTCCACATCGCAAGGACTGTATCTGCAGCTGAAACTCTCCGATAAGAAAGCGATCTTCATTCAAGGTACAGCTTCATCTATGAGGTTTCATTAAAGTATTGTTACCAAGAACTGTGTGATAACTAAAACTAACAATCCTTCTCTCTGCTGTCCGCTATTTAACTTTGCTTTCTACTATTGCAACGGCTGCTTCCTGCTAATTACCTAACTCATTCAATACAAAAACTGAAGGTTGATCAAAGTATATATTAAAGCCTCTCCTCATTTGCTAATAGGACATTTTACATACAACTACGTAATTCTTTCTATCTGCTAAGACTTGAACTTATTTGGCTACAATTGTCCTTGTTCTATTATAATCTTTGCTTTGCTGAATCAAGAAGAGATTTTTTAGCTCTTTATATCAAGTTTTGATTACATCATAAAAGACTATATTTGACTTTTGTTCTCATATTATCCTTGTATCTCTTGTCTTATGAAGATAATAAGATAAGTTGACATATTGAGATACTGACATTTCTTTAAGCCTTCAACATCAGTATTACTTTTGTATCTCCTGGTACATGAACATAATAACTACACCTAAAAACATTAGTTAATACTTCCACATAGTATTGACAATTATTAGGTGTAACAAAAAATATATTTATTTCCTGTACTACACAAGAGAATTCATATCAGACCAGTTACAGCTCCCTGCATTGGCTTCCAATTAAATGGCAAACATTTTAAAATTGGCCTGCTGACCTTCAAAGCCTTAAACAACCAAGGCCCACAGTACCTGAAAGAGCTCCTGACACCCTACATCCCATCCTGTTCCCTTAGGTTAGCCAACACATCCCTCCTCTCAGTGCCAAGAATAAGGACAAACTCAGGTTCCAGAGCATTCTGCCATGCTGCCGCTACTTTCTGGAACTCTTTACCGTGCGCAATCAGAGAGGCACCGTCCTTACAGACTTTTTAAAAAAAGCTAAAGACCCACCTCTTCAATCAGGCATTCAGTCCGCTTATCTGACCTTCAGAAACTCATAACTTTTATGTCTTTTGTTGGTATATTTGTAAAGTGCTTTGAGTCTCACAGGGAGAAAAGCGCTATATAAATCGCAAATTATTATATATATTATAATTATATAAATCTACTGTGTTGACTGGTCCTTTAAGGATGTTATTTGCAATGTAAAAGTTTATGTTACAAAGTTTGCAAACGTGTAAAAAAATGTTTTTAGGTTTCCTATCCCTTTAAGATGTACTTTATCTATTGTAAAATGAGACTTACAGGTTTGGGGGCCGATTTATCACGGGGCCGTATACCCCTGTTGGCTTACCAGAAACAGGAGTTAAGAAGCAGCGGTCTTAAAACCGCTGCTCCTTAATTCATCCACCTGCTCTGAGGCGGGGGACAGCAATCCGCCCGATTGTATACGATCGGGTTGATTGAAACCCCCTGCTAGCGGCCGATTGGCCACAAATCTGCAAGAGGCGGCATTGCACAAGCAGTTCGTATGCTGTCGGCATTTATTGATGTCTGACGGACATGATCGCTACAGCAAATTATGTCCGCCAGACACATGATAAATCGGCCCCTTGGTCTTATCTAATTCTCTAAGCATGTTACACCTGCAGGATCCAAATTTAAGGTTGGCATGTTTGTTGTAAAACATGCAATGTACTTATTGCATTGATACAAAAATATATCTATACAAAACTAGGAACTCATACAAGGTAAAGCTGAATGCACTGTAATTTGATTTATATTTGCCTGAAAAAAAAGTTTTTAGTGCAGTGAGCTTCATTACTTTCAATTTAAGCGAGTTTAACACTTGCTTGGACTTGCAAGTTCAGTCTCTTATTTAGAGAATTCTGTGAGATATGCTCATGCAAGAGTTGG
Source organism: Bombina bombina (assembly GCF_027579735.1). NCBI lineage: Eukaryota > Metazoa > Chordata > Amphibia > Anura > Bombinatoridae > Bombina > Bombina bombina. The sequence goes on along the minus strand of NC_069500.1, from coordinate 418,953,661 downwards.
TATTAATATATTTTTTCATACTGGCAAATTTTAGAGAATATGGCCCTTAGTGTTAAATTGTTAATTCAAATAATATCTTGCTCTAATTTTTCAACAATGCATTTTCTGGCATATTATGCCAAGGATTTTGTTCGAATTTAGATAAGCTTTAGATACCTTTGTAATGCAATTTCTAAAACCAATTTTTGAGGATACATATATGACATCAGGAATTCAGTGCGCAGGCAATAAATTATGACTACTCGTCTGTGCTTTCAGGTATGTTCAAGACACAATAAAGCCATTTTTGTTTCTATACATAGTATATATCAACATTTAAGCACTGCATTGCAATAGACCTGTATACAAAATTATATTAGATCATATGAGACCCTTTATTGATATTGACAGTTGCTCAACAGTGTTGCAGAACTGTCACTATTAATAACGGGGCATGAACCTTCACACTTGAGCTGTTCAAAATTTTGAGCAGCTCAAACACTATGGCAGCCCCAAGTAGTAGCGGCGAGATGAGGAGGCCTTATTATAGGTGCTAGTTTTGATGTAGAAGTATGGCACTTGCAACAATAAATCTACATCTATATGGGCAAGTCAGTCAGGAAGAGTAATATATGAGATTAATTAAGAGTATCATTGATATGCACAGGCTGCTAAGAACCTTCTTCAGGGCGTTGTCTGCCAGTGCAAAAAGTATTCAAGGTGGCTCCACAAACTCATTCACACCAATTACAGACTTGTGAGTGGAAAGGGACTAGTCTTCTGTGGCTTGAGGGGAGATGGTATATATGATGAATATGGTAAGATGCTGGAAGTTACAAATGGACTATCCCAGTAGGATACGTCAGAGCAAGATGATTAATAAATAGCCACACCATACCTCTATACTTAGGATTCACAGATGAACAAGACTTGTCAGCTTGAGATTTTTTTTTTTTTCAATTAAAGGGACAGTCTACACCTATATTAACATTAGCCCATACCTTAGATCGTATTCCGATTGTCATAACTCACCCCCTCTACCCTAACGAGTCTGCTTCACAAACGGAGTTATTCAAAATCAAAAGTTTGATTTTAATCGTTAGAAATGGCCGACCAGCTCTGCCTATAAACTACATCATAGACTGTCTAAATTTCAACGCTCCAATCAAAAGTGGATCACTGATTAAAAATCAGTCTCGCACTTTCGTTGTTTCGCGCATGCGCACCAGCAGAGGAACAAAAAAATATTTTCAATTTGCACACAATCATAGGCTTGGTTAATTGCCAGCTGCGCATTCTGACTTCCGCTTACTCACTTCCGTAAAGATGCGCATGCGTGTTTAGAGGGTAATTATGTCAGTGGCTGCTACGTGCACAAGTATGAGCTACAAAAAGAAGATGAGTTCCAGGTAGGAGGAGAAGGGATTGGGCGGAGTTTGTTGGACATTTCTAACGATTAAAATCAAACTTTTGATTTCGAATAACTCCGTTTGTGAAGCAGACTCGTTAGGGTAGAGGGGGAACACGATCTAAGGTTTAGGCTAATGTTAATATAGGACTGTCCCTTTAAGAAGGGTTTATCAATTGTTGAGTCAGAGTAGAGGTGAGCTAAATGAGGTCAGGTACAGGAAAAATGCTGAACAGAACAAGAAGAGTAGCAGGATTTTAGCTCCTGGATTCAAGCCATGTGCACAGACAAAAAACAACTTTCAGGTGAATTATTTTGTCACAAAATTTTTGTCCAATATTCCTTATGGAAGGTCATATGGAATTTGTTAATGAAAATCCATTTGTTTGCCAATTCTGAAAGAAAATGTCTTCAGGACAGAAGAAGAGCAGCTGAACAGTGGCTTAAACTTAATTAAAGTAGTACTAGTGCTACTGCTACATGTCAGCCACACACTTTTTTTTTTTTTTAATTTAATGTGGTCGGGACTGGCCAAGAACAAAAGTGAAGCTTACATACTTTGAACTTCTGAAGCCTTTTCATTTTCATTTAAATAATCTTTTATTGAGGTTTTGCGTAAGAAAACACATAAAGTAAATATCTTTTCGCATAAATGGAACAATTTTCATGGTATACAGTATAATGAAACATGTTAAAAGTAAAATGAATATTAAAATATGAACTTCAGAAACCTCAATTTTTTAACTTTCAAAAATGACTAATTAGCTGGCCACATTTGGACCCTTTGGTATAGGTAATACTGGTGGAGCATGTTAGCCATATCTGGGACCTTATTAGGTCCAATGACATATAGTAGTTATGAGAATGCAATCTTAATAAAAATAGTAAAGTGTAAACAAAAAATAGTAAGGTATAGTTTTGATAGTGAAAACAGTATATAAACTTACATAGAAGTTAGTTTGTCAGCGGGTAAGCACCGCTTGGGATTGGGGTGATGGGAGCGGGAGAATTGATGAACATGTATTATGGGAGCAAGAATGACAATAGACATTATAATCTGAAATATAGTATGAAGAGGAACCTCATTTTTTCTATTCCATTGATTAAGCTAACTTTGTTGAATTCACTAAGAGGGAAGGAACCTTTGTTCGAACCGGTAATCAAACAACCCACTACCTTTTAATAGCGAAGTTATAGTCACTGCTATATGGGTCATATTAGTAAGATATACCTAAGCACGTTAGGCATGGTAACTAAAACTTAGGACTCTTCGTCTATTACAGTGTAGTTTTATATGACATTGAAAAAGTAGGATCTATTTTGTTAGTGTGTCTTATATCTCCTACTGAGAGAACCAGCAATACCCCATAGTTAAGATGCAAAAATAACACGTGAATAACCCTTATTGTATCTTGGTATGAGACTGCAGCTATATAAGTAAAGTGCCTCGTCTGCTTATTCTTAAAGATAGAGGACCTCCCCCAAAGTGAGATCAAGACTTATATACGACAGTATGATGCCGCTTCGGCCACAGGAGGCTTCTTAAACGCAGTATTATAGTCCCATACTAGGGGAGAGTCTATGTCCCCCATTTAGGCTGTGTTATATACGCGGTGTCAAGGGAGTTGCTAAAATATGGACATATGGTCCCATGTGAGTGAGTATAATAGTAACTTGTCAACTGTACTAGCGCATGGGTATCACTAGACTTAGCATAAATAGAGTCATAATTAACTAGAAGTCCATATTTGTTCTCTGATAATAGATGAATATCTACTGTACAATAAACATCATATAAACTGGCATAGTTTTAAAGAAGAAGGAAAATCATATAAAACATCTTAATAACAGTTATTTTCAAAGAGTAGACAATGTAATGAAACAACATAGGTAACTACTAACTTTTAGGTAGCTACTCTGACCTCAAATAGTTAGACTGAACCAATATCAAATTAACTAACCAACTCCTGCCCTCACATAGTATGACTCTGACTGTTGTATGAAGTTCTTGCTGAGTACAACTTCTCTGAGATATCTTCCAAGACTTGAAAGCCAGCGTCTACATATTGTGTAAGACTCAAAGCTCTCAAATACACATAGAAGCCCAGTTGTTTTTCTAGTTATAGATAATATAGAGGAGAGTTTGGGTCGGAGCTGTGTACCCATCACAAATAAAGCTTTGTGAGCCGGCCAGGAACTTAGAGTGGTGTCTCTAGTAGACTGTTCTTTTATCTCACTGGGCACATTGATAATAATATCTCTTGTTGCACATTTGCATGCTGTTGATTCAGATTACGTGAGCTGCCATCTCTATCCTTCACATCTGCATCAAAAACATTCTGAGCTGGGTGAGAGGCGGACCTTATCTCCTGAATGAGGGAATGTTGATGGCGGTCCAGTGTAGATATCAAATTGCATAACGCACTGGCAATATGTTTCTCCATACTGTATTGCCTTGTGAAAGCTAAATGGATTGTCCATTAACCAGCAGCAGGGAGTTGCTGTACTCTCAAATGTCGCCTCTTACCTCCCCAAGTAATACTGAATGTGAGCGGGTGTCAATTGTAACTTTGTTTGTTACCCCACTTCTGGGAGACTGCGACGATGCTGTAGTGTTCTGACGGGAGTATTTACCTTAGTGCAGGAGAGGATCTGAGTAAAATGGCGGCTGTTCTCGCTCTTTAGCAACTGCACTTGCCAGCATGAATTTTGTTCTCTGAGTGTCTCATTATCTTATCGCTTCATCTGATCTCCGCTCAGATTAATCCAGGTACAGAGTAATGTGCCTGAGCTGCAGATGCAGAATGTCATCTCATACCGGTATGTCGCGGCACTTCTAGCATGATTCTTGCGGTCGCTGGTTCTGATTTTCTCTCTTGGTCCCACTTTAAAGTTGTTGGACGCTGGTGCAAGTGGTTTGGGCATGTGAGTCATGATCTGTAGAGGGTTTTATGGGTGTTTTGAGGTCCATTTGCTCAATTATCTGGAGAGCTCTGGAGTTCTGCGTCTATTCTGTCCCGTGGCTAGCTCCGCCCCCCTTCTGAAGCCTTTTCCATCTGCACAAAAGCCCTTTCTGTGCTTAGAGTAATGATTTTAACCACATGAACTAATCAACTAAATATTTTTTTGCTCATTCGGTTTTTTTTTTCTTTAATGGTGTTATGGTATAATAAAGTTATCTTGTTGGTGTACTAAATTCACAAGTGCAGCAGATGGAGAAGAAACAATCAGGAAGCAGGTGTCAATGCCAGAAAAAGATGCAAGAGAATTGTTAGCACACAAACCTAGGTCAGGAGATCAGTCTGCAGCCGGGTCCTAAAGCTCAAGGGAAAACCAGCAGGATATTTCAAAGTACAGTTCCAAAGATCAGCAGTCAGGTAATCAGTCCAGAACAAACAACTCAGCAAAGGGAGCAAGCTAGAAGTCCTGGAAACAGGCCATGGTCAGAACAAAATAGGGGATCAGGAACATTAACACAAGGAACATCGTAAATGGACAACTAAAAACCTGTGCCACTTTTTTTGTACACTTTATACTGCAAGGTAACTTCCAACGTCTAGGTCACAAATATCTTTTTCCATACAGGCCTTGCAACCTGCACTATGTCTAGTGCTGCAGCAGCTGAGCCCTGCATCAACTTTAGTGCACACTGGATCCTGAACAGCACTACACCCTGCACTAAGTCTGACAGTTTATTCAGGCACAGTACTGACCTCAGAGCACCTTAAGGTATACTGCTGGCATCTTTCTTGTTGCGGACTAAGGCACGGGCCAATTAAGTCCTTGGGGCCTGACAAAAGGGACAGTTGTTTACCTAATGCATTTAATATAATAACTACAGTTCTGCAACATTGTTATTTAACTGTTGTTATTAATAGTGCGTCACAAAGGATCTAAATATTCCAAAAAGAAATAGGAAGTAATGCAGGCTGCACAACTCGGTTTAAGTAAAATGCAATAAACTTTTATTTCATCATCAAAACTATTTACAAGCACAACTTCGGGTAGTTACCCATACACACAGGGGGAAAGGCTGCCTTCCGACGCGTTTCCTGCTCAAACTGAGCACTTCATCAGCGTGTGCCTAACAGGAGACAAGACTTACTTAGTCGGATCAGACATCAGTCGACACAGACATCTACCCTCCCTGCGGTGAGTAGGACCGGAGTATCATATTGATGTACATAATTACAATTCTACAAGTGTGGGTTTTAAACTGTGGATAATTTGTTGGCCATGGTTGTATATGGATGCCGCAAGTCTCCTGATATATACCAAGAGAACTGACTTTCTATCTGTGTAATTCAAGTTACTTAACTTTGGTTCCGGGTGCTGGTTATATATTTATTACAAGTATCGTTATAAAATTGATTATACAAGCATTCCACCATATTGCACCAAATTGGATTTTGAATACACAGATATCAATGTATGCACCTGGATGCGAGATACAGAAAAAAATAGTAATACTTCAAGCCATTTGAATTTTTGTGAGTGCTAGTTGGAGCATTTTGTATGAGTGTTGGCATTTTTCACAAAGGATCTATCCTTATCTGTTTTATTATCTACAACAATGCATTGTTTTAAGATCATTAGATTTTAATTTCTCTGATTACACAAAAGACTAAAGCACCTTTTTTCCAGCAAAGTTATAACCCTGATGAGCATAAAAACAATCCCATTATCTACATTTATTTTTTTCAGTACTCTAATATCAACTGGCATTTCTATATGGAAAAGGTAAGAAACCATAAGAAGATAAAAGATGTGATAATAAAATACAGATTAATGGGAGGGTAAAAATGCATGCATTAGAAAAATGTGACACATTTTTTTTATTTTTTTTTAAACTTTCATCTTTTATTGAGATATTTCCAAGACGTACAATTTTAAACATGAAAGAAAAACAATCGTAAATTCAGAAAACATTAATCATTACAATAATAGTGCAATAATACAATTATTTCAAACTCGAGATTGGCAATTATTGCTGGATTAGATTAAGAGTACCAAACATATGCTATAGAAGTAAATAAAGTATCTGTAATACAAAAAAAAAAAATTGATATCCTCCTGACTATCTCTATTTCTCTGTGTTGTCGATATTTATTGAAAGTATCGGGTTTAAAGAGGGCGGGTATGGAATCATTAATCACATTGTTGACTATTAAAATGTGGAAGAGAATGAGTTATGACTGACTGTTTAGGTTTTCTTCCCATAGGAAAAGTATATTGTGATATTCTTCCGTTCGCTTAGTATGTGTGTAGTGATATTTCTCCAAGTGAAGAAAGTGAGTTACTTTAGTTTTCCATGATGTAGGAGATGGTAGGTTTGTTTTTTTCCAATTTAGTGGGATTAGTTTTTTTGCCGAATTAATCAATGTGACACATTTTTAATAATAATTATTTTTAATAATATAAATAATTATATTTTATGCAGTATGTAATATTTCTATAACGCACATTGAAGTTATCAATTCTTCATGTGCGCTAACCCGACTTCATTAGTCCTAAATTGCGAACCACAATGCGCTTATCCTGAGGGCTAAAGAGGGAAAGAAAGACATTCCAATGATTTACAGTATATTAATCCCACTGATTGCAAATGTTCTTCTAAGACCTTATGCAGTTGCACAAAGATGCTTTTAAAAGCTCAACTGGGCAAACTTTATGAAGCTTCTTCATCAAATGGAGATATGTTGTGTTTTGCTTTTTTTTTTTACAGCCATTGGTGTATTTTGTTTTTGTGCTATTCTGGACACTGGGAAATCTGTTACACCCCAAACACCTATACCAACAATTTTAGCTTATATTCCTGAAAACCAGAGGACAGGGACAAATGGAGAGATCATGCAACTTCACTAGACAACTAGGGATTACTGATTGGTAAGAAAATTAATAATAAAACATTTGGTGAGGATATGAGTGGGCTATGGTATCTACTATATGGGATTTAACTTTCAAAACTTGTCAGGGTAGATCTTATTCACCAATTCTTAATGGGGTGCTTACTAAAGAGGCCAGTATGGAGGCCTATATATTTTGCAAGCCATCTAATACAACATCTTCTTCCATGTCTTCCAAGACAATGCATTAGACTGCTTATACAGAGCTATCAAGTCACACTGCGAGACAGTTGGACACACTGTTTGAGGTCTTTACTCCAGATGAAAGTATGGATCAGTAAAATGACAATTTGAACTGACAAATTAAATTGGGCAAAACTCTAACCTTTCAGAGGATTAACCCAGTTATAGAGGAAAGTTTTGCGCTATGAGAATAGATATCATGCACCTCTCTAAAAGACAACTCCCCAAATGCTGTCTAGAAAACAGTTATGATACAAGATATATGTATAGAGAGGGCGCCTGTTAGGCTAAAGACATCAACACTTTCATATATTTCACAAATGTTTATTAAAAATGTAATAATATTAATTTTTTAATAAACATTTGTGAAATATATGAAAGTGTTGATGTCTTTAGCCTAAAAGGATTAACCCAATCTACCGCTAAGATTCTTGATCAAGATGTATTACATTTATTGGTTTATATACTGTATAAGATCAGGATTACTTGATATATTCTCTGTGACCAACAAACATATGTAACCATTTTCTTATAATGATTACTTATCCATATAAATTGGTAAACCCAGTTACTTGTATCTAATATCAGATTTTTTCTTATTAAGTTTATCTCTTCTGTTTTATGAAAATTCAGTAAAAATCATTTCAACATAAATTGGGCAAAACTCTCCCTTTGTGATCACTGAGGCTCAGAAATATTTAAGAACGTTACAAGTATCATATCAATTCTGGCACATTAAAACCAATAAATAATCTCTTTTTTTTAAAAAAAATAAACTCAGAGAAATTATATTTTATACAATCTATCCAGTCTCTTCATAAAGTGGTACCAAAACAGATTATGGGCTAGATTATAAGTGGTGCATTTAGTTTGAGCGACTGGTCAGTGCAATTTAAGACCTCGTGTAAAGGGTTAGGGCTAAAATAAAAGTTGCACCATCGCAACATTAAAATAAACAGTTACACTAATATATAGGGGCATATTTATCAAGCTCCATATGGAGATTGATGCCCCATGTTTTTGGCGAGCCTTCAGGCTCGCCGGAAACACAAGTTATGAAGCAGCAGTCTAAAGGCCGCTGCTCCATAACCTGTCCGCCTGCTCTGAGGCGGCGGACAGACATCGTCAGAAATCAACCCGATCGAATACGATTGGGTTGATTAACACCCCCTGCTAGGGGCCAATTGGCCGCGAATCTGCAGGGGGCGGCATTGCACCAGCAGTTCACAAGAACTGCTGGTGCAATGATAAATGCAGAGAACGTATGCTATCGGACATGATACGCAATATCGGATCATGTCCGCTCGCACAATGATAATTCGGCCCCATAGACACTACCTGATAAAAATTAGTCAACAATATTAATAAAAATTATTGATAAAGATTCAAAGGTATATGGTATATGGCCATGTATTTCACTGAACAAAAATGTCTTTTGGGAGCATTTCAAAGAAGGCAGATTAGAGGAAAGTCTGGCAGCCTTAGATTAGGGGAAAGTCTGAGCAGAGGGTAGGTGCTGCACGAGAAAGGTCCTGCAGTCTAGCATAGTAAGAGGTGATAATCGAAGATGTAAGGAGCAGGTCATTGTTGGATCTTAGTGGGCGGGCTGGAGTAAATTTGTTGATTAGTAAGGATAGGTAGTGGGTAGTAGCATTGGTAAGGGCTTTGTAGGTCAGGGTGGGAAATTTGAATATAATTTTGCTGTGAATGGGGAACCAATGAACGTACTCACAAAGTGGTGCAGCATATCCAGATAGATGGGAAAGGAATGACGAAAAATAATGTGGATCAAAAGTTCTTGAACAACTGTAACAGGTTATTATCAGAGCTAAATCCTGAGCCGTTACTCATGCAACAAGCAGCTGGTGATAGAGCTAATGGGTAGTATGCGCTCTGCGGCAGCAATTAACAGTATTATCATCCGTATGTATAATGTATTAGCACACAAATGACCTCTTCAAGCTACTCTATGTAGTACGTAAATACAGGACACACATGAAAGGGCTAAACTGAAGCTTAACATACGCTTTCTATAACTTATTCTCGCCCAAAAATGCCCACAAACATGCACATAGAACTCCGTCAAGCAAAACTCCTGCTCATCAGTTAAACAACTATGCACTTTACCGTACTGCCTTGAAGCTAGCGATCCAAACCATCTGCGCCTCTGGTGTCTTGCCCGCTGTCTAGGGCTCCTCCTCCTGGGTTCCCCCACACACACACAGCAACCTCTTCTCCTCTCGTCCGCAGACAAGCAGGTACTGCAGCGTTCTACCAGCAGCGTCTCTCTCTGTGGCTCTATCACTCACGCTGCGCAACTCAGATGCTCCTCCTTCCAGCCTCAGGTTAAAGGTATCCCATATAAATCCTTGCAAGGAAGCGGGGAATGTAGAAAAAATGGAGTCCCAGTATTCCACAGTTAAACTGAGAAAAAAAGTGTATCCCACAGGCTCCTCAAAACGAACACAAGTGCAAAGATAATGTAATAAAAGAAAAAAACTTTATTTGTATTCCATAAAACAAAGGAAAGTGTTCCTTTAGAAGTTAAAAAATGGTGAATAAAGAGGTTTGACCTGTTTCGATCTCTGCGACCGTAGTCATAAACATAAAACCACATAACAAATGCAAGGTATTTAAATGAACTGGTCTTCTCCTATTGGAGAATCCAGATTATCCCATGAATTAACTATTAGTTTGCCAGTACATTTAAAGGACACATATAATGCTAGTCTATTGAGAAATGGAATCTGAAGTAAACTTACATGGTAAACCTAATACACTGGATCAGGAATATTTGGGAGATATTATTAAAAAGTGAATACTGATGGTATCAAAAATAATTAATACAGCAAAAGTAATTTAAATAGCCTAAACAATTCGAGCAATTTAAACTAATTAAATTGAACATGTGGCTAATAATGATGTAAAACATATAATAACTTAACAGCTCATGTATATCATGTGGGTATCTCAGGACAAACCATTAACTACATAATTAATGTCTAAATATACCTACTGACTTGTGCTAAATACTAAGTACAAATAGTTTTAATTTTTGCTATTATACATATCTTGGTGACTTTCAATAAAAGTGAGTTATGATTATGATTTAGGGGTCCACAATGGTCATATAGATATCATTAATAGCCAGTGTCTAAGTTAGGTTATATGTCCATTGAGTCACATCTTATGTGTCCACACATAAATTAGAAGCATCACTCTGTCCAATTATCATGTCACATTCTAAGTGTAAGTGGGTACAGGGATATGATGTTACTTAAACAACAAACCTATAATCTATCGATTCCAATAATTGATTATATCAAATTCAGAGTTGAACCCCACAGGTAGCAGGCTACCTAGTTTATGTATCCAGTATATTTCTTGTCTTGAAAGTATCTGGAATTTATCACCCCCCTTTGGGGGTTTCTGGATCTGTTCAATAGCCTTCCACCTGAAGGTATCAACGTTACCATTATGAATCTCCAAAAAATGTCTCGACAAAGCCGAGACAGCTCTCTCACCGCTGATATGGGACAGATGTTCTTTAATTATTGTTCCCACCTCTCTGGTGGTCCTGCCTACATATTGTCTATGTTTTGAAAGATTCTGTGTTACAAATTAGAATCATACTTTGTATATTTCTGCGTATCTTTTATAAATTACATTGCACTTTGTATTTGCTCCATTGTAAAACTAAAACTGACAGTTTTACAAAATGAAAGGGACAAGGCAGTTCCCTGGGCTGAACAGGGGAGCCCCCAGAGTATGTCTGAAGCTCTCTCACAATTCTTGTGAAATTATGCAAGCATTTTAAACAAGCTGGTCTCACTGATTTATCTCGCCGTCTGTATCCAGGTGAAGTTTGTTCAAAATTCTCAATAAACTTATTTTAACTAACAGAAAAGTAATATATAATAAAATATAGACAAAAGCAAGTTAAACTGTAGTAAAAACATTTCAGTTTAATTTGCAATTGATCCAAACTGAGCCTTTATATCAGCCCCAGGTATTATCCAGTTACCTTCTCTCTCCCATGTGAAATTTTGTATCCTAGAAAGCTTTATTACTTTCTATGGAAGGCATCTCTCATCTCTTTGGGACTTCCAGGTTCCACATTTTTTTTTAGAAAACTCAGTGAGTTCAGCCCCTGGGAAGTCTACACAACAGTTTCTCTCTGAACTAGAGATTTGATTATCTGACCTGTAGAAAATAAAGAAGCTCTCTGGGAAATTGAAGCTGACAGTTTTTCAGTTTTACTTTAAATAGAAGAAATACAAAGTGCAATGTAATTTGTAAAAGATATACATAAATATATAAAGTATGATCCTAATTTGTTAAAGTTACACAGGAACTGTGATAGCATAATTAGGATTTGTAAAATCACAATCCTAAATACACCGCTGTATACAAAATAAGATACAAAATAGAAAGTGCAAAGTTTAAATGTAATACAATTTAATCATTATTGTGCTATGAGCTTTGTAAAAGAATATTTCCAGGTAGTTGGCTGCTTATAACAGTGAAGTAATACTAGTTATTTCCTTTAATTATCATAAATACTTGTGTCTCGGATAAGTGGGGAGCACAGGATAAATTTTCCTATGTTTACACAGTAAACTTTGAGTGGGGGGAGGGGGAATTAGTGCTAGCGTGTTAAATAGTCTATAGGCAATTGAGTAAATGAATGAAGGAGATAAAATCGTACACTTAGCCCATCTCCCAGGAAATCATACGTTTATAATATCTTTTTATGACATAAAATGTTTCAATGCTTTGGGCTGGCAAGACCAGAGGGAGGGATAGAGAGTGAATAAAATATATATATATAGAAGGGAAAAAGGGCCCATCCATCTCTCCCACCCCCCATCTCTCCCTCCGTCCGATCTCGTACAAGAGTGTAATCATATAACAAGATGCTAAACAACGTAATGAAGGCAACTCACCATGGTCTCCTAACTTAATATTAGAGCTGTATTTCATCTACCTTTACTGTATAGGAGCTAACATACTATCACATAAAGATTAACAATACCCTCTCACTACCATATCTGCAAACATCCTGAAGGCGTATCTACAAACATCCTGAAGGCTATATAGAGTATATGTATGTAGAATTTAAAAGGTAGAACAACAACCATATAAATATAAATAATAAAACCAAAAACAACATATAGAAACTAGATGTCTGGTTGGAAGATTGTAAGTTCCCACGGGAATAGGGCCCTCAATCCCTCCTGTATGTGTTTGTAAATTTTCTCCTGTCTCTTACAAGTCTTGTATTGTTTTATTTAAATGAATTGTATCCATAGACAGCGCTGCGGAATATGTTGGCGCTTCATAAATAAAGTATAATAATAATAATAATGAAGAAATATAGCATAAAGCACTATTCATTACTAACATATCAAACCTCAATCTAATGCAGTTTTCTAGGAGTCCATCTTAGAACTTCTATATATTATAGTTGAATAAACAATGTAAGAACTGTGTGGAACATTCTATAAAACACTGTACAACTTAAATTTGAGGTTATAAACATTTAGACATTAAGGTAACATGGTATATAGATGGGACATTCTTGTGGAGTATCTCCACTATTATACCACTTGGTATAACAGATATAACCTGAAATCTAGACTGGAAAGGGACAAAAGGGTGTTAGAATAAAGATTACATATTGTTATATGTCAAACCTCAGCCTGGTTCGAGATTCTGAAAGTCTAACCCTGAATGCTGTCATTTGCCTGACGAAAGTCTCTGTGGGAGAGGATTCCACTCTGTCGCTGTTGGCCTAAGGTCACCTTTTTGTGAAGTCGGAATATCTAGGTTAGATTTTTCTTGTCTTGGCTGGTGAGGAGAGGACCTAGGAGAGATCTCATTATCCACAGGCCATTGTTTAAGTAGGTCTCTTCCTTTAGTTGGAGAGTCTACAGATATAAGTGATCCTCCCTTATTGATCAAAAGTTTAGTTGGATAACCCCAGCGGTAACATATTCCCCCTAGTTTTAGGGCATTGGTAATTTCTTTAAAAGTAACTTCCATAAGGTAAATTGGGACAAGTCGGGAAACATTTGGATATGCTGGACTGGGAGAATTTGTTCCTTGTAGGCAAAATATTTAAAGCGGACTATAACATCTCTTGGTCTATCTGCTGATACATTCCTTCCTTTTGGGATTCTATGTATCCGGTTGATCATAGAGTCAGATTGCACCTTCGGGGTTTTTAAATGTCGTCAGTACTCTAAGATAAATGCTTCTAGGTCTCAATTCCTCTGGAATCCCCCGGAAGTGGACATTGTTGCGGCATGAGCGGTCTTCCAGATCTGCTATTTTTACCCCTAAGAGAGTCTGTGTGATCAACCAAGTTTTGGGAATGGTTCATTAAATGAGCCTGTTCAATTGCCAGATCCTCCTGCTTGCATTCAAGGGTTTCTGTACGTTCGCTAATAGCTCGAATGTCCCTTCGCAATTCGGCCACTGAGCCTCGAATGGCCTTAGTAAGATAATCCTGCAAGGCATTAAGCTTCTGTGTTAGTGTATCAACAATCTCTGTGGCAGTAGAATCTTCCATTATATGTATTGTACACTGTCAGCCTTTAACATTGCGCAAGCATTTCTTGTGAAATGCTTGTGAAATGCCACCCCCTGCTCACTTGCGGCCAATCGGCTGCTAGCAGGGGCTGTCAATTATCCCTATCGGATCGGGATGATTTCAGTCCGCCACCTAAAAGGTTGTGGAGAAGTTAAGGAGCAGCAGTCTTATGACCGCTGATTCTTAACTTCCGTTTCTGGTGGACCAGAAACTATGAGGTGTTGCTGCATCATCCACTGCTTGTTAAATCGACCCCTTGGTCTGACAGTTTTATCAAATGATATGGGATACCAGAACATCTTCTAACCAGAATTAGAATGCAAGTATAGAGGTGGAAAGAGTCTGAAGAAACTAGAGGATTCACAGTAAGATAAACAACTTGTATTTCCCACATGGAGTAATTATGCCATTTTGCCAAATCTGAAAGATTTTGATGTTGAAGAACAGGATTTACTCCTTGATACCACATATATTGTTCCTGCAAATTTCTTTATAAAATCTAGGCTTGTTAGTGAGTAGCACAAGAGGCAGGTAGGTTAATAGGAAGTGCTTGAGACTTAATTCTCTAACATTTTTCACCATGGAGTGAAATATCACACCATCCTCTCATGGGGCAGACTTAATTCACTAAAAAAGGAGGGTAAAGCTAGGACTTCCCGCGTGTGATAAACTGGCTCCCATATATTCATATTTATTTATTTTTGTTATGCCACAAAGATTGTACCTGTGCCTGGTGCTAGTGGCGCTAAGAATCAGAATGGAGTTAGTGCTGCCGGAGCCTCTTATGTCATGCCCTGGTTAAAGAAGAAGAATTTATTGCAGGTAGCAGTGTTGCTGTGGTTAGAATGTATTCTAAGGTCAGCATGGGGCACCCTCTAGTAAATATTAATATTGTTCCTTTTCTAGTAGATAGAGTCATGAACAGTGCTATTAGCAGTATTGCTGCCTGAAATGACTCTGCTGCAAGTTTTGCACCAAGGGTCACTCAGAAAGTTTTAAAACATGCCTGGTATTTATGTTCTTGTTATGCCCTATCTGGTTTGACCCTGGCTTGTTTTCTAGACCTAATTTCCTGTTCTCCCTTGGCTCTGTCACCAAGATCAAAAGGGATCTACTGTAATGTCGAGCAAGCCAACAAAATATTCCAAGCGAGTGACATCAGTGATTAAAGGCAGCATTGCTGAGAGGTGTTTTACTATACATCAGCTCTCAACATACTTCCATTCTTTCACCCCCTCAAATGCTCGCAATCAACCACAACCCACATAGCCATAAATTTAGCTCTTTCTCCCCTGTTACTGAGGAAAAAGTTTTGGCACTTATACTGAGCTCTCACCTCACTACCTGTCCTCATGACCCTTTCCCCTCAAAGCTGCGCCCCTCCCTCTCTTCTACCCTTACCCCTATACTCATGCACATTTTCAACCTCTCCCTCAGCACCGGTATATTTCCCTCATCTCTGAAACATGCACTGGTCACACCTATTCTCAAAATACCTTCTCTCGATCCAACCTCCCAATCCAACTACCGCCCTATTTCCCTACTCCCTCTTGCCTCAAAGCTTCTCGAAAAGCTAGTATATGCACGCCTATCCCATTTCTTTACATTAAACTCGACTCACTGCAATCTGAATTTCGTCCCCATCACTCCACAGAGACAGCAATTGTTAAGATTACCAATGACCTGCTTACAGCAAAATCAAAGGCCACGTCTCTCTGCTTATCCTCTTTGATCTGTCCGCAGCCTTTGATACTGTTGACCACTCTCTCTGGGCTCTGTCCTCGGTCCCCTTCTCTTCTCAATCTACACGTCATCATTAGGTTCCCTAATAAAATCCCACGGGTTCCAATATCATTTGTATGCAGACGACACCCAAATCTACTTCTCTGCACCAGACCTATCTCCTTCCTTGCTAACCCGTGTCACTAACTGTCTCACATGTCTTCCTGGATGTCCTCTCACTACCTCAAGCTAAATCTCTCCAAAACTGAGCTCCTTATTTTCCCTTCTTCTTCCTAAATCTCCACCCCCAATCTCTCTATAACTGTGGACAACTCCATCATTACCCCTACCCCGCATGCCCGATATCTACTCAGATCTTTCTTTCACTCCTCACATTCAGTCCTTGGCTAAATCATACTGCTTCCACCTTAAAAACATCTTTAAAATTAGACATTTCCTTGTCTGTGCTTTCTTGTTTTTAAAGCCTGATGTTGAAAATGTTATGGAGAATAAAGAATCAGCTTTTACCTTATCCGGTATTTGTTTTTCGGTTTGTTTGCTATTTACGGCATAGGAGAGTGCCGTCCGGATTGGAGGTGTAAAGCTGACTCAAAGGACCTTTGGAGTTCCCGGGGATGTCCCACACGAACAGCACAAGCAGACCGCAAAGATCGGTGACACCGGCACTTACTGTAATTCTCAACTGTACCCACACAACATCGGAGCGAGACGAGCAGCCAGAGGACTTAGATCCAGTGCACCACGGGCGGAGAGTAAGTCACATGACCGGAGACCGGGTGACGTCAGACGCCAAGACACTGGAGTGAGGACTGCAGCGAGCGGCGGATTACAAGGAATTGATCCGATATACCCAAGGAGGTGAGCCGCAGCAGACTCTGCTAACTACTGCTATTACTGCTATTACTAACATTAATATTGTGGTATCTCGCTTGATGTGGCTATAAGGAATGAGATTGATGGTGTCACCGGTAATGTCAAATATCCACTAATAAGCGCTCTTTTGTTTATGGTTGTTTTCCACTCTCTTGTTTGGCTTATTAAGAACATTTGACATTAATGAGGAGCAGCGGTCCTTAGATAGTATACTATTGGACACTAGCATTTAAGTGTGGGACTACTGATAGATACGTTTACCTGGGTAGTCAAATATTTAATCCAAGATCTGATTCTCCATATCCCTTATTCTGTTTAAAATTTAGTACACAGAATAATAGGGGTTAAGACAACATGGCTTCCAGTAATTATTATTCATTGCTATCCCTTGAGGATTTGGATAAAAGCAGACCTACATTAAAGGATATCTTCAATCCTGATAATGAAATAAAAGACATTTCTGAAGTTTTTTTTACAGATGGAAAAGGCATTATTAAAAGAGTATAAAACATGGTGGGACAAAAGGTCCCTAGAGAAATATGTTGATTTGAATATGATACCACAAGGCCTCAGGCTAAAGAAAAGGCCAACATTTCTTATGGTGGATGATGCCTTTCTTAGGGAATGGAATGATATCCTCACAGAGTGCTCTATTAGACTCATGCATTTGATTATAAGACATAAAGAACAGAAGCTAATTGAGGCCAGACAACTACTACAACACATACAGAAAGATCTTAACCAGTTTGTGGACCATAGCCACTATGAAAAACTTGACAATTTGCTGAGACAGACTGTAGACAATATGAAGAAGGATATAGATAAACTTAAATTTCGCAAATTCACTAGAGACTCTGAGGACTATACCCTAAATAGGGTTTCTTCAAACAGTTCACAACCTAGTAGAAGGAACAGACGACAACGCAGACATAGGAAAGGGGGTGACCCAGAATCTAAGGATACGAGTGGCCAACAACAACCATCAATGAAAAAACAAGTGACCTTTTCTGACACTGACCCTGAGTCCAATGATGAAGTGGAGATTCAGGATTTTGTGGACTTTATGACCAGTGGACCCTCCTCTGATGAGGGGGAACAGATTAATGACTCTGATGTAGTGTCTTTGACAGCCTCACAACCCGTTACATTACCCCTTTCCCTACCTGTCAGTACTAATGGTGGTATATTGAAATCAAAGAACAAAACAACACATAGAAATAGATATGTGAGAGCACTAGAAAGTGAGACTCAGCCTAAACAAAATCTACATCTAGACCAGTCACAGGTTTTTCACGAGGTAGGGGCAGGATAGGGAGGAGGGGGGAAGGGGGAGAGGGGCAGTGCCCAAGCTACAAACAACCCAGGGGGAATTACAGTCCCTAGAACAGAGAGAAAGATATACTCTCAGAAGAGGCAGACAGAACAGATGCAAAATCTGAAAATAATTAATCTATCCACAATAGCACTAAGTGATTCAGAAATGGATGTTCTCAAACTTGGCTTAAATTTTGTTCCTTCTACAGATTTTGATGTATTTGAAACGCTTCTTGATGTCAATAAGCTTATCCGTAACTTAACATTAAAAAAGTTCTTTAACACAGAAAATATACAGCAGGATGATATGTTGATACAGGGTTGTATAGATAGAACAGTAGAGAATTACCATTTTCAGGTTAATGATGCAGTTGATTTTTAACACTGGAGCGAGACAGTAATCAATCAATGAATGTCATAAGTTCCCATACTGGCTTTAAGCCTAAGTCAATATTTTACCCCACACACAGTAGAGGTAAGATCCTTGAGCAATTCCATAGAAGGGTGGAGGAGGATCTGGTAAAATTGAAAACACAATGTAAAAATTCTAGGGAAAATCTTACATTTAAACAAAAAACTGGTCTCAAACAGTTGAAAGAGAGAGAAGATATAGTGATCAAAAACTAGGATAAAGGCGGTTCCATAGTAGTAATGGACAGATCATCCTATATCCGGGAGGCACTTAGGCAACTTGAGGACCAAGAAGTATATGCTGTCCTATCAGGGAATCCTGTTTTTGCTTTTTAGAAGGAACTGAGGGACCTTCTAGACGATGGGTTGGAACTGGGAGTAATAGATTTGGTGACTTTCGAGTATCTAATGGTGGAGGAACCGGTCACTCCGATCTTCCACCATTTGCCGAAGGTGCACAAATCTATAGAGGATGTCAAAGGACGACCAATAGTGTCTGGTATAGGCTCCTTGTTTGAGAATTTGTCAAATTGGATCGAGACACTACTCCAGCCCATCGTCTGGAGGCTCCCTTACTTCCTCCAAGACACTAAACACCTGCTTAATTTGATTGATGGTTTAAATTGGGAAAAGAACTATAGTTGGCTTACCATAGAAGTGGTGGGCCTCTATTCGGCCATATCGCACAGAGAAGGGCTGGAGGCTGTTAAGTTTATGTTAGATGGCTTTAGTGATTATGATTCTGACCTAAAGAACTATATTTTGCAGGTGTTGCTATTCTTACTAACGCATAACTATTTCAAGTTCAATGGAGTGTTTTATCTGCAGAGACGTGGGACAGCCATGGGGGCAAAATTTGCCCCCGCATTTGTCAACCTTTATATGGGTTGGTGGGAGCTGTCCCACGTCTATGCAGATACTAACCCATTTAGGAACTCGGTTGTAGCATACAAGCGCTACTGGTTTGGTCGGGCTCTGAAGAAGAGGGTCAACAATTTGTTGAATATCTTAATATTAACAAAGCAGTTCTGCAGTTTACATATGTCTTTAACAAGGAAAAGGTGTCCTATTTGGATGTAGAACTGGAAGGAGATAGGGAGGACAAAATGGTCAATTCTACACTATATGTGAAACCGATTTCTGCTAATGCCTTGCTCCACGCCAGGAGTTTTCACCCACGCCACATGAATTATGGCATGGCTAAGGGACAGTTTATTCGGATAAAACAAAACTGTTCTTGAGAAGAGGACTTCCAGGCGGAGAGCAGGGCATTGTGGAAAAGGCTTAAGGCAAGGGGTTATCCGGATGGGCCTATTCGAAAAGCTTTTTTTGAGGTACAGAGTATTCCAAGAGCAGAATTGCTAAAGCCAAAAAAATCTACTAAGGCAAGAGGGAATAGTGAGATATCTTTTATCACTACATACTCCAACCAATACAGAGAAGTCTGTGAGATTGTCAGGAGGAACTTGCCCATTTTAAAGGCTGATGATGCTCTCAAAAATGTGATAGACAAAGGTTGTCACTTTGTTTCAAGGAGTAATGTAACTATTAGTAACCTCGTCTCACCCAGTGCCCTAAGAAAACCCCTTAAAAAGAGTAGTTGGTTGAGTTGTAAAGGTCATTACAAGTGTGGTTTACATAGCTGTACAGCTTGCAGCCATACTACAGTTGGTAAGGTGTTTCAATCTAACTATACACAACGGGTCTTTGATTGCAATTATTGCACTAATTGTCGATCTGATTTTGCAATCTATGTCATAACGTGTACTTTGTGTAAAAAGCAATACGTAGGGTGTACAACACGTGAGGCCCGAGAGCGTATACAAGAACATCTTAATGACATAGAAAGAGGAAGAACAGTGACAGGTGCATCAAAGCACTTTATACATGAACACGACAAAAACATTAATACATTAACTTGGATGATTATTGATTTGGTTAAAAACAAACCTAGGGGTGGAAACAGGATTAGGGAGCTATATAAAAAGGAGGCCTTTTGGATCTTTAAATTATTCACACGAAGTCCAAATGGCATGAATATTGAAGGTGATTTGATTAATTTTTGGTGTTAATCTATTTCCCCCTCCATTTTTAGTAGCAACACTAAACTAGACCAATCATCCTCTATCTTATAACTATATCAATTAAATTATCTCTGAAGCCATATCTCGATTAGGTAAAATGTTCTGTTACGTCTTGATCAAATTATCATCACTATTTAATCTAACCAATGGGGTTACTTTACCCACAGTTTAGGTGTACATAAGGTGGTTAGGAAGAAGTCACAATTGAATATGTCCATCGCTTATAGGTACCTGTCTATATATACATATGACCAGTCCCTAGTAAATCAGATATTGCAATAAGGGAGTAGATATATATCGATATGACATGTGGCATATACATATGTAGACAAGGTAGCTATATGGACAGTAGCTATATATAGCAATTACCACTTGACCATTTGTCACCGCTTTACCAATAGAATAATGAGTACTTTGCCAACAATTCTATGTTTTACATTGTAATATCTTGTAGTGGCAAATAGTGCCCTTACACTAATTTGAATAATAAAGTACATTCTATTAACTAAGTAGATATGTTTAAATAGGCTAGCTTTGCTTAAAGGGACAGTCAACACTTACTTTAACATGTTTTTATATTGAAAATAACAAAACGGAGGTCCGCCTACACTATACCCCTCCTGCCTTGCCGCCTTGCTTCTGTCCTAATCAGCGGCGCTAACTACTCTAATACCCGGTAAATATGGATGCCGGACTCCCCCCACCATTACGTAGCTGCCTTCTTCTTCAACTGATAAGCAAATCAGAATCCAGTCCTCGGACTGAAATTGCACGCGCTTGCAATTTCTGTCCGATGCCTGGATTCTGATTTGCTTATCAGTTGAAGAAGAAGGCAGCTACGTAATGGTGGGGGGAGTCCGGCATCCATATTTACTGGGTATTAGAGTAGTTAGCGCCGCTGATTAGGACAGAAGCAAGGCGGCAAGGCAGGAGGGGTATAGTGTAGGCGGACCTCCGTTTTGTTATTTTCAATATAAAAACATGTTAAAGTAAGTGTTGACTGTCCCTTTAATCTAACAATGAGAAAATAGAAGTACTTCTGGTTTACCAACAGTCTGCTATTAGATCACGTTAGTCAAGTTCTCAGGGATGCTTAATAATTAACTATTAATTACTGTAGCACAGACAGCCAATCAAGGTTAAGGGAGTGGTATAAAGCCACAGGTTTTACTTTGACCAATAGTTCTATGATTAAGGCCAGCCAAGGCCGAAACATGTCAGACTGAGTCTACCCTTGTCTGTGCTTTCTTGTTTTTAAAGCCTGATGTTGAAAATTTTATGGAGAATAAAGAATCAGCTTTTACCTTATCCGGTATTTGTTTTTCGGTTTATTTCCTTACACAAGACACAACTTAGATTTGAATCCACTCTCTCATCCTTTCCCACCTCGATTACTGCAACTCTGTCTTCTCTAGTCTCCCCAGCTGCCGCCTAGCTCCTTTACAATCCATAATGAATGCCTCTGCCAGGCTCATCTTCCTTACACGTCGCTCTTCATCTACTGCACCTCTCGGCCAATCCCTTCACTGGCTTCCTCTTTCCTCCAGGATTAAACACAAAATTCTCACTCTGACATACAAAGCCCTCAACTGCACTGCTCCCCCTATATCTCAGACCTTGTCTCCAGATACTCTCCCTCCCGTCCCCTTCACTCTGCTCATGACCCCCTACTCTCCTTCTCTCTTGTTACCTCCTCACACTTCCACTTACAGGACTTCTCCAGACTGGCTCCCATCTTGTGGAACTCTCTGTCTCGCTCCACAAGACTCTCCCCTAGTTTTGAAAGCTTCACGCGCCCCCTAAAGACTCTACTGTTCAGGGATGCATACAACCTACACTAACCTTTCTTTATACCGTTTCCTCTCCTCCATTGCTATCCCCTTGAACCCCCTTAGCATGTAAGCCTAAGAGCCATATTGTTTGTAGATCACCTTCTTTAGAGCTGACTACAACAGTGCGACTCTTGGCAGGGCCCTCTACCCGTCTGATCCCTATAAATGTTTCCTTGTATTCCGCCTAGGTTTATAGCTCTGCGGAATCTGTTGGCGCTCTACAAATAACTGATAATAATAATAACATCGCAATGGGTGGCAATGCTGGTGAAATATTCCAAGCAACACCCCTACATTGTAAAGTAAAGGATCCCTTTTAAATATATCACCAAATGTAATAAACATACCAATTAACCCCTAAACCAACATAACCCTCTAACCACCAATACCCCACCACAAACTACTCCTACACTACTCAACCCTCTAACCACCAATACCTCACCGCAAACTACCCCTACACTACTTAACCCCTTAACTGCCAATACCCCACTGCAAACTACCCTACACTATTTAACCCACTAACTGCCAATACCCCACTGCAAACTACCCCGACACTTATTAAACCCCTAACAGCTAACTACACCAAGACCCCTAAGCTAATACCCCCCAAGTTACAAAAAAACACTTCCATAACAAAAAATAAAAAACACTCACCTAGATTACGAGTTTTGCGTTAGAGGCTGTGCGGTGCTAACGAGCAGTTTTCCCTCACCGCTCACTTACCTGCAGCGCTGGTATTACGAGTTTCAGAAATCCGTCGTTAAAAGATAAGAAGTGAGCGTTGAGCAAAATTTTGCTCATTACTGCACTCCAATACCAGCGCTGCTTAAGTCAGCGGTGAGCTGGTCATACGTGCTCGTGCACTATTTCCCCATAGGAATCAACGGGGAGAGCCGGCTGAAAAAAAGTCTAACACCTGCAAAAAAGCAGCGTAAAGCTCCTTAACGTAGCCCCATTGATTCCTATGGGGAAACAAAAGTTATGTCTACACCTAACACCTCACTGACGAGGCCCATAGGAGGCTGAAACGATCGTCTGGGGTTGCCATGTTCCTTGTTCAGAGGAGAATTGCCTGGTATTTCGGGGCTGGACTGACCTTACTTGGCAGGATCAGACTGATATACTTCAGGAAAGTTTTCTTCTGTGAAAAGCACACTGGTCTAAAAGAGGCTGCTTCCGGGTGGTAAATCGCCATAGAACAAGCCACTGAGCTGTTGTTCGTTCCTGGTAGAGCGCTTCTCTCTTTGTATACACCTAACACCCTAACATGAACCCCAAGTCTAAACACCCCTAATCTTACACTTATTAACCCCTAATCTGCCACCCCCAACATCGCCGACACCTACATTATTTTTATTAACCCCTAATCTGCCGCTCCGGACACCGCCACCAGCTACATTATATTTATGAACCCCTAATCTGCTGCCCCCAACATCGCCGCCACCTACATTATATTTATTAACCCCTAATCTGCCACCCCCAAAGTCGCCGCCACCTACCTACACTTATTAACCCCTAATCTACCGCCCCAACGTTGCCGCCACTATATTAAAGTTATTAACCCCTAAATCTAAGTCTAACCCTAACACCCCCTAACTTAAATATAATTTAAATAAGTCTAAATAAAATTCCTATCATTAACTACATTATTCCTATTTAAAACCTTTTACCTGTAAAATAAACCCTAAGCTAGCTACAATATAACTAATAGTTACATTGTATCTAGCTTAGGGTTTATTTTTAAATTACAGGCAAGTTTGTATTTATTTTAACTAGGTAGAATAGGTATTAAATAGTTATTAACTATTTAATAACTACCTAGCTAAAATAAATACAAAAGCACCTGTAAAATAAAACCTAACCTAAGTTACACTAACACCTAACACTACACTATAATTAACTATATTAACAACAATTAAATCAATGAAATTAAATTAGCTAAAGTACAAAAAAAAACAAAACACTAAATTACAGAAAATAATAAACAAATTACAAGATATTTAAACTAATTATACCTAATCTAAGAGTCCTATCAAAATAAAAAAAGCCCCCCCCCAAATAAAAAAAAACCCTAGCCTAAACTAAACTACCAATAGCCCTTAAAAGGGCCTTTTGCAGGGCATTGCCCCAAAGTAATCAGATATTTTACCTGAAAAAACCCCACAAACAACCCCCCAACAGTAAAACCCACCACCCACACAACCAACCCCCCAAATAAAATACTAACTAAAAAAAACTAAGCTCCCCATTGCCCTGAAAAGGGCATTTGGATGGGCATTGCCCTTAAAAGGGCAGTTAGCTCTTTTGCAAGCCCAAAGTCCCTAACCTAAAAATAAAACCCACCAAATACACCCTTAAAAAAACCACTGCATCAGCCAATAGGATTTTTTCTACCTTAATTCCGATTGGCTGATAGAATTCTATCAGTCAATCGGAATCTAAGGGACGCCATCTTGGATGACGTCACTTAAAGGAACCGTCATTTAGTAAGAAGACTTCATTGGAAGAGGATGCTCCGCGCCGGATGTCTTGAAGATGGACCCGCTCCGCGCTGGATGGATGAAGATAGAAGATGCCGTCTGGATGAAGACTTCTGCCCATCTGGAGGACCACTTTGCCCGGCTTGGATGAAGACTTCTCCCTGTAAGTCGATCTTCAGAGGGTTAGTGTTAGGTTTTTTTAAGGGTGTATTGGGTGGGTTTTATTTTTATGTTAGGGACTTTGGGCTTGCAAAAAAGCTAACTGCCCTTTTAAGGGCAGTGCCCATCCAAATGCCCTTTTCAGGGCAATGGGGAGCTTAGGTTTTTTTAGTTAGTATTTTATTTGGGGGATTGGTTGTGTGGGTGGTGGGTTTTACTGTTGGGGGGGTTGTTCGTATTTTTTTTGTTCAGGTAAAAGAGCTGATTACTTTGGGGTAATGCCCCGCAAAAGGCCCTTTTAAGGGCTATTGGTAGTTTAGTTTAGGCAAGGGTTTTTTTTATTTTGGGGGGGGGGGCTTTTTTATTTTAAAAGGGCTCTTAGATTAGGTGTAATTAGTTTAAATATCTTGTAATTTGTTTATTATTTTCTGTAATTTAGTGTTTTGGTTTTTTTGTACTTTAGCTAGTTTAATTTAATTGATTTAATTGTTGTTAATTTAGTTAATTTATTTAATTATAGTGTAGTGTTAGGTGTTAGTGTAACTTAGGTTAGGTTTTATTTTACAGGTACTTTTGTATTTATTTTAGCTAGGTAGTTATTAAATAGTTAATAACTATTTAATAACTATTCTACCTAGTTAAAATAAATACAAACTTGCCTGTAAAATAAAAATAAACCCTAAGCTAAATACAATGTAACTGTTAGTTACAGGTAGCCCTCAGTTTACGCCGGGGTTAGGTTCCAGAAGGAATGGTTGTAAATCGAAACTGTTGTAAATTGAAACCCAGTTTATAATGTAAGTCAATGGGAAGTGAGGGAGATAGGTTCCAGGCCCCTCTCAAAATTGTCATAAGTGACACCTAATACATTATTTTTAAAGCTTTGAAATGAAGACTTTAAATGCTAAACAGCATTATAAGCCTAATAAAATAATCACACAACACAGAATATATAATTAAACTAAGTTAAATGAACAAAAACATTTGCTAAACAGCATTATAAACCTAATACAATAATCACACAACACAGACTTCACTTGCATTTTTCTGCAAACAGTTCTTTCCATGCATTCCAATCTGGACTGATTTATAGACAGGAAAATATTGTTCCTTTGAAATCTGTTCGATAGCTCAGGTCTGGTTAAAATGATTCATTTCAGCTTGCTTGGCTTTGCTGCAACACAAGCGGACAGCTCCACCTACTGGCTATTTTAATAAATGCACTGCTTCTCAATGCTTTTCAATAGCAGTCACATGACTGGAAAAAAAGGTTGTTATTCTGAAACGGTGTAAATTGAACCGTTGTAAAACGAGGGCCACCTGTATATTGTAGCTAGCTTAGGGTTTATTTTACAGGTAAGTATTTAGTTTTAAATATGAATAATGTAGTTAATGATAGGAATTTTATTTAGACTTATTTAAATTATATTTAAGTTAGGGGGTGTTAGGGTTAGGGTTAGACTTAGATTTAGGGGTTAATAACTTTAATATAGTGGCGGCAACGTTGGGGGCGGCAGATTAGGGGTTAATAAGTGTAGGTAGGTGGCGGCGACTTTGGGGGTGGCAGATTAGGGGTTAATAAATATAATGTAGGTGGCGGCGATGTTGGGGGCAGCAGATTAGGGGTTCATAAATATAATGTAGCTGGTGGCGGTGTCCGGAGCGGCAGATTAGGGGTTAATAAAAATAATGTAGGTGTCGGCGATGTCGGGGGTGGCAGATTAGGGGTTAATAAGTGTAAGATTAGGGGTGTTTAGACTCGGGGTTCATGTTAGGGTGTTAGGTGTAGACATAACTTTTGTTTCCCCATAGGAATCAATGGGGCTACGTTAAGGAACTTTACTCTGCTTTTTTGCAGGTGTTAGACTTTTTTTCAGCCGGCTCTCCCCGTTGATTCCTATGGGGAAATCGTGCACGAGCACGTATGACCAGCTCACCGCTGACTTAAGCAGCGCTGGTATTGGAGTGCAGTAATGAGCAAAATTTTGCTCAACGCTCACTTCTTATCTTTTAACGACGGATTTCTGAAACTCATAATACCAGCGCTGCAGGTAAGTGAGCGGTGAGGGTAAACTGCTCATTAGCACCGCACAGCCTCTAACGCAAAAAAAAGTTGTAAAACGAGGGCCACCTGTATATTGTAGCTAGCTTAGGGTTTATTTTACAGGTAAGTATTTAGTTTTAAATATGAATAATGTAGTTAATGATAGGAATTTTATTTAGACTTATTTAAATTATATTTAAGTTAGGGGGTGTTAGGGTTAGGGTTAGACTTAGATTTAGGGGTTAATAATTTTAATATAGTGGCGGCTACGTTGGGGGTGGCAGATTAGGGGTTAATAAGTGTAGGTAGTTAATAAGTGTAGGTAGGTGGCGGCGACATTGGGGACGGCAGATTAGGGGTTAATAAATATAATGTAGGTGGTGGCGATGTTGGGGGCAGCAGATTAGGGGTTCATAAATATAATGTAGGTGGCGGCAGTGTCTGGAGCGGCTGATTAGGGGTTAATAAAAATAATGTAGGTGCCTGTGATGTCGGGGGCGGCAGATTAGGGGTTAATAAGTGTAAGATTAGGGGTGTTTAGACTCGGGGTTCATGTTAGGGTGTTAGGTGTAGACATAAATTTTATTTCCCCATAGGAATCAATGGGGCTGCGTTAAGGAGCTTTACGCTGCTCTTTTGCAGGTGTTAGACTTTTTTCAGACGGCTCTCCCCGTTGATACCTATGGGGAAATCAGGCACGAGCATGTACGACCAGCTCACCGCTGACTTAAGCAGCGCTGGTATTGGAGTGTGGCAATGAGCAAAATTGTGCTCAATGCTCACTTCTTGTCTTTTAACGGCAACTTTCTTAAAACTCGTAATACCAGCGCTGCAGGTAAGTGAGCGGTGAGGGAAAACTGCTTGTTAGCACCGCATAACCTCTAACGCAAAACTTGTAATCTTGTTTATAACCAGTTAGATCTATACTAAAACTAATTAGGTCCCCTTAAAAAAAAAACAAATAAAAACCCACAGCTTAATCTATGATGCCCTTTTCATGGCATCTTTCTTTTAGGATAGGTTTAGGTGTCTTGGGGGATAACTGTTGGGAGGTTAGAGGTATTTTGCAATGGAGGGTTGTGACGGTTAGGGGGTTAATAATGTAGGTGGTTTATTTGGTGGGGTTAATAGCGATGGGGTTAGGGGGTTAATAGCGATGGGGTTATAGCAGATAAGGGTTTAATAATGTTGCAGGGTTAGGTTGCACTGGTGGTGAGGGAGCGTATTAGTTTGGAGGAGCATTATATGTATATACATTTTTTAATATACATATTATTTTTAGTTATAATTTTTTTTTATGAAAGTCAATAGCCACAACTTTGAATTATAACATAACTGCTTTGCATTGTTAAACATTATGCAGTTATGTATAAATTCAAAGTTGCGGCTACTGACTTTTATAAACACATTTATATAAATAAAAAGAAATACTATTGTATAAAAAGAAAAAAACACGCCAAAATCAAACAATAATTACAATATTATGCATTGTACATTAAGATACATATTAATGATGCATTGTATATACATGAATCAACATAGCCCCTACAGTTTTAGTACGAAGGTTTTTGTTTTATTTTGTCTTTATTAGCAAGTTAGATCGCCGACATGACGTATCTATAGGCGTTCGGTGGGGGTTTGCTGGGAGTTCCAGGGGAGTAACCTGCATTTTAATTGTGAAACATCGCCAGAAGTGTGATATATATCAAACACCGCCCTGCAGGTTAGGTAGATGTTTTCAGCCATATTTGTCAGTGGTGAGATTTTCCAGTATGAGGCAGGTAGTGTAGGTTCAGTAGAATAAGGTTACGTATATTTTATATGAAGTGTTCCTACACAGAAACCTGTTTTTGTTTCAGTGAATTAACTGTCTGTGATGTGTGGAAACACTTGAAATACAGCCCCACCCCTTCCACTGATAGTGCTGGCAAGTGGCGATGTTGGCGGACTTTTGCAGAAGCCGCAAACCCTATTATTTCCTATAGGAGACACATCCCATTTGTTGGCACTTTGCAGTTCAGCCCCCATTTTTGGAATATATCAACAGACCGACGGACTGCGAGCCTGGTGAACGCAAACAGGCAGTTTCTCATCTGTCTGTCGATGTTTTGAATATCGGGGCCTTAGAGAGAACATAAGTTGTAAAAGAACAGTATAGGAGAATGCTCAAAATACCAGAAGAATAATATTCAAGCTGATGAGGAAAACAGAGAAAAGAAGATACAAGAAAAGATATATGTGGTAAACAATTTACTAAAGTTAATATGATAAAATCAGACAATGATAAAAGGCTATGAATAAAAAGAAATGATTTACTAATCAAAACAATAATATCAAAACAAACCAATATTGGTAAATATTAACGGTACCGTATAATGATCAGAAAAGGTTAAAAAATTAAAAAATTACACTGCAGTGTAAGAGTTTATGACGTGATAAGGCACAAATATGCAACGATGTGCACAATGGTAACAGAGATCCTTGCAAGAGGTACATACAAACCAATGTGATCAGTAATACAAGAACAGTCTGATCGTGTCCTGGTTTATTTGGGTCACGAGACTCAGTAATGTCAAATTATTGGCCAAAAATCTTCTGAGTACTCTCAGTGACCAAGATGTCTGTGGTGGTGAAAAAATATCTCTGTGTATGTAGTAAGAATAGCCAAATTCAGCTGCCGTTGCTTATGTGAAAGGCTATATTGCAGGTGTTCTCTGGTTATTAGAGATTAACTCAGATCAGCGCCTCAGCAATTCAGCTCCCAAATGGTGTGTCATAAACAGAGGGGGTTTGCTCTGCCGATCTTGTTTTGTTCTTATGAGCAAGTTGACAGCTCCACAGCAAAAATGTTTCCACTGGGTAGATTCCTATGTGGGCTGCTCTGCTGGTAGTGTGGAATGTAGGAAAAGTAATCCGTTGGCAAGTGATCAATGATCAAGTAATCAGCTCCACAGCGATTTTCACCCCACTGTGTTGCTTAAAGGGGGGGTTGCTCAGCTGATAAATATAGAAACATACGGCTAGATTACGAGTTGTGCGTTAAGGTAAAAAAGCAGCGTTAACAGGTCCTAACGCTGCTTTTTTACGCCCGCTGCTATTACGAGTCTTGCAGGTTTATTGGCACCGCACACATCTTTGGCCTTACCGCTTAATGACTTACGTAAACTTCGTAAAGTCTTTTTTCTATGGGACTTCCATAGCGCCGTTATTACGATTCTGTCCTGGGAGGCCAAAAAGTGAGCGGTAAACCCTCTACCTCCAAGATCCCTAACGCATTCTAAAGTCAGTAGTTAAGAGTTTTATGGTACAACGCTGTAGCATAAAACTCATAACTAAAGTGCTAAAAAGTACACTAACACCCATAAACTACCTATTCACCCCTAAACCGAGGCCCTCCCGCATTGCAAATACTAAAATACATTTTTTAACCCCTAATTTGCCGCTCCGGACATCGCCACCACTATAATAAACATAATAACCCCTGAACCACCACACTCCCGCCTCGCAAACACTAGTTAAATAATATTAACCCCTAATCTGCCATCCCCAACGTCGCCGCCACTATATTAAATGTATTAACCCCTAAATCAAAGTCTAACCCTAACACCCCCTAACTTAACTTAAATATAATTTAAATAAATCTAAAGAAAATTACTATAATTAACTAAATTATTCCTATTTAAAACTAAATACTTACCTATAAAATAAACCCTAAGCTAACTACAATATAACTAATAGTTACATTGTAGCTAGCTTAGGGTTTATTTTTATTTTACAGGCAAGTTTGTATTTATTTTAACTAGGTACAATAGTTATTAAATAGTTAATAACTATTTAATAACTACCTAGCTAAAATAAATACAAATTGACCTGTAAAATAAAACCTAACCTAAGTTACACTAACACCTAACACTACACTACAATTAAATAAATTAAAGGGACACTGTAACCAAAAATTTTCTTTTGTGATTCAGATTGATCATGAAATTTTAAGCAACTTTCTAATTTACTCCTATTATCAAATTTTCTTCATTCTCTTGGAATCTTTATTTAAAATGCAAGAATGTAAGTTTAGATGCCGGCCCATTTTTGGTGAACATCCTGGGTTGTCCTTGCTGATTGGTGGAGAAATTCATCCACCAATAAAAAAGTGCTGTCCAGAGTACTGAAACCCAAAAAAATCTTAGATGCCTTCTTTTTTCAAATAATGATAGCAAGAGAACGAAGAAAAATTGAAAATAGGAGTAAATTAGAAAGCTGCTTAAAATTGCATGCTCTTTCTGAATTACAAAAGAAAAAATTTGGGGTCAGTGTCCCTTTAACTAAATTAAAAACAATTAAATAAATTAAATTAAATAAGCTAAATCACAAAAACAAAACAAATCACTAAATTACAGAAAATAAAAAACAAATGACAGATCTTTAAACTAATTACACCTAATCAAATAGCCCTATCAAAATAAAAAAAGCCCCCCCCCAAATAAAAAAAACCCTAGCCTAAACTATCAATAGCCCTTAAAAGGGCCTTTTGCGGGGCATTGCTCCAAAGTAATCAGATCCCGCAATCTCAATCCGACAAAAATCGCTGCAAGTTGAAAACCGTGGTATTCAAGCGGAATCGTGTTCATTCACCCTCCTAATCAACACTATTTGAAGCTCTCACGAAGTTATAAAAAATTCTACATTTACACTTCTTTACCGACTCAGCATACCTAGTTTTCAATCCGCCACCCTTGAGTTCGCGGATGCCATAAAACTCAATGGGAGTCTAAAAACACAGAAAGCTTATGTTCGATGCTGCAAGAGTATTAAGTATATATAAAAGTAAATTAGAAACTTTATTACATTTGTATACCCTTTCTAAATCAAACAATATTATTGCTCCACATTTGGTGCACTAGTAGATATAGGGATACACTTAATGTAAGTGGGGATGTTGCTTTGAATATATCGCCGGAATCAGTGCAGTCACTGAAATTTATATTAAGACTCATCTCTGCGATGCTGCCTTTAAACAGTACTGTCGGCCCTTTTGAACATTTTGCCGGCTTTCTCAACGGATCTCTTTTTGAATATTTGACAGCCTTGTGGCACTTTTGATCATCAAGGCCTCAGAATGATATCTTTGAAAATTGTAGAACCTTTGGCAGCAATCATGTAGAATGAACGCCCCTTTTTTATACTTTATCCAATGTAACAATACACCTTAATGAAGTGTTTGTGTGCTCTTCATTCACTAAGCATAAGAGGAGATAGATCTTCAAACAGCTGTCAGTACATAGCCTTGAAACATGCACAAAATAAAGGAAGCTGCCATTAGCTTTTATTTGGTAGGATAATTACATGATAATGTCCTTGGGTGTATTAGTAGGTGAGGATGTAGAACACTAGTCTGGATGATTAAGCATTATGGCCAGAGGTGCAAGGCCAGGCACTAAATGTGCCAAATAGGTGATTAAGAAACTGAACAATGTCAGCAGAGTTTGTGACATTAGAAATGCTGATATGAGGAAAGAAATGTTGCTTTATACACTCCTAGACCACTTTATAAAATGTAATTAATTATAATTTTCACGTTTTAGACTGATAAAAGATTTTTTTCATTTAATTGTTGCAACATTTGCCCAAAAAGTGTCTGTCCAATGACCTATATATAAGATCTGTCTCTTGAATTAAACTTACGTATCTGTTTGGAAAGGAGCTGTAATGTTGGACACCAAGAAATTAAAATCTTTTGTATAATTGTCCATTTAAAAATAAATAATAATATAAAATAAATAAATAAATAAAAAATAACAGCTGAACAGATTAGAGGGGCATAGCTGATCATTATATTTGTATGATTAAGTTAGTTTTTGGAGTGTACAATGTATTTTATGGATACTCACAACTTTCTCTCATTATAGCATTTTCTCATTACCATTCATGTCTCTAACAGCAAGTGTGTGACCACAACAGATCTCTATGCAACACTTCTTCCTATAACTTATCAACCAAACAATGTTTCACAGCTCAGTGTTCGACGTCTCAGTGCAGACCATGAGATGCAGAAATGAAACTATAACTGATAAAATATATAGGGCTAGATCGTAGTGACACGCTAACTGTTGTGTGTGAGCGATATCGGGTTTATTGCACCTGTTCTTATTTCAGGTTGAAAGAAAACGCGACCGCTTGACCGGAGTTGAATTTAACACATGTCAGGATAGCGGAAATTCAGAGCTCTGGTTAACTGTTACACTTGACTAAAAAGTGTCACAAAACACATCAAAAATACACTTTATCCCTTTCAGTGCTAATGACGGCTCTGAGCCGTCACAGAGTTTCTCACTCTGGTGCTAATGACGGCTCAGAGCCGTCATGAGCACTCTCCCACCTTGAGGGAGATCTGGGGGCTCCTTACTGCTCCTACCCTGGCGATCATGCCTGTAGAGTGACAGGCATCGCCGGGGCATCACGTGATGTGCGGTAACATCGCGCGCAATTACGTGATGACGTCACAGCGCAACTTTATTTATACTTAACAATGTTAAGTATAGGAGGAGGGTGCATGCTGCTTAGAAACCTGTATCTCAGGCATCTAAGCAGCTACAGACCCCCAAGAGCCACTGTTGGAAAGGTAATTGCCTAACCTTTCCAACAGTGTAAGGAGTCTGTAAAAAAAAATAAAAAAGTTAAAAAAAAAAATTCAAAAAGAAAAAAAGAAAAGAAAATATTAGCACCCAGGTGGGAAATGGCTCAGCAGCCAAAGGGTTAAAGTACAGTTACACTCATAATAGCACTATAAGTATAAGGACTCAAAGATATGAGGTCTCAGGTGTTAGAAAAAAAAAGCAGGCAAAGGACTTTTACACAGAGATACATACATATACATGTGTAAATATGTGTATGTATATGTTTACGGGTAAAGTAAGAAATCCGGGTAATCCTAGGATTACCCAGGTAAAAAGGACATTACCCAAGCGGCTGTGGGTAAAGCACGATGTACTGTAATTCTCCCATCTACACTATTTCTTTTGCCTCCGCCTGGGGGGTTGAAGGGGGCGCCCTGCCAATCCTCTGGCATCCACCCCAAGTAAACCTTGGGGAATAAGGGGGGCTTTACCCACTTGAAACCCCATGCAGAGGAAAAAAAGATAGTGAAGATTACAGTGCATGCTATATATGTTTGATGCAGTCACTCTGACGGGATTTATGATCATACATTAGGCTTTACCCACTGCTACTTGGGTAATGTTCGTTTTACCCGGGTAATCCTAGGATTACCCAATATCTGACTTTACCCATAACATATATATATATATATATATATATATATATATATATATATATATATATATATATATATATATATGTGCATATATGTATTTATATATGTATGTGTTTTACTGTATGTTTACTGTACATATTTCACATTCCAATGTTGTTTACTTACAGTCCTTTTTATTGTAAACAAACACACACACACACACACACACACATATATATATATATATATATATATATATATATATATGTGTGTGTGTGTATATACATATACCTACATATCAATTTCCTATAGATATATAGGTATTGGTATGTATTTTACATGAACAATATCAGTGATATATATAAAAATATTAATATCATAATTAAAGGGTCAGTAAACCTTAAAATTAATGTTATATAATTCTGCACATAGTGCAGAATTATATAACATTATTTAAGTGCTATAGTTATAAATGCCTTTTTTCCCTTTTAATATTTTAAAAATATGGCGCTTTTACAGACCCGCTCTCTGCTCTCTGCGGAGCGGGTCTGTTTTTTTTACTCAGCGCATCGGGCCAGCTGTATAGTCACAGCCCGGCCCGACCGCGCCATAAGACTAAGTGCAGCTCGCTCCTGCTCTGTCTGACAGCAGGAGCGAGCTTCACTTAATGTTAAGGTTTACTGTCCCTTTAAAAGTACATTATTTTCTATATGAAAAACATAGGAATGTAAAATATGCTTTTTGCACATCATCTTTCTCGATTTACATTTTAACGCGGTCGGGTTAGCGCACATGAAAATGCACTATTCTTAAGGGCGTGTTATTGAAATATTACATACAAAATATTAAAAAAAATAATAAAAATTAAAACATTTTTTAAAACATTCTAAATAATGCATAGACTATATCTATATATTTTACAGTAAGTTTAATAATTTTTTATATTTTTTATTAATTTTTCTTAAAATTAATTTTTTCTTAATATTTTATATGTAATTTTTCAATAACATGCCTTCACAATACTAAGTTTTCATGTGCGTTAACCTGACCATGTCAAGATCTAAATCGTGAAACACAATGCGCAAATGCATATTTTACATTCCTATGTTCTTCACTTACACCTAGATTACGAGTTTTGTGCTAAACAGGGTGCGAAACAAAGTTGCGTTATTTCACCCTCCATAGCGCTGACATTACGAGTTTCTAAAAAGCCTCCTTGTGCGTGTGATATAGTGGTGTTAAGCTCCATACAGCACAAAATCCAAGGGCTGATTTGACGTGCTTGTGCACACTTTCCCCTATAGACATCAATGGGGAGAGAGTGTTAGAAAAAAAACTAACACTTTAAGCACGGAATGAAAAGCTCCGTAATGCAACCCCATTGATGTCTATGGGGAAAAAAGTTACGTTTAAACCTAACAACCTAACATAAACCCCAAGTCTAAACACCCCTAATCTGCTGCCGCCGCCACCAAAATAAAGTTATTAACCCCTAATCTGCTGCTCCCGACATCGCCGCCACTAATAAAAGTTTTAACCCCTATTCCGCCACTCCCCAACAATGCCACCACTATAATAAATTTATTAACCCCTAAGCCTCTGGCCTCCCACATCACTGCCACTAAATAAACCTATTAACCCCTAAACCGCCAGCGTCCCACATCGCAAAATACAAAATTAAACTATTAACCCCTAAACTTAAAAACCCCCTAACTTTATATTAAAATTACAATATCCCTATCTTTTAAAATAAATAAAAACTTACCTGTGAAACTACCAATTAAAAAACTAAATTACTCATTAAAAAAAAACTAAAACTACTAAAAAAATGTAAGTCTAAAATTACAAAAAATAAAAAATACAAAAAATAGCAAACACTAAATTACGAAAAATAAAAAACGAAATGATCAAAAATAAAAACAATTACACCTTATCTAATGGCCCTATGAAAATAAAAAGCCCCCCATTTTGCAGAACATTACCCTAAAGAAATCAGCTCTTTTACCTGAGACCCCCCCAACAGTAAAACCCACCACCCAACCAACCCCCCAAAATAAAAAACCTAACTCTAACAAGAACCTAAGCTACCCATTGCCCTGAAAAGAGTATTTGTATGGGCATTGCCCTTAAACGGGCCATCAGATCTTTTACATTGCCCTGAAAAGGGGGATTGGTTGGGTGGTGGGTTTTACTGTTGGGGGTCTTTGTATTTTTTCCAGGTAAAAGAGCTTATTTCTTTACGGCAATGCCCTACAAAAGGCTCTTGTTAAGGCTATTGGTAGTTTATTGTAGGCTAGGGTTTTTTTTGGGGGGGGGGGCTTTTTAATTTTTATAGGGCTATTACATTAGGTGTAATTGTTTTTATTTTTGATAATTTTGTTTGTTATTTTTCGTAATTTAGTGTTTGTTATTTTTTTAGACTTAAATTATTTTAGTAGTGTTAGGGTTTTTTTTTAATGTGTAATTTCGTTTTTTTAATTGGTAGTTATTTTAATTTTAGTATAATAGTTATGTTAGGTTAATTGTTAGTTTAAACTTAGTTTTTTTTTAATTTCACAGGTAAGTTTTTATTTATTTTAAGATAGGGATATTGTAATTTTAATTTAAAGTTAGGGGGTGATAGGTTTAGGGGTTAATAGTTTAATTTATTAGTGGCGATGTGGGGGGGCTGGCAGTTTAGGAGTTAATAGGTTTATTTAGTAATGGCCATGTGGGGAGCTGGCAGTTTAGGGGTTAATAGGTTTAGTTAGTGTCAGAGGTGTCGTAGAGCGGCGGAATAGGGGTTAATAACTTTATTATAGTGGTGGGGATGTGGACGGACGGCAGATTAATGGTTAATAAGCTTTAAATAGTGTTTGCGATGCGGGAGGGTGGCAGTTTAGGGGTTAATAGGTAGTTTATGGGTGTTAGTGTACTTTGTAACAGTTTTGTTATGAGTTTTGTGAAACATTTTTGTTACACAAAATCCATAACTACTGCTTTCAGATGGCGGTATGGATCGTGTCGTTATAGGCTGTAACGCAAGCATTTTAACCTCACCGCACAACGTGTAATACCGACGCTATGAAAATCCCACGCAAAAGCGTCATTTTTTTGAGTGCAGGATTGACTGCGTTACAGGCTAAAATGCTTGCGGTATAGCTATACCGACACGAATCATAATGGCTGTGTTACTGTTTTTATGCTAAAATTGCTATTTTTTCAGAGTTAAAACCGTAACGCACAACTCGTAATCTAGGTGATAGAAAATAATGTAATTTTTATTATGAAATATATATTTCTTTATAAATCTGATACTGTTAATGTAAAATACACATCTATACCTACATATCTAAAGGAATAGATATGCAGGTATAGTTATACACACATATATAAAGAAATTTGTATTCAAGAATAAAAATAACATTATCCTGTAAGTGAAGAACATTGGAATGTGAAATATGTACAGCAAATATACAGTAAAACACAAAGATACATATGTGTACATACATTGAGATATATATATAAGTGCATTGTAGCTCTTTGCAGTCAAGTAGCTGAAAACATGAAATATCATTTGTATGCATTATTCATATTTAATAAAGTGTTATACATTGTTTTTAGTGTAAATATTTCACATTCCAATGTTCTTCACATAGGGGAATATGTTCTAAGTATTTATAAATATTTATTCCTATATCTATCTGTATATGTCTATACCTATATATAATCATAATGATATTTTACTAGAAAACATGAGAGAAATATGTATTTATGAATAAATAGAAAAGATTATGCTATAAGAAGAATAATGTAAAATATTAATATTTCACGTCAAGCAATATATTTTTAAAAATCCTTTATAGATAACCTGATGGAAATATGAGGCCCCTATCTTAATACCTTATAAAGTTACTTTATTCTTTTTGGGTATAGAATGCAGCACTAAAGGATAAGCAAGCTGTGCAAGGAAAGGTTTAAGTCAAATAAAAATAAATCCAAATTACATTATAACATTCTGTGTCTATTGTAGATAAAATTATCCGACACAAGGAATTCAACCTTATTTTTTTTTTTTTTTGGAGATTTAAATTTTTTTTATTGATAAACCATAAGATAAATCTACATAAAACCGAGGAGACGCAGCTCCAGACCAGCAATACAAAGTTTAAAGAAATAACAAGCAATTGGATGCGTCCAGAATAAAAAATAAACTTTTTCATCTATTACAGAGTTATGAGTATATACCCGACTTGTCAAGCCTTGATCCATGGCTGACAAGTCTGAGAATATGGGGGGGGGGGGGGTCATAAAGACTGAGAGTCAAGAAAACCTCAATGAGACAAAGGAAGGAGGGAAGGGAAGAGGTGGGAAGGTAAGGGGGGGAGGGGTAGGGGAGAAAGCATAAAAAAGAGAGAGAGGGCCGTCCAGATGAGGTCACAAGTATGCTGAGTAGGTGACAGACATAGGGAAGGTGCAGTCAGGGGGCTATGTGTCCTGGGCAGTTGCGTTGGGCTTCCAGTCTGTGTTGTGAGACTCCTTCCAGTCAGCCCAGATTTATTTAATTTGTAAAAGATATCCTTTTCCATTGTGTAAACGTAGGCCATATTGTTACAGATCACCGCCCAGTTTGGGGCCCGTTCCTTTTTCCAGGAGCATGCAATAGAGTATTTTATAGTCATAAACAGGTAGATGCAAATATACGCATGATTTTTAGGTAGAGAGTGTAGGTTTAGGTGAAGAAGGGCTGAAGCAAGCAGCCTGGGAGGCCTAATGCCAATACCCTGTAGCACCGAAAAGCACTTTTGCCATAGAGGCTGAATCACGGGACACTCCCACCAGATGTGTAGAGCGTTACCCTTGTGGCCACAATTTCGCCAGCAATTGGGGGACACATTCGGGAATATTTTCGCTAACCTAGTAGGCACATAGTACCAGTGAGATAGAAGTTTAAAATAGGTTTCGTATAACGATGTGCAATGGATAGCTTTCTGGGTCAGGGAAAAAGCTCGCTCCCACTCCTCAGGGGTCGTGTGCCTTCCCATCAGTGTTTCCCAGCGGGACAGATGGTTAGGGGTTTCCGGGCTCTGTGACCCGCCTAACAGCACATAATGGATAGAAAGGGGCCTACATAACCGCTCTCCCCTGGCCCAGATGGACTCCCATAGGGTTAGTGGTCTATCTAGGCTGGTTTTAAAACCCCAACTGCTTAGGAAACTCTTGATCCTCTGGTATTCGAAGGGTAAATACGGCGGGACCTGGGCATCGACACTGATTTGGGATAGTTGTTTAAAAGAGTCTTGGGGGGACGTGGACCAAAGGTCCGATATACTATTAATTCCTAATTGGATCCATTTGTTGGGATGAGAGTCTTGTAGACCCGAGAGAAGACCCGCAATGGAGGCGACTTGGGAAGGGTGTGGGGCTACATGAGGATGGTGCCGTATTCTATCCCAAAAGCTGAGGCATTCACAGACGACAGGGTTGGTTAAGGCCAGCTCCCTTCAGCAATGTGGCGGGGTCCAGATTAGGTCCTGTAAGGCAATTTGAAAGGGCAGCGAGGCCTGTTCTATGGATTTCCATTTGGCATCCGATGACTTTACCCCCCATTGGGAAACATGGGTAAGCATTGCGCCCTCGTAATACCGTACCACTGACGGAGAAGCTATGCCCCCCATGGGTTTAGGGAGTTGAAGCACTCTGTGTGCGACTCTAAGAGGTTTATCCATCCAGATGAATTTGGTAAACCCGCTCTGGAATTGAAGAAGCAAATGCCTCGGTATTTTAATGGGTAGGCAGCGGAATAGGTATGTCAACCTGGGGAGGAAAGACATTTTCAACGCCGTGATCCTACCCAGCCAGGATACATGCTGGAGGTTCCAGTCCTTCCGCAGGGAGCGGAGAGAAGTTAGGAGAGGAAGATAGTTATCTTTAATTGTTTGAGGAAGGCTACTAGAGATCCTGACACCCAAGTGCAGAACAGAATGTTCAGTCCAATTAAACTTAAAAAGTCTCGGTGAGGGAGGCTAATTGTGCACTTGTAAGCCCTTGCGTGTCCACTTGCGTTTTTGACAGATTTAACTTGTAGTAAGAATGGGCCCCAAAAGTGGTGAGTATGTCGAGGAGTCTGGGAATCCCCTGCTCAGGATGTGACAAGAAGAGTTTTACATCGTCGGTAAAAAGTGCGATTTTGTGCGAGGTGCCCGACAGGGTGACACCTTTAATTTGAGGGTCAGATCTGATCTGCTCAGCCAGGGGTTCTATTGAAAGGGCAAACAAAAGCGGCGAGAGGGGGCACCCCTGTCTGGTGCCATTTGTGACGGAGAAGAGAGAGGAGTGAAAGCCCAGACCACTCACAGATGCGGTAGGAGAGGAGTAGAGGGCCTGAACGGCTGCTATGAAGTCGGGGGGAAAATGGAATCTCTTATGGACTGCCCAAAGTTATTGCCATCTGACCCGGTCGAACGCCTTCTCGGCGTCGAGAGAGATGACCGCAAGTGGCCTACGAAGTCGTGAGGCAAAAGTGAGTATGTTAAGGAGGCGCCTCGTGTTGTCTGGGCCCTCTCGGAGGGAGACAAATCCCACCTGATCCGGGTCAATAAGGGAAGGTAGAAAATTGGCGAGATGATTGGCTAGTATCTTTGAATAGAAATTGATGTCCGTGTTTATCAAAGAGATAGGCCTGTAACTCGCACAAAGCGATGGGTCCTTGTTGGGCTTGAGGATGGTGACAATATTGGCTTCAAGAAATTCACTCTTAAAGCAACCTTCCTTTCTTGCCAAGTTATAAAACTTTAGCAGCAACGGGGCAAGTTCCTGGGCATAGGTCTTATAGAAATGAGCCGGGTAGCCTTCTGGGCCAGGGGACTTAAAAGACTTTGCGTTCTTAATAACTCTCAAGACTTCTGGAAGAGAGAAGGGGGAGCTTAAG
Source organism: Bombina bombina (assembly GCF_027579735.1). Taxonomy (NCBI): domain Eukaryota; kingdom Metazoa; phylum Chordata; class Amphibia; order Anura; family Bombinatoridae; genus Bombina; species Bombina bombina. The sequence continues at coordinate 418,912,491 of NC_069500.1, read as the reverse complement.
ATATCTCGTTGTTCTGGAGCGAGCATGGGAAGCGACAGGGTCTTAAGGTAAGTCTCCAGAACCTCCTGAGAGGAGGACCCAGGAGACTCAGCTGTGGCTATATTATAGAACTTGGCATAGTAGTCGGCAAACGCCTCACCTATCTGGGACGGGATCTGGAGAAGAGATACTGATGATCGTATGGAATGAATCCGGGATGCCCCCAACCTATTCCTAATTTTGTTTGCCAGCAGGGTATCGGCTTTATTACCTTTATAGTAAAATAATTGCTTAAGCTTGGTGAGGTTAAGTTGGGTTCTGCGCAGTTCGATCCTGGAAATGTGGTCTTTAATCTCAATAATTTGAGATGTGGTCTCTGCTGTGACTGTACTTCTATTGCATGCTTCTAGCTGTCGCATCTTAATGTGAGCTTGTGAGAGGGTGAGGCCTGCCTGCTTTCTAAGATGCGATTGTTTAGTGATAAGAAGACCTCTGATTGTAGCTTTAGCCGCACCCCATAATGTGTCATCCCTGACCGATAGATTGTCATTAGTTTGAATAAAGTGGGTGATATCTCTGCAGAGTTCCTCTCTAAAGGGTATGTCCTCTAGGATCTGGTGGGGCAATCTCCATTTGGGTCCAATATGAGTAGTGTTAGTGGAAGTTATGTCAGCCTGGACTAGGTCATGATCAGACCAGGCACAGAGGGAAATTTTGGCCATCTTAACTAAATCAAGGGAGTCAGCCGTGGAGAAGATATAATCGAGCCTTGAGTATAGCTTGTGGGGGTGTGAGAAGTGGGTATAGTCATGATCTCTGGGGTGTAGAGCTCTCCATATATCATACAGGCCCGAGGCAGACATTATTTGTCGGAAACTGTGTGAAAGTTGTTTAGCTGGGGAGGGTGTTAGATCTGCAGACCTGGGTCTTCTGTCCATCAAGTGGTCCCAGACCATGTTAAAGTCCCCCGCTATGAGGACTCTCCCCTGCTGAACTTGAGAGAGGGCATGGAGAATGTGTTTGAGGAATCGTGGCTGCTTGGAATTCGGAAGATATACGGACACTAGGGTATAAGTGACATGATTTATTTTACAGATAAGAATAACATATCTTGCCTGGGGGTCTCTAATAACTTGTACCTTTTCGAAGGCCAGACACTTGTGCAACAATATCGCTACCCCTCTGGCTTTTTTAGTATAAGAGGCAGTTTCAATATGGGTATAGGACTTAGAGATGAGCCTAAAAGGCTCCTTGTCCAGCCAATGGGTCTCCTGAAGGAATACCACATCTGGGTTATGGTGTTTCAACATCCTAAGTAACAGGCTACGTTTATGAGGTGAGTTAAGACCGCTAACATTATGTGTCAAAAGCCTAATAGTGGACATAGCCGTTGGGAAGGGTGGGAGTGTAGAGCTCTATGAATCTAGGCTGTGTTGTGGGTCTGGGGGAGGATAGAGGGAATAGTACAAGAGGGAGGGGTGGGGAGGAAGGAGCACTAAAAGGAGTGCTCAAAAGTGTGGTGGAAATAGTCCACCTCAAATAGTCCTAGAGTGGACTTCTATGTGGGGGCGGAGCAGTTGAGGAAATTAATCTAAGGTACACAAAGTTAAGAGCATAATCAACAGCAGCCCCGCTCTGCGATAAATAATTACTAAGATATAAACTAACATTAAAGGTGTACTGAGTAATTTGCTAGATAACAATAATATAATAACCAGCAGAACAAACTTGAACAAAACACATTCAACAGGTATTGCAAACACAAAACAGTGAGCCTGAAAAACAGATAACCACCGGGTGGCTATAAGTTGGTAGCAACATTTGTCCCATATAATGATTGAAGAGATCTAGCCCCAGGAGTTAAGAGATGGCTGTGTGTTATGTTATGTTACGATATGGTCTGTGGTTTAGTATCAATTGGTGGATCTCAGTTGCAGAGTTAGTGCTAAAGTAATTGCTACTAATAAATCAGTAGTTTGTATCACTGCGATCTGTGTTACCAATATGGTGAGAGAAATGGTAACAGTATATCGTGGTGATTTAATAAATTGAAATAAATAACAAAGTACAAACAGTCCTGCTATATGCAAAAACTGTAGATCAGCTTACGACTTTAGTAAGCCAGAGTGAGGAATAAGTCTCTTTACAGCAAGTCAGATGGAAGTCTTATGCCACAACAACAAGTAATAAAAAACTTACTGAAGTGAAGTGCAGGGAGTTTGAAGCCTGCTCAGCGCTGCTCTGTTAGATGTCAAAGTGGAAGCAGCGAGACGCTACCTGTGCCGTCGGTTATCCGATCTGATTCACAGGTCCGTTACGTCACGGAAGTGGGTGTGTCTTCGCTCCGGTATTCGAGAGCAGTGGATGTAACGGCTTGCTTATGCTGTAGTCCTGTGTAACGGATGTCACTGGAGCTTTGCTAGAAACCCACTTGCAGGTAGGAAATAGGAGTTAAAGTTAAATAAGGCGGTTGAGACCGCAATATATCCGTTTAGTAACAACTGGAGGAAAAGTTTGAAGACAGTTCGTCTGAGGCACGCTGTTACTTGAGACTTGGTAAATCTTTGATAATCTTGAATTTCCAGGAATTAGAAGTTAGTGATTTAGTAAGAAATACTTCTATAGAGATTGGAGCTCAGCCAAAGTACAACTACTCAATCAGTAGCAAACAAAATACTAAGCACCTGGTTGCAGGTGTGCAGGTCTTTTAAAGACTATGTAGGAGGAGTCAGCTTAAAGGGGAATACCTGACATCACCCCCTCTTCAGGCAAGTGGTCCCAGCACTTGAGGTCGGGGTCTATCCAGGTGTCTTCTATGGAATAGGGACACGAGTCTGGGTGCATGAAGGTTTGTGGAAGGTTTCCAATGCACGAGATATTCGAGTTGTCCACTGCGTATTCTGGAATCCAGTAAGGTCTGGACCTCATATTCATCAGCACTAGGTAGGATTGGAGAGGGAGGTAGTATCGTATTAGAGTTTCTCATGTGGCCAGCTGGTTTTAAGAGGGAGATGTGAAAAGTGGGATGGACCCTTATGGAGGGTGGTAGATCCAGGGTCATGGCGTTAGGGTTAACCACCTTAAGAATGGGGAAAGGACCAATGAAAAGTTTACCCAGTTTCTTTGATGCGATTTGCAGGTGAAGGTTTTTTGTTGATAGCCAGACGTAGTCACCAACTGTATAATTGGGTGATGGTTGTCTTCTAAGGTTGTAATATCTGCTTTGGGTTTCTTGTGATTGTTTTATATTATGATGAGCCAAGGAGAATGTCTCTTTTAATGTGTTGGTGTACTCATCAACCAATGGTGAAGCAGAAACTGAATTTGCGGAGAAGGTGAAAGTTGGGTGAAAGCCATAGTTGACGAAGAAAGGTGTCATTTTGGTGCTGGAATTAAGTGAATCATTGTGGGCAAATTCTGCCATAGGGAGAAGGTCCGACCAGTTGTCCTGGTGTTGGGTACAGAAACAACGGATATACTGCTCTAGCCATTGATTGATCCGTTCCGTCTGTCCATTTGTTTGGGGATGGAACGATGTGCTATAACGGTGAGTGATCTGGAGTAGTTTACAGAGATGTCTCCAGAACCTGGAGGTGAACTGTGATCCACGGTCGGATGTGAGAATTGGAGGAACACAGTGTAATCTAACTATATTGTCAATGAATAATTTTGCTGTCTCAGAGGAAGTCGGAAGTTTTTGGAATGGAATAAAATGTGCCATCTTGCTAAAGAGGTCCACAACTACGAGTACAGTGTTAAACTTGTTAGATCTCGGCAGGTCAACTATGAAATCTAGACCCACATGTTGCCATGGTCTTTCTTGAATAGAAATGGGCATGAGGTAACCATAGGGATGTCTAGCCTGGGTCTTTGATGTTGCACAAACTGAGCATGACTGTATGTATTCAGTTACTGTTTTCTTCATCTGTGGCCACCAGTAGTGTCTGGAAACCTTTTCGTATGTCCTTCCAATGCCCTGATGGCCCGCTGAAGGAATATCATGGCAGTTATATAGAATATCAGATTGCAAAGTGGGCGGAACAAAAATCTTATCGTTATGGCAAAAGAGACCGTCATGGTTTTTATGTAGATTGTGTTCCTTGATGAAATTTTGGTCTAATTTGTATGTCTTCAGGGAGGGTGAAAAGGTTGTTGTAAGACCAATGAACCTATCTGGTGGAATTATAGGCTTTACATCTGATGGACATGTATTATCTTTGTCTTTTCGAGATAAGGCGTCAGCTTTGCCGTTGAGTTTTGCTGTTCTGTAAGTGATGGTGAAATTGAATCTGGTGAAGTATAGGCACCATCGTGCTTGACGAGAAGATAGGGTTTTACTACTATGGAGATACTCCAAGTTCTTGTGATCTATTATAATCTGTATGGGTTTTATAGTGCCTTCGAGGAGATGTCTCCAGTGCTCAAGTGAACGTCTTATTGCCAAAAGCTCCTTCTCTCCAATCGGATAATGTGTCTCCGCAGGATACATAGTTTTGGAGAAGAAAGCTATCGGATGAATAGGGGAAGAGTCAGATAGGCGTTGAGAGAGTACAGCTCCGATGCCAAAATCGGAGGAATCCACTTCAAGAATGTAAGGAAGGTTTGGGTCTGGAAAACGTAAAATGGGAGCAGTCGTAAAGCGAGTCTTAAGGAGCTGGAAAGCTTTGTTAGCATCATTATCCCAAGAGAACGTGGTGTTCACTCCAGTGAGACGCGTTAGAGGCTTGACTATTTGAGAAAAATTCTTAATGAACTTTCTATAGTAATTTGAGAAACCGAGGAATTGTTGCAATTCCTTTTTGTTCCTGGGTTGTCGCCAATCAGTTACTGCTTTGACCTTTGTATCTTCCATCTTGATTCCATCAGGACTAATATGATATCCTAAGAAAGATAATTCTGTGGTATGGAAAATGCACTTTTCAAGTTTAGCAAAGAGATGGTGTTTCCTGAGTCTCTCTAGAACTTGGCGTACATGTATGATATGATCCTGTAGGTTATTGGAATAAATGAGAATGTCATCCAGGTAAATGACAATGCATGTGTCCAATAGGTCCCTGAAAATGTCGTTGACAAAGTGCTGAAATGTTCCTGGGGCATTGCAGAGCCCAAACGGCATGACCAAGTATTCAAAATGCCCATATCTTGTCCTGAAAGCGGTAAGCCACTCATCACCCTTCCTAATACGAACCAGGTTATAGGCACCACGTAGGTCAAGTTTAGTGTAGATAGTAGCTTGATGTACTCTTTCAATCAACTCAAGAATGAGAGGAAGTGGGTAGCGATTTTTTACGGTAATTTTATTTAGTTCACGGTAATCAATGATGGGTCTGAGTGACATATCCTTGTTGCGGACAAAAAAAATACCGGCACCAGCAGGGGAAGTAGAGGGCCTAATAAAACCTTTCTTCAGGTTTTCGTTGATATAATCTTTCAAGTAATCTAGTTCGGGTTTGCTGAGTGGATATAATCTGCCGTATGGGATAGTAACTCCAGGCAGTAGTTCGATCGGACAGTCGTACTGTCTGTGTGGAGGTAGAATTTCTGCTTGTTTTTTGCTAAAGAGTCAAGATAGTGAGAAGGCAAATTGTTTAAATTCTCTGTATTCTGTAAAAGACAATGATGTTGGGCATAACAAGATTTCCGGCAATAAGCTGAGTCTAAGTCCACCTGCAAGTTCTTCCATTGTATGGTAGGCTGGTGGAGTTGCAACCATGATAATCCTAAAACTATTGGAAAAAGGGGGGAAGGAATCATATCAAAAGTTAGAATCTCTGTGTGTCCAGTAGAAGTTACTAGAGTGAGTGGTAAGGTTTGATGTGTAATCGGACCAGATTTGATGGGTGTACCATCAATTACTCTAATGAAGACAGGTTTTTGCTTACACACATAGGGGATTTTATTGATATGAACTAAATTAACATCAATATAACAGCCACTGGCTCCTGAATCAATTATAGCTTCAGTGTTGAATGTCTTCTGCTGCCACTGTAGAGACAAAGGAATACGACAGTAAGATGGGTTAACACTGATCTTTGGATGTACAGTAAGAATATGTAACTTACTTCTTTTAGACTTGATCAGGAGTGGACAGTCTTTCACGATATGAGAAGCATTTGCACAATACATGCAAAGCTGTAAGTTCCTTCTGCGGGTCCGTTCTTGTGAGGAGATAGGTCCTCGGATGAGTCCCAGATCCATGGGTTCTTCAGTTGATTTTTTTATTGATGAATTTTGAGTGTAGGAGGTACATGTTTTAGTTGGAGTTTCTGAATAGGAGAGTTCTAATTTTCTTTCTCTCAACCTTCTGTCGATTTGAATGAACAGTTTCATCAGTGACTCTAGGCTATTTGGCATATCCAACCTTGCTAGCTCATCTTTAATTTGATCTGATAGCCCCAAGCGGAACTGATTGCGTAGGGCTATCGCATTCCACTGTGAGTCTGTACTATATTGCTTGAAGTCAGTAATGTACTCCGTACAGTTCATCCATACTGTTATAGAAAGTTTGCAAAGAAGAGAGAATAGGGTCGTTGTTCTCATAGCAAGTGTCTGCCCAGACACGCGGCTCACCCCTAAGATATGAAACAATGGTAAGAACTCTGATCCTATCCGAGTTGTAAGTTTTAGGTCTCAAAGTGAAGAGGAGATTACAAGCGTTTTTAAACTGGCGGTAGTGTTTCCTGTTGCCTGAGAATGTTTCAGGTAATGAGACATGAGGTTCGGGGGTTAGATCAGGAAAGGGACCCCTTTGTGCCATGCTATCCTTTATAATGTCACGCAGGGACTGGTTCTCGACCTGTAGTTCTCTCAGACCCTGTGACAATTGGTCAACCCTCTGTGATAGGGTGTAAACATACTGAGGTAACTCCGCTGGATCCATTTGTTGGCTTAGTATTATGTTATGTTATGTTACGATATGGTCTGTGGTTTAGTATCAATTGGTGGATCTCAGTTGCAGAGTTAGTGCTAAAGTAATTGCTACTAATAAATTAGTAGTTTGTATCACTGCGATCTGTGTTACCAATACGGTGAGTGAAATGGTAACAGTATATCGTGGTGATTTAATAAATTGAAATAAATAACAAAGTACAAACAGTCCTGCTATATGCAAAAACTGTAGATCAGCTTACGACTTTAGTAAGCCAGATTGAGGAATAGTCTCTTTACAGCAAGTCAGATGGAAGTCTTATGCCACAACAACAAGTAATGAAAAACTTACTGAAGTGAAGTGCAGGAAGTTTGAAGCCTGCTTAGCGCTGCTCTGTTAGATGTCAAAGTGGAAGCAGCGAGACGCTACCTGTGCCGTCGGTTATCCGATCTGATTCACAGGTCTGTTACGTCACGGAAGTGGGTGTGTCTTCGCTCCGGTATTCGAGAGCAGTGGATGTTAGTAACGGCTTGGTTATGCTGTTGTCCTGTGTAACGGATGTCACTGGAGCTTTGCTAGAAACCCACTTGCAGGTAGGAAATAGGAGTTAAAGTTAAATAAGGCGGTTGAGACCGCAATATATCTGTTTAGTAACAACTGGAGGAAAAGTTTGAAGACAGTTCGTCTGAGGCATGCTGTTACTTGAGACTTGGTAAATCTTTGATAATCTTGAATTTCCAGGAATTAGAAGTTAGTGATTTAGTAAGAAATACTTCTATAGAGATTGGAGCTCAGCCAAAGTACAACTACTCAGTCAGTAGCAAACAAAATACTAAGCATCTGGTTGCAGGTGTGCAGGTCTTTTAAAGACTATGTAGGAGGAGTCAGCTTAAAGGGGAATACCTGACACTGTGGGCTGAGGTAGTTTTGCCCTTTTGGCTCTGTGGTCATTGACAGTCTACTCTGGAGCAGAAGCCCACAACTTAGGGTAGGGAGGGTCCCGTTGGGGAGGTGGCTCTGGTCTAAGACCCCAGTTGGTGAGGAGAGTTAGGCCCTGGGCCAGAGTTGTGGCCACAAAGGTTTGATTGTCCTTGGTGATAATAAGGCGAGTTGGGTATCCCCATCTGTATTTAATGTTGTTTTTCCGCAGAGTGGTAGTGACAGATTGATAGTGGCGTCTCTGTTGTAGGGTGTAAGCCGAGAGGTCAGGGAAGAGCTGGATATCTTTAAATTTCTCACTCATAGATGGTTTCTTGAAGGTTGCCTGCATCAGCCTATCCTTATATAGAAAACTATGAAAGCATACTATTACATCTCGCGGTTTATCTTGAGCCACGTTTCTAGAGCACAGTGCCCTGTGTGCCCGCTCCATGGTGGCGGTCAAGCCCTCTGGGCTACCAATCAATGAGTGAAACAGTTCCCTCAAGAAGTCTTGCAGGTCGGATGGCGCTACCGATTCCGAGATTCCTCGGAATCTGATATTATTGCGCCTGGATCTGTCCTCTACATCTGCCACCTTAAGTTCCAATTGAGAAATTTGCTCAGCCAGACTTTCTGAGTAGGCTAAGAGATTAGATTGATCCACCACCATGTCATCTTGTTTCCTTTCTAGGGCATCTACTCTCTCCCCAATCTCCGAGATCTCTTTTTTTAAGCTCTGCTGAGCTTCGCTGAATTTCCTGCGTGATGAATTTAGTCTGTGAGGCTAGCAATTTCTTTAAAGATTTCTCGGTGATGTAGTGTTGTGAGGCAGACGTAGATTGAATACTTGATTGGGACTCTTCATCTTGCGAGTCAGGGTCACTCAGCTCTCCTTGGGGTTCCATGTCTGGGCCCTTAGATTGTTGTGAGAAGTGGTCATAGACTGTCTTCTTAGATTTTGATGCTGATTTAAGAGGCTTCCTACCCAAGTGCGGCATGTTGTTAGGGCTATATGAAGACCAAACACCCTAATCCCAGTGAGCTTAAGATAGATTTGCAAATGGCTGTACAGTTCTGCTGAAAAGAAATGGGGTTAATGAATCATATCATGTAGGCAAGTTATACATTACTCTAAGTACTGCAGAGTGGGGCTGATTACCATATAAATTATAGCACTCACATGTTAAATGCAAACACTTACATACAATAAATCAACCCTGGTCCCTCACCCTAGGGATGTTGGGGATACAACCCGAAGGAAGGGGGAGGGAGATTGGAAGTGACCCACTCGGACAAGCCGAGTGGGAGCGGAGAGGTGAGGGAGAGACAAACAGTGGTAGTAAGGTCAGATAGACAATCTAAAGATAGGTAAATACCAATCCAATGCAACTCCTGACAGGACTCTCAAGATATGGCTCTATAGCGTGCAATTGCCTATATATAAGCTTAGGGTATTACTCTGTAGAGTTCTAATGCCTAGACGCAATCTTACGCTGAACTGTACTCTTGGGTGTATAGTAAGGAATGTCAAATCAGTCTAATTAGACCCGGAGTCTTGTGCCAGTTATGCACAAGGCTAATTTAAAGCGTGCACCCTGTAGTCTGAAGGTAGCCGGTATGTACAATACAAAAATATGTAGGGCTGGGCTTTGGAGGTGGAGCTTTATAGTATGTTATGACTATATGTGAGCTTGGTAAGGCTTGTGCCTTGGAAATGCAGAAAACAGTGTATATAATGCCTGATCTAAACTGACAGCGTGTTCTGGGACTATACTGGGCTGAAGCGGGGTAGGAGATCTATTGCTCAAATCCCCATTTAGGTCAGTGTGCTCCACAGTAACAGTAGCAGTAAGGGTTAAATATCAGAGTTAAACTGAATTGGTGTCAGAGTGATACTGAATCAGTAGTGTTATGGAGTGATGTGCTATCCCTAACTGGTGTGTGCACCTTAAGATAGAACCTGTTGAAAGAAAAAAGCAGGTTAGATCAAAAACACTACACCCTGGACGTGAAGTTCAGGGACACCTGAGCTGACGCAGCAGCTGTGACATGAAATATGCAGTCTGCAAAGCAACCCAGCCTGATCAAGAAATACAGTCAATAAACAGATCTATATGTGCTACAGGCTGTACTTTAACATTGCAAATCAGTTCCAGAAGTGTCTATACAACTATTATACTGTACAGTGGTGAGGAGTGTCCCCAAATGGAGTACGTAGGGACTGTGTAAGCTTAACAACTTTGCTTTGTGGTCAGGCCACAGTGAGAAATTAACTGGCGTGGTTTCAAAGTACAGGAGCAACTATGCAATTGTGTAGCCAGATTAAGCACGCAGTGGGATAGCCTACAAGATGGGCACGTACCCCTTAGTCAACTAGTAGTTTAGGACCCTCAACACAGTACTGGCATTTCCAACACATACTGAATATAAGCTGCCAAATGGTAGAGAGGAGATGTTTGTGAACTGTTATTTCAGGTGACCCTTATGTATTACTCTATTAGGTACCAGGTAGAGAGGACAATTGTTAAGGGAGCCGACAAGCTGGAGTATGAAATGACTAGTGGCCCTGAGGTACAATCATGTGTCTCTGCTTAAAATAGTATAGAGCTTGGGGGCCAAACCTTTATCTCCTGCATGTGGGGTACAGGTAAAGTGGGGATGTCGATGCCCTAGTAACCCCACGTGGCTGTGAGGTAAGCTGTATGCGACTCACCCGGCCTGTCTTAGTGGGGATGTCTCGGCTCACCTTACTAGGGGGTCTGCTTGTCTCCCTGAAGCTAGACAGTACGCTGGTCCTTGCCAGCAATCCCAACACCTGGAGGCCTCAGGGCCTGCCAGGCGCCCCTTCACTGTTCTGTCAAGATGGCCGCGGTTCGCGCCAGAAAGCCCCAACAGGCCCAATTCTAGAAAGTCTCACTTTGGCGCTGCAAAATGGCAGCAGATGGATGTCACCGGTAATTCTCTCGCTCCCTCTGCTTCTTCTCTACAATCTGCGCGGAAGGCGCAAGGTGTCCGTGTGTTCCAGATGGAGCTTGACTGTTGCGTGGAGCTTGTGGCCAGTGCAACAGGGCCTCCGCTTCCTCAAATCTGCTGGTGTGGTTTAGTTCTTCAGCTCCCGAGCGGGTCCCCGACCCTCCGGAGCCTACTGCAGGGTGCTTCAGGAACTTCACAAGGGCCTTATTTCCTTTTCAGCTGAGACGGTCTCAGAGTTCCTCCAGCGTCTGAGGAGGAAGGCTCCCTATAGCGTGCGATGTCTTCGGCTCACTAAGGGGCGCCAGGCAGGGTGATGGCGTTTCGGCTCAGCAGGCGTATGGTCGGTAAGTACTCCGGAGAGGATCCCCGACCCTCCGGAGTAGAATGCAGTACAGAGACAGGCTTCGGTAAGGAGCTGTTAGGTGTGGCAATTAGGCCTCCGGAGCGGAGCCCCGACCCTCCGGAGGATTTAGTCTCACTCAGTCTGTCGCCAGCCAGAATGTTTTTAAGGCGTAATATACAAGCACAGGATCACAGGAATAGATCCCTATTCTTCAGTGCTCTGTGTGTCAGAAGATATAAACTCCTAAAGTTCTCTCAGTGCTTAAAAACTATTAAAAGTTATGTTATCTGGTGAGGAGTTCCTAAAAGCACGTCTTCTCTCTCCTGCGGTTAGCTCCGCCCCCTCAACCTTATTTTTTATTATTTTATTATTATTTATTATGTACAGATAACTTGAATTGCCAGGGTGCATGCAAAAATTAAAGTAGATAAACAAAACAGGCTTGCATTCGCTGTTCTTTAAAGAAAACAGGGGCTTTTAATGTGACATTTTGGGGAACGTATCCCCTCCCTGAGGAAGGGGATACGTTCCCCGAAACGTCACATTAAAGGCACCTGTTTTCTTTAAAGCCCAGCGAGTGCAAGCCTGTTTTGTTTATCTATCTATCTATAAAGCCAAAGTCAATAGAAAGCGCTCACCGGGGCTTATAATACCTTAGAAATGTATTAACAGTAACGTTTCAGGGGTGTTAGCCCCATCCTCAGACCATACAACATGCATAAAAACATAACTGTGCTTTATACCCCATCACCGAACACCCATGCCGCAAACCAGAACTCCCATGATGTCAGGACCGCTCCACTGCGCAGGACCGGCTGTTACGATGGTAACCGGAAGCGGCGTGTCTGAAACTAATAGAATAGTGGCAAGTTGAACATATATTTAAACATCTCACATAAAATGAAAACGTCACCTCTTAGCCAATTTTTTTTAAGCCGTGGTGTATATATATGGGAAACTACACCACACTATCCAATATATATATATGTATATATATTTAATACAGTATATACATTATTTGTTTGTGTCACTTTTTCTGAAACTTTAGAGCGCAACTTCCACTTTTTCTTTTCTTCATTTCTTCACTCACTTGTTAGCGGTTTCAAGTATTAAGTTTAGGAAGTAGCAGCTAAAAGGGATTTTTATTAACAAGGGTTCAAACTCAAACCCCCCCCTATTGTTTTTAAACAATCAAAAGCGCAGAATAAAGACACATCCTCTAAAGAAAAGAGATTCATTCAAAGAGACAGCGCTTGATATACCAACATCCTCTTGCATATATATAAATAAATTAAGAGGGGGGCGGAGCTGGCCGCAGCAAAGATGGCTGCTTAACACCTTAGCTCTGCAAACCAGCTCCACAAATCTGTCTGAAAAGACCCAACTAACTACAGATTAATGCCAAATTTATAGTCGCAAAAGATGTCCTACATCTAGAGACCAGAGGGACCTGGGCAGATCCAACATCACTGCGCAAATACCGCTGCAGCCACTAACTACGTCTAACACTGAGGCCTCAAACGCACGCTGCATCTACCCGGCGCTGAGAATGGCAGAAGAAAGTGAAAGTCAGCGCGCCATCAACAATGGGGCAGACCGGAGAGCGGTGAGATTGTTTGCCTGAACACAGACACAGACACGGTCTTTAACACTTACCCACCGGAACGATATATATAGGTCATAAATAGTGAGCCGTCACTCTATATATAGGTCAGTCGGTCCCGGTGATATTACAAGCAGGCCACGCAGACTAGGCATAACGGCTCTGGTATACGCAAATCAAATATACATGCATGCTTACTTTGGCCCTACTCACAGATCCATCATAGGACTCTCTTAATTGAAATAAAAGGCCGCAACAGAAAGCAACTGTGATTACAGTGTTAGCACACTGTGCTCAAGATCAGCCCCACTAAACACACTCAGCTAACCACTATACACAACCCTGTGAAAGTCTGATCCTCACTCCATATACAGCAATATAGTGGTACAAGCTCATTTCAGACAATAAGGTGTCACAATCTACCCAAATCAGAAAGGCCAGCTGTGGCCTGTAATACACCTTGTAGAAGAGACTTTATTCAGCAGAACCAAACATCCTGTATACAGCAATAGTCTAACATAAGGGCACCGTTTCTTTGCTCACAGTGGGGCTATTGAAGAGGCAATTGAGTACAGACAGAGGTCACTGGGACAACATGTATGCCAAGCGCTCTTCAAAACCCCATAAACTGTTAAAACCAACTAGTCATAAAGACAACCTGGTAGAACAGTTTTTCTCCCCCACAAGCTCTAAGACCTCAGCAAACGAAGAGCACAGAAGATCGCTTTCACAAAAGCAATCAACACCACAAAAAAACATGGAGGAACCAGAAGAAAGCACTCCAGTCCCGAACAACATCCTCTCCACGTTGGCGTCCAAACAGGACATAGCCGACATCATACGCTCATGCATTCGCGAAGAAATTGCCGAAATCAAACAAGATCTGCACTCTGTGAATACCAGAGTGGAGGCACTGGAAGAGTTCTCTGACCACTTACAGGAAGAAATTAACGAAGTTCATGATACAACCACCAATCATACAAAAATTATAGCTGATCTTTATGACAAAATAGAGGACCTTGAGAACCGAAGCAGACGAAAAAACCTTAGAATTCGTGGGGTTCCTGAGTCTGTGTTACCCAAAGACTTTCCAACATATCTCCCGGCACTTTTTGCTCATCTCAAGAATATTCCTCCCTCCACAGACATCCCCTGGGTTAGAGCACATAGAACCCTCAGGCCTAAACCCCCAGACACGGCACCCCCAAGAGACATTATCATGAAATTCAAGGACTTTGGGGTGAAAGAGGAGCTGCTAAACCTTTCTCGCAAACATCAACCAGTAAAATTCAGAGGTAATATGCTCCTATTTTACCAGGACCTTTCGCAACGGACACTCCAAAGGAGACGGGACTTAGCCCCATTGACAGCACTTCTCCGTCAAAAGAAGATTCTTTATAGATGGGGATTCCCTTTCCATCTATATGTCCTGCATGGCAACAGGAAACTGAATTGCAGATCCCATGAAGATGTCAGCGATTTTTGCTCTGCATTGGAAATAGAGCCGCCAGAGGGCCTAGCGGCTGATGATCATTCAGAACCCCCCAGGAAAAAAGCATTGAGAACGGCCCCTGGAGAGTGGCAAAAAGTTGCCCCCAGATCTAAGACCCAAACTCTGACTAAGACTCGGGGCACCCTACCCCAGCCTGTGACCTAAGGAGAACTATTCACATGCTGGACTACTTCATAAACTGAATTCAAACCCTACTGCATACTCTGTGAACATCATAAGTGCATGGTGCTCTGGTAAAGTATGGCATATGGTGCTCATTGACTTTTTCTGTGAACAATTGCGTTAATAATGTTTCTAATATGTTGTTTTATAGAGTTTCCTGTTATACAAAAAGTTAATTATACTATCCCCTAGAAACTGAACCCTTATTCATTTTTTAAAAAAGGGAATCTGAGGCACCATTGCTATAAGAGCTACATCTAACCCAATAATGATACTATGCCAAGCGCTCAGATGAAAGGGTCAGTTTATTTCAAACACTTTTTAGATCCTTTTACAATAAAATATATATTTGTTATAAGGAGCTGGTTCATAGCCCCTCATGAACCAGAAAAGTTGCATGACATTACGTAATTTAAGATATTCTTTATCAAGATTTGATTTATGCTACCTGTTTATTTTTTTTTCTTATTCTGTTTTGTATTTTGTACGTTACTGCTACACATTGGAGGCATGGGTGTGGGGATCTGCTTGGAGCTCCATACATAACTAGAAACTATAATGACAGAGAATACTTTCATCCTCATAACCACTCTAATAGATATCTTTTCCCGGACTAGCTATGACCACTAAAAATAGAACAATCACATTAATTAGTCAAAACACCAGGGGTCTAAATTCAGCACAAAAACGCTCCTTAGCTATGAAAGACCTCCACAGGAAGGGTGGTGATGTCCTTTTTTTACAGGAGACCCACTTTTTAAAATCAAAAGAACCTAAATACTTTGGAAGACACTACACACAATGCTTCCATAGTTCATATGACCATAAGCGTAGTGGCGTAAGCATTTTGATAAGCAAGAACATTTCTTTCACTCCCATACAATCACACGCTGACACAGAGGGTACGTTTCTCTGCGTCACGGGCCTGCTATTTGGCACCCCGGTGACATTGGTCAATCTATATGCTCTCAATACCAAACAGCTCTCATTTTTCAGAAAAGTTTTCGCACAGGTACTAGACTACACAATAGGAGCACTCTACATAGGTGGGGACTTTAATATCCCTCTTACAAACTCTGTTCGACATTTGGAGATTCAAGAACCCCGAAAAGAGGGACTATTCCTTCTTCTCTTCCCCACACCGCACATATAGCAGAATCGATTACCAACTTACCAACCAAAGGGGACTTACTAACGTACTATCCTCTAAACTCTCACATACTGTATGGTCTGACCACTCCGCAGTACTCACTAGGCTCGACTGGCCCTCCGCACCACAAAGCACATATCGGTGGAAACTAGAGGATAATTTACTAAAGTGCCCCGACCTCAATAGCAAAATTGAAAAATTGCTTCCAGAATACTTTCAATTTAATTCACTACCTGAAACAGATCCCTTGATAGTCTGGGAGGCCCACAAGTGCTTCATGAGGGGAGAACTTATAAAGTACCAAGCACACATTAAACAGAAAACAAGATTATTATACAAATCATCCACCGATCTCTTATCCAAGTTAGAATATGAACATAAACGAAACCCCACATCCCCACAAATTCTCGCAGAACTCGTACAAGCTAGAAAGGTAGTACATGATCAATTAATAAAGGAGGCTAACACTTTGGCTTTAAAAACTAAACAAAAGTTCTACTTTGAAAGCAATAGAGAAGGAAAGCTCCTGGCATGCTCCCTCAAACTGAAAAAACTCAAAACCTTCATACATGAAGTAAAAACCCCCTTGAATGTGAAGGTACACACTACACCAGAAATCCTGTCCCAGTTCCTAACATACTACTCACAACTTTACAACCTCCCAAAGGAAAATAGTCATCCCGTAGACACGCCACAATTGATCAACACGTACTTAGCAGACTTCCTATTGCCCCAACTGTCAGAAACACAGGCAGCAGAACTGGAAGTTCCCTTTTCTGCAACGGAAATACTTTCAGCCCTTAAACAACTCCCCACTGGCAAAAGCCCAGGACCAGACGGCTTCACCGTCTCATATTATAAAAAGTATGCACATATCTTATTACCACATTTGTGCAACATTTACAATACGGTCAACCAGACACACCCATTCCTACCCTCAATGCTGGAAGCACATGTCACAGTAATCCCCAAACCCGGGAAATCACCAGATACCCCCTCAAACTTCCGTCCCATTTCATTATTGAACGTGGACGTGAAGCTATTTGCGAAACTAATAGCCATCAGAATGAATAGATTCCTACCCCAACTAATTCACTTAAACCAGGTGGGCTTCGTACCCCAAAGGGAAGCGAGAGACAACACCATTAAGGTTCTCAATTTATTAGAGTACACACAAGCACTTAATATCCCAACAGTTTTTCTAGCTGTCGACGCCGAAAAGGCGTTCGACAGGCTGGATTGGACGTTCCTGAAACTTGTTCTAAATAGGTATGGTATAGGGGAAAAACTCATAGAGAAAATTTTTGCCCTATATCAAATGCCAACAGCCCGTATTAAGTTAAGTGACTCTCTGTCTGAACCCTTCCGGATTTCAAACGGAACAAGACAGGGCTGCCCCCTATCCCCCTTATTATTTATCCTTGCCATGGAGGTTTTAGCCTCAAGAGTTAGGGAAAATACAGATATACAAGGGATTCAGATAAACAACACAGAATACAAGTTAACACTATATGCTGATGATATCCTCTTCTCGCTCACCTTCCCCCTACAGTCTCTCTCGTCACTACTCCCTGAGATTGAGACATATAGTACATATTCCAACTTTAAAATAAACATGTCAAAATCCGAGTTTCTTGGCATAAGGATCACAGACCAAGTAAACACCCAGATCACATCACAATTTCAATTTACATCTAAAAACATCTCGATCAAATACTTGGGGATACACATAACGAAATCCAGAGATTGTTTATACCAACTAAACCACCTCCACCTTCTAGAGTCTATTAGATCGGAGTTAAAATCTTGGCAGGGTAAAAGTCTCTCATGGTTGGGAAGGATACAAGCTTTTAAAATGAGTACGCTACCCAAGCTCCTGTACCTGTTTCAGACTATCCCCATCCAACCCCCACCACGTTACATCAACACCGTACAAAAAATTGTTAACACCTTCATTTGGGCACACAAACGCCCTAGAATAGCAAAACCGGTTCTTTATAGAAGCAGAGATAACGGAGGCCTCGGGGTACCCAATCTCTTACTCTACCAGCAAGCAGCCCAACTCATCAGGGTGATTGACTGGTGCAAGAACACACCAAACAAGGAATGGGTCAAATTGGAACATGACCTAGCGGGCTCACAAAGCTTAGGAGCTATGTGCTGGACACATAGACAACATAGAGATAGTCTTACATTCACTTCCCCACTGGTATTAGATACACTAACTACATGGGACAGTCTTACCAGATCTCAGAGGAATATATCCACAATCCCCTCACCCTTGACTCCCTTATGTCACAACCACAACTACCCTCCACTTAGACACCTATGGGCGAAGGGCTCATACTCTATCACAGCAGGCCTACCTATATGCACAGTGCTAGATCAGGGGAATATCTTAACAAAAGCATCTTTGGAGGAAAAAAATATAACGCACTTTAATAGATGGTTCGAATATCTCCAACTATCACATTTCCTCGCACACCACAAAGATAAGCCCAACCTTACTCGGAACCTTAACCCCTTCGAGCAACTGTGCCACTCACCGCAAGTAACGAGAGGATCACTATCCATGACATATAAAATTCTAACAACCTCACATTCGACAAACCTACCATCATACACTAGGGCTAGGGAGACGGAGATGAATACCACGATATCCCCAAATACATGGAACACCATCTTCCAACAGATGGGCAAGGCACCCTCATCAATGGGAATAACTGAGACAAACATGAAGCTGTTAGGGAGATGGTACTTATACCCAAGCAGATTAGCAAAAATCTTTCAACACTCTGACCCCCTCTGTTGGAGAAATTGCAAACAGACAGGAACACTATTCCACATTTGGTGGGAGTGTCCTATACTCCTGCCATACTGGAAAGAGATACATGGGGAAATTCAGAAAGTTCTTTCACAGACAATCCCTTTCGACCCTTTAACATTATTATTTAACAACCCTCCAAAGATTAAGTGCAAATATAAAGCCACCCTATTTTACATCATGCTCAGTAGTGCAAAACAACTAATCCCAAGACTCTGGAAACAGTGTAGGATCCCGTCCAAACAGGACTGGTCCCAAAATGTCACACTTCTCCTGTCTCTAGAGAGGTATCATTACCTCAAAACCGAAAGAATGGACTTCTATTGCGCAATGTCCCTATACTGGGAAACATACATCCACACTGATACAGCAATAACCCCTGGTTAAACAATCCCAAATGGACACTAACATATAAATCAATCCACCGAAACTTCAAGAATCTATTGGCCACTACCTTTCCCCAAGTCACATTTAAGCATACCCAGCCCTACCTATCTCTGCTTTTACTTATTACCATTAGCACCTCTGGCGTTTTATTTCACCACACTCACCACTCCAAAGAACTTGTACACAATCTATACAGCCACAAAAAAGGAGTAGTTTCTTGACATTTGTTCTCCTATAGCTCAGAACAATCTCAAACCCCTAAGAAATGCATCCAGATATAACTGAATTAACATAAACCATCTAGCAAACACAGAACACAACAAGCTAGGAGTGCCCCCATGCCCAGCCACGTTAAAAGACAATCTGTATAGAATTTTGTACTTGAAATAACATTTTCAGACTCAAGCAATGTGTAGCAATGTTTATAGGTTTTTGTGTTATTAAAATTAGAAGTTTTGTTATGAATAAATAAGAAGAAAATACCGCAAGCTTAAAAAAAAAAACTCTAAAGAGACATTGAGAACTTGATTATGTTGGACACATGACGAGTCACACTTGAATGCCGCCTGTAATACTTACCATTTATTAGTCCCTGTATGTTCTATGCTGAATGTCTCTTTACTCATTTGTATAACAACTTTTTTTTATTCTTCAATAAAGCTTGTTTGAAAAAAATAAAAAATAAATAAATTAAGAGATTAAACACATAGTTAAAGTCATCTCTAGAGCAGCACTGCACAACTGGGAGCTAGATGAACACATCTGGTGAGCTAATAACAAGAGACAAATGTGTGTACCCATCAATGACCAGCTAGCTCCAAGAAGTGCATTGCTGCTCTTGAGCCTACCTTCTTGCGCTGTTTAAACAAAGGATACCAAGAAACCACTGTAAATTTGATTGTAGTAGTAAATTGAAAAGTATCTTAATATTGCATACTCTTTCTGTATTATGAATATTTCATTTTGACTTGGATATTGTGATAAATAGGGAAACATTTTTCTTTTTCCCCCATTGGTTGTAACATTGAGTTGATCACTGGGTTCCTCTCCTAGCGTATATACTAATTATTTCTCAGCACAGTTAGCACAGTATGGAATCACATTCCCTACTATTCAGTTTGAGTTACAATTGATATAGGATTTTGGTGAGATTTATATGGTTTGGCTGATTTTTTTTTAAATTCCTTTTATAAGTCATTATAACCCATCTAAATAGCTGTAGTTTGAAATAACTGGTTTATATATTTTTTATATATGTATACAAAACAAAATGAAAATTTGATTAATCAGAAAAAAACAAACAAAACAAAAACAATCGGTTGTTTCATAGTAGTCCACATAAGCAATTTATATAAGACCAAAGAGAAAGTAAACCATGATGGAAAATTAATTGAATACTGATGATGACTTCCGAATGTATTTAAAGGGACAGTCTACATCAGAATTTTTATTGTTTTAAAAGATAGATAATCCCTTTATTACCCATTCACCAGTTTTGCATAACCAACACAGTTATATTAAAGGGACAGTCAACCATAGAATTGTTATTGTTTTAAAAGATAGATAATCCCTTTATTACTCATTCCCCAGTTTTGCATAACCAACACAGTTATATTAATATACTTTTAACCTCTGTGATTATCTTATATCTAAGCCTCTGCAAACTGCCCCTTTTTTCAGTTCTTTTGACAGACTTGCAGTCTAGCCAATCAGTGCCTGCTCCCAGATAACTTCACATGCACGAGCACAGTGTTATCTATATGAAATACGTGAACTAACACCCTCTAGTGGTGAAAAACTGTTAAAATGCAATCTGAAAGAGGTGGGCTTCAAGGTCTAAGAAATTAGCATATGAACCTCCTAGATTAAGCTTTCAACTAAGAATACCAAGAGAACAAAGCAAAATTGGTGATAAAAGTAAATTGGAAAATTGTTTAAAATGACTTGCTCTATCTGAATCATGAAAGTTTATTTTGGCCTAGACTGTCCCTTTAAAGCATCAATATAATTTCATGACACTTGCAGATAACAGTTTTACATTAATCACATCTTCTAATTAGCATTTTAAACTGACCAAACACTTAATTAGGTTTGTCACCTGTCCGGGAATGACCCAAACAGTTCAGGTTTACATTTGTGTGTCCCAGTTTGAATTTGAGTCAAGTCTGGACATGCAAATGTGTGGGTTTGGTGGGAAACGGATATAGCCAAAAAGGTGACATTGTTCATTTTAAACATACTGCACATGCCTACAGTTATTTCTCTCTCGTGTGTGTGTGTGTGTGTGTCTTTGTGTGTATTTTTTTTATTTTGTCACTGTCTTTCTGTGAGTGTGAGTCTGTGCGTCAAAGAGTGTATTTGTGTGTGTGAGAAAGAGATAATGGAGTAGATTTATTAATAGTCGATCTGTAGTGAATCATGTCCTTGCAACCTTGCTAAATGCCAACAGCATACGCTTTTGGCATTTAACATTGCACAAGCATTTCTAGTGAAATGCTTGTGCAATGTCGCCCTCTGCTCAATCGGCCGCTACCAGGGGCTGTCAATCATCCTAATCAGATCGGGATGATTTCAATCCGCCACTTAAAAGGTGGCGGACAAGTGTAGGAGCAGCAGCTTTATGACCGCTGCTTCTTATCTTCCATTTCAGGCGAGCCTAAAACGATGGGGCTCTGAAGCAGCATCAGCTGCTTAATAAATGGAGCCCAATGTTTGCTGCAATTGTGTGTTAGTGTGTGAGAAGCAAGTGTGTGTGTGAGAGAGCAATAGTGTCCTTTTTAGTGTGTGTGAGAGTGTGAGTATGTGTGTGTATTAGTGTCTTAGAGTTTGTGTGAGAATGTTAGTATTTGTGTATATGAGTGTGTGTGAGAGTGTGAGTATGTGTGTGTGTTAGTGTCTTAGAGTTTGTGTGAGAATGTTAGTGTGTGTGTATATGAGTGTGTGTGAGAGAGAGTATGTGTGTGTTAGTGTCTTAGAGTTTGTGTGAGAATGTTAGTGTGTGTGTATATGAGTGAGTGTGAGTATGTGTGTGTTAGTGTCTTAGAGTTTGTGTGAGAATGTTAGTGTGTGTGTATATGAGTGTGTGTGAGAGTGTGAGTATGTGTGTGTATTAGTGTCTTAGAGTTTGTGTGAGAATGCTAGTGTGTGTGTATATGATTGTGTGTGAGAGTGTGAGTATGTGTGTTAGTGTCTTAGAGTTTGTGTGAGAATGTTAGTGTGTGTGTATATGAGTGTGAGAGAGAGTGTGTGTGTGTTAGTGTCTTAGAGTTTGTGTGAGAATGTTAGTGTGTGTGTATGTGAGTGAGTGTGAGTATGTGTGTGTTAGTGTCTTAGAGTTTGTGTGAGAATGTTAGTGTGTGTGTATATGAGTGTGTGTGAGAGAGTATGTGTGTGTTAGTGTCTTAGAGTTTGTGTGAGAATGTTAGTGTATGTGTATATGAGTGTGTGTGAGAGTGTATGTGTGTGTTAGTGTCTTAGAGTTTGTGTGAGAATGTTAGTGTGTGTGTATATGAGTGTGTGTGAGAGTGTGAGTATGTGTGTGTGTTAGTGTCTTAGAGTTTGTGTGAGAATGTTAGTGTGTGTGTGTGAGAGAGAGAGTGTGTGTATGTGTGTGTGTTAGTGTCTTAGAGTTTGTGTGAGAATGTTACTGTGTGTATATGAGTGTGTGTGAGAGTGTGAGTATGTGTGTTAGTGTCTTAGAGTTTGTGTGAGAATGTTAGTGTGTGTGTGTGAGAGAGAATGTGTGTGTGTTAGTGTATTAGAGTTTGTGTGAGAATGTTAGTGTGTGTGTATATGAGTGTGTGTGAGAGTGTATGTGTGTGTGTTAGTGTTTTAGAGTTTGTGTGAGAATGTTAGTGTGTGTGTGTGAGAGAGAGTATGTGTGTGTGTTAGTGTTTTAGAGTTTGTGTGAGAATGTTAGTGTGTGTGTATATGAGTGTGTGTGAGAGTGTGAGTATGTGTGTGTGTAAGTGTCTTAGAGTTTGTGTGAGAATATTAGTGTATGTGTGTGTGAGAGAGAGTATGTGTGTGTGTTAGTGTCTTAGAGTTTGTGTGAGAATGTTAGTGTGTGTGTAATATGAGTGTGTGTGAGAATGTGAGTATGTGTGTGTGTTAGTGTCTTAGAGTTTGTGTGAGAATGTTAGTGTGTGTGTGAGAGAAAGTATGTGTGTGTGTGTTAGTGTCTTAGAGTTTGTGTGAGAATGTTAGTGTGTGTGTAATATGATTGTGCGTGTGAGTATGTGTGAGAGATTGAGTGTGTGAGATAGAGAGTGTGAATATTTACGAGTTTGTGTTTATGTGTTGTTATACATAGTGTGTACTCTGCAAAAATGTGCTGTGCGCCAGAGTGTTCAGGTTTGGCCTGAACTAAAGGTGGGAAGTCTACACTTAATTATGGTAATAATTCAGATTTTCAAATTTTAGCTGTGTAACGGCTAGATTACGAGTTGTGCGTTAGGCTTAAAAAGCAGCGTTGGCTGGTCCCAACGCTGCTTTTTAGCGCCTGCTGGTATTACGAGTCTTGCAGGTACAGGTGTACCGCTCACTTTTTGTCCAGACTTGGAAATACCGCAAATCCATTTACGTAAATTGCGTATCCTCTTTTTTCAATGGGACTTGCATAGCGCCGGTATTACGAGTCTGACAAAAAGTGAGCGGTGAGAATGTTAGTGTGTGTGTGTGTGTGTGAGAGAAAGAGTATGTGTGTGTTAGTGTATTAGAGTTTGTGTGAGAATCTCAGATATGTGTTGTACTCACAGCGCTTAAAGGACCTATAGCTCCTATCTAAAGTGGGCCCCCACTACCCACAGAGGGAATACTATTAAGAAAGGTTTTAGAGAGGAGCGCCAGTTACGTCACTACCACATAAGCATCTACATCATACATTAAAAATAAACCCCTACCTTAAGGGTTTTTATCGCTCTAGTGTGAACATACTACTCACACACACACACACCAGACCTTGACTTAACTGGCGCTCCTCTCTAAAACCTTTCTTAATAGTTTGTGTGAGAATGTTAGTGTGTGTGTGGGCTCTGAAGCAGCATCAGCTGCTTAATAAATGGAGCCCAATGTTAGCTGCAATTGTGTGTTAGTGTGTGAGAAGCAAGTGTGTGTGTGTGTGTGTGTGTGTGTGTGAGCAATAGTGTCCTTGTTAGTGTGTGTGAGAGTGTGAGTATGTGTGTGTATTAGTGTCTTAGAGTTTGTGTGAAAATGTTAGTGTGTGTGTATATGAGTGAGTGTGAGAGTGTGAGTATGTGTGTGTGTGTTAGTGTCTTAGAGTTTGTGTGAGAATGTTAGTGTGTGTGTATATGAGTGTGTGTGAGAGTGTGAGTATGTGTGCGTGTTAGTGTCTTAGAGTTTGTGTGAGAATGTTAGTGTGTGTGTATATGAGTGTGTGAGTATGTGTGTGTGTTAGTGTCTTAGAGTTTGTGTGAGAATGTTAGTGTGTGTGTGTGTGTGTGTGAGAGAGAGTATGTGTGTGTGTTAGTGTCTTAGAGTTTGTGTGAAAATGTTAGTGTGTGTGTATATGAGTGTGTGTGAGAGAGAGTATGTGTGTTAGTGTCAGAGTTTGTGTGAGAATGTTAGTGTGTGTGTATATGAGTGTGTGTGTGAGAGTGTGAGTATGTGTGTGTGTTAGTGTCTTAGAGTTTGTGTGAGAATGTTAGTGTGTGTGTATATGAGTGTGTGTGAGAGAGAATATGTGTGTGTGTGTTAGTGTCTAATTAGAGTTTGTGTGAGAATGTTAGTGTGTGTGTATATGAGTGTGTGTGAGAGAGAATATGTGTGTGTTAGTGTCTAATTAGAGTTTGTGTGAGAATGTTAGTGTGTGTGTATATGAGTGTGTGTGAGTATGTGTGTGTTAGTGTCTTAGAGTTTGTGTGAGAATGTTAGTGTGTTTGTATATGAGTGTGTGTGAGTGTGAGTATATGTGTGTGTTAGTGTCTTATAGTTTGTGTGAGAATGTTAGTGTGTGTGTATATCAGTGTGTGTGAGAGTGTGAGTATGTGTGTGTTAGTGTCTTAGATTTTGTGTGAGAATGTTAGTGTGTGTGTATATGAGTGTGTGTGAGAGTGTGAGTATGTGTGTGTGTTAGTGTCTTAGAGTTTGTGTGATAATGTGTGTGTGTGTGAGAGAGAGTGTGTGTATGTGTGTGTGCTAGTGTCTTAGAGTTTGTGTGAGAATGTTAGTGTGTGTATATGAGTGTGTGTGAGAGTGTGAGTATGTGTGTTAGTGTCTTAGAGTTTGTGTGAGAATGTTAGTGTGTGTGTGAGAGAGAGAGTATGTGTGTGTGTTAGTGTATTAAAGTTTGTGTGAGAATGTTAGTGTGTGTGTATATGAGTGTGTGTGAGAGTGTATGTGTGTGTGTTAGTGTCTTAGAGTTTCTGTGAGAATGTTAGTGTGTGTGTGTGTGTGTGAGAGAGTATGTGTGTGTGTTAGTGTTTTAGAGTTTGTGTGAGAATGTTAGTGTGTGTGTATATGAGTGTGTGTGAGAGTGGGAGTATGTGTGTGTGTTAGTGTCTTAGAGTTTGTGTGAGAATATTAGTGTATGTGTGTGGGAGAGAGAGAGTATGTGTGTGTGTTAGTGTCTTAGAGTTTGTGTGAGAATGTTAGTGTGTGTGTAATATGAGTGTGTGTGAGAGTGTGAGTATGTGTGTGTGTTAGTGTCTTAGAGTTTGTGTGAGAATGTTAGTGTGTGTGTGTGAGAGAGAGTATGTGTGTGTGTGTGTTAGTGTCTTAGAGTTTGTGTGAGAATGTTAGCGTGTGTGTAATATGAGTGTGCATGAGAGTGTGAGCATGTGTGAGAGATTGAGTGTGTGAGATAGAGAGTGTGAATATTTATGAGTTTGTGTCTATGTGTTATTATACATAGTGTGTACTCTGCAAAAATGTGCTGTGCGCCAGAGTGTTCAGGTTTTGGAAGTCTACACTTAATTGTAGTAATAATTCAGATATTCGAATGTTAGCTGTGTAACAGCTAGATTACGAGTTGTGCGTTAGGCTTAAAAAGCAGCATTGGCTGGTCCCAACGCTGCTTTTTAACGCCCGCTGGTATTACGAGTCTTGCAGGTACAGGTGTACTGCTCACTTTTTTGTCCAGACTTGGAAATACCACAAATCCACTTACGTAAATTGCGTATCCTCTTTTTTCAATGGGACTTGCATAGCGCCGGTATTATGAGTCTGACAAAAAGTGAGCGGTGAGAATGTTAATGTGTGTGTGAGAGAGAGTATGTGTGTGTGTTAGTGTATTAGAGTTTGTGTGAGAATGTTAGTGTGTGTGTATATGAGTGTGTGTGAGAGTGTGAGTATGTGTGTGAGTTAGTATCTTAGAGTTTGTGTGAGAATGTTAGTGTGTGTGTAATATGAGTGTGTGTGAGAGTGTATGTGTGTGTGTTAGTGTCTTAGAGTTTGTGTGAGAATGTTAGTGTGTGTGTGAGAGAGAGAGTATGTGTGTGTGTGTGTTAGTGTCTTAGAGTTTGTGTGAGAATGTTAGCGTGTGTGTAATATGAGTGTGCATGAGAGTGTGAGCATGTGTGAGAGATTGAGTGTGTGAGATAGAGAGCGTGAATATTTATGGGTTTGTGTCTATGAGTTATTATACATAGTGTGTACTTTGCAAAAATGTGCTGTGCGCCAGAGTGTTCAGGTTTGGGAAGTCTACACTTAATTGTAGTAATAATTCAGATATTCGAATGTTAGCTGTGTAACAGCTAGATTACGAGTTGTGCGTTAGGCTTATAAAGCAGCGTTAGCCGGTCCCAACGCTGCTTTTTGACGCCCGCTGGTATTACGAGTCTTGCAGGTACAGGTGTACCGCTCACTTTTTTGTCCAGACTTGGAAATACCACAAATCCACTTACGTAAATTGCGTATCCTCTTTTTTCAATGGGACTTGCATAGCGCCGGTATTACGAGTCTGACAAAAAGTGAGCAGTAGACCCTCTCCTCTCAAGCCTGGTACCGCATTTTAAAGTCAGTAGTTAAGAGTTTTACACTACAACGCCGTAGCATAAAACTCTTAACTAAAGTGCTAAAAAGTACACTAACACCTATAAACTATCTATTAACCCCTAAACAGGGGCCCCCCACATCACAAACATGGAAATTAAATTTGTAACCCCTAATCTGCCGAACCAGACATCGCCGCCACTATAATAAATATATTAACCCCTAAACCGCCGCACTCCCGCCTCGCAAACATTAGTTAAATATTATTAACCCCTAATCTGCCGTCCCTAACATCGCAGACACCTACCTACATTTATTAACCCCTAATCTGCCGCCCCCAACATCACCGCCACTATACTAAAGTTATTAACTTCTAAATCTAAGTCTAACCCTAACCCCCCCTAACTTAAATATAATTTAAATAAATCTAAATAAAATTTCTATAATGAACTAAATAATTCCTATTTAAAACTAAATACTTACCTATAAAATCAACCCTAAGCTAGCTACAATATAACTAATAGTTACATTGTAGCTAGCTTAGGGTTTATTTTTATTTTACAGGCCAGTTTGTATTTATTTTAACTAGGTAGAATAGTTACTAAATAGTTATTAACTATTTAATAACTACCTAGCTAAAATAAATACAAAAGTACCTGTAAAATAAAACCTAACCTAAGTTACAATTACACTTAACACTACACTATACAGTAATTAAATAAATTAACTAATTTAACAACAATTAAATACAATTAAATTAAATTAAGTACAAAAAAACCCAAAACACTAAATTACAGAAAATAATAAACAAATTACAATATTTTAAAACTAATTACACCTAATCTAATCCCCCTAACAAAAATAAAAGAATGCAAGCTAGAATTCTATCAGCAATCAAAATTGAAGGGACGCCTTCTTGGATGACGTCACTTAAAGGTACCTTCATTCTGTGTTAGCCTTTGATTGCAGAGGATGCTCCGCGTCGGATGTCTTGAAGATGGACCCGCTCCGCACCGGATGGATGAAGATAGAAGATGCCGTCTGGATGAAGACTTCTGCCCGTCTGGAGGACCACTTCGCCCGGCTTGGATGAAGACTTCTCCCGGCTTCGTTGAGGACTTCGGCCCGGTTGGATGAAGACTTCTCCTGGTATGGTGATCTTCAAGGGGTTAGTGTTAGTTTTTTTTTAAGGGGGTATTGGGTGGGTTTTAGAGTATGGTTGGTTGTGTGGGTGGTGGGTTTTAATGTTGGGGGGGATTTGTAATTTTTTTTACAGGTAAGAGAGCTGCAATGCCCCGCAAAAGGCCCTTTTAAGGGCTATTTGTAATTTAGTATAGGGTAGGGCTTTTTTATTTTGGGGGGGCTTTTTTATTTTGTTAAGGGGATTAGATTAGTTTAAAAATCTTGTAATTTGTTTATTATTTTCTGTAATTTAGTGTTTGTTTTTTTGTACCTTAGATAATTGTATTTAATTGTATTTAATTTAGGGAATTAATTTAATTATAGTGTAGTGTTAGGTGTAATTGTAACTTAGGTTAGGTTTTATTTCACAGGTAACTTTTTTATTTTAGCTAGGTAGTTATTAAATAGTTAATAACTATTTAATAACTATTCTACCTAGTTAAAATAAATACAAACTTGCCTGTAAAATAAAAATAAACCCTAAGCTAGCTACAATGTAACTATTAGTTATATTGTAGCTAGCTTAGGGTTTATTTTACAGGTAAGTATTTAGTTTTAAATAGGAATAATTTAGTTAATTATAGTAATTTTATTTAGATTTCTTTTAATTATATTTAAGTTAGGGGGTGTTAGGTTTAGGGTTAGCCTTAGGTTTAGGGGTTAATAACTTTAATATAGTGGAGGCAACGTTGGGGGCGGCAAATTAGGGGTTAATAAATGTAGGTAGGTGGCGTCGATGTTAGGGCCGGCAGATTAGGGGTTAATAATATTTAACTAATGTTTGCGAGGCGGGAGTGCGGCGGTTTAGGGGTTAATATGTTTATTATAGTGGCGGCGACATTGGGGGCAGCAGATTAGGGGTTAAGAAGTGTAGGTAGGTTGAGGCAACATTGGGGGCGGCAGAGTAGGGGTTAATAAATATAATGTAGGGTTCGGAGATGTTGGGGGCAGCAGATTAGGGGTTCATAAGTATAATGTAGGTGGCGGCGGTGTCTGGAGCGGCAGATTAGGGGTTAATAATATAATGTAGGTTGTGGCGATGTCGGGGGCGGCAGATTAGGGGTTAATAAATGTAAGATTAGGGGTGTTTAGACTCGGAGTTCATGTTAGGTGTAGATATAAAATGTATTTCCCCATAGGAATCAATGGGGCTGCGTTAAGGAGCTTTACGCTGCTTTTTTGCAGGTGTTAGACTTTTTTTTTCAGCCGGCTCTCCCCATTGATTCCTATGGGGAAATAGTGCACAAGCACGTTACACCAGCTCACCGTTAACGTAAGCAGCGCTGGTATTGGAGTGCGGTAAGGAGCAAAATTTTGCTCAACGCTCACTTCTTGTCTGCGTTGTAAAAACCCGTAATAACAGCGCTGTCTGTAAGTGAGCGGTGAGCATAAACTGCTCGTTAACACCGCACAGCCTCTAACGCAAAACTCGTAATCTAGGTGTAACAGTTTTATGTGTTAAAAGTGGAATTTAAGTTTTTCATAAACCAGGAATCATTCATATTTATTAATATGTGAACTGAGCATGTGCAAAAAATAAATAAATAAAAAGCTGTGGGAACATATTAAATATGATGTTCAAAATAGGTCAAGTAAATAGCTTCAAAGTGCAGTTGAAGGTATTTAAAATACAAAATGACATGATAAACTCACAATCCCAGCTGTCCTGTAGATCAGCTTCCTGCAAAGTTATCTACAACAGTTCTCAAATCATGAGCAGTGCTCCCTAGCCACTCATCTGGTCTATTATTCCCTCTTATAAATCTTACTATTGTGTATTGTACATTATTATATTGTCTATAGCAAAGTAGAATCTGTAGTGGCTCTACAAATAATAGGGATAACTGGGTTTTGTAGTGGACAGGAAACACCTTAAAGGGACAGTGTACTTTCAACTCATAATACCAGAGGAAAGCCCTTATTGCTCACGCGCAAACGTTTGTGCTCCACTCATAATCTGGCCCTTAATCTTTTAAAACTCAAGAGCCAGGTAAGCTTTTCCCTTTGAAAGGCTCAGTAAAGTTACACATACTCAGTTTACAGAAGCCTGTATTAGAGTTTGTAATCATTTTGAAGAGGTTTGAAAAACTTTGTTAAACAACTGATGACAATACGTAGAAGTGCTTTTAGAGTATTGACGTATCGTTTAATGGGTGGTTGTGTGTAATCAGCCCTTTTATTTTTTACATTTTTCTTGTGACTGGAGAATTGTTTAATGATTACCTACATGTGTTTCTTTTGATGACATTGACCTGAAAGTTACAGCTCTTCATATAACTGAAGAAAAAAAATTTCTAGTTACCTGTAAGAATTATTATATAACAGATACATAAAATAATATGGGACATTTTCAAACATGTTATATAGCTCAGTTTCTTGCTATTTTTTTGGGGTGTTAAAGGGACAGTCTAGTCCAAAATAAACTTTCATGATTCAGATAGAGAAGGTAATTTTACACAATTTTCCAATTTAGTTTTATCACCAATTTTGCTTTGTTCTCTTGGTATTAGTTGAAAGCTAAACCTAGGAGGTTCATATGCTAATTTCTAAGCCCTTGTAGGCCACCTCTTCTCTCAGGGTAATTTGACAGTTTTTCACCACTAGAGGGTGTTAGTTCATGTGTGTCATATAGGTAACACTGTGCTCACGCACGTGGAGTTCCAGTAAACCAGCTCTGATTGGCTTAAATGGATGTCTGTCAAAAGAACTGAAATAAGGGGGCAGTTTGCAGAGGCTTAGATACAAGGTAATCACAGAGGTAAAAAGTGTATTTATATAACTGTGTTGGTTATGCAAAACTAGGGAATGGGTAATAAAGGGATTATCTATCTTTTTAAACAATACAAATTCTGGTGTAGACTGTCTCCGGAGTAGATTGATACTTCACGGTGAGAGTTTGTGGGGTCCGTCGTTGGCAAATAGAAGTTCATGGGGTTTTTGTGGGGTTCAAACCTATTCAAAATTGTTTGATCGCCCCACAGTCACCTATTTATTTTATGTTCTTCAAATGCATTATACAGTGAAAACAGATTTTCACCTTTCTGTGTTGTTTATATTCCATTATTCTATGTTTATGTACTAGTGCATGATCAGTTCACATGTTAAGAAACCAGATTTTTTTAAACTTAAGTTTAATAAAAAGTTCAAATTAAAGGGGTAGGAAACCCCAACAATTTTGCATAGAACATACAATTTTAAACAACTTTCTAGTTTACTTCTATTATCAAATTTGCTTCATTCTCTCAGCTTTGCACTACTGGCAGCTTGCTGAACACATCTAGTTAGCCAATCACAAGTGACAAATATGTGCAGGCACCAATCATCTGCTAGCTCCCACTAGTGTAGGCTATGTGCGTATTCTTTTTCAACAAGGGATACTAGGATAATGAAGTGAATTTAAAATTGACTTAAAATGACACACTATCTGAATCATGCAGGTTTAATTTTGACTTTCCTATCCCTTTAAATTTCAAATCCAATTAAATGCAATTACCTAAAGTTTAATTTATGATTGCAGTGAAGTGTTTAGAGGTTTAAACATTCTAATAATTACATTTATCAAAATAATGCAATCTGGTATTGCCAGTGAATGGTTAAACAGAATTAACATAGAAACTCTAGCGCGGCTGACATCTCTTTACCGCACCCTATACTTTCAAAGGATAATGTGGTGTAAAACTGCTCATATTACAAGTTGTGAGTTATATGTTGCACACAAGCTCAACACTTAACAGCACTTAAGTATTACACTTTTAAATGAATATGTAAATTAATATACTGTATATGTTAATTACTGAAATAAATGCATTAAAACTGTTTTAACATGATATAGTATATGACAAGGTATTGGACTGGAAAGTTCTCAAAGGTTTATATATATATATATATATATATATATATATATATATATACTGTATATATGTGTGTGTGTGCGTGGATTGATATGTGTGTATGTATATATGCTCATGTGTGCATATATATGTTTATGTATGCATGAGTGTACATACATATGTACACACTGATACACATATTTACATACACACATACCAGTCCACACAAACACATAAATATTTTTATATATTCATTTAAGATATGGTGGAGATAAAAGCGTGAGATGAAAATCCTCTATTTCACAAAAGTAAGAGCCATTGAAATATTGTATAGCCCATCAGCACATCTAGGCAAGTATCCCAGCTTGCTTTTCTCCAGAAGTACACTACATCAATTGTTACCAATGCAACAGGATTCTGGTTAAAATAGAATACAATTAGATATACAATATCTCATGCTATTTGCAAAATGGAGGATTTTAATCTCTGGTTTTATCTCCACCATAATTTATATGAATGAGCTTCACCCAGCAGCAAATCAAACCTATCTTCTGCTGATGAGAGCTCAAAATATTTGTCCAGAAGTGGTTTTGTTTCTGCTGCACCTACCCCATAAGGGGATCACTGTGTTTAACCACACAGTACTGGTAGCAAAAAGCATGAGATATTGTATATCTAATTCTTACTTAGAATCCTCTGGTGTGTTGGACCTTGCTAACAATGTATGTGGAGTACTTCTGTGGGAAAGCAAGCAAGCATACTTGCGTATATGTGCTAATGGCCTATACAATAATTATATACCTTTGTTCTTCATTCAGAAGAGCGTGTGTGTGTGTGTGTGTATATATATATATATATATATATAGTACAAAAGAGTTTATATTCTGCGCCTTTCTTTCGTGGTAAAATAAATGTTATGGGGTGAAATCTCCCCTATATATAAGGACTTACTTCAAAAAACCTCAATCCATATGAGGTAAGTAATCACCATACACAGATTTCTTTCCAAGATCTATACTGATTGTCATCCGTTAGCTGATTCACTGATAGAAGCAGGAGATTGTATCCAATGTGCTGTAAAACGAGGTTGAATGCAGAATCCTTACCACAAAGTTTGATGTTTCAGGATACGTGTAGGAGAAAGGGAACAGACAAAAGGGCCAGAAAATAGTGAAGTACGTCTTTATTAAGGACAATATATACATAAGCCACAGATGTCAGCCCACTCACACAATGTAACCTCAATCGTTATGAGGTAAGTAAAAGCCACATAAAAACATCAAAATACTGGTAAACGAATACTGCAACAGCCTCAGAGAAAATGTTCACTCAAGCTGTACCCGTACTGCGTCCCTGACGTGTTTCGAAGTTGCCTTCTTCCTCAGAGGGGGAGAAGTATGGAATAACTTACATAAAGCATCAGTGAGTGATTTAAAACCGGCGGTGTGTGACCACGAACGTAATTCTCGTTCTCTGATTGGTCACACAATCTCGCAGTTCATTGGATCATCCTCCCGTTGTGTGATTGGTCCGTGATGCGGTCACGTGAGTTAATCACGTGACCCTCTTGATCCAAGCTTGTCAGATTTTTAAGGTGGAGCGATATCGCAACAGGAGGATTACAGCATTATTAGATACTCATAGAATATATTGAATATAAAAAAATATATAATATAAAATAAAAACGAAGTGACCACTCTATACCACTTAGTACCACAAACATAATAGAAAATAAATTGAAAAATAATTATAAATATTAAAATTAATATTAATTATGGATATCTCATATATAACAATAAATAACAATAAAATAGTCCTGAATATAAAAGATCTAAATAATCAAGTAGATATATTCCCTAACAAGTATAAAATACACATTCTCTATTTATAGATAAAAACATAAGTAAAATATGTAAATGCAAAGTTTAAATTGAAGTAATACATACATTACATTAAGAATATATAGAATAGCCATTATAAAAAGGGTTATAAGAAAAAACCAGCAGAGTAAATAGATAGAGATCATCTATAATACAATGTATGTTTCCCTTTAAGGTGGAATTGGACACAATATACCTTACACTAAAAAAGCAGCCAAATCAATGTCTTTGTTTAAACCTTTTGGTATCTTAGTATCTAGGGTATGGATCCAATATGTTTCTTGTTTCCTTAAAGTCAGTTCACTATCTTCATTGGGAACAAAATTAATTAATTCAATAATTGTACCTTTAAGACATGATGGATCTTTATTATGAAAGGACATGTAATGTGCAGATAAATTGTGTGATTTTCCCCATTCTTAATATTTGTAATGTGCTCTAACAAGCGTTTTTTATAGGGGCGTGTCGTGCGCCCTACGTATTGTAGGCCACACCCACATTGAAGTAAATAGACGACAAAGTCAGTTCTACAATTCACAAGTGCATTGATCTCTACTTCTTTGTTATTAGAATTCGATATCACCTTTTTTGTCACTTTATTTCCTGAGTAGTGATGGCTGCATGACATACAATTGGCCCTGTTGCATTTAAAGAAACCAATTGATCTCTTCTCCAGCCAATTAGTCTTGGCAATTGGTTTTTTCAATTTACTAGGAGCCAGTAGTGACTTCAAATTTTTATTTTTTTCTGAAGATCATACTTGGTCCCATATTAGTTATATCATCAAGTAGTTTGTCTTTCTTTAAAATATGCCAATGTTTTTTAAAAATCTTTCTAATGTCTGCAGCTTGGTTCATTAACAATGAAACTCTCGGAATATGTGGATACATATTTACAGCCCCCCGTCCCCCTCTTGAAATCGTTCCTAAGGGATACACCTCATACCCTTCAAAAAGTTACCAGCATAGAATGGGAACCCCATTATAAATGGGTTTCCATTGATGTTAGTGCTTTGTACACTAATATACCCCATACTTTAGGTTTGAAAGTGATTGAGTTTTGGTTAGATTCTTTAACCACATTAAATACTAATAGCAAGAGTTTCCATTTGGAGTCAATTAAATTTATATTAGAAAGAAACTATTTTTGTTTCAATGAGGAATATTTTTTACAGGTAAGCGGAACTGCGATGGGCACTAAATTTGCCCCCAGTTTCGCAAACCTGTATATGGGATTTTGGGAGGAACTACAGATATGGGCAAACAATCCTTTTTCTGAGTATATTGTCACCTGGATGAGATTTATTGACGATATTCTACTCATCTGGAAGGGTGACAATGAATCCTTAAAGAACTTTAGGAACTATATTAATAATAATAATTATAATCTTAAATTTACGGATAAAGTAAACAATGATGAGATTGAATTTTTAGATCTTGTCCTTTATCACCAAAATAATAAGATCCTAAGTAGGATGTATAAAAAACCAACTGACAACAATGGGTACCTGAACGCAAAAATATGTCATAATCCTAGTTGGATTAATAATATCCCCTACAGCCAATTTCAGCGTCTCAGGAGAAACTGTATCAAAATAGAGGACTTTGAGAAGGAGGCAATGATACTAAAAACAAAATTTCGTGCTAAAGGGTATTCTGAAAAAATAATTGATATAGCATATAATAAAGCTAAGGATCTGGATAGGAATATACTATTATTTGGGGGTACCCAATTACAAAAATCAAAATGTAATATACGGGAAATGGAAATCAATAACAAAATAGTAAATAATAAGGATATTAAGAGTAAAAAAACAGGAGTAAATATGATCACTACATATAATGAGGGAGCTGCAGACATTAGAAAGATTTTTTTTAAAAAATTGGCATATTTTAAAGAAAGACAAACTACTTGATGATATAACTAATATGGGACCAAGTATGATCTTCAGAAAAAAATAAAAATTTGAAGTCACTACTGGCTCCTAGTAAATTGAAAAAACCAATTGCCAAGACTAATTGGCTGGAGAAGAGATCAATTGGTTTCTTTAAATGCAACAGGGCCAATTGTATGTCATGCAGCCATCCCTACTCAGGAAATAAAGTGACAAAAAAGGTGATATTGAATTCTAATAATAAAGAAGTAGAGATCAATGCACTTGTGAATTGTAGAACTGACTTTGTCGTCTATCTACTTCAATGTGGGTGTGGCCTACAATACATAGGGCGCACGACACGCCCCTATAAAAAACGCTTGTTAGAGCACATTACAAATATTAAGAATGGGGAAAATCGCACAATTTATCTGCACATTACATGTCCTTTCATAATAAAGATCCATCATGTCTTAAAGGTACAATTATTGAATTCATTAATTTTGTTCCCAATGAAGATAGGGAACTGACTTTAAGGAAACAAGAAACATATTGGATCCATACCCTAGATACTAAGATACCAAAAGGTTTAAACAAAGACATTGATTTGGCTGCTTTTTTAGTGTAAGGTATATTGTGTCCAATTCCACCTTAAAGGGAAACATACATTGTATTATAGATGAACTCTATCTATTTACTCTGATGGTTTTTTTCTTATAACCCTTTTTATAATGGCTATTCTATATATTCTTAATGTAATGTATGTATTACTTCAATTTAAACTTTGCATTTACATATTTTACTTATGTTTTTATCTATAAATAGAGAATGTGTATTTTATACTTGTTAGGGAATATATCTACTTGATTAGTTAGATCTTTTATATTCAGAACTATTTTATTGTTATTTATTGTTATATATGAGATATCCATAATTAATATTAATTTTAATATTTATAATTATTTTTCAATTTATTTTCTATTATGTTTGTGGTACTAAGTGGTATAGAGTGGTCACTTCGTTTTTATTTTATATTATATATTTTTTTATATTCAATATATTCTATGAGTATCTAATAGTGCTGTAATCCTCCCGTTGTGATATCGGTCCACCTTAAAAATCTGACAAGCTTGGATCAAGAGGGTCACGTGATTAACTCACGTGACCGCATCACTGACCAATCACACAACGGGAGGATGATCCAATGAACTGCGAGATTGTGTGACCAATCAGAGAACGAGAATTACGTTCATGGTCACACACCGCCGGTTTTAAATCACTCACTGATGCTTTATGTAAGTTATTCCGTACTTCTCCCCCTCTGAGGAAGAAGGCAACTTCGAAACGCGTCAGGGACGCAGTACGGGTACAGTTTGAGTGAACATTTTCTCTGAGGCTGTTGCAGTATTCGTTTACCAGTATTTTGATGTTTTTATGTGGCTTTTACTTACCTCATAACGATTGAGGTTACATTGTGTGAGTGGGCTGACATCTGTGGCTTATGTATATATTGTCCTTAATAAAGACGTACTTCACTATTTTCTGGCCCTTTTGTCTGTTCCCTTTCTCCTACACGTATCCTGAAACATCAAACTTTGTGGTGAGGATTCTGCATTCAACCTCGTTTTACAGCACATTGGATACAATCTCCTGCTTCTATCAGTGAATCAGCTAACGGATGACAATCAGTATAGATCTTGGAAAGAAATCTGTGTATGGTGATTACTTACCTCATATGGATTGAGGTTTTTTGAAGTAAGTCCTTATATATAGGGGAGATTTCACCCCATAACATTTATTTTACCACGAAAGAAAGGCGCAGAATATAAACTCTTTTGTACTATACACCTCTTACTGTGAGGACATATTGGGAGTCTTCACATACCTTTTTCTTCAGCTGCCTTACTTTAGATCTAATTGATTTGTGGATTGTTGCGATTATGCACATTTGTATTTAATTTGTATCTAATCTGTATTTTATGTTTTATTCATTTGTATAGGATTTTGTAACATTTATCGGAATCTGTTTTGGTATACACCACTAGGTTTTGTCAGGACAGCGCGGATATCAAATCTCTTTTTTTCATATATATATAATATAAATTAAATAAATAGATTGATAGATAGATAGAGGATAGATGCAAATAAAATTTTCTCCCAAGTTAAGAATAAAGATAAAAAAAATTTAAACCAACTTTATTATAAATTGCTTAAGGGACATGAAACCCAAAATTCTTTCATGATTCAGATTGAGAATACAATTTTAAACAACTTTCTAATTTACGTCTATTACCTAATTTGTTTCATTCTCTTAGTATCATTTGTTGAAGGAGCAGCAGTGCACTACTGTTTTTTAGCTGAACACATGGGTGAGCCAATGACAATCGGTAAATATACCCAGCCACCAATCAGCAGCTAGAACCTAGGTTCTTTGCTACTCCTGAGATTGCCTAGATTAACCTTTCAGCAAAGGATAACAAGAGAAGGAAGCAAATTAAATAATAGAAGTAAATTAGAAAGTTGTTTAAAATTGCATTCTCTGGCCTCTATGTATGAAGCCATCTACTTTCCTGCATTCGCCGGCCCAATACGCTCGCCTAAGATCGCCTACCATCACCGCCGTGGACCTGAATACGTTCGCCAAAGTTATCAAGAAAGCTGTCAAGAAGCCGCGCACCAAGTACGGAGCGATGAGCAGTGGACTGTTGTTAACTGACAGTCATCAATCTCGCTGCTCAACGGCTTCTTTGCAGCTTTCTTGCTAGCCTGTCACTAAGCACCCACACTATACTATACTGTTTTAACCCCTAAACTGCCACTCCCGGAGCCCGCCACAACTCTAAAAAATATATTAACCCCTAAACCGCCACTCCCGGACCCCGCCGCAACTATAATAAATATATGAACCCCTAAACCGCCGCTCCCGGACCCCGCCGCCACCTACATTATACTTATTGACCCCTAATCTGCCGTCCCCTATACCGTCTCCACCTACATAAAGTTATTAACCCCTATCCTGCAGATCCTGGACCCTGCAAAATAAAATAAATTGATCCCGGACCTCCGCAAAATAAAATAAATTGTTTAACCCCTAAACCGCCACTCCCGGTCCCCGCCACAACTAAATTAAATGTTTAACCCCTAAACCACTGCTAATTAAATTAATTTAATTAATTTAATGATAGTGTAGTGTAGTGTAATTGTAACTTAGGTTAGGATTTATTTTACAGGTAATTTTGTATTTATTTTAGCTAGGTAGCTATTAAATAGTTATTAACTATTTAATAACTATTCTACCTAGTTAAAATAAATACAAAGTTGCCTGTAAAATAAAAATAAATCCTAAAATAGCTACAATATAATTATTAATTATATTGTAGCTATCTTAGGGTTTATTTTACAGGTATTTAGTTTTAAATAGGAATAATTTAGTTAATAATAGTAAGTTTTATTTAGATTTATTAAAATAATATTAAAGTTAGGGGGTGTTAGTGTTAGACTTAGGTTTAGGGGTTAATAAGTTTAATGTAGGTGGCGGCGGAGTCCGGGAGCGGCGGTTTAGGGGTTAATATATTTATTATAGTTGTGGCGGGGTCCAGGAGCGG
Organism: Bombina bombina; assembly: GCF_027579735.1. Classification (NCBI taxonomy): domain Eukaryota; kingdom Metazoa; phylum Chordata; class Amphibia; order Anura; family Bombinatoridae; genus Bombina; species Bombina bombina. The sequence goes on along the minus strand of NC_069500.1, from coordinate 418,873,448 downwards.
CGGTTTAGGGGTTAATATATTTATTATAGTTGGGGCGGGGTCCAGGAGCGGCGGTTTAGGGGGTAATAAATTTATTTAGGTGGCGGTGGTGTAGGGAGGGCAGATTAGGGGTGTTTAGACTCGGGGTACATGTTAGGGTGTTAGGTGCAGACATCTCCCATAGAAATCAATGGGATATCGGGCAGCAGCGAACATAAGCTTTCGCTGCTGTCAGACTCCCATTGATTCCTATGGGATCCGCCGCCTCCAGGGCGGCGGATTGAAAACAAGGTACGCTGGGCCGGAATAGTGGCGAGCGTACCTGCTAGTTATTTGATAACTAGCAAAAGTAGTCAGATTGTGCCGAACTTGCGTTCGGCACATCTGTAGTGACGTAAGAATCGATCTGTGTCGGACTGAGACCGGCGGATCATAGCTTACGTCACTATATTCTACTTTTGCCGGTCTCTAGCCTTTGATAACTAAGGGGAATCAGCCTTGCCACAAATACGCTGCGGAATTCCAGCGTAATTGCGGTTGACGGCTTGAGACGCAGCTCCACTTTTAAAACATACAGTAGTTGGTTGAATTCCATTAACAAATTATAAACGAAATAAAGATATTGTCAATATAATCTAAGTAATTTTTTCTCTTTCATGAAAGGGTCTTCATAGGAAGAAGTAATGTCGTCACAAAGTCTGCTTCTTAAAGGGACAGTAAACCTAAAAAATAATGTTATATAATTCTGCACATAGTGCAGAATTATATAACATTATTTTACTGCTATAGTTATTAAACCCTTTTTTCCCTTTTAATATTTAAAAAATATGCTGCTTTTACAGACCCGCTCTCTGCTGAGCGGGTCTGTTTTTTTTAGTCAGCGCATCGGGCTAGCTGTATAGTCACAGCCCGGCCCGACCGCGCCATAAGACTAAGTGCAGCTCGCTCCTGCTCTGTCTGACAGCAGGAGCGAGCTTCACTTAATGTTATGGCGCGGTCGGGCCGGGCTGTGACTATACAGCTGGCCCGATGTGCTGACTAAAAAAAACAGACCCGCTCAGCAGAGAGCAGAGAGCGGGTCTGTAAAAGCGGCATATTTTTTAAATATTAAAAGGGAAAAAAGGGTTTTAGAACTATAGCAGTAAAATAATGTTATATAATTCTGCACTATGTGCAGAATTATATAACATTATTTTTTAGGTTTACTGTCCCTTTAAGAATAAAGATATTTTAACTATTTATTTTTGTAACAATATGGTATATGAAAGAGCTCAAAGGTGTATATATAAATATATATATATATATATATATATATATATATATATATATTATATATATATGCAGTATATAAGAGAAAATATTTTCGTTTTTACTTAGAGATGTTCATGTGATATTTTCTAGGCAGCTTTTCTTACAGATACGCTGTATCACTTCAAAATGATACAACATTTAGGTTTCATGTCCCCTTAAGCAACATCTGTAAAAGACTATTTTCCATGTGTTTTCTATTTTTTCTGTTTTTTTATTAAGTAACACTAGTCATGTGTCTTCTTTTAAAGGACATCAAACACTTCGGGTCAGATTACAAGTGGAGCGCTAAATATCGCTTTCATGAAAACGATATTTGCGCTCCACTTTCTAATACCAGCATACACTAATATGATCTGATCTATGGTTAATTTTATAAGCGCTAATTGCTACCGCTAGCTTGCAGTAGCAATAACCAGCCACTTGTAAATTTGGCTTTTTGCGGGCGTGTAATTAATTAGCGCTCCACTTGTAATCTAGCCTTACTTGCTTTTGGTTAAAAAATTTCTTATCTCAAGGTCCCTAAAGAGGCCAAAAAACAATTGATGTCACTTACAAATGCTGAAAATCAGCTGGTTATGTCAATTTGCAGCATTTTGGAAACCTAGGTTACAGATTTTGCTTTTTGGCTTTTCTAAGGAGGGTGGTATAAGGAAACATGGTTACACAAAAGCAAGGTGTTTATTATCCCTTTAATAGAGATGTCTGTTATGAAACTGGGTAAAATAGAAACAATTCCTGCAACCATGCAACCATTTCACCACAGTTTTCCCAATTCTGTGCAGAAGCATTGATATGTTTTGGTCAGATAGATAACTCTGTATTAAAATAACTAGACAAGTACAGTGTACTTTCTTTTTTAAAGAGTCCTATATTTGAATGCACATGACGTTTGTTAAATAACAGTATTTTATATCTGGGGAACAGGTGAAGTAGGGTGGAAATTAGTTGAAATCAGTTGATAAAATACAAATGTTAAGTGGGTATTGTTTTCTTGTCTAAGTATTTACAAATAATTTATGTTTGGGAGTGACGGTTGATCCATGTAAGGGAAGGAAGAACATTAACATATGGAAATATTTTTAGTAACCGTCCCTAATCACAACCCACTTACCTTCTAGCCACACAGCTCCCCAAATCACAAGTAATTGCCCTAATGACCTCTCAGTTGATACCACCATTACATATATCTTTCCTATTTGACCCCATCACCAAATGTGCCACAACACCTAAACCCCATGAGTTACAAAAAAGCCATGTAAGTTTACTATTCCTGAAGTCTGTGGGCTGTTTTCCTCTTGTGGCCAGGGGTAGCAATGTCTTCATGCTGTTCCTCAAAAATTTTCTGATTTTTCTGATTTTGACAGTTTAATTTTAACCAATAACGATTGTGGATTGACAAACTAACTGTTAAAACTGAACCTTCCTTTGACTTTTACCTGAAGATGAAGATGTGGACTTTAAGTATGAAAGACCTAACCAATTTTTTTTTTTTTAATGACTGATTTCTGACATTCAGCTCTCCCCATATCCCTTAATAGTTCATTAATTAACCAATCACAGGTCTTTAAGATATTTGGTAGAAATTTTCCCACTACAGTTATTTGTGCCAAGCAGGAGTACTGAGAAAGGCAGTGTCTGGATAAGTCTGAAGATAAGGATTGAGCAAGACAGAAAATGCTAATATTTGTGGGGTAAGAATGAGGAATATTGTGGGGCAAGAATGAGGAATGGCAAATTCAATCAAGGCTGAGGAACTAAACTATGGAACCAACATGGGTTGGTGATGTCCTTTAGTTGGGTGATTCGTTGTAATAGCCTGTTCCTTAGGGGTGGAGTGTGCATTGTGTTGGGGTTGGGGTGGTTTGGTCCCTTGCAGGGGAATCACAGCGGGTAATTGGATTGTGATGGTGGGAATTCAAAATTGATTTCCAAATCTGTCCTCAGGTCTCCATAAAAGGCCAGATTTTGGGGATTACCTTGGGTTAGAGCAGGTAAAATAATTATGTTTTCTAATCAGTTGATTATTTCACCAGCGCTCTAGTTGAGATATCTTCAAAATCTGCCCTTTTAGGTAGTTCTGAGGACAGGTTGAAAAACAGTGATTTCGGGGGTAATTACATTAGTGGGACTAAAAGTGGGGATTAATGTCGGTAAAAACATGAAAGTTATCATTTATACCCTCTAATCACAATACTGTCATAGACTTATTTTTTTAACCATTTCGCATAACAATCTGTTACTTTGTAGGGCAAAAAACAGTAAATTGATCTAACAGATTCAGATATTTGAGTTGCAGTAAGTTTGAAATATTCTATTATAAACAGGAGATTTTTTTTTTTTCCGATTTGGAAAACTGATTTACATCTCTATCCTTACATAACAAAGCCATTACTACTTTCACTATAGCCAGAAAGAATCATACCTGGATGTATTATTTCAACCAATCAGCTTCTTCATTTTTTACCTTCCCCCTATAATGTACGTTACTAAGCAAAATAACAAAAAATAAAATGTAGTGATTGTATTACTTATTTTAAATGTAAAATGAACCTGAAGCAAATTCCTAATGCTAAATATCTGACTTACCGCCTCCTCCCCTCTTTGGGCATGTTCAGTCAGATGCTGTGATTAGGGTTGCCAGCTGTCCTACATAAAAATACAGGACAATCTCTAGGTGACTGGGCATGGTGGTAGGTGCGTGTCACATACCCCCCTCCCCCAAGTAGTTCTACCCACTCTTCATCCCATGTGCATATTTTTCACAACTGAGCAGTTATTTTACCCCTTGGCTGCCAGTAACATTCAAATCAATAATAATACCGGTGACACATGTAAACAGGTAATTTGGCCCCCTTCACTTCTCCAACTTTTTCTGCTCCATATTTGTACTGCATTGAGGCATTTAGCTAACACACATGCGGCTAGATTTAGAGTTTGGCGTTAGCCGTCAAAACCAGCGTTAGAGGCTCCTAACGCTGGTTTGGGGCTACCGCTGGTATTTAGAGTCAGTCAGGAAAGGGTCTAACGCTCACTTTGCAGCCGCGACTTTTCCATACCGCAGATCCCCTTACGTCAATTGCGTATCCTATCTTTTCAATGGGATCTTCCTAACGCCGGTATTTAGAGTCGTGGCTGAAGTGAGCGTTAGAAATCTAACGACAAAACTCCAGCCGCAGCAAAAAGCCAGGAGTTAAGAGCTTTCTGGGCTAACGCCGGTTCATAAAGCTCTTAACTACTGTGCTCTAAAGTACACTAACACCCATAAACTACCTATGTACCCCTAAACCGAGGTCCCCCCACATCGCCGCCACTCTATTAAAAATTTTTAACCCCTAATCTGCTGACCGCACACCGCCGCCACCTACGTTATCCCTATGTACCCCTAATCTGCTGCCCCTAACACCGCCGACCCCTATATTATATTTATTAACCCATAATCTGCCGCCCCCAACGTCGCCTCCACATACCTACAATTATTAACCCCCAATCTGCCGACCGGACCTCACCGCTACTCTAATAAATGTATTAACCCCTAAAGCTAAAGCCCCCCTAAGTTAAATATAATTTAAATCTAACTAAATAAATTAACTCTTGTTAAATAAATTATTTATATTTAAAGATAAAATACTTACCTGTAAAATAAATCCTAATATAGCTACAATATAAATTATAATTATATTGTAGCTATTTTAGGATTAATATTTATTTTACAGGCAACTTTGTATTTATTTTAACCAGGTACAATAGCTATTAAATAGTTAATAACTATTTAATAGCTACCTAGTTAAAATAATTACAAAATTACCTGTAAAATAAATCCTAACCTAAGTTACAATTAAACCTAACACTACACTATCAATAAATTAATTAAATAAAATACCTACAATTATCTACAATTAAACCTAACACTACACTATCAATAGATTAATTAAATACAATACCTACAAATAAATACAATTAAATAAACTAACTAAAGTACAAAAAATAAAAAAAGAACTAAGTTACAAAAAATAAAAAAATATTTACAAACATTATAAAAATATTACAACAATTTTAAGCTAATTACACCTACTCTAAGCCCCCTAATAAAATAACAAAGCCCCCCAAAATAAAAAAAAATGCCCTACCCTATTCTAAAATACAAATAGAAAAGCTCTTTTACTTTACCAGCCCTTAAAAGGGCCTTTTGCGGGGCATGCCCCAAAGAATTCAGCTCTTTTGCCTGTAAAAAAAAACATACAATACACCCCCCCCCAACATTACAACCCACCACCCACATACCCCTAATCTAACCAAAACCCCCCTTAAATAAACCTAACACTAAGCCCCTGAAGATCTTCCTACCTTATCTTCACCACGCCGGGTATCACCGATCGGTCCAGGCTCCGAAGTCTTCATCCAAGTCCAAGCGGGGGCTGAAGATGTCCATCCTCCGGCTGAAGTCTTGATCCAAGCGGTGGCTGAAGATGTCCATCCTCCGGCTGAAGTCTTGATCCAAGCGGTGGCTGAAGAGGTCCATCATCGGGGCTGAAGTCTTCATCCTATCCGGGCAGAAGAGGAGATCCGGACCGGTAGACATCTTCATCCAAGCGGCATCTTCTATCTTCTTCCATCCGACGACGAGCGGCTCCATCTTCAAGACCTCCGGTGCGGATCCATCCTCTTCTTCCGACGTCCTAACACAGAATGAAGGTTCCTTTAAGGGACGTCATCCAAGATGGCGTCCCTCGAATTCCGATTGGCTGATAGGATTCTATCAGCCAATCGGAAATAAGGTAGGAAAATTCTGATTGGCTGATGGAATCAGCCAATCAGATTCAAGTTCAATCCGATTGGCTGATCCAATCAGCCAATCAGATTGAGCTTGCATTCTATTGGCTGTTCCGATCAGCCAATTGAATGCAAGCTCAATCTGATTGGCGGATCCCCATAGGAAACAATGGGGCTGCGTTAGGGGGGAATTGTGCACGAGCACGTTTTTGAAGCTGGCCGCGTCCGTAAGCACCGCTGGTATTGAGAGTTGCACTGGCGGTAAATTATGCTCTACGCTCCTCTTTTGGAGCCTAACGCAGCCCTTCTGTGAACTCTAAATACCAGCGGTATTTAAAAGGTGCGGGGGAAAAAAAGCCAGCGTTAGCTACGCGGGTCGTTACCGACAAAACTCTAAATCTAGCCGATGGACTTTTAAAACCGGAATTTAAGTGTCAAGTATTTTTGTAAAACTTTTATTGGACAGCCTGCAAAATTACTGGACTGTCCATTTGAAAACAGGACACCTGGCAACCCTAGCTGTAATAATGATGTGACCTCCGGTCTGTCTGTGGTCCTTGTCGGGCCCTTAGAGGCTTCCCCATGAGCCATTATCCTTGTGACTAAAGCAGGAAAGAATGCACATTTTTTACATTCAGAAAACTTTATTTGTTTTTTTTATCTAGTGATTTGAACCCCCTTGAGCGTTAACTGCGCTAGAAGTAAGATTTGTGGGCACGTTGGATAGCACTCATATTATAAGTTGAAAGTAAACAGTTTTCGCTTGCTGAGATGCATAAAAAGCCAACTTAGAATATTGCACGCCCGATAAACTATTCCCCCATAGAAGTCAATGGAGCAAAAATAGTGGAAAAAGACCTAACACCCTACTAGCACGCAAATCTAATCCCATATTGTCAAGTGTGCTAACCCAGCATCAAAACATTAATATTTCACATTCCAAAGTTCTTCACATAGAATATGTTCTATTTATTCATAACTATATATATATCTTTCTATCTATATATCTATCTATATACATATATATGATTATATATAGATATAGATATATACAGATTTATACACATATAGGAATATCTATTCATAAATACATTGAACATATTCTGCTATGTTGAGAACATTGGAGTTTGAAATATTTACAGTAAATACACAGTATAACATTTTATTAAATATGATGGTTGCATAAATATTATTTTACATGTTTTCATCTACTTAACTGCAAAGGGCTCCAATGCACTTATATATATATTTCAAACTTCAATGTCTTATGTGTGTACATATGTATTTATGCGTTTACAGTGCACTTCACTTATATTGGCATCCTTGGTAAATATGAGCAAAGAAGGCTGTGAAAAATTATCTTTATTGTTTAACCTTTTTGATTTATTGTTCAAATATTCTCTGCTCTCATGGATATCAAACAATAGCAAACACAACACAGGTTTATCCAAAATAAAAATATTTGTTAAATATATGTGTGGCACAATTATTGGCACCCTTTTAGTCAATACTTTGTGCTACCTCCCTTTGCCAAGATAACAGCTCTGAGTCTTCTCCTATAATGCCTGACAAGGTTGGAGAGTGGATAGCAAGGGATCTGAGACCATTCCTCCATACAGAATCTATCCAAATCCTTACAATTTAGAGGGTGACCCTGGTGGACTCTCCTTTTCAGTTCACCCCACAGGTTTTCTAAGGGGTTTAAGTCAGGGGACTGGGATGACCATGGCAAGACCTTGATTTTGTGGTCAGTAAACCATTTCTGTTTTGATTTTGTTGTATATTTTGGATCATTGTCCTGCTGGAAGATCCAACCATTGCCCATTGGAAGCTTTCTGGCAGAGGCAGTCAGGTGTTCATTTAATATCTGTTGATATTTGATAGAGTCCATGATGCCATGTATCCTAACAAAATGTCTAGGTCATCTGGCAGAAAAACAGCCCCAAAACATTAAAGAACCACCACACATATATTTAACTGTGGGCATGAGGTACGTTTCCATATGGCTACCTCTCTGTGTGCGCCAGTTTATTGCCAAAAAGCTCTATTTTGGTTTCATCTGACCATAGAACCTGATCCCATTTGAAGTTCCAGTAGTGTGTGGCAAACTGAAGATGCTTGAGCTTGTTTTTGGATGAGAGTAGAGGCTTTTTTCTTCTAAACCCTTCCAAACAACTTGTGGTGATGTAAGTGATGTCATATTGTAGTTTTGGACATGTTCTGACCCCAAGATGCCACTAACTTATGCAATTCTCCAGCTGTGATCCTTGGAGATATTTTGGCCACTCAAACCATCCTCTTCACAGTGTGCTGAGACATTATATACACACGTCCTCTTGAAGGTTGATTCATAACATTTCTTAATTATTGCCCTGATGGTGGAAATGAGCATTTTCAATGTTTTTGCTTTTTTCTTATAGCCACTTCCCATTTTGTGAAGCTCAACAACCTATTCATTGGTCTTACCCATTGTGATGAATGACTAAGGGAATTTGGCCTATGTGTTACCTCATGTTTATACCCCTGTGGAACAAGAAGTCATGGTTAAACAATTTCCTGTTCCTAGTCACCCAGGTGTACTAAACAATGTAAAATATCATTGGGAATATCCTTCAAATATATTTTCTCATATGAATTCATATGGGTGCCAATAATTGTGGCACACATATATTTAACAAATATATTTTTTTTATAAACCTGTGTTCTGTTTGCAATTCCATGAGAGATGAGTATTTTTATTTTACCAGTATTTACGCTTTCATACCTACAGTAAAATAGGCAGAGTACAGTCCATTTCTATGTAAATAAGACATGAAAAATCATTTTCATCTTTTCTCCATGTACATATTTGTTATGTTATTTTTACTAGGGATGTTGACTATAATTATTAACAAAGAACTATATAATTAACATTGACAACTTTTTGTTGCCAAGATGGTAGACACTATATAATTGTGGGGCAATATTGATTCATCAGTAGAATGCACTTAACTTATCTCATTGCCCCTTTTGTCAATTTTGCAGTCCCAATGTAGAGTGTTTATTACATTGGGATGGGTATTATTGAAAAATCAATTAGGATTGTCCCATATACTCCCTCACAGTGGTTGGAAACTTGGTTACAATATAGCAATGTTCATCCAAACTGAGTTTATGTCATACTTATGTGCACTCTCAATATCAGTGTTATGCTCTTTATTGTATTCATATATCAGTGTTATGCTCTTTATTGTATACACATATATATTTATTTGAAGGTATAATATAGTGTTACCTAGATTTTCAATTCTCTTGTTTTTTCTAGCATCGAAAGAGTTAAATGGTGTGAGGCTCGTGGGATACTCCTCTATCAGACTGAACTCGGCCAGTAGTCAAGTCGGAAAGATAGGGAATATTCCAGAGCAGAGAATATCAGGAAAACGAGGAGAGCGGCATTCACCACAGGCAGGACAGCACAAGGCAAATAGACAGACAGGATACAGCAACAGAAAAGCAGACCAGCAATTCAGGGGTTAACTAGGTAGCGTAGTAAGACAAGCAAAGTTTCGGCAACAAGGTATCAGTCCAGCAGATTAGGGGTTAACCAGTTATCGTAGTGAGACAGGCAGGGTTTAGTAACAAGTATCAGTCCAGCAGATTAGGGGTTAACCAGTTAGCATAGTGAGACAGGCAGGGTTCAGTAACAAGTATCAGTCCAGCAGATTAGGGGTTAACTAGTTAGAGTAGTGAGATAGGCAGGGTTCAGTAACAAGTATCAGTCCAGCAGATTAGGGGTTAACCAGTTGGAGTAGTGAGACAGGCAGAGTTCAGTAACAAAGTATAATCCAGCAAACGATCTGTCACTCCCAGGAGCACACGAAGTAGCACCTTTACTTGGGCAGTGACAGATCGTTTGCTGCCTGTTTAAATACCTTTGGCAAGGCGCCAAGAGACCGGCCAGCATCAGGAGCGTGCGGCGATGAAATCAAAGCTGCACGCATACTGAGCCGACACAACCCTAGGCAACGAGTATGGAGAGGACGGCGCGCCCCTAGCAACGGCACGGCGTGAAAAATGGGAGGTTTTCCTCTCATTTGTATGGCCCAATCAGATGATACCTAAGGGTATATACATGTTCAGTACTTTAATGGAACTAGGTCACAGATGAAGGCGTGAGCCCAAACGCGTCTGACCCTCTCTCTCTATGTGTAGTTTTATTTATTTTGTATTTTTCTACAGTCCCATGGTCAATAAATGTCTCTATTTTGCTTTTTACCCGTGCTCCGTCTTTTTTTTATTTTTTTCTATGTCAATAATTGTAGCACACATATACAGTATCTCACAAAAGTGAGTACACCCCTCACATTTTTGTAAATATTTTATTATATCTTTTCATGTCACAACACTGAAGAAATTACACTTTGCTACAATGTAAAGTAGTGAGTGTACAGCCTGTATAACAGTGTAAATTTGCTGTCCCCTCAAAATAACTCAACACACAGCCATTAATGTCTAAACCGTTGGCAACAAAAGTGAGTACACCCTTAAGTGGAAATGTCTAAATTGGGCCAAAAGTGTCAATAGTTTGTGCGGCCACCATTATTTTCCAGCACCGCCTTAACCCTCTTGGGCATGGAGTCCACCAGAGCTTCACAGTTTGCCACTGGAATCCTCTTCCACTCCTCCCTGACGACATCAGGGAGCTTGTGGATGTTAGAGACCTTGCGCTCCCCCACCTTCCATTTTAGGATGTCCCACAGATGCTCAATAGGGTTTAGGTCTGGAGACATGCTTGGCCACCTTTGCCCTCAGCTTCTTTAGCAAGGCAGTGGTCGTCTTGAAGGTGTGTTTGGGGTCGTTATCATGTTGGAACACTGCCCTGCGGCCCAGTCTCCAAAGGGAGGGGATCATGCTCTGCTTCAGTATGGTTCCCTCAATGAACTGTAGCTCCCCAGTGCCGGCAACGCTCATGCAGGCCCAGACTATGACACTCCCACCACCATGCTTGACTGTAGGCAAGACAAACTTGTCTTTGTACTCCTCACCTGGTTGCCGCCTCACGCTTGACACCATCTGAACCAAATAAGTTTATCTTGGTCTCATCGAACCAGAGGACATAGTTCCAATAATCCATAAACCCCTTTTTGCTTACGTGTATGTGTTAGCGCTCCACTCATAATCTAGACCTGAATGTCTTCCATTTTAGGTTCCTTGAGGTTGTTTATAGGGTTTCCAGAGATTTAAAGAAGATCTTAAAGGGACAGTAACACCCTGAGATTTTAATATAAAATGCTTAGTTATGCATAGTAAAACTACTATGCAATATACATATGTTCATTGTTTATTCCTCCCCCTCTTTTATGTAAATAAGCTCTGAAAATTGTGTCTTTTCTAATTTTTAGAACTGTAAAAACACACTGCAGACTTCTCAAGGCTAACACTGATACATATTTAAAAGATAAGCCCTTCAAAACAATGCACATGCAAATATTGTCAGCTGCAGATTCAATCTTGGATTGGTTCCTCCTAATAAGGTAAGTAGTGGGTGGAGTTTGACTATTGCAAAACAAATTGCAGCAAAGAAGATTTTTTTATCTGTTTAAAAAAAAAAGTTTAGCATTGGCTAACATGTTATTCTATTACAAGACACAAATGTAGTTAACTGAAACAAATAAAGTCCATTAGAACCTGTGTAAGTTTGTATAGGTATTATCAGCCAGAAAAGAATGATTCACAACTATTGCAGGCAAACAAATAGCTCTGGCAAATGAAATAAGCAAGTTGGTATCGCTGCCAAGAACTAGTAGCAGCTATGACTCAGCAGGCACAGCTATTAGAAAGGGCCAATAGGGGGAGTGATACAAAGAGAATGGCCAGGATGATATATTATGCAGGTGGCCAAACAGGTAATAACAAAGTGTAGAGGCAGCCAGTAGATGGCTGAGGGAAAATACAAGTGTCAGTTTTAAATAGCGTGAGCTGCATTCCAAAGTAAGTCTGTGATGCTGGGCAGGGCTCCAACTGGCACAATGTCAAAACTATAAAGCAGAGAGGAGCGCACACCTGCCTGACAAATCAGGATCCCAATCAAGTGAGAAGAAGCCAGTAAATACACTGTTCCCCAGGGCACTGTGACGGAATGTATGAGAATCACTGGCGTACACTAACTGCCAAATAGCTGCAAGGTTCTTAGGACTTTTAAATAATTTTATATCATATCCCAATTAACATTTATCGTGGGCTCTCATCTTATTTTGTGATAAAGAAGACAATTGTTATTTCCCTTGTACCACCTACCTTCCCATGTCCTTACCCGATTCTCCGACATCTCTCCATTATCTTCTTCTCTCTACTTCATGCTGCCCTATTCCCCCTTCCTAAACTTTGTCCATAAAAATGTGGCAAACCTAAATCAATGATCTATTTCATGTTGTAGTATGAGACCAATATGAAAATTGATACTGGGATATATTATTACAGGTACAAATCCCCCAAATTTGGAATTCCAAAATCCAAACTTTTTGTCAAATCCAAACTTTTTGTCAAATCCAAACTTTTAAATGAATATTATGTTTTTAAATAAAATTAGTATTTTCCCTGCCTGTAAGTCACAATCTTCTCTGTCTGTGTCTTTGGTTTGGGTTGTGTGTTCTAAAATGCAAATAAAAGTCTATATTTATTTAAAACAACTATTACGTTTCTGATTACAGTACTACTACTATCTTTCTGAGGGTACTATGTTTACAGAAGTATTACAAATGATATAAATTAGCTTTAGGTTACATGTATAAGCTGTATTATGTCATGTAAATATTGCCTAACTGACATAAGATATCGTGGTTTGCTCATGGTCCCATCCCCTCTCCAAGCTGTCCAATTTTACAGATGCAAATATTAAAAAGAATAAATAAATCCAAACTATTCCGAAATCCAAACCTTTGATGGGGTAGGACTAAGACATCTAGTTTTGAGTGCTACTACGTGAGCCATAACAACTGGGTATTAAATCAAGCCCTCCATAATCTCCACATGTATGCCATTGACATAGCTCCAACCAGTAATCCAAATGTATAAAATGTCCATAGCACCTTTCTTTTTCTTATAAAAACATTCCTTTATTTAGGATAGCTTAAAACATTACACAGCAATGCAACGATTTCAGGATCACCGCCCTTAATCATGCATCATGATGCATGATTAAGGTTGTGGCACCTGAGACATTGCAATGCTGCGTAATTTAATACATTTGGATTACTGGTTGGAGGTATGTCTTCAACAGCATGCATGTGGAGATTATCTGTGACCCAGAGGACCAGATCTAGATTTTTTCCTTCTATAAGGCAGGGAGAGTCCACGACTTCATGCCTTACTGTTGGGAAATACAATGACTGGCCACCAGGAGGAGGCAAAGACACCCCAGCCAAGTTAAATATCCCTCCCACTTCTTCTATCCCCCAGTCATTCTTTGCCTTTTGTCACTATAGGAGGTGGCAGAGAAGTGTCAGAAGATTTGGATAGTCCTGTAATGGGTATGTTCCCTTCAAGAAAGGACTGGAGTTTTAAGTAATCATGTCAACCTCTCAGTGAGAGTATTGATGAAAGTTAGAGTCTGGAGATGCAGGGAAAGTTTTTCTCCGAACCCATCCAGACTATTGCCTAACAGCTCCTGAGCAATCAGTGTTGACGAGTTTCACTGCTTGCTGTTACACACCCAAGTCCATGTCAGAAGCGTCACTGCAAGACTGTCACACTTAAGAGGCTGTGCCTGTTCCACAGCATGGATCCTGGAGGGTAAGACCATTTTATATATACACTTTTTCTATACAGGGTCACAGTGTGGCTCCTTTATGCCTCGATAGGATCAAGGGTTAATATCTCTTTCAAGGAGATTATTTGAACAGCTAGGGGATATTTATAACTGCTTTAATGTGAGAGGTTTTGGACTCATAGACTGTGTGCTTTTGGCTTGGAACAAACAGGTTTCACATTCGTTTTTGAGTTTTGCGCATCTCATAATAGCTTAGTGCTTTTTTCATAGCAGGGGAAGTCCTGTCCTACACACCACGTGACCAGATGCAATCTTTTCATTTTCCTACGATCCTGCTTCGGACATAACTCCTAAGGAGAGCGTTTTCACTGTTAGCTGTCTGGGTCTAGGAGGTGGTGAGTGCACCAGCCATTGGGATTAAAAAGGTGCCTTTTTTAATATAAGCATTTACATTTGTCTGTCCTTCTGTGAATATATCTTAGCTATGGAGGACTCTGATACTACATTAGAAGGTTCCGCTCCTTCTGTACTGATTAATAATTCCTGTTTATATTGTGAGGAGGCTGTATTTTGCCGCCTGCTCAATTTTGTTCCATTTGCCTAAGCACTGTTCTAAAGTCTAAGAAGGGAGACAAGCCTGCTAATACTCATAGCGCTATTAGCCCCTCTGAGCCGTCTACCTCTCAGGAATCTGTGTCCCGAGAGATTACTACCCTTTCTACACTACCCGCTCCACATGCAGTTCCCCGTGGCTCAACTTATCCTCCATCTGGAGGGGCCTTTTTCTGGCGGACTTTACCGCGCAGTTACAAATCGGCGGTGTAATGTTAAACATAGATCTCCTGACCTAGATCTCATCCTCATCTAAATATTTGTCGGATTTAGCTAGTATGTCCCAGCTATCCAAGGATGTAGCTTCAGAGGGTGAACTTTCTGAGTCTGAAACTTCAGTTTCTAAACCTACTTCAGCGGAGGAACCCTCCTTTAGATTTAAAATTGAGCATCTGTGTTTTTTATTGAAGGATGCTCTGTCTATGCTAGAGGTTCCAGAGGCTACACTTCCTGAGGAAACCTAAGATCTCTAAATTAGACAGGGTTTATGAAGACAGGAAGGTCCCTCTGACTTTTCCTGTTCCAGTTAAGATGGCAAACATTATTAGTAACGAATGGGAAAGAATAGGAACTTCTATTTCCCCCTCGTCTACTTTAAAAAAATTATTTCCGGTCCCTGACTTTCAATTAGATTTGTGGGGTTCCATACCTAAGGTGGGTGGTGCTATTTCTACGCTGGCTAAGCGTACTACTATCCCTCTGGAGGATAGTTCTGGATAAGAAAATGTAAACCTTTCAGAGGATGATGTTTCAACATACAGGTTTTTTTTTCAATCAGCGGCAGCTTTAACTGCGGTTGCTGGAGTAGCTAACTACTGGTGCGACACTCTGTTGGAACTCATTGAGGTGGAGACTCCCCTCAAGGATATTCAGGAGAGAGTTAAGTCTTTGAGAATTGCTAACTCCTCCATCTGTGACACGAATATACAGATTATTCGCCTAAATACAAAGGCTTCTGGCTTTGCGGTCCTAGCCCGCCGGGCTCTCTGGTTGAAGTCTTGGTCTGCGGATATGACTTCTAAATCCAGACTCCTTTCTCTTCCTTTCAAGGGGCTGGACTCCATTATTTCTACGGTTACCATAGGGAAAGGTGCCTTCCTACCGCAGGATAAGAAAATAGGACTCATCAAAATCTAGATTCTCTGAGGCTGACTGACTCATTGTATCTACCATAAAGTGTGGAGGACTTACTTGTACTGGTGTGAAGAGCGTGGTTTTTCCTGGCATAAGGTTTAGGTTGCCAGAATTTTATTTTTTCTCCAGGACGGACTAGAGAAGGGTCTATCTGCTAGTTCCCTGAAGGGACAGATATCGACCCTGTTGGTGTTACTGCACAATATATTGGCTGAACTTCCGGATGTGCAGTCCTTTGTTTGTGCTCTGACTAGGATCAGACCTGTGTTTAGATCTGGGGCTCCGCCTTGGAGTCTAAATCTTGTTCTTAGTGTTTTGCAGCAGGCTCCGTTTGAGCCTATGCATAGTGTTGACATTAAATTGTTATCTTTGAAGGTTCTTTTTTTGCTGGCTATTGCCTCTTCATGCAGAGTTTCTGAGATTTCTGCTTTGCAGTGGGACTCCCCTTATTTTGTTTTCCATGTTTATAAGGCGGTTTTACGTACTAAATTAGGGTTCCTCCCTAAGGTGGTGTCGGATCGTAACATTAATCAAGAAATTGTTGTTCCTTCCTTGTGTCCTAATCCTTCTTTAGCGAAGGAACGCTTGCGTCACAATCTAGATGTGGTTCTATCTTCAGGCTACTAAGGAATTCAGACAATCTTCCTCTTTGTTTGTCATCTATAATGGGAAGCGTAAGGGGCAGAAGGCTACTACGACTTCCCTATCTTTCTGGTTGAGGAGTGTCATCCACTTAGCTTATGAGACAGCGGGGCGACAGCCTCCGGAGAGGATAACGGCTCATTCCACTAGAGCAGTGGCTTTCTCCTGGGCTTATAAGAACAAAGCCTCTATGGATCAGATTTGTAAGGCAGCTACCTGGTCCTCCTTACACACTTTTTCTAAATTTTACAAGTTTGATGCATTTGCTTCGGCTGAAGCAGCTTTCGGGAGAAAAGTTTTGCAGACTGTGGTGCCCTCAGAATAGGGTCCGCCTCTTTTTTGTTCCCTCCCGTTATCCATCAGTGTCCTCTGGAGCTTGGGTATAGTTTTCCCAACAGTAATGAATGAAGTCATGGACTCTCCCTGCCTTATGGAAGGAAAACATAATTTATGCTTACCAGATAAATTCTTTTCTTTCCTGGCAGGGAGAGTCTACGACCCCGCCCGTAATGTATTCTTTGTTTGGCGGCTCTCTTTTTATATTATTTCTTCTGGCACCTTTATACCCTGATGTTTTTCCTACTTTTCCTTGTTCCCTCGGCAGAATGACTGGGGGATAGGGGAAGTGGGAGGGATATTTAAGCCTTTGGCTGGGGTGTCTTTGCCTCCTCCTGGTGGCCAGGTGTTGTATTTCCCAACAGTAAGGAATGAAGTTGTGGACTCTCCCTGCCAGGAAGGAAAATAATTTATCTGGTAAGCATAAATTATGTTGTTTTTTAAATGTATCTAAGGTATTGGAATTCATTATTTCCTAAAATTGCTGATCCTCTCCATCTAAGCATGAACTACCCCATTGCAAATAAACTCCATGACTGATCCACCCCATCTGTTTATATGTTAACTGAGATCCCCCATTACAAACCTATTTTACTCTAATCAGTTACTATATATATATTTGTAACTCACTACATTATTTAAAAAGAATAAAAAAATAAATGGCCATTAAAATTTCCTTACCCATGGTCTGGCTTAAGTATTTTCTTTCTTCGGCTTCTTCATGTGTATCCGAAACAAGCTTAGCCCCTTTTAACCCATATTATTCTTGCACCATCTCCAAGATTCTCTCCTATTTATAATTGGTTAGAGATATTAACCAATCAGAAATTAAGACCTTTTTCTAATTTGTTGTTAAGCAGACTCACATTCGGTGTTCTTTTATACATTTGGAGATCTTTCAGTTGCTTTTCGCTTCTGACCAAGTCCTTGCTCCTTCTCTACTCAAGTGGATACAGCTGTGAAAGCAGCTCTTTAATTGTCATACAGTGTAGTTGTCTTTAGCAGTCTGCTGGAAGGCCTAAAATTAATTTGAGTTGTTCAGGATTAAATGCAGAATTTATAATTAAAGTTGGATGGATAGATCCGCAAAAACTTGTCGAAGTCAACTTTTGAGAAAGCAAAACAGTTCAGTTTTAAAATGATTTTGGATTTTTAAAAAGATTTTTTATGGACCGTTTTAAAGGGATTTGAAACACATTTTTTTTCCTTTTATTATTTAGATAGAGCAGACAGTTAAACAAATTTCCAATTTACTTCCATATTTAAATTTGCTTCATTCTCTTGATATCCTTTGTTGAAAGATAGTAATGAACTACTGGGAGCTAGGTGAATACAACTGGTGAGCCAATCAGAAGAGGAATATATATGCAGCCTCCAATAAGAAGTTAACTCCCATTAGTGTGCTACTGCTCCTGAGCCTACCTAGGTAAAGTTTATAACAAAGGAAACCAAGAAACCAAGCAAATTAGATAATATAAGTAAATTGAAAAGTTGTTAATTGTGAGTATTTAATTTTGGCTTTGCTGACCTTTTAATTAGTAGCATTTAGAACATTTATTTTACCTGCAGATATTTTGCAATGCTTTACTTGTTTGTTATTACTATTATTATTTCATTATAGTATTATTATATTATTTTTAATAACCTGGTGGTAGAGCAACTTTTATTGTTTGCAAGTCACTACTCCCTGCTTGTCATTCCTTCCCTCGTCAGATCACTAGGAACAGCAGGTTCATAGTTAACCTGAAGTTGTTATTTTGCTAAAGTGTTCCTGTTTGCTTTTTGTTTTAAATATGTGATAGAAAAAGAGAGGAAAGAAATTAATTTAGTTTAGTATTTTCATTTAGTCAAAATTAAACTTTCATGATTCCAATAGGACATGCAATTTTTAACAACTTTAAATTCTACTTTAATAATCAGATTTGCTTTGTTCTCTTGGCATTCTCTGTTGAAAGCTTAAAGGGACATTATACGCCAATGTTTTGTAGATGATCCAGTTATATAGCCCATCTGGGAGTGTTTTTGTAACAATGTATAGTTTTGCTTTTTTTTTTTTTTTTTTTAAATCTTTTTTTATTGATTTAGCATCTTTTAAAATAAATAAAAAACATAACCAAAAACAATACAGTCTTCAAATGTATCTCAAGTCTTTTAAGTACATCAAACATAGGTGTAAGTTATTTCCTCTGATCACAAACATATATTCTCCTTTTCATTGGTATTTCTTTGTTTACCCACTTATGTGACTTCCTCTATAACTCATGATCTCAAATAACTCTAAAAAACTGGGGCCTAGATTTAGAGTTCGGCGGTAGCCGTCAAAACCAGCGTTAGAGGCTCCTAACGCTGGTTTTGGCCGCCCGCTGGTATTTGGAGTCAGTGATTAAAGGGTCTAACGCTCACTTTTCAGCCGCGACTTTTCCATACCGCAGATCCCCCTACGCCATTTGCGTAGCCTATCTTTTCAATGGGATCTTTCTAACGCCGGTATTTAGAGTCGTTTCTGCAGTGAGCGTTAGAGCTCTAACGACAAGACTCCAGCCGCCTGAAAATAGCAGGAGTTAAGAGCTTTCTGGCTAACGCCGGTTTATAAAGCTCTTAACTACTGTACCCTAAAGTACACTAACACCCATAAACTACCTATGTACCCCTAAACCGAGGTCCCCCCACACCGCCGCCACTCGATTAAAATTTTTAACCCCTAATCTGCCGACCGCCACCTACGTTATATTTATGTACCCCTAATCTGCTGCCCCTAACCCCGCCGACCCCTGTATTATATTTATTCACCCCTAACCTGCCCCCCACAACGTCGCCGCCAGCTACTTACAATAATTAACCCCTAATCTTCCAACCGCAAATCGCCGCCACCTACGTTATCCCTATGTACCCCTAATCTGCTGCCCCTAACACCGCCGACCCCTATATTATATTTATTAACCCCTAATCTGCCCCCCTCAACGTCGCCGACACCTGCCTACACTTATTAACCCCTAATCTGCCGAGCGGACCTGAGCGCTACTATAATAAAGTTATTAACCCCTAATCCGCCTCACTAACCCTATCATAAATAGTATTAACCCCTAATCTGCCCTCCCTAACATCGCCGACACCTAACTTCAATTATTAACCCCTAATCTGCCTACCGGAGCTCACCGCTACTATAATAAATGGATTAACCCCTAAAGCTAAGTCTAACCCTAACACTAACACCCCCCTAAGTTAAATATAATTTTTATCTAACGAAATAAATTAACTCTTATTAAATAACTTATTCCTATTTAAAGCTAAATACTTACCTGTAAAATACATCCTAATATAGCTACAATATAAATTATAATTATATTATAGCTATTTTAGGATTAATATTTATTTTACAGGCAACTTTGTAATTATTTTAACCAGGTACAATAGCTATTAAATAGTTAAGAACTATTTAATAGTTACCTAGTTAAAATAATAACAAATTTACCTGTAAAATAAATCCTAACCTAAGATATAATTAAACCTAACACTACCCTATCAATAAAATAATTAAATAAACTACCTACAATTACCTACAATTAACCTAACACTACACTATCAATAAATTAATTAAACACAATTGCTACAAATAAATACAATTAAATAAACTAGCTAAAGTACAAAAAATAAAAAAGAACTAAGTTACAGAAAATAAAAAAATATTTACAAACATAAGAAAAATATTACAACAATTTTAAACTAATTACACCTACTCTAAGCCCCCTAATAAAATAACAAAGCCCCCCAAAATAAAAAATTCCCTACCCTATTCTAAATTAAAAAAGTTACAAGCTCTTTTACCTTACCAGCCCTGAACAGGGCCCTTTGCGGGGCATGCCCCAAGAATTTCAGCTCTTTTGCCTGTAAAAGAATAAATACAATACCCCCCCCCCCAACATTACAACCCACCACCCACATACCCCTAATCTAACCCAAACCCCCCTTAAATAAACCTAACACTAAGCCCCTGAAGATCTTCCTACCTTGTCTTCACCATCCAGGTATCACCGATCCGTCCTGGCTCCAAGATCTTCATCCAACCCAAGCGGGGGTTGGCGATCCATAATCCGGTGCTCCAAAGTCTTCCTCCTATCCGGCAAGAAGAGGACATCCGGACCGGCAAACATCTTCTCCAAGCGGCATCTTCGATCTTCTTCCATCCGGTGCGGAGCGGGTCCATCTTGAAGCAGGCGACGCGGATCCATCCTCTTCTTCCGATGTCTCCCGACTAATGACGGTTCCTTTAAGGGACGTCATCCAAGATGGCGTCCCTCGAATTCCGATTGGCTGATAGGATTCTATCAGCCAATCGGAATTAAGGTAGGAATTTTCTGATTGGCTGATGGAATCAGCCAATCAGAATCAAGTTCAATCCGATTGGCTGATCCAATCAGCCAATCAGATTGAGCTCGCATTCTATTGGCTGTTCCGATCAGCCAATAGAATGCGAGCTCAATCTGATTGGCTGATGGGATCGGCCAATCGGATTGAACTTGATTCTGATTGGCTGATTCCATCAGCCAATCAGAAAATTCCTACCTTAATTCCGATTGGCTGATAGAATCCTATCAGCCAATCGGAATTCGAGGGACGCCATCTTGGATGACGTCCCTTAAAGGAACCGTCATTAGTCGGGAGACATCGGAAGAAGAGGATGGATCCGCGTCGCCTGCTTCAAGATGGACCCGCTCCGCACCGGATGGAAGAAGATCGAAGATGCCGCTTGGAGAAGATGTTTGCCGGTCCAGATGTCCTCTTCTTGCCGGATAGGAGGAAGACTTTGGAGCACCGGATTATGGATAGCCAACCCCCGCTTGGGTTGGATGAAGATCTTGGAGCCAGGACGGATCGGTGATACCTGGATGGTGAAGACAAGGTAGGAAGATCTTCAGGGGCTTAGTGTTAGGTTTATTTAAGGGGGGTTTGGGTTAGATTAGGGGTATGTGGGTGGTGGGTTGTAATGTTGGGGGGGGGGGGGTATTGTATTTATTCTTTTACAGGCAAAAGAGCTGAAATTCTTGGGGCATGCCCCGCAAAGGGCCCTGTTCAGGGCTGGTAAGGTAAAAGAGCTTGTAACTTTTTTAATTTAGAATAGGGTAGGGAATTTTTTATTTTGGGGGTCTTTGTTATTTTATTAGGGGGCTTAGAGTAGGTGTAATTAGTTTAAAATTGTTGTAATATTTTTCTTATGTTTGTAAATATTTTTTTATTTTCTGTAACTTAGTTCTTTTTTATTTTTTGTACTTTAGCTAGTTTATTTAATTGTATTTATTTGTAGCAATTGTGTTTAATTAATTTATTGATAGTGTAGTGTTAGGTTAATTGTAGGTAATTGTAGGTAGTTTATTTAATTATTTTATTGATAGGGTAGTGTTAGGTTTAATTCTAACTTAGGTTAGGATTTATTTTACAGGTAAATTTGTTATTATTTTAACTAGGTAACTATTAAATAGTTCTTAACTATTTAATAGCTATTGTACCTGGTTAAAATAATTACAAAGTTGCCTGTAAAATAAATATTAATCCTAAAATAGCTATAATATAATTATAATTTATATTGTAGCTATATTAGGATTTATTTTACAGGTAAGTATTTAGCTTTAAATAGAAATAAGTTATTTAATAAGAGTTAATTTATTTCGTTAGATAAAAATTATATTTAACTTAGGGGGGTGTTAGTGTTAGGGTTGGACTTAGCTTTAGGGGTTAATCCATTTATTAGAATAGCGGTGAGCTCCGATCGGAAGTTTAGGGGTTAATAATTGAAGGTAGGTGTCGGCGATGTTAGGGAGGGCAGATTAGGGGTTAATACTATTTATGATAGGGTTAGTGAGGCGGATTAGGGGTTAATAACTTTATTATAGTAGCGCTCAGGTCCGCTCGGCAGATTAGGGGTTAATAAGTGTAGGTAGGTGTCGGCGACGTTGTGGGGGGCAGATTAGGGGTTAATAAATATAACATAGGGGTCGGCGATGTTAGGGCAGCAGATTAGGGGTACATAGGGATAACGTAGGTGGCGGCGTTTTACGGAGCGGCAGGTTAGGGGTTAAAAGTGTAATGCAGGGGTCAGCGATAGCGTGGGCGGCAGATTAGGGGTTAATAAGTGTAAGGTTAGGGGTGTTTAGACTCGGGGTACATGTTAGAGTGTTAGGTGCAGACGTAGGAAGTGTTTCCCCATAGGAAACAATGGGGCTGCGTTAGGAGCTGAACGCTGCTTTTTTGCAGGTGTTAGGTTTTTTTTCAGCTCAAACAGCCCCATTGTTTCCTATGGGAGAATCGTGCACGAGCACGTTTTTGATGCCGGCCGCGTCCGTAAGCAGCTCTGGTATCGAGAGTTGCATTTGCGGTAAAAATGCTCTACGCTCCTTTTTTGGAGCCTAACGCAGCATTTGTTTAAACTCTCGATACCAGAGTTAAATTTATGGTGCGGCCAGAAAAAAACCCGCGGAGCGTTAACAGCCCTTTTACCGCCGAACTCTAAATCTAGGCCTGGGTTAGCAAATAGAGTGTTACTTCTGTGCCTAATTCTGGTCTACAGGGAACCTTCAATAATTTGTTCTATAGTCTAGGGGTCTCTGTAGCTAATAGTACTTGCGTATTTGACTTTCTTGCCCTATTTATCTCTTCAATTTACATTAGACATGTGCAGCTTCGAAAAATTCAGTTCGGTTCGGATCGATTCGAATTCGGAAGAAATTGAATGAATTTGTTTCGGATTCATTCGGTTTCTTTCGGATTCCTGAAAAATTTGGTTCAATTCGGATCGATTCGGTTCGAATCGATTCGGAATTTCGGTCAGTGTTAAGTGGGATGTGCTGTGTATTACACTAGTATACTGTACAATACTAGTGTAATACACGGCCATCCGAATCCATCCGAATCTACCGAAAAAATTCGAATAGATTCGGATTTATTCGGTAGATTCGGTACTACCACAATTCGGAAATTCGATTCGATCCGAATCTCCGAATTCGACAAATTCGTCTGAATTTCGATTCTGACCGAATCGAATCGCACATGTCTAATTTACATTATATATGACTCCCATTGCTCAATGAAACATTATATTATATAGCACTATACTATACATATTATAGTGATACTCTATTCTCCTTTCGATATATTCAAATGTGGGGGGTTCCATTTTCCAGTATTTAGCAATGCTTATTCGCGTCACAGTACAGATCATATTTATTAGTTTGAGGTGTCTCTTCAGGGATCCTTCAGGGGGAAAGTGGAGCAGAGCCTGTTCTGGGGTTAGGATTATCTCTTTCTCTAATATTTTAGTTTTGCTTATTTTTTAATAACGTTGTGCAGATTTTCAGACTCCTAACCAAGCCCCTCAGTGTCAGAAGTAGACACACTTTCCCAGTCTACTGCTGGCTTCTGTTTGTATAATCTTTCTTTTCATATGCAGGGAAGGGGGAGGGGGAGTCTGCTATAAGCCCCTTTCACTGGGTGTGCCTGCTAATCTAATCAACAGTGCTAAACTTAGAGCTTCTAAGTAAGTTTTTAAACAGTTTTATACTGGATTTTTAGATCAGTATCTATGCATACTCTTCTTTATAGTAATATCTATTACATGCAGTTATATGAAAATTGGTGTATACTGTCCCTTTAACCTAGGTAGGTTCATATGCTAATTTCTAATACCCCTGAAGGCCACCTCTTATCTCAGTGCAATCTGACAGTTTTTCATAGTTAGTGCATATAGGTAACATTGTGCTCACTCCTGTGAAGTTATTTATGAATCAGCACTGATTGGCTAACATGCATGTCTGTCAAAAGAACTGAGATAAGGGGGCAGTCTGCAGAGGCTTAGATACTAGGTAATCACAGAGGTAAAAGGTATATTAATATAACTGTGTTGATTATGCAAAACTGGGGAAGGGGTAATAAAGAGATTATCTATCTTTTTGAACAATAACAATTCTGGAGTAGCCTGTCCCTTTAAGATTATATCACTGGCAAAATTAAATGCATTACCACTGTAATTTCAATTCTTGTTATGCTCTGTTATGAATATATTACTGCACATAATACTGACAGAGAACGACATACAGGATTTAAGAATAACAAAAAGAAGAAATAAAGGGAGGAGAATGGGGAGGGTTAGCCGTATTATATACTGCCAATGATATTAACAGGAAAATAAATGACATCTTATAATACAAAGAGAGTAATACACATTTTTAGATGTTTAAATATATAATTGCTCCATTTAGATTTAGCCCAAATACCCAGTTTTAATCCTAGCTACAGATGGTCCAACTTCTGTTTTTAGGTAAAAATTAGGAACTTTCTAATTTTAATTAATAAATTGCTCTTTTTTAGATAATGTTATTATTGCATTATCATTATTATGTTATTTGTTTGTAAAACACTAAGGGGCATATATATCAAGCTCCTATTGGAGCTTGATGCCCTGTGTTTCTGGCGAGCCTGCAGGCTCGCCAGAAACAGCAGTTATGAAGCAGCGGTCACAAAGACCGCTGCTCCATAACCTGTCCGCCTGCTCTGAGCAGGCGGACACACATCGCCGGAAATCAACCCGATCGAGTACGATCGGGTTGATTGGTACACCCCCCTTGTGAGCTGCTGGTGCAATGCTGAATACGGCGAGTGTATTGCTCGCCGTATTCAGCGAGGTATGGCGGACCTGATCCGCACTGTCAGATTAAGGTCCGCCAGACCTTAATAACTAGAGGCCTAAAATCTGAAGCCCTGGGAACATATTAGTAAACAATAACATTGGTTAAAGGTTAAAAATACAGATTTATAAAACGGACTAAACAAATAACCATAAGAAATCATTAGAATAGCCTGGTTCACCATACTAACCACTAAAATAAAATTATTTTGCAGTTAAGTACATGATAACATGTAAAAACATATTTATGCAATGTTTATATTTAATAAATGTTTTAACTATGTATTTATTGTAAATATTTCACATTCCAATGTTCTGCTCTTCACATAGGGGAATATGTTCTATGTATTTGTTAATAGATATTCCTATATATCTGTATATATCTATTCCTTTATATAATAATTTATAAATATAGGTATGGATATATATTGTAACAAAATACCATCATATATATAGAAATATATATTTATGACTAAATAGAACATATTCTGCTATGTGAAGAACATTGGAATGTGAAATATTCATATTTTTATGTTGGGTTAGCGCATTTGAGAATATGCTTTCGGGTTAGCGCGAGAGTGGTGTGTTTTTTCGACTTTTTTCTCCATTGACTTTTATGGGCGAATAGGTTATCACGAATGCGATATTCTAACTTCGGCTTTTTGCGAGTTTCAGGTTAGCACAAGAGCAATAACTTTATACTTTCAACTCATAATATGAGTGCAACCCGATGCACGCAACAAGTTTAATTCTACTGCCATAAGCACCTTAGCAAAAGCACTAACTAGCACTCCACTCAGAATCTAGCTCTAAGTTTGTTAATTGCTGATATAAAACAAGCCCCCACTGGTGCTCTGAGCAGCTGTCATATTTAAAATGCTGAGAGTTATGCTTCACTTGCACGTACAGAGAAAAATATTAGCACTAAAATAGTGATATCTTTTAATAGAATAATTTTTATTAATATATGTATATTGTAAATATGTTTTATTCAGCAATGTGATTAATCTATGTGCATTTCACTTTGGACCGGAATGTCCCTTTAACTCTAACCATAAACTCAGGAAAATGCCCCTATTAAGGATAGTGCAGCCTGTTTATAAAATAATAAATAACTTCTGCAGCTAAGGCTTCAGAAATAGGACGATAATCATTTTAAATATGCAGAATTTAAATGAAACACAATAATGAGAAATTAATTCTAACCTAAAGTGACCCATCATGCTTTTCAAATCAAAAACTTCAGCTATCCAGTTTTTACATTTTACATTTTAATGGAGAAAAATTACTGTGAAAATAACTTTTTTAGTATATCTCTAGTATCTGAAAATAGCTGTCAATCACCTCCTCATAAGATCTTAATCACTGTGATGTGCTTTACCCCTGAACATACATAGGAGCTGATTTATCAACGGTCTGTCCGTCAAGATCCGCTCAGCGGATCATGTCCGACAGACATCGCTGAATGTCTACAGCATACGCTGTCGGCATTTAACATTGCACAAACAGTTCTGGTGAACTGCTTGTGCAATGCTGCCCCCTGCACATTTGTGGCCAATCAGCCACTAGCAGGGGGTGTCAATCAACCCAATCGTATCTGATCGTGCTGATTGCTGCCCGCTGCTCAGAGGCAGTGGACCAGTTAAGGAGCAGCAGTCTTAAGACCGCTGCTTCTTAACTGCTGTTTCTGGCGAGCCTGAAGGGTCGCGAGGAAACAGGGGGATCAGGGGCCATTTGGCCCTTGATAATTTGGCCCCATATTATTTGCCAGTAATGTCACATGTCCACTGCCCCTAGTGTGTCATATGAGAAAAATGCACCAGCCTCCAATATTTCTCAATAAAACTTTTATTAATTACTTTGTGTTTGTGTGTGCATGTGCTAGTGCGCGTGTTTGGAGGTAACACACATGCATAGTGTTTACAAGTTTGTGGCAGATTACGAGTGAAGCACTATTTAGCGCTTTCACTAGAGCGCTAATTGCGCTAGAAGTAAAAATGTATTGTGCTTGCGCTAACCCGACACACACAAACAACATGTATATCTCATATATATAAAACAAAGAACAGAGAGTGCACTCACACCATCACTCACGCTCTCCTGGGTAGGACGCCCCCCACATGGTGACGTCACCACCCAAGGCAACGTGGGTTTCCGGTTTGTACAGACAGTGAATAATAATACAATGCATATACATAAAGAATATTCAAAATCACAGCATGTATCAGGTGTCCCAGTAATCCAACCTATCAGTAAACATATATATGTGTATCCAATATATACATACTACGTAGCAATTTATCAACACGAGGACACAAAAAAACACAGAACCGGCATAGTCATAGAACAGCTTTCCATTACTATGACTACGGGCCCCTCACAATTGGCTGTTCTATGACTATGCCGGTTCCAGTTTTTTATGTGTCCTCGCGTTGATAAATTGCTAATACGTAGTATTTATATATTTGATACACATATATATTTTTACTGATAGGTTGGATTACTAATAGGTTGGATATACGGTATATATATATATACTGTTTGTGTGTGTCAGGTTAGCGCGAGCACAATACATTTTTACTTCTAGCGCAATTAGCGCTCTAGTGAAAGCGCTAAATAGTGCTTCACTCGTAATCTGTCACAAAATTGTAAACACTATGCATGTGTGTATTATTATTCACTATCTGTACAGACCGGAAACCCACGTTGCCTGGGATGGTGATGTCACCATGTGGGTGGTGCCGTACCCAGGAGAGAGTGAGTGATGGTGTGTGTTCATTTATAAGGGTGTTTGGTTTGGGGTAAGTTCTTCTGTATTTTTGTATGTCTGAGGAAGGGGCTAATCCCCCGAAAACGTTCACATCTAGGTAATAAAACATGTGGCAAGTCCTGGTGAGTGCACTCTCTGTTCTTTGTTATGTACCTCCTCTGATGCACCCCGGGCAATTGGATTAGAGTCTGTAGTGCTTGTCTCTTCTGATATATATATATATATCTTTTTTTTATTGCATAAATATGATTTTACATGTTTTCATTTACTTAGTTGCAAAGGGCTCCAATGCACTTCTGTATGTCTATATATGTATACATATGTATTTATGTGTTTATATGTGTATAAATGTCTGTAAATACATATATACACTGATAAATACAGTGAGGGAAAAATTATTTGACCCCCTGCTGATTTTGTATGTTTGCTTGCCCACTGATAAAGAAATGATCAGTCTATAATTTTAATGGTAGGTTTATTTGAACAGTGCGAGACAGAATAACAACAAAAAATCCAGAAAACGCATTTCAAAAAAGTTATAAATTGATTTGCATTTTAATGAGTGAAATAAGTATTTGACCCCTTTGCAAAACATGACTTAGAGGTCAGATGTTTCTTGTAGTTGGCCACCAGGTTTGCACACATTTCAGGAGGGATTTTGTCCCACTCTTCTATGTCATTAAGGTTTTGATGCTGACATTTGGCAACTTGAACCTTCAACTCCCTCCACAGATTTTCTATGGGATTAAGGTCTGGAGACTGGCTAGGCCACTCCAGGACCTTAATGTGCTTCTTCTTAAGCCACTCCTTTGTTGCCTTGGCCGTGTGTTTTGGGTCATTGTCATGCTGGAATACCTATCCACAACCCATTTTCAATTGCCTGGCTGAGGGAAGGAGGTTCTCACCCAAGATTTGATGGTTCATGGCCCGTCCATCATCCCTTTGATGCGGTGAAGTAGTCCTGTCGCCTTAGCAGAAAAACACCCCAAAAGCATAATGTTTCCACCTTCGTGTTTGACGGTGGGGATGGTGTTCTTGGAGTCATAGGCAGCATTCCTCCTCCTCCAAACACGGCGAGTTGAGTTGATGCCAAAGAACTTGATTTTGGTCTCATCTGATCACAACACTTTCACCCAGATCTCCTCTGAATCATTCAGATGTTCATTGGCAAACTTCAGACGGGCCTGTACATGTGCTTTCTTGAGCAGTGGGACCTTGCGGGCACTGCAGGATTTCAGTCCTTCACGGCGTAGTGTGTTACCAATTGTTTTCTTGATGACTATGGTCCCAGCTGCCTTGAAATCATTGACAAGACCCTCCCGTGTAGTTATGGTCTGATTCCTCACTGTTCTCATGATCATTCAAACTCCACAAGGTGAGATCTTGCATAGAGCCCCAGACCAAGGGAGATTGACAGTTATTTTGTGTTTCTTCCATTTGCGAATAATTGCAACAACTGTTGTCACCTTCTCACCAAGCCACCTGGCGATGGTTTTGTAGCCCATTCCAGCCTTGTGTAGGTCTACAATCTTGTCCCTGACATCCTTGGACAGCTCTTTGGTCTTGGCCATGGTGGAGAGTTTGGAATCTGATTGATTAATTATTTCTGTGGACAGGTGTCTTTTATACAGGTAACAAACTGAGATTAGGAGCGCTTCCTTTAAGAGAGTCCTAATCTCAGCTCGTTACTTGTATAAAAGAAACCTGGGAGAAATCTTGCTGATTGATAGAGGATCAAATACTTATTTCACTCATTAAAATGCAAATCAATTTATAACTTTTTGGAAATGCGTTTTTCTGGATTTCTTTTTGTTATTCTGTCTCTCACTGTTCAAATAAACCTACCATTAAAATTATAGACTGATAATTTCTTTGTCAGTGGGCAAATGTACAAAATCAGCAGGGGATCAAATATTTGTTCTCCTCACTATATATAAACAGTCCGTGTGTGGGACCCAGCACTCACTTAACCCCAGAGAGGATGTGTTTCTCAAGAACAATGAAAGATCACTGGGGCATTGTATCTACAGATAAAACTCTACCATTCAACCAGATGGAAGCTCCTATGATAGGTTTCAGAAGGGGGCGTTCTTTGAAGGACCTACTGTTGCATCCAGATTTTAAAGATAGCTACACCAAGAAAACCTGGTTAAATACTTACAAAAATGGTTGCTTCCAGTGTATTGGTTGTACAACCTGTAGGGGTTTGACCCAGAGTACTTTCTTTACACATCCATGGACCAATAAAAATTATCACATTAGGCACAGGGTTGCATGTACCACAAAGTATATTGTATATCTCCTGCATTGTCCGTGTGGCAGGTTTTATATGGGTAAGACCCAGGATGATCTGAGAACGAAAATGGCTAACCACCGTTCTGCTATTTGGACAGCTATTAAAAATGGTGAGTCTGAGCAACTAATGACTAGACATTTTTAAGAAAACAAACATGTAGTTTCAGATCTTATATACATCATTATAGATCATATTCCAATTATGCCGAGGGGTGGTGATAGAGCCAGACGCTTGCTAGAAAGGGAGTCCCAGTGGATTTTCAATCTGGATACATTGTACCCCAAGGGACTGAACACAAATCTGGATTTCCAGTCCTTTTTGTAGCAGGCATATGGCATTATACCTGTTCTTTAGTGTGTAAGATTTTACATTCAAACAATGGCTTTATATTATTCTGTACCTGACACATACAAGTGTTATGGAGGATAGTATTAGTGCGGATATGGACTAAATTGTCATATACCTACAATACAAATTAAATGAAAGGAGAACAATGTGGATCCTGGCCTGATTTTTTGGAGTATACCTCCAGGGTATGATATTGACCCGATAGGCTGAATAGAAAAGTGTCAGTTTATAAAGTGGAGGAGGCTGTTATTAGTGTCTATAAAGTAGGATCACTGATGTAGAATTGAACCATTAAACAGTAATTTGCTTTAAAGTGAATGCCAATTTTGATGCTAAAGTGCCCGGTTTTAAAAAATTTGATTTAAAACAGGGGCACTTTAATTCATCAAAATTTACATTTCACTCCTGTTGAGAAAAAAACTTACCTTTTAATATTGACAGCAGCTCCAGCTTCCTCCGGTCGTTGCAAGCCATTTCTGACGTCAGAAATGATGGATAGGTCATCCTCCAATCACGGCTTCCCCCCCGGGGGAATCAGTGTCTGATTCAATGCCGTGATTGGAGGAAGCCGGATTCCTCATTTTAGACCCAGGAAGAGGCTTTGCGACGGGTGGAGGAAGCTGGAGCTGCTGTGAAGATTAAAAGGTAAGGTTTTTTTTATCAACAGGAGTGAAATGTAAATTTTTATGAATTAAAGTGCCCCTGTTTTTAATAGAATTTTTAAAAACCGGGCACTTTAGCATCAAAATTGACATTCACTTTAAGGGGTAATGTTAACAGCAAAGGATTGTGACTAAGGTTACCACAATGTCAGCATATATGTATTGGGTTGCTATTATTTGGCTTCATGTAATGATGGGTGTTTAACTTTGATTATTTTAGCATTATGTCTCTTTCGGTGCTCCGTATCATCTTCGGCGCATGCACAGTTGCGCTGGAAGGATGCCATGGAGTCCGATGATGCGTTTTACCGGTGGTGGGGAACACATATATATGGGTGAGTAATACTTATGTTATGCTAAGTCATATAACTGCCTGGGTTGCTGGGAACTCTGCAGCTGTCTGTCAGCGTTCAGGGCTGTGGAGTTAACAGTGGCTTAGGATGTGTACCCAGTCGAGTCTGTGAGTGCGGTCCATTCCTGTGTTTTGTATATATATATATACACACATAGATACAAATTTATCTTTAGAGACGTATATGTATATATCTCCTTTTTTTCTTCTAACACCTGAGACCTCATATCTCTGAGCCGTTATAACTTTTGTGTGCAATATTTTTATTTAATCATT
This sequence comes from Bombina bombina, assembly GCF_027579735.1. Taxonomy (NCBI): domain Eukaryota; kingdom Metazoa; phylum Chordata; class Amphibia; order Anura; family Bombinatoridae; genus Bombina; species Bombina bombina. Next base: position 418,841,539 of record NC_069500.1, on the reverse strand, counting down.
TTTATTAGATGGTGTTATTATTATGAGTGTAAGTGTACTTTGTAATGTACTTTTATGTTTCGCGAAACAGTTATCCAGAGCTCTGAAGTCGGGGTAATCATTCCAGCGTAAATTGCGATTACACTCCAGCGATCGCGTTTACTTTCAACTCGTAATATGAGTGCAATTTAATCCGATATTGCTTGCGCATAAACGTTTGCGTTCCACCTGTAATCTGGCACTTTATGAGGTGGTAATTGACAGCTACACTCAAATGGTCCCCTTTGTTATTAAGTATATGGAATTCTTGTTTTTAAAGGTCCTAACTTCCATGACGATGGCAATAACATTTTGTATGTATTGTGCATAACAATAATCTTAAAATGCACTTCTGTTTTGTCTTATTAAGATAATTAACAGAAGTAAATCAGCAATAATGTATGAATGTTTAGTCATTAGTCATTAGCAATACTGTGACACCTCCATGACCTTTTTGTTGGAATTTAATCAATCTGGATTACGGTAACAAGTTAAGTATAGGTTCTTCATGAGAATCTTTTCCCATTTTGCTTGTATAACTTTGTAATGTTTGGGCATATAGATATTGCTTGTAAAAGAGCTATATATTTTATGATATAAACATTAGTATCATAAATATCAAAAGATTCAAAATTTAGGTTTAACAAGGGTAAACTTGTTGCGTATTAACCCATCCATTGCTGGCACATAAAAAGTTAATGGTATTTTTCAGTGTTAGGATAAGCACTATAATGAGATTAAATATCTAAATATTTGCCTGAACAAGTTAAAGGGACATAAATTTTAAAAAATTCAGAAGTAGCACTGCAGACCCAATTAATCTATGTGTTTAACCCCCACAAAGGGGTCACACACATTTTTTGTCTGGTTACCTATATGCACCAATTTATAAATAAAACTAATAGGACATCCTAGTTCACATTAATTCTTATTATACAACTAGATGATGAAGGCATTGTGTGTGCATTTATTTTATATATATATATATATATATATATATATACACACACACACGCAATCTGACACAATCCATAAAATGTTTGTGTCCTGAGGAAATTAGAGGGTGACACACACACCCAGCCTGTGACTGACTCCGGCTCCGGGAGGCACTTAAGCAGTAGCCCGCAGCAGGAGGGAGGCAGCCCTCCCAGCTGTTTGCACACCACATGCCACTCTGACTACCCTTCCCTAAGAAAGGCTGGGCCCCAGAGAGTTGTACATTTCAGTAAATTGTGGGCTCTGTAAAATAATAACAAGCATCTAGGTCTGTGTGCACTCTGCATCACCTCCTTTCAGCATTTAGTAACAAATTAGTTTAAACTGAACACGGCAGATGAGTCTGGATGCAGTTTACAAAATGTAGGCAATAACTTCCTATTAAATTTAATGTGCATGTGCAGTTTTCACATTTTGCAGTCTTATTTCAGATTGAGATGTCACTCCGTTAAAACAATTTCGGCTAGATTTAGAGTTTTGTCGGTAAAGACCCGCGTAGCTAACGCAGCTTTTTTTCCTACCGCTGCTTCCAAACAACGCTGGTATTTAGAGTTGTCTGAGGGGCTGCGTTAGGCTCCAAAAAGGGAGCGTTGAGCCGAATTTAGCTCCACTTCAACCCTCAATACCAGCGTTGCTTACGGTAGCGGTAAGCTGGCAAAACGTGCTCGTGCACGATTCCCCCATAGATAACAATGGGGCCGTTTGGGCTGAAAAAAACCTAACACCTGCAAAAAAGCAGCCTTAAGCTCCCAACGCATCCCCATTGTTTCCTATGGGGAAACACTTTCTAAGTCTGCACCTAACACCCTAACATGAACCCCGAGTCTAAACACCCCTAACCTTACACTTATTAACCCCTAATCTGTTGCCCCCGCTATCGCTGACACCTGCATTACACAATTAACCCCTAATCTGCAGCTCCGGACACCGCCGCCACCTACATTATCCCTATGAACCCCTAATCTGCTGCCCCGGACACCTACATAATATTTATTAACCCCTAATCTGCCCCCCCCACGTCGCCACTCCGGACACCGCCGCCACCTACATTATCCCTATGAACCCCTAATCTGCTGCCCCCGACACCTACATAATATTTATTAACCCCTAATCTGCACCCCCCCCAACGTCGCCGCCACCTAACTTCATTTCTTAACCCCTAATCTGCCGACCGGACCTCGCCGCTACTATAATAAATGTATTAACCCCTAAAGCTAAGTCTAACCCTAACCCCCCCTAAGTTAAATATAATTTTAATCTAACAAAATAAATTAACTCTTATCCTAAAGTATTCCTATTTAAAACTAAATACTTACCTGTAAAATAAACCCTAATATAGCTACACTATAGCGAATAATTATATTGTAGCTATTTTAGGATTTATATTTATTTTACAGGCAACTTTGTATTTATTTTAACTAGGTACAATAGCTATTAAATAGTTATTAGCTATTTAATAGCTACCTAGTTAAAATAATTACAAAATTACCTGTAAAATAAATCCTAACCTAAGTTACAAGTAAACCTAATACTACACTATCATTAAACTAATTAAATAAATTAACTACCAATACCTACAATTAAATACAATTAAATAAACTAAACTAAATTACAAAAAAAACAAACACTAAATTACAGAAAATAAAAAAATATTACAAGACTTTTAAACTAATTACACCTAATCTAAGCCTGTAACAGTCTGTCCCTTTAAGAACTGATTCTGCTTTTAGCCTCATTTTCGTTTCAATATCCTTTATAAGCAATGAAGCCTATAGCTTCATTGCTTGGTATTACCTGGTTGACTCCTGTCAATACTCAGCCCGCATTTATCTTGTGCACTTTATTGTGTTCATCTATTGCCTGCCTACTTTGATGCTTCTGCCTCTGTCAGTTTTACCTCTGACTTTCCATTCTGAGCCAAGTCCTTCAAGCTGCTTTGCTACTCGTTTACCTGGTAATCCTCCAGCACCGTATCACACGGAACTTCCTCTGACGTCACGGGCGGCCGCTCCAACAACTCTCTCTCTCTCTCTCCACGCTGACGCCGAGTTCGTTCAGCCTGCTTACACCGGACCCTGCAGCAGTGTTCTCAGTGAGAACAGCTTCTCTTCCTCTCCAGCTTGACAGTATTTGCCTGCCGCTTCTCCAGCTCCTCTATACCTACAAATTGGTGAGCCTGAACAACTTACTTAAAACTTTACTTATTTGCCATATCAATCTGCTATTACGTCTCACTGCTTACCTGTTTACATTTATGTTTCTGCCATACCTATTCAATCCTTCCAATGAGAAAAGGAATACAAAGGATAACATTAAGCATATGTTATCCCAATCCTTTGCTCAATATATAAAACTTCTTGTAATCATTACAGTTGTTATTCAGACAAACAATGGTATTGATTTAAAGAGACATACACCTTATTTTGGAAGTATAAATTCTAAAAACATTTTATTGAATAATTGTACTTGTTTATATTACAACTTCAGAATATTTAATCGGGTTGTTACAGAAATACCAAGCCAAAAGAAAAGCAGCATAAAGATGGATCCCATGGAACTCTCCAATTATGTTGCAACATTAGATCAAAAAGTAGATCAATTAAATGTTAGTCTTAGAGAGTTACAGGTGGAAAATCAAACACTTAGGAAAATTATACAAGATAGTATAAAACCCACACACTCTCACATTGAGCCAATTAATGAGCCACCTATAAGCCCTCCAGAAAAATTTTCTGGTGATCGCAAACAGTTTAGGCAGTTCCTAAACTCATGTATACTATTTATCACTTTGAAACCTAAAACTTTCACTACTGATAAGATAAAGGTATTAACAGTCATCTCCTACCTCAGAGGTGAACCTAGGGCATGGGCGGATACTCTTTTTGAACGCAATGACCCCTTACTTAACTCCATTGATGATTTCTTTAAAGCTCTCTCTTCCCTGTATGAAGATCCACACAAACAGCTAACAGCTGATAACAAATTAAGATCTCTCAGACAGCAAAAAAGGGCTGTTGAGGATTATATTTCGGAATTTAAAATTTGGCAGCAAGATTCAGGCTGGAATCAGATTTCCCTAAGAAATCAATTTAGGATCGGACTATCAGAGTCTATTAAAGATGAATTCGCCAGAATAGATCTGCCTGAAGATCTAGAACAATTAATGCAGCTTTCAATTAAAATTGATCATAGGCTTAGGGAAAGAAAGTTAGAAAAATCTACCTATGACACACATACTAAACTGACAGAATCTAGAGTTACTTTACACACGCAACGATCTGCTGACGAACCCATGGACATCGGAGTAATCAGAGGACCCCTGTCCCCAGAAGAAAAACTAAGACGAAGGACAAACCATTTGTGTCTTTACTGTGGTTCTAAAGATCATGAGGTCACAGCTTGCTCATCCCTCAAGAAACAGAAAAAGGGTAAGCAAGATATACTCAGTTCAGTAACCCCTACACCTAATACAGAAATAACTAACTGTTTACTCCCTATCTCATTGCAGTGGGATCATCATCTCCTCCACTCTAAAGCAGTCATAGACTCCGGAGCCTTTTCCTGTTACATTGATATTGATTATGTAAAATTAAATAAAATCCCCCTTATTGCAAAAAATAAGCCTGTAATGGTTCGTCTTATTGATGGAAAACAGTTAGAAACAGGACCAATAACACATCATACAGTACCAATTTTGGTGACCACCCACACATCACATAGGGAATACATTACCTTTGATGTCTTGCAGTCTCCAATTTTTCATATAGTGTTAGGGTTACAATGGCTACAAACACATCAACCTACAATTAATTGGACAACTAGTACATTTGATTTTAGTTCAGAATATTGTAGGACGACATGTAATCCACAATTACCACTACTAGCTTTATCAGATTCAAATCTACCCATTGAGTATCATGATCTTAAACAAGTTTTCAGTAAAACATAGGCAGAAAATCTGCCTCCACATCGTCCATATGACTGCCCAATAGATCTTATCCCAGGATCTGATATACCATATCGACATATATTTCCCCTCTCAGAACCAGAATTACAAACTTTGAAAACTTACATAAATGAAAACTTACGAAAAGGTTTCATAAGACCCTCAACCTCTCCAGCAGGAGCAGGTATATTTTTTGTCCGAAACAAAGACCAAACATTACGGCCAATTGTTGACTATAGACAATTAAATAATCGAACAATTAAAGACAGATACCCATTACCTCTGATCCCTGAACTTATTGAGAGGCTTAAGGGGGCAAAGATCTTTACAAAGCTTGATCTAAGAGGGGCCTATAATCTCATCCGAATAAGACCAGGTGATGAGTGGCTAACTGCGTTTCGCACAAGGTATGGACTGTATGAATATACGGTCATGCCTTTTGGGTTATGCAACGCCCCAGCCACTTTTCAGAGATTTATAAACAATATATTCAGGGATCTATTAGACACATCCATGGTAATATATTTAGATGATATTCTAATATATTCTTCCAATCTCCAGGACCACATCAAACATGTCCGTGCAGTTCTACATAGATTACAAGCACACAGTCTCTATGCCAAGCTTGAAAATGTATTTTTCATACACAGAATATTACCTTTTTAGGATATAACATAACCCCAAATGGCATAACAATGGAACCAAATAAAATTCAGGTCATCCTTGATTGGCCTAGACCAAGGAATAAACGGGATATCCAAAAGTTCCTAGGGTTTTCAAACTTTTACCGCAAATTTATAAAGAACTTTGCTGGTATAACTAAACCCCTAACAAATCTCACCAAGGCTAACAATCCTTTTCACTGGACAGAAGAAACTGAACAGGTTTTTCAGCTCTTAAAGACCAGTTTCACTACAGCACCAATTTTAAAATACCCAGATCCCAATCTTCAGTATATATTGGAGGTTGATGCCTCCCAACATGCAATAGGAGCTATTCTATCCCAACGCTCTTCACCAAAAGAACCTATCCATCCAGTAGCTTTTTATTCACGAGTATTAAGTACCTCTGAATTAAGTTATCACGTTGGTGAAAAGGAACTTCTAGCTATGAAGGCAGCCTTGGAGCATTGGAGGCATCTCCTAGAGGGAACAACAATTCCTATTCAGATCTATACTGATCATAGGAATTTACAATACCTAAAGATCCATAAAACCCTCACCTCCAGGCAAGTTCGTTGGAGTCTCTTTTTCTCCAGATTCTCCTATATCATCTCGTACCGACCTGCTTCCAAAAATTCAAAGGCACATATTTTATCAAGACTACCCGAAAAACCCACCAATTTCAGACACCATGGCACTGTAGTTCCAGAAAATTGTATACAGAATTCCCTAGGTATTCTTTATGAACAAGACAAAAGGCTCCAAAAGGAACAACTTCAAGATAAGACATTACCTAAGGATAAGCTAGAAAAACGTAATGATGGTTTATATTATCATTCAAACAGACTATATGTACCCCCATCTCAGAGAAATACCTTACTACAGAGTTTACATGACAATAAACTCTCTGGTCACCCAGGAATACATAAAACGATCGAGTTGGCCAAAAGATCCTACTGGTGGCCAAACATGCAAAAGGACATAAGAACCTACATACAGAGTTGTGAAACTTGCACCACCTCTAAAATAGAGAAACAAAAACCTATAGGCTACCTACTCTCGCTACCAGCTCCAGAAAAACCATGGACTCACATAGCCACAGATTTCATCGTGGAATTACCAATTTCAGATAATAACAAAACGATTATGGTGGTAGTAGACTTATTCACTAAGATGTCGCATTTTATTCCTTACCATAAATTGCCGACATCTTTGGAGACTGCTAAACTACTGATCCAACATGTAGTAAAATTGCATGGTTTACCCCTTTCCATAACTACGGACAGGGGGACACAATTTACGTCTCGACTTTGGAAGGAATTATGTAATGTATTACAAATCGAAAGTAGGTTGAGTACTGCTTACCACCCCCAGTCTAACGGGCAATGTGAAAGAACCAATCAATGGTTAGAAGAATACCTCAGGTGTTATGTCACACAGCATCAGGATGACTGGTCCTCCCTACTCCCATTAGCAGAGTTTGCTCACAATAACTCTTTACACACCTCCATTAAAACTACACCTTTTTTTGCAAACTATGGTTTCCACCCCACTTTCCATATCAACACTCAAATTGACAGTGCCTGTCCGGTCGTAACTGACACAACCAACACCATTGCAGAAACGTTCTCCATTCTTCATGACAACATAAAATCAGCTCAGATTAGACAACAGAGCTACTATAATCTACGGAGACGGCCATCACCCACTTACGTACCTGGTGACTTGGTGTGGCTATCGACGAAACATTTATGATTAACAACCCCTTCTAGGAAGTTGAATAAATTTTATATATCGGTCCATTCTCCATCACTAAAGTGGTTAATAGGAATGCCGTCACTCTTGATTTACCCTCTCAATACAAAATTCACCCAACTTTTCAGGTCAGTTTATTAAAACCTTATACTGCATTGAGAGACTCTAGGACACATTCATCTCAGCAGCCACCACTCGCCCCAGATACTGAATTTGAAGTACAAAGTATTCTTGACTCACGGCTGGTATCGGGGAGATTGCAATATTTAATCCGTTGGAAGGGTTATTCATCAGAAGATGATTCGTGGGAGCCTTCAGCCAACTTGTCAGCACCTCGTCTGGTCTCCCTTTTTCATAGGCGACATCCGGATCGTCCGCGCCCCTGAACCTCGGAGTGGTTCATTTTTGGGGGGCCCTCTGTAACAGTCTGTCCCTTTAAGAACTGATTCTGCTTTTAGCCTCATTTTCGTTTCAATATCCTTTATAAGCAATGAAGCCTATAGCTTCATTGCTTGGTATTACCTGGTTGACTCCTGTCAATACTCAGCCCGCATTTATCCTGTGCACTTTATTGTGTTCATCTATTGCCTGCCTACTTTGATGCTTCTGCCTCTGTCAGTTTTACCTCTGACTTTCCATTCTGAGCCAAGTCCTTCAAGCTGCTTTGCTGCTCGTTTACCTGGTAATCCTCCAGCACCGTATCACACGGAACTTCCTCTGACGTCACGGGCGGCCGCTCCAACAACTCTCTCTCTCTCTCTCCACGCTGACGCCGAGTTCGTTCAGCCTGCTTACACCGGACCCTGCAGCAGTGTTCTCAGTGAGAACAGCTTCTCTTCCTCTCCAGCTTGACAGTATTTGCCTGCCGCTTCTCCAGCTCCTCTATACCTACAAATTGGTGAGCCTGAACAACTTACTTAAAACTTTACTTATTTGCCATATCAATCTGCTATTACGTCTCACTGCTTACCTGTTTACATTTATGTTTCTGCCATACCTATTCAATCCTTCCAATGAGAAAAGGAATACAAAGGATAACATTAAGCATATGTTATCCCAATCCTTTGCTCAATATATAAAACTTCTTGTAATCATTACAGTTGTTATTCAGACAAACAATGGTATTGATTTAAAGAGACATACACCTTATTTTGGAAGTATAAATTCTAAAAACATTTTATTGAATAATTGTACTTGTTTATATTACAACTTCAGAATATTTAATCGGGTTGTTACAAAGCCCCCTAATAAAATAAATAAAAAAAAAATAATAAAAGTCCCTACCCTATTCTACATTACAAAGTAATCAGCTCTTTTACCAGCCCTTAAAAGGGTTTTTGCGGGGCATGCCCCAAAGTAATCAGCTCTTTTGCCTGTAAAAAAAAATACAACCCCCCCAACATTAAAACCCACCACCCACATACCCCTACTCTAACCCACCCAAACCCCCCTTAAATAAACCTAACACTACCCCCCTGAAGATCTCCCTACCTTGAGTCATCTTCACCCAGCCAGGCCGAAGTCTTCATCCAATGGGGCAGAAGAGGACATCCAGACCGGCAGAAGTCTTCATCCTATCCGGGCAGAAGAGGACATCCGGACCAGCAGACATCTTCATCCAAGCGGCATCTTCTATCTTCATCCATCCATCCATCCGGAGCGGAGCCATCTTCTTCCCAGCCAATGCGGATCCATCCTCTTCAACCGACGCCTACTCGCCGAATGAAGGTTCCTTTAAATGACGTCATCCAAGATGGTGTGCTTCGAATTCCGATTGGCTGATAGGATTCTATCAGCCAATCGGAATTAAGGTAGGAAAAATTTGATTGGCTGATTCAATCAGCCAATCAGATTGAGCTCGTATTCTATTGGCTGTTCCGATCAGCCAATAGAATGCGAGCTCAATCTGATTGGCTGATTGGATCAGCCAATTGGATTAAACTTGAATCTGATTGGCTGATTGAATCAGCCAATCAGATTTTTCCTACCTTAATTCCGATTGGCTGATAGAATCCTATCAGCCAATCGGAATTCGAGGGAAGCCATCTTGGATGACGTCATTTAAAGGAACCTTCGATCGGCGAGTAGGCGTCGGTTGAAGAGGATGGATCCGCGTTGGCTGGGAAGAAGATGGCTCCGCTCCGGATGGATGAAGATAGAAGATGCCGCTTGGATGAAGATGTCTGCCGGTCCGGATGTCCTCTTCTGCCCGGATAGGATGAAGACTTCTGCCAGTCTGGATGTCCTCTTCTGCCCCATCGGATGAAGACTTCGGCCCGGCTGGGTGAAGACGACTCAAGGTAGGGAGATCTTCAGGGGGGTAGGTTTATTTAAGGGGGGTTTGGGTTAGAGTAGGGGTATGTGGGTGGTGGGTTTTAATGCTGGGGGGGTTTGTAATTTTTTTTACAGGCAAAAGAGCTGATTACTTTGGGGCATGCCCCGCAAAAAGCCCTTTTAAGGGCTGGTAAAAGAGATGATTACTTTGTAATGTAGAATAGGGTAGGGACTTTTATTATTTCGTTTTTTTTAAATTTTATTAGGGGGCTTAGATTAGGTGTAATTAGTTTAAAATTCTTGTAATATTTTTTAATTTTCTGTAATTTAGTGTTTTTTTTAATTTAGTTTAGTTTATTTAATTGTATTTAATTGTAGGTATTGGTAGTTAATTTATTTAATTAATTTAATGATAGTGTAGTGTTTATTTGTAATTTAGGATTTATTTTCAGGTAATTTTGTAATTATTTTAACTAGGTAGCTATTAAATAGTTAATAACTATTTAATAGCTATTGTACCTAGTTAAAATAAATACAAAGTTGCCTGTAAAATAAATATAAATCCTAAAATAGCTACAATATAATTATTCGTTATATTGTAGCTATATTAGGGTTTATTTTACAGGTAAGTATTTAGTTTTAAATAGGAATACTTTAGTTAATAAGAGTTAATTTATTTCGTTAGATTAAAATTATATTTAATTTAGGGGGGTGTTAGGGTTAGACTTAGCTTTAGGGGTTAATACATTTATTATAGTAGCGGCGAGGTCCGGTCGGCAGATTAGGGATTAATACTTGAAGTTAGGTGGCGGCGACGTTGGGGGGGGGGGCAGATTAGGGGTTAATAAATATTATGTAGGTGTCGGCGACGTTAGGTGCAGCAGATTAGGGGTTCATAGGGATAATGTAGGTGGCGGCGATGTGCGGTCGGCAGATTAGGGGTTAAAAATATTTATTATAGTGGCGGCGATGTGGGGGGACCTCGGTTTAGGGGTACATAGGTAGTTTATGGGTGTTAGTGTACTTTAGAGCACTGTAGTTAAGAGCTTTATATACCGGCGTTAGCCCATAAAGCTCTTAACTACAGCCTTTCCATGGGCGTTAGGAGTCTTATCGCTAGAGGGTCTACCGCTCACTTCAGCCAAGACTCTAAATATCAGCATTAGTAAGATCCTATTGAAAAGATAGGATACGCAATTGGCGTAAGGGGATCTGCGATATGGAAAAGTCGCGGCTTGAAAGTGAGTGGTACACCTTTACCTGGCCGACTCTAAATACCAGCGGGCGGCCAAAAGCAGCGTTAGGACCCCTTAACGCTGCTTTTGACGGCTAACGCAGAACTCTAAATCTAGGTGTTTGAAAGGAATAGAATTTAACATTTGGTGATCAGAGTACATGACCTTCTGAGTCGTCAAGTTCCGACCCCCTTACCACCATCTGTCATCCTCTTTGTTCCCCACCAATAATCCCCCCAATATAATAAAGACACCAGACTTTTTCTTTTGGTATAAATTGGCTGCAGTTACTTTATTAAAAATATATATAAAACCTTTTAAAACAACCATATCAAATAACATATAAATAACCAAGTATTTAAAACTTTATCCTGATAAACCTCCACATCCCTTAAAACTGGCCCAGCAAGCAGTGCTAGTTCACCTTTTATTAATATGGCCGTCATTCCTCTGGACACAACTTAATAGTTGGTGAGCCCGTTAACCAATACGTAACACCTGGCTCTAAGGAACCCCTTGCCCCTAGAAGCCCACCACATGCTCTATCACCCTGTGGAGAAAACTTCACCCCATTTTACTTGGCCATACTCTATTGACAACTGCAAACGAACTAGCACCCCCGCCAGTCAGCTGCGACAAGACTACCTGTAATTTGACCTATAAATATCGGAGGGCGTGTAACCTGATTTAGGTATTTTTATGCAGCTTCTAATGAGACAACAGTACTAAAGTCCTTAACTTGCATATAAATACAGTCCACGTAACATTTAATAACATACAACCTGTCTGGATGTGAGAAACTTGCGGAATACTCGGAACAGCTGCAAGCGGTGCTGTATGCGGCAGTGATCAGACAGGAGTGAGAGGCCGTAGCTGATGATGTAAGCAGCTCTGTGCAAGCAACGGCTTTCTGTCCTGATCCGCTACCTGTGCTGAAAAGGTGAGCACTTACAGAGCCAGGATAATCCTTATCACTAGGTAGCTGAGTACAGAGGTTAGGTGGCTTAGAGTTGAGTCCTAGAGCTGCTCCCTCCGGCTTAGAAAGGCATAGGGGCTTGAATAACTAGTAAAAAGGGCTAGTAGTAATGCAGAGCACAAGTGGCAAGTTACCACATTAATCTAGCAATGAGTGTAGAGTGGGAGGAGCTTAAATAGCAGAACGAATTGCTAGTGAGGTTACTTAAAGTGACAGGTACCTAAAGGCATGTACGAGGAAGGGGACATGACACAGTCTCCCCAGAAGGAAACCTCAGTGAGGTTTCAAGGAGACGGCCTATCCGGATGCCGTCTATGAAAAAGGGAAACCAGTTTGGGTGCAGAGAGGTTGGAAGCAGGTTCCCATTAATCATCCGCATGATCGAAGCCCAGCCAATGAATGAGGTATTCCAGCTGCCCGTTGCGTAGCCTGGAATCCAGGATGCTGTGTATCTCAAATTCAGGGTCATTAGAAGGATCCAGGAGGTCAGGAGTAACGTGAGAAGATGTAGATGAGGAGGAACAGGGCTTGACCAAAGCGACATGGAAAGTTGGATGAATCTTGTAGGAGGGAGGCAGTTGTAAAGTCACAGTAACTGGATTAGGCAGAGCTATAATGGGGAAAGGACCTATGAACAGTTCACCCAATTTCTTAGATGGTACATGTAGTTTCAGGTTCTTTGTAGAGAGACAAACTTTTTGTCCTATTCGATAAGTTGGTTGAGATCTATGGCAGAGATCGTAATACCTTTTATATGTAGCCTGTGCAAGTTTGATGTTATGTTGGATTATGGAGAAGGCTTGTGAGATCTCATTAATATTATCATTTACTTGGGGACAAGAGGACTCAATCCTAGGGAAGTAATGGAAGCGGGGATGTATCCCATAATTGATGAAGAAGGGAGTATGACCAGTGGAGGAGTTAGTTGTGTTGTTGTAGGCAAATTCAGCAAGTGGGAAGTATGAGGACCAAGAATCCTGTTGTTGCGAACAGAAGCAACGAAGGTACTGTTCAAGCCATTGGTTCATTCTCTCCGTTTGCCTGTTGGTCTGTGGATGGTAGGAGGTGAATCAAATGAAAAGATAATCTCCAGCTGTGGTGAGCAAAGTGACTTTTTTTATTTTTCATACAAGGTCAAACACAGCCAAGTTTCGGGCTAACAATAAGCCCTTTTTCAAGCATGCTTGAAAAAGGGCTTATTGTTAGCCCAAAACGTTGCTGTGTTTGACCTTGTATGAAAAATAAAAAAAGTCACTTTGCTCACTACAGCTGGAGATTATCTTTTCATTTGATTTACTTGGGCTTGGTAAGCCCCCTTCGTGCTCTTGTGAGTAGTGGGTGCTGTATCCATTTCTGCTTGTTTTGATGGTAGGAGGTGGTCAGCTTTTGGGTGATATGCAAGCTTTTACAGAGCTCCTTCCAGAACCTGGAGGTGAACTGGTATCCTCTATCAGTGAGTATAGAAGTAGGGAGGCCATGCAGACGAACAACCTCCTTAATAAAGTAGTGCGAAGTTTGGAGCGCAGTGGGAATTGAGGTAGCAGGGATGAAATGTGCCAACTTTGAGAAAATGTCAACCACTACCATTATACAAGTATAGGAGGAGGATTTCGGAAGATCCACAATGAAATCCATTGCAATGTCGGTCGAAGGTTTGCTGGGTACTGGGTAAGGCTGAAGTAGACCTACAGGTTTCATGTGGGAGGATTTGGAGAAAGAACAAAGAGAACAATCAGAGACATAACGGATGACAGCAGATGTAAGGGAAGGCCACCAGAATGAACGCTGAATGAGATCTAAGGTTTTCTGGATACCCAAATGACCTGCGAGGGGGGTGTTGTGGACAGATTGCATGATTGAGGTTCTTAGATCTGGAGGTATGTAAAGTCATTGGTTGTGATAGAACAAGCCATCAGGACCTTTAGAGAGGAGATGCTCTGGTTTGGTAGAGTCCTGTAGTTGACGATTCTTTAAATCGCAGGGATGCACTGTGATTGAAGCAAGTATGTTATGAGGAGGTACCACTGTTGAAGGAAGTGCATTTGTTACAGGTTTACACTGCAAACGAGACAAGGCATCAGCCTTGGCGTTTCTTATACCAGGTCGATATGTGATAACATATTGGAAGCGTGAGAAGTATAAACTCCATCGTAGTTGTCAGGCTGAGAGAGACCTATTTGTTTGCAAATATTGAAGGTTTTTATGGTCTGTAAATATGACAATGGGTAACGAAGTACCCTCCAGAAGATGACGCCAGTGCTCAAAGGAACACTTAATGGCTAGCAGTTCCTTTTCACCCACTGGGTAATTAAGTTCAGCGGGAGTCATAAGTCTGGAGAAGTATGCCACTGGATGAAGAGGATGTTTATAAGATTTGCGTTGTGAAAGTATGGCACCCAAAGCATAATCAGAGGCGTCAACCTCCAGCAGAAACTGAAGGCTAGCATCTGGGAACTGGTGCAGTGGTAAAGCTAGTCTTGAGTAAATCAAAGACATCTTGAGCACGCTGTGTCCAATGGAATTTAGTGTGTAATTTAGTGAGATCAGATAGAGGTTTGGTGATGGCTGCAAAATGGTGTATGAATTTACGATAAAAGTTAACGATAAAAGTTAACGAAACCTAAAAACCTCTGGACATCTTTTTTAGATTTGGGTATGGGCCAGTCACGAATCGCACTAACTTTAGAATCTTCCATATTAATCCCAGTGTCAGTGATGTGGTAGCCTAGAAAGGAGACTTCACTAGTGCGAAAAGAACATTTTTCTAGTTTAGCATAGAGACTATGGCTACATAGATGAGCCAGGACAGATTTGACATGGGATATATGCTGGTCTAGGGTTTGTGAGAAGATTAAAATGTCATCCAAGTAAACCACTACGTAGGTGTCAAGAATATCCCTAAATATATCATTAATAAAGTTTTGAAATGTAGCCGGTGCGTTACATAACCCAAATGGCATAACAGTATACTCGAATAACCAATATCGGGTTCTGAAATCTGTCAGCCATTCATCACCGGCTTAGAGTCGAGTCCTAGAGCTGCTCCCTCCGGCTTAGAAAGGCATAGGGGCTTGAATAACTAGTAAAAAGGGCTAGTAGTAATGCAGAGCACAAGTGGCAAGTTACCACATTAATCTAGTAATGAGTGTAGAGTGGGAGGAGCTTAAATAGCAGAACGAATTGCTAGTGAGGTTACTTAAAGTGACAGGTACCTAAAGGCATGTACGAGGAAAGGGCCATGACAGGGCATGAGGGAGATGCTGACACACTGAATTCTGTTATCAATTGCCTGCCGCTTTTTTTGCTTGACCACTTAAATAGTGCAGCCTCTTTACTCCACCTCTTCACTTTACCCAACCAACCCTGGGGCCTCTTCCTCTCCCAGGTCAATGTCCCCTCCAGCATAGCTATGCTTGCATCCTGGGACATCCTTTATTTTAGATTGTAGTTACATTAAGCAGAAAATATACCAGCTGCATTCTCAGCTTTTGAGGCTTTGTGGTACAGGTTTGCATGAGTGAGTAGAAATTGCTTCTTTTGCCTCTTAACCACCTCAGAGTTTGCACAATAAATTACCCTGACACTCACTAGTTTGTGGTGTTTCACATTTTGACATGCTGTGCTCTTACACAGATGATTGCATGGGGGGGGGGGTGGCGTGGCACAAGAGCTCTAGTTTGCCTTGTGATGCGACATTGCATGTAGCAATTGCAGGTAGACAGGTTCTCTACTTGAGAATGTGTCCTGCAATCCTGATAGATTTTTTTTGGAAGTAACTTAACCTGACGTATCTCTTGCTCTATTTTTTATTAGATAATGGGATCTTGCACATTCTATCACAAACCCATATACCCACTAAAATATTCCCTCCCTACCCATTCCTTATAAAAGTGATATTCTAGTGTAAAAAGTGCATGATTTAATTTGTTAGAGCATATCATTTTCCACTACTAACACTGCAACTCTATAGGTCTGATGATTGAAAGCTATTCGCTCTGACGTCTCATCATTACTGCAAGGTCCCTCAAAGAATTCTAGAAGGGCAAATTGAAATTGAGAGCTGTTGATCTTGCTATGCAGGGTTCTGGATATAAAGGATAGACCAGGGTGGGCTCCAAGGGGGTCTTTGGGGGGCAATGCCCACCCAAATGGAATGCTGTGCCCCCCCCAGGGCAACCGCCTAATTGGAGAGCAGTGATTTAAAAAAACATTTTTTTTTACATTTTAAAAGTGATGGAACTTCCAGGGTCCCAAAGGTCGCATAAACCATTTGCGGCCACCGGACCCTGGAGATCCGCCACTTAGGAGGGCTCAGCAGCACCATTTCCTTTCCCTCTAAGGTGTAGGAAAAAGTGGTACTGGCGCTAATAAGCTAGAGTTTTAAGTCTTATAAAAAGATTAGTATCTATAATGATTTCAATTAATTTTATCAAACCTTATGTTTCAAGTATTGTGATATAGGGTACAGATAAGCTAATAATTCTATATATATAGAACACTAAGGACTAGCTCGAAATAAGCAGATTACAATAGTGTCTAGCTGAAATAAGTGCCTATCTGACCTTAAGCTAATATTGGCTATTATATGAGAAAACAAATTCACTCTCTAAATCGAACAATAGTATTGCAAGATTCAATAAGGGTTAAGTGAAAGTTAAAAATGAGTTTATTTATACAACAAGAGACAATCAATAATGTTAATAAATCTATATAATATACTATATAAAAATAAATAAATAAAATCTGGACGTCCAGTAATCTATCTAATACAGTGTGTATATTTAATAATAAATAAATAAATACTAACAAAAGGAGTTAATCTATATATAAAATCGATACATATACAATTGGTCGAGTAAACACTTTTTGGCCTCCCAGGCAAAACTCGTAATACCGACGCTATTAAAGTTCCATTTAAAAAGGACTTTTTTAAAAGTGCGGTACTGACGTTGCGTGACGGCCAAAAAGGCGTGCGGTACACCTATACCTACAAGACTTGTAATAGCAGCGTTAGGGAAAATGAAGCGTTATGGCCCATACCAATGCTATTTGAGTCATAACGCACAACTCGTAATCTAGCTGTAAGTTAGCTAAGGTAAGTAATTAATTAAAAATTAGATGCCCTAAAGAATAAGAAAAAATTTTTTTGTTGTTTTTTTTTTTTGCTGTAGAATGAACCCTTAAATAAACTGTATATAACCAAGCAGGGATACATTCATTAAAAAGAAATGATGTGGCCAGTATAAATACATTCATTTTCTCCAATCTACTAAACTAAAATTTAAACAATTTGTATGGAAATAAATATAACTCTCTCTCTTCAGACATTAAACAATAATATAATGTGAAATACTTTGTTTGTTATAGTGGCATTTAGCAGTGGCGTGTTTGGGTTTATTGTATGCCCCGAGTAGAGCATGGTTGTCAAACTAGACGGATGGTTTACATTTAATATATTCATATGTTAGTGGTAAATTTGTGAAAAACATGAGTCTACCAAGACAACAAGCAGGACACAGGATGTGAGAAGACTATATAAGGACAGGTGGGGGGTATAGGGGTATAATTTAAAAGTGATGGGGTGCAGTGTTTATAAAAAAGGGTGGGGACAACAGTATGTCAGGGAATGATACAAACATATGGTGGCAACAGAGGAGGTTGAGAAGTTCATTTGATTCAGGGTTTGTCATATTTAAAAAGCCAAATGTTGCAGAGCTCAGATAAAAAGCTAGTTTATAAGTGGCAGTTAGAAACCATGGAAGCATAAAAAAATTTAAATAAAAAAACGGTCCAATGCGTTTCAGCTATTGCCGTAATCATAGATTTATCATACGCCTACAGGGGTTGACGGATGGTTTCTGAAAAGGCAATGCTGAGCTGGCTTATGTGCCAGACTTCAAGGCAGGGGGTTGGGTAAGAGTATGACATATGCTTCTCAATGGTAAATCCTGTTTCTTCCTATTAAATTTTTTAGGGATTTATAAAGATGTTGAGCACTTGGGTTGTGGCAGGTTAAGGATGTGGCTAGGATCCTATTGGAACAATGCAAGCGGAATAAATAAACAAAGGAGTTGATAGTTATCATTTTTATAGGTAGAGAGATAAACAAATCAGGAAGTGCCATTAGGTTGGCAATAGATCATTTATAGGCAAATATGCTCTCAATGAGTCTTGCTAAGAGTGCAAGAAAAAGGTTATGTGGAAGCACCTACAGTCACTGGTTGGTAGCCTGATATTTTCTTGTTGTGCTGGTATATATATGTTTGCTATGGGTTAACATCTGTGCTTATGCATAAGGCAAACCAGACAGTTAACGTTTGTCATATCAGTTATTCCCCATGACTGGCCTAATAATCCAGATAAGAAGAATGGGGTGGATATACATATACACTCAACAAACTGATTACTGAGATGCCCAATGATCGTAAACTTAATCAATATCTATATTTGCCATTAGGCAATTTCAGTAGCTGCTATAGGTGCCTTCAATTAAATTGGACACATCTGGCTTGACAAGTTAAGTCTGATGTTATTTCATACATTATCTGTGCTACTTTTAACACTGCCACCGTATAGGCAGTAAGGGTAAGGTATGTGAATTAGGACATTTGCAGTATTTGTGGTGGGCTGCTTTCAATGACCAATTATGGGCTAGGTTACAAGGGGAACGCTAACATTTGCATGTGAGCGATATTAGAATTTAACACGAATCAGGTTAGCACGGTCGAAGACCTCGCATAAAGGGTTAGGGATAAAAAAAATGTTGCACCAAACACAACAGAAATACATTAGAATAAACTGTTACACTCATATAAACACTATCTGATAATTTTTGTACATAAATATTAATAATTTTTTTATAAGGGTTCATATATATACTGTATATATATATATATATATATATATATATACATATATATCAATATATATGTGTGTGTGTGTGTGTGTTTAAATAGTAATTCCATAATAATATTTTTTTGTCTTTACTGTAAATATTTCACATTCCAATGTTCTTCAAATACAGGAAAACTGTAAAAAAATACATATTTCTATATATAGCTATATATACTATATATATATATATATATGTATATATATACCTGTATATCTATTCCTATAGATATATATTTTACATTAACATTACTAGATATATATATATAGAGAAATATATATTTAAAAATAAAAATTATTATTTTTTTCTGTATGAAGAACATAGAATGTAAAATCTGTGTAATGCACTTCAGGTTTTGTACTTTAGGTCTAACACAGTGTCAGGTTAGCGCACATGCAGAATTAGTTATATTAAGGTGCGCTATTGAAATATTAAATATGACATATTGATAAAAATATGAATAATAAATATGAATTATAATAATTATTAATAAAGATACTGTAAAATATACATATATATTCTACATATTTTTTTTTAGAATATTTTAGTACATCTATAATAATTATTTACATTAATTATTAATATTTTTCAATATTTTATATTTAGTATTAGTGTACTCCTGTTGGAACCTGAAGTTCTTCACGTATCATTTTTTTTTTTAATTTTTATTATTAAATATATATTTCTATATACAGTATATCTGATAATGTTAACGTAAAATATATATTTATACCTATATATCTATATGAATAAATATACTTTTATATATATATATATATATATATATATATATATATATATATATATATATAGAGAGAGAGAGAGAGAGAGAGAGAGAGAGAGAGAGAGAGAGGGAGAGAGAGAATATGCATTTCAAATAAAAATATTATTTTCCTGTATGTCTAAAAACATTGGAATGGGAAATATTTATAACTCTGGTCGAGTTAGCGTGCTATCGATAAGTGTTAGATTTTTTCTTCTATGCTCTCCATTGAAGTCTATGGGGGGAAAAGTTAGCACGGTCGCAATATCTAAAGTCCTGAAGTTAGCTTGCGTGCAAAACTTTTACTTTCAACTTGTAAAAGAAAAGGATGACTTTTATCGGTGTTAACCCTAAAACGGGAGCGTTAAATACCACTCCACTTGTAATCTAGTCATATGTAAGCAAGACAACAGAGTCTAAATTGTGAAACTGATCTTCTTTATGTATGGTGAGTTTTTTTTAGGTTACACTGCAAATCTCTGTGATTATATGAGAACTTAGAGATGACTCTTGCAGTGGTAACTTAACTTTTCTGTCCCTGTTGCTAACAGTGACTGTGGAATTTTATATTATTAGATGCAAGACAGAAAAATATTTTTAATAGATAACTTTGGGGTGCTGCATTTAGTGAACAAAGTGATATTAGTGTCTTTATTTCCAATTATGCTTTCAAGACTTTTGTTTTTCATTGACTGGAGTGGAATATTTGGTTACAGGGCACAAATATTCCAAAGAACGATCTATAGGCTGATGTATAATGTAATCTTCTTCAATGGAACGAAGTTTGACGTCTGGATACAAGGCAGGTTATCTGTGTTTCTGTATGAGTGATTTAATTGTTTAGTAAGTTCTTTATCACTCACATCAGGTAAACAGTATTGTTTGGCCTGATTCATTGGATGCTGTAGGGGATTAGAATACCTGTCAGAGGCATACATTTAGGAATGATTGCACATCGGCCTGCCATTTAAAGTGACACTGGTGAATCAGTGCCTGTTATACAGAGTGAAGTATGTGCTTCATTTATTGAAGTCAGTGTTTTTTATTGGTTGTTTCATGCGAAATTTGGGTTAAAAAGTTTAAATGTATGTAGATCAGTCAGCTGGGAACTATAGTTTTATTTAGATTGATAAGCTGGGCTTTTGCCTATGATGTTACAGTGCTTCACTTGAAACAGATCAGGTGAGGAACCATTAGTTTAGCTTAGGTGTTTTAGGCTACTGGTTACCTCCATAAAGTAATGTTTTTAAAGAAGCCTTACACATAACGCTAGGTCTTCACTCACGCAAACCAAATGTGCTCATTTAGTTTTATTATTCATGTACTAATTTCACTATTTCTATTGTAATACAAGAGGTTAAGTTTTGTTTTGCAAATGTAAATTGTATTGCCATTCAATACTATGGGGCCGAATTATCAAGTTCCGAATGGAGCTTGATGCCCCTGTTTCCGCGCGAGCCTTCAGGCTCTCCGGAAACAGTAGTTATGAAGCAGCAGTCTAAAGATGGCTGCTCCATAACTTGTCCGCTGCCTCTGAGGCTGCGGTCTTCAATTCGCCCGATCCTATACGATCGGGCTGATTGACACCCCCTGCTAGCGGCCGATGCCCGCAAATCTGCAGGGGACGGCATTGCACAAGCAGTTTACAAAAACTGCACTTTAGTAAATCAGCCCCTATATTTTTACCTACACCAGTGGTTCTGTGGGGCATTTTGATGGTTCATGTACCATACAGAGGATAGTCTGAAAATGTTGTCTATTTTCAAGCTAATCTGGTGGCTGATGACCGGAGGATGGTTCTTCCTGGGGGAGCCAATACCTCTGTATGCGTGAATAGCAATCAGAAGTATTTCCTAATACATTTTGACAACAGACATACTGCACCATTACATCTAACAGAGTAGAAAAAATAAAAACAATAACAAAATAGAATATTTTATTCTACACTAGAACATCCCTTTCATTTTCTTATGCATAGCATTTAGACTACTGAGCCTACCTAGGTATACGTTTCAACAAAGGATACAAAGAGAATGAAATACTTTAGATAATAGAAATAAATTGGAAAGTTGTTTAAAATTGCATGATCTGTCTGAATCATGAAAGAAAAAAAAGTTGTTTTTTTTGTCCCTTTAATATTGGGTAATATTTTAGCCGGGTGGTCAGTAAAATAAGTGGGATGGTGCACACATTAAAAAAGTCCTGGGAGAACACTGAGCATGTGCCTATGTGGTGATTATCAGGATATGGATACTCATCATAATTATATTGCACAGCATTCTCATCAGTGTATAGATACTCATCATAATTATATTGCACAGCATTCTCATCAGTGTATAGATACTCACATCATTATATTGCACAGTATTCTCATCAGTGTATAGATACTCACATCATTATATTGCACAGCATTCTCATCAGTGTATAGATGCTCACATCATTATATTGCACAGCATTCTCATCAGTGTATAGATGCTCACATCATTATATTGCACAGTATTCTCATCAGTGTATAGATGCTCACATCATTATATTGCACAGTATTCTCATCAGTGTATAGATGCTCACATCATTATATTGCACAGTATTCTCATCAGTGTATAGATGCTCACATCATTATATTGCACAGCATTCTCATCAGTGTTTAGATACTCACATCATTATATTGCACAGTATTCTCATCAGTGTTTAGATACTCACATCATTATATTGCACATCATTCTCATCAGTGTTTAGATACTCACATCATTATATTGCACATCATTCTCATCAGTGTATAGATACTCACATCATTATTGCAGAGTGATCACTATTAGGGGCAAATTTATCAAGCTCCGTATGGAGCATGATGCTCTGTGATGCTCGCCGGAAACAGAAATTATGAAGTAGAGGTCTAAAGACCGCTGCTCCATAACCTGTCCGCCTACTAGCGGCTAATTGGCTGCGAATCTGCAGGGGGCGGTATTGCACCAGCAGTTCACCAGAACTGCTGGTGCAATGATAAATGCCGAGAGCGTATGCTGTTGGCATTTATCAATGTGCAGCGGACATGATGCGCAATATTGGATCATGCCCGCTCGCACATTAATAAATATTATATTATTAGTATTATAAGTTGAAAGTAAAAAGTTTTACTAACCCTATCCATGCAAAAAGCCGAAGTTACAATATCGCAATTGCATTAACGTATTCCCCCATAGACCTCAATGGAGTGTGAAAAGTGTGGGGGGGGGGAAACTAACACCCTACTTACTGGCAAACCCGATTGCGTTTAACCAAGTATGCTAACCTGACATGAGTTATTAATATTTAAATTATTCATATTTCATATTTCAATGTCCTGCACACAATGTCCTTTGTGAAGAACATTGGAATGTAAAATATTTACAGTAAATACATAGTTAAACACTTTATTAAATGTGAATATTGCATAATATGATTTTATATGTGTTCAGCTACTTGACTGCATAGGGCTCCAATGCACACACACACACAAATATATATATATATATATATATATATATATATATATATATATATATATATAAATATGTATTTATGTGTTCATATGTATGTTACTGTATATTTACTTTACATATTTAACATTCCAATGTTCTTCACTATCTTTAAATGATAATGTTATTTTTATTCTTAAATACTTATTTCTATATATATACTGTATGTGTATATACATATTCCTGCATATATATTCCTATAGCTATATTGGGATAGATATGTATTTTACATGAACAGTATCAATTCAAATATATATATAGAAATATATATTTAATAATATAAGGTACATTATTTTCTATTTGAAGAACAATTTAGATCATAACACTGTTGGATTAGCGCAATGAAAACTTAGTATTCTTAAAGTGCGTTATGGAAATATTACATACTGTATATATATATATATTGAAATATTACATACAAAATATTTGTAAAATTTTTATAAAAAATATTAAACATACTTTAAAATATATAGATATATTCTATGCATTATTTAGACTATTTTACAGTATGTTTAATAATTTTTAATAATTTATAGCTTTTTAAGATATTTTATATGTCAATAGCGCACCTTAACCCCTTAAGGACCAGCGACGTACCCTGTTTGTCACTGGCCTTTTTTTGGGACTTGATTGTTTTATAGCGCAGTCTTGCCACCAGCGTTGAGACTGCTCTATTCCACAGAGCCTGCTGGAGGGAGTGGATTAATAGTGTGTTCTTGCTAGACTTGTGCTATTATGTCCTGAAAAAAACCCTTAACGACCAGTGACATACAGAGTACATTGTGGTCATTAAGGGGTTAAGAATACTTAGTAACTTAAGTTTTCATGTGCATTAAGATCTAAATTGAGAAACACAACGCACAAAATGCATATTTTACAATTCTATGTTCTTCACATAGAAAATAATTAACTTTTTTATTATGAAAAATAAATAAATAAATAATATATATATATATATATATATATACAGTATATATATATATATATATATATATATGATACTGTTCATGTAAAATACATATCTGTACTTATATATCTGTAGCACTGGTCTTCAAACCTGTCATCAGGCCTACCTAACAGGCCACATTTTGAGGATTTCTGAACTGGACCACAGGGGAAATTATCAGCTGATTAGTAAACATGGTTATTTTACCTGCTCTCAACCAAGGAAAACCTGGCCTGTTGGGGAGGGCTGAGGACAGGTTTGAAAAACAGTAATCTATAGGAATAGATATACCGGTATAGGTATATACACAAATTAGAAATATGTATTTAAGAATAAAAATAACATGAATAAAAATAACATCCTGTAATTGAAGAATATTGAAATGGGAAATATTTACAGTTAATATACATTAACACATATAAATACATTTGTTCACACATATAAACAACTCAGTGTTAAAGAGTTGTGAATAAAAAGCCAGGGAGTCTCATTCTATTATGAAGAGTAAAAGCAGGAATGTTTCAGCCCTCTGTGGCACAAGGATTTAGAGTAGGACCAGTCGAATTGGGGCACCTTGGAAGTGGTGACTGGCTAAGCAAAATATGGCCATATTGTATGACTAAGTTCCCAATATTTTTTAAAAAAGAATAGTTGTCTCTTGATGTATATGCAGGCAATTTTTTGCAGCAGTAAAAAATATGTTGTGCTTTTGAAAATGGATGTGCGCTGATACCTCTTTGTTTGTGTAATTACTGGGTCATATTGGCAGCACTCCCAGATGTTGATTTAAACTTTTTGTAAGGTGTGCTAAAAAAACAAATTTTGTATTTGTATATAAACATATATATATATATATATATATATAATTATATATATATATATATATATATATATATATATATATATACATGCATACATATTTGGACATGTGTATGTATCTCTATGTTAAAGCCGTTTGCATGCCTCATAGCTTTGAGCCCTTATAACTTTTTATTGCAGTTTTTTCCCAATAAAGTTTATTAGACAGTGTTATTATGAGTGTTTTATTGTTATTATCAGGTATTTGTAGAGCGCCAACAGATTCCGCAGCGCTGTAAACATAGTCAATATACAGGATAGCTTTTGTAGGGATAAAGTGGGTAGAGGGCCCTGCCGAGAGTTTCACTGTTGTAGTCGGCTCTTATGAAGGCGATCTGCAAACAGCTGGGCTCATAGGCTTACATTCTAAGGGGTTCAAGGGGAAAGCAATGGAGTTAGGAAAGGTTAGTGTTGATTGTATACATCCCTGAATAGTAGAGTTTTTAGGGAGTGCTTGAAGCTGTTAAAACTAGGGGAGAGTCTTATGGAGCGAGGCAGGGAATTCCACAAGATGGGGGCCAGTCTGGAGAAGTCCTGTAAACGGGAATGTGAGGAAGTAACAAGAGAGGAGGAGAGGAGGAAATCCTGAGCAGAGCGAAGGGGACGGGAGGGAGAGTATCTAGAGACAAGTTCTGAGATGTAGGGGGCAGCAGTGCAGTTGAGAGCTTTGTATGTCAGAGCTTTGTATGTGTAGCTGTGCTTTTAAATGTATTTTTGATGTCTGTTGTGCAACTTTTTATTTGAGCGTAACCAGAGCTCTGAAGTTGCGCTAACACAACACAAGTTAAATTAAATTGCGCTCAAGCGAACATGTTTACTTTCAACTTGTAAAACGTGCATGGCAAATCTGATATCCCCTGCTCGCAACTGTTAGCGTGCCACTACTAATCTGGCCCAACATCGGGCCCTTGGAGAGCACAGGGATATGAGATTTGTCTAACTAAAGATCAACTAAGTCCTCAGCTATACAGGATGGTACTGCACATATCATAGAGAGCCACATAGAAACAAATCTATATGAAGCTCAAAAATGATTTAAGAATGAGCTGCACAAAACATCCTCAGCTTTTACAAATCCAGTAATGTATTGGGTGCATTAACTCTAAGAGACAGTCTGATGTTAAACATATATGCAGAATCTAACAAAAGGCAGGATATAGAATAACATAGGGATTATAATTGAGTGTAAAGAAATATGACTCCATTCATGTTCTCCACCTCTTGTACCAGTGTTGACAGAAAGCTCTATGCCTTTGACTAGTACACACATATATCACGCTATTATTATGTGCCTGCTGCACACCACCATGTATTTCTCAATACAGGCACCATTTTGTTGTGTATCAGGTTTAACCCACATAAAATGGTAGCTGGTCTGACACAACTAGATCACATACTAATGCCCACAGACATTGCAGATGTTGTCATGTGACCAGGCTTGGTGGAACAGGAATCCTTTTTGCAGCCAGGAGAAAGGAGCCGTTCACACCTGAAATTCCTTGAAAAGACTGACTCTTGCCATAGTTAAATTCCTGTCTGCTGGTGTTTTGAAAAAAGGTGGGGGAAAAAATCTTAAAGAAGCATCAATGCAAATAAATTGCAAATTAGGTTTCTAAATATTGTTGAAACCTAAAGTATATAACTTTGTATGTTCTACCTCTCTGGCTTCCAAATATTATTATTACAGTTCCTTTTATTATTATTATTATTATTCTTAGCCAGTGAGTAGATGAGAAAATATTACTTTTTGTCATGAAAGAGAATAACATAATTATTGTAGAAGAGATATCTTTAATAGCTAGCCCCCATTTCCCGCCCATTAGTAAACATGTACATATAGGGTTCAGAGGCATCCAGTATTGAACTGGACAGTCAGGTATTTCAACCAGATGGTCAGTGGGCAGCAAAGAACTGGTAATTACAACTAACAACAGAAAATCACTGCTCTATATGTTACTGGCACAAAGGTTTTAAATAATTAATCTTTCTGAGGATTGTAATCATTTTCTAAAATAAAATCTTGCTAGTGAGTATGTTTGTTTTTATTTAATGGGAGATTGAAGAAATCTTAAAGTTATGTTTTTCTTTAAAAAATAAGACAAGTATATATTTTTTGTACTATAATTACAACCAATGACTTTAAAGGGACACTAAACCCACAATGTTTCTTTCATGATTCAGGTAGAGAATACAATTTTAAACAACATGCCAATTTACTTATATTATCTAGTTTCCTTCATTCTTTAGATATCCTTTGTTGAAGAAATAGCAATGCACATGGGTGAGCCAATCACACGAGGCATCTATGTGCAGCCACCAATCAGAAGCTACTGAGCCTATCTAGATATGCTTTTCAGCAAAGGATATCAAGAGAATGAAGCAAATTAGATAATAGAAGTAAATTAGAAAGTTGTTTAAAATGAAATGCTCTTTCTAAATCATGACAGAAAAAATTTGGGTTTCATGTCCCTTTAAGCTGTATTTTGGCAGCCCAGAGGTGGGTGTTCTGTAATTTGTTATGAGCGCCACCCTGTGGTTCTTGCAATGGCTCTGTGAAAGAAGCAAAAGATCACCTAAAATTCCATATAATGTTTTCATGAGGAATTCTCATTATAAGGAGGGGGGATTACAAGCTTTTGGGACACTCAAGCTGCCTGAAACATATTGTAACTGTTTTATTGCTTCTGCCCCCCCAATATAATTTATGCAAAATTAAGCTAATTTGATACTGGTAATAGAATAAAAACTACAGTCTAAATTTGGTAAAGCTCAAGCTCAAAAAACACTGATGTATAAAACAAATCTTCAGGTCTCTGAAACTTTACATTTTTGTAAAACTCCTCTTCAATAGTAATTGTTTCCAGTGTTCCCCACTCTTGAGATGGTACCCGAGTACCTCAATCCAATCCTCTGTCTTCCCTTCATGCACTGCCCTGTAAAAGATTGCCTGGAACAGTCTAGCTGTAGGTGAGATCTCTTCCTCCACCTGACCCCTGTACTCAGACCCATGCTGTGCACCCAAATCAACTCCCATGGTCTCATAAATCCACACCTACTTGCTCACTGGCCAGCCAGCCTCACCCACTCAAATTGTTGGGAGGTACCAATTATATTAACAGAGTAATGCATTTTAAATCTCACCATTTTACACACCTTTCAGTTTCCTCAGAGCTGAGTACACTGTCCTGTCATAAATGTTGAACAATCACTGTAATAAAGAGATTAGGGAATGACTTGTGTGTTTATGTGTGTGCGTGTCTGTGTTTGTGTGTGTGTATGTGTGTGTCTGTGTATTTGTGTGTATGTGTTTGTGTGTGTCTGTGTGTCTATTTATGTGTATGTGTTTATGTGTGTCTGTGTGTATGTGTTTGTGTGTGTATGTGTGCGTCTGTGTGTGTATGAGTGTGTGCATGTGTGTGTGTATGTATGTGTGTGTGTGGGTATGTGTGTGTGCATGTGTGCGTGTATGTATGTGTGTATGTGTGTGTGTGTGTGTATGTGTGTGTGTGTATGTGTGTGTGCGTGTATGTGTGTGCGTGTATGTGCGTGTATGTGTCTGTGTGCGTGTATGTGTTTGTGTATGTGGGTGTATGTGTCTGTGTGTGTATGCGTGTGTATGTGTCTGTGTGTGCGTGTGTGTATGTGTCTGTATGTTTATGTGCGTGTATGTGTCTGTGTGTGTATGCGTGTGTATGTGTCTATGTGTCTGTGTGTGCGTGTGTGTATGTGTCTGTATGTTTATGTGTGTGTATGTGTCTGTGTGTATATGCGTGTGTATGTGTCTGTGTGTGTATGTGTCTGTGCGTGTATGTGTCTGTGTGGGTATGCGTGTGTATGTGTCTGTGTGTGTGTGTGCGTGTATATGTATGTATGTGTGTGCATGTGTGCAGGGCCGTTTCTAGAGAATCTGGCTCCCAGGGCAAAATTCCAAAAGGCACCCCCTCACAGATTCTAAAGTCCCCCTCCTAGACCTTGCATGTCACTCTGTCATTTAGAGGTCAGCTCCAAAGCAGCAGTGCACTACTGGGACCTAGCTGAACACATCTGGTGAGCAAATGACAAGAGACAAATGGGTGCTGCGGCCAACCACCAGTTATCTCCTAGTAGTGCATTGCTGCTGCTAAGGATATGTACATATGCTTTTCAACAATGGATACCAAGAGAACAAGAATAATAGAATTGTCTCACATTTTTTTGCTGTATCCTGAATTATGAAAGTTTAATTTTGACTTTCCTATCCCTATAAATATGTCCTTTTTTAACTACAATGTTTTTTCCAAATATATTGATATAATCTAAAAATATCTTTACATCTTTTACTAATTGCCATTATATTAATACTTTTCTTATATCTATGCATATTTATTTGTTTTATGCAAGTCAATCTCTTTAAATTCTTATCCAAAATGTATCTACAATTCTTTCAATAGACTTTAAAGTTGAACTTTAAGATTTAAGATTTTCTAAAGGATTGCAATATGTCACTGGGTGTATTTGTAACATATTTAGGGGTCTATTACAATTATTTAGAAAAGTTATAACATTTTTTTTTACAAAATACACTATTAAAGAGATTTTTGCACATAAATAATTTGATAAAGAACTGTAATAGCTGTTTATTTTTCAAATATACTATACACACAGGCATTAATAGACAGAGATATGCACTCACAGACAGTAATAGACTGACACCTGCAAACACAGGCAGTAATAGACAGAGACATGCACACACAGACAGTAATAGACTGAGACATGCACTCACAGGCAGTAATAGACTGAGGCATGGAAACACAGGCAGTAATAGACAGAGACATGCACTCACAGACAGTAATAGACTGACACCTGCAAACACAGGCAGTAATAGACAGAGACATGCACTCACAGACAGTAATAGACTGAGACATGCAAACACAGGCAGTAATAGACAGAGACATGCACTCACAGGCAGTAATAGACAGACACGTGCACACACAGACAGTAATAGACAGAGACAAGCAGTCACAGACAGTAATAGACAGAGACATGCACTCACAGGCAGTAATAGACTGAGACATTCACACACAGGCAGTAATAGACAGACATGCACACACAGGCAGTAATAGACAGAGATATGCACACACAGGCAGTAACAGACAAAGACATTCACACACAGACAGTAATAGACAGAGACATGCACACACAGGCAGTAATAGACAGAGACATACACACACAGGCAGGGATAGATAGGCATACACACACACAGGCAGTAATAGACAGAGACATGCACACACAGGCAGTAATAGACAGAGACATGCACACACAGGCAGGGATAGATAGGCATATACACACACACACACACACACACTCAGGCAGTAATAGGCAGATACACACAAACACAGGCAGGGAAACATAGGCATACACATACTCAAGCAGTAATAGCAGACACACACACACAGTCACACAGGCAGGGATAGATAGGCACACACACACACACTCAGGCCGTAATAGCAGACACAAGCACTCACATGTGAGTTTGTGAAAACTTGCCATTGTCATTATGGACTGGAGTAAATGACACATACACATCACTATTAAAGGGACATTATACACTCCTTTTTCTTTGCATAAATGTTTTGTAGATGATCTATTTATATAGCCCATAAAGTTTTTTGGTTTTTTTAAATGTATAGTTTTGCTTCTTTTTAAATAACATTGCTCTGATTTTCAGACTCCTAACCAAGCCCCAAAGTTTTATGAGAATACCGTCAGATACCTACTTCAGCTTGCTCCTGTTTATGTAAAGGGTCTTTTCATATGCAAAAGAATGCGGAGGGGAGGAGTGTCTTATTTCCCACTTGCAGTGGGCTTTCCAACTACCTTTTTCAACAGAGCTAAACTGAGAGCTTCTAAGTAAGTTTTTAAACAGTTTTATACTAGATTTTTATATCAGTATCTGTGCATCTTATTCTTTATAGTAGTGTCTATTAAACATAGAAACATAGAAACATAGAATTTGACGGTAGATAAGAACCAAAAAGGCCCATCAAGTCTACCCATATTACATGTTACTTTTTCCTTAGGATAGCCTTATGCATGTCCCAGGCATTTTTAAATTCCTTTACAGTCTTTGTGTTTACCACCTCAAATGGAAGTTCATTCCATGAATCCACCACCCTTTCTGTAAAAAAATGCTTCCTTAAATTTCTCCTGAATCTGCTACCCTCTAACTTTTATATGAAAATGAGTGTATACTGACCCTTTAACCTTTATTAAACAATAAGTAAATAAATACAAAAAAAGCATAATGTCAAAAAGATTATTTTTTTTATTCAGCAGTCCTTAACAGAAAACCTGTTCTTTAGTATGTGGAAAACCAAGTTTTATAAAGCACCTTTTTGAATTAGCTCAGTAAAACAAAAAATATGTACATATCATTATGTAAAGACCATGTGTAATTTGTCATATGCATTAAAAATCACCTCTTTAGTGACACAGATCAGTGATATAGGAGACTGCTTTCCTCGGGGTGATTCCTCTCCTTTTTACTTTCAGTTTTAGCTCTAACGAGTTATCCGGTCTTAACACGCCCCTACAGTGATCTTGTTGCTCCATTAGTATGATTGACATTCAATGCAGCCAATTAACATAACAGCTTCCTTTCAAATATATATATATATATATATATATATATATATATATATATATATATATATATATATTTATTTATTTATTTAATGTATGTGCTTGTGATCTGTGTATTTTAACATTTGCTATACCAGTAGTTTATCAAGCAAGCACTGCCACTTTAACACAATTTTTTTTAAAGTGCTCCCCACTGCTCCCTAATGCACCCTGGGCCACTGCCCGGTCTGCCCGCCCCCTAGAAATGGCCCTGCGTGTGTTTGTCTGTGGGTGTGTGCGTGTATGTGTCTGTGTAAGTATGCATGTGTCTGTATGCGTGTGTATGTGTCTGTGTCTGTGGGTGTGGGTGTATATTTATCTGTGGGTTTATTTGGCTGCAATTAGCAAAGATATCTGCAATATTTTAAATACCTGCAAGTGTATTTGAGTGTTTTGCAGATCTCTAACCATAAAGTTTGTAAGGAAATAATAAATGACAGAAAGCCCCTGTATTTAGGAAAACAAATTAGGCAGTGCATAATGCATATCATGATTAAGGCGGTTGCAACACCTGTTTTAAATATCATATAATTCTTTTTTTTCCCAACCTGGGAGAGAGTTTTTTTTTTTTGTTTCTTATTTTATCTGTGCTGATGAATTCTTTTCTTGTCAGATTTGTTGAGCTCTGTCTTAGTCCACTAATACAGCTGTGGGAGTCAGTTAAAGGGACACTGAATCCATTTTTTTTTTCTTTCGTGATTCAGATAGAGCATGACATTTTAATCAACTTTCTAATTTACTCCTATTATCAAATTTTCTTTATTCTCTTGGTATCTTTATTTGAAATGCAAGAATGTAAGTTTAGATGCCGGCCCATTTTTGGTGAACAACCTGGGTTGTCCTTGCTGATTGATGGATAAATTCATCCACCAATCAAAAAGTGCTGTCCAGAGTTCCAAGAAAAGTGAACCAAGAAAAAAAGCTTAGATGCCGTCTTTTTCAAATAAAGATAGCAAGAGAACGAAGAAAATTTTATAATAGGAGTAAATTAGAAAGTTGTTTAAAATTGCATGCTCTTTGCAATGCTTAGCACTGTATTGTAATTGATACATGCATATTTACTGTAAATATATTGCTTGTTTCATATCGCATTTTTATAATTCAAAGGGAGGTTTGATAGGGTGTGTGGGGGGCCCTAGAGAGTTACCTCATATCTTATAAAATAATATAGAGATTATTAAACTGATGGATTTACAGTGTGTAGAACTAGGACATATTGTGGGTTCCCTCCCTGGGTCTAACGGCCGGGACTTCGGGTGGGACACAGACAAGAGTCTTACATGGATGAAAGAGTATGTACCAAGCGAGTGGGAGAGACTATAGGCTCTTGCCAATATATATATAAGCACTACAACAAGGTTAATGTTCTCTTAATGTACAATTTTAAAGTGGGAAATGTTGCGTCATTTCAGATAGAGCAAACAAGGGTGATTTCTCACAACATCACAGCTTGAAAGCAAATACATACAAAGAGATCCTCTTCCTAGCCCATATTTAGAGACAGATCTCTTTTATACAGCTATAAATCTATTGTCTACATAGCTATGTTAGTTTAGCATTTTTAGTGTGTCCAGTTCAGACGTACGCAGCATTTTCTCTAAGTTATCTCTGTTTCTCTTGTATTACCTTTTAATGCTGCATTTTCTTCTTTGCTGTGTGTTTGTTTTTTCTTTGTTTGTCTTTTTTGGTTTCATTATTGTATTTCATATTGACCCCTAACACAACTTTAATTTAAATGTTAAGGTCAAAGAGTGGCCTGAATTGTATCATCAGGGGAAGAAATTATAATCCCTATGCTTTATTACACTATCATCTAGGATCCAAGATGGATTCGCAATATAGCCAAGAGGGATGAAAAAAAGAGGACTCTTTAAATATTGAGCGAACATATGTTTATTATACAACACTTGTATTATCCCCAAATGCACATCTTTATGTATGTTTGATATTTGTACTACGCATTTCCTCAATAAAAAATGTAAAATTGCATGCTCTATCTAAATCACGAAAGAAAAATTTTGGGTTCAGTGTCCCTTTAATACAAATGAATCCTGCTGTAAGTAAAGTATATTTTCTGCTTGTTTCACTTTAAATTCAAACAGGTCTTACATAAGTGATGTCTGTAAATGTCAAAGCACAATTTGTAAGTGTTGATGTTTTTGCAATAATCTTTGTAGCATATATGTCAGACTCCTTTTGCCTTTTTTCCTCATCAGAATAATCCCTGATTGCTAATGTTTTCACCTGCTATTTACACCCATATTGGCACTGCATTGCATGCTGTTACAAGTAGTATGTGCACCCTTCAGCAAATTCAGATATGAGAATGAGTCATGGCTCCATGCTTTAAAGGAGCATACAACTCACGTTTTATTTAATCATTTAGATTGAGCATGCAATTCTAATTTACTTCTGTTTTCAAAAAAATTTGTTCTCTTGGTATCTTTTGCTGAAAAAAGCTCAGCAGTGTGCATGTGTCTGGAGCAAATCTGATATAAGAAGTCAATTGGAAACTGGTATAAATAAATTTGCTGGGGTTGCATATCCCTTTAAGTGATGATTCATTCTGAATGAAAAAAAGAAAAACAGCAAAAGAGGCAGAACTATTTAATGGTATTCATTTCCATATTGATTGCTAAAGTCTTAGGTCTATTTTCTATTTTTGTTTAAACTGGTGGTAACTTTAATAGACTTTAAAGGGACAGTCTACACCAGATTTTTTGTTGTTTAAAAAGATAGATAATCCCTTTATTACCCATTCC
Organism: Bombina bombina; assembly: GCF_027579735.1. NCBI lineage: Eukaryota > Metazoa > Chordata > Amphibia > Anura > Bombinatoridae > Bombina > Bombina bombina. The sequence continues at coordinate 418,807,281 of NC_069500.1, read as the reverse complement.
CTAGTTTTGCATAACCAACACAGTTATATAAATACACGTTTTACCTCTGTGATTACCTTGTATCTAAGCCTCTGCAAACTGCCCCCTTATTTCACTTCTTTTGACAGACATACATTTTAGCCAATCAGAGCTGGCTCACTGGAACTCCACGTGCAGGAGCACAGTGTTAGCTATATGACACACATGAACTAACACCCTCTAGTGGTGAAAAACTGTCAAAATGCCCTAAGAGAAGAGGCGGCCTTCAAGGGCTTATAAATTTGCATTTGAACCTCCTAGGTTTAGCTTTCAACTAAGAATACCAAGATAACAAAGCAAAATTGGTGATCAAAGTAAATTGGAAAATTGTTTAAAATTATGTTCTCTATCTGAATCATGAAAGTTTATTTTGGACTAGACTGTCCCTTTAATGGAGATACCACCAGTTTACACAGTTTACAACAGCAAAGGAAACCAGAGGCCCAAATCTAAAAATCTCTCTGGGCTGGTGAGATTCTATAAGAATGCTCAACAGTCCCTCTATTTCCCTGGTAGAATTATATAAAGCCACTTTTTACCCTGTAAACAGGGTGTCTCGCAATGGGAAGTATAATACTGCATTTACGTATAAGGTGATGCAGACATTAGAAAAGTGCACAATGATGATTATAATTTAAAAATCATACAAAACGAATAATTGAATCATTCACACAAAAATACTCAACAATTGTATTGTTAAGATGCTTCAAAAATTGTAACAAAATTGTTCACCAAAAATCCTATGTTATCAAAAACCTAAAACTTGAATGTAAATTACACAGAAATAAATCATATTTAGGGCGATATTTATCAAGCTGTGAACTATGTTGCTTTCGCCGGCATCAATACACTCACCTAGCATAGCGGCCGCGGATCTCAATACGATCTCCATATTTATAAAAAAAGCCATCAAAAACACACGCACCATGTGCGGGGCGATAAGCATCGGACTGTTGTTAACTAACAGTCATTGATGACGCTGCTATTCGTGTTTTTCCCAACTTTATTTATAACATGTCACTAAACACCGCCACTATACTAAAATGTTTAACCCCTATCCTGACGCTCCCTGACATCGCCGCAACCTAAAGAAAGTTATTAATCCCTATCCTGCCGCTCCCCGACATCGCCACAACCTAAATAAATGTATTAACCCCTAAACCTCTGGCTTCCCACATCACCACCACTAACTAAACCTATTAACCCCTAAACCATCAGCACCCCACATCGCAAAAAACAAAATTAAGCTAGTAACCCCTAAACCTAACAACCCCCTTACTTTAAATTAAAATTACAACATCCCTATCTTCAAATAAATTAAAACTTACCTGTAGAATTAAAATAAACTAATTGAAACTATTAATTAACCTACCCTAACTAATATACTACAATTAAATTAAACTACCAATTAAATAAACTAAATTAAATATTAAAAAAACCTAACCCTACTAAAATTATTTAAATATATTATTAAACATTATTAAAAGTACTACATTACAAACAAAACAAACACTAAGTTACAAAAAAAAAAACACACTAAATTACGAAAATGATCAAAAAAATTTTTTTTTACACCTAATCTAATAGCCCTATCAAAATAAAAAGCCCCCTCAAAATAAAAAAAAAAACCCCGTAGCCTACAATAAACTACCAATAGCACTTAAAAGGGCCTTTTGTGGGGCATTCTTCCAAAGATATCAGCTCTTTTACCTGTAAAAAAAAATACAAACACCCCCCCAACAGTAAAACCCACCACTCAACCAACCCCCCAAATAAAAAAACTATCTAAAATAACCTAAGCTACCCATTGCCCTGAAAAAGGGATTTGTATTAGCATTGCCCTTAAAAGGGCATTTAGCTTTTTTACTGCCCAGAACCTAATCTAAAAATAAAACCCACCCAAAAAACCCTTAAAAAAGCCTAACACTAACCCCCGACGATCCACTTACAGTTCTTGAAGTCCCGCTTGAAGGATCCATCCAGCCGGCAAAGTTCTCATTCATGCGGCAAGAAGTCTTCATCCAGACGGCATCTTCTATCTTCATCCAGCCGGCGAAGTCCTCATCCAGGTGGCAAGAAGTCTTCATCCAGACGGCATCTTCTTTCTTCATCCATCCGGCGCAGAGTGGGTCCATCCTGAAGACACCCGGCGCGGAGCATCCTCTTCATACGGTCGCCGCCGTACACTGGAACTTGAATGCAAGTGACGCAATCCAAGATGGCGTCCCTTGCATTCCTATTGGCTGAAAGATTTCAATCAGCCAATAGGAATTAGAGCTGCTAAAATCCTATTGACTGTTCCAATCAGCTAATAGCATTGAGCTCTCATCCTATTGTCTGTTCCAATCAGCCAATATGATTGAGCTCTCATTCTATTGGCTGATTGGAACAGCCAATAGGATGAGAGCTCAATCATATTGGCTGATTGAAACAGCCAATAGGATTTTAGCAGCTCTAATTCCTATTGGCTGATTGAAATCTTTCAGCCAATAGGAATGCAAGGGACGCCATTTTGGATTGCGGCGGCGGCCGTATGAAGAGGATGCTCAGCGCCGGATGTTTTCAGGATGGACCCGCTCCGCGCCGGATAGATAAAGATAGAAGATGCCGTCTGGTTGAAGACTTCTTACCGCCTGGATAAGGACTTTGCCGGCTAAAATAAGGTAGAAGATGCCGTCTGGATAAAGACTTCTTGCCGCATGGATGAGGACTTCACCGGCTGGATGGATCCTTCAAGCGGGACTTCAAGAACTGTAAGTGGATCGTTAGGGGTTAGTGTTAGGTTTTTTTAAGGGTTTTTTGGGTGGGTTTTATTTTTAGATTAGTGTCTGGGCAGTAAAAGAGCTAAATGACCTTTTAAGGGCAATGCCCATACAAATACCCTTTTCAGGGCAATGGGTAGCCTAGGTTATTTTAGATAGTTTTTTTATTTGGGGGGGTTGGTTGGGTGGTTGGTTTTACTGTTGGGGGGTGTTTGTATTTTTTTACAGGTAAAAGAGCTGATATCTTTGGGGCAATGCCCCACAAAAGGCCCTTTTAAGGGCCACTGGTAGTTTAATGTAGGCTAGGGGTTTTTATTTGGGGGGGGGTTATTTTGATAGGGCTATTAGATTAGGTGTAAAAAAAAATATTTTTGATAATTTGTTTTTTTTCTCTCGTAATTTAGTGTTTGTTTTTTTTGTAACTTAGTGTTTGTTTTTTTTGTAACTTAGTGGTTTTTTTTGTAATGTAGTACTTTTAATAATGTTTAATAGTATATTTAAATAATTTTAGTAGGGTTAGGTTTTTTTTGTTTTTTTTTTAAATAATTTATATTGAGGCATAAAATGCTGAATAACATATAAAAGACATTAAAATACAAAAGCCATAACAATCGCTACATCTGCAGTTAAGATCCAATCTGTTACATAGCGAAAATAATAACGTGTTAAAAATAAACCTCCTGTTTTGCATTTTTTTCTTTCCTTTCCCTTTTTTTTCTCTTCTTCTTTTTCCCTCTTTTTGTTGCCTATAAACTTACACCGTACCATTATATAGTAAAGTCCTGTAGAGAATATATCCAAGTCACTTGACCTTGCTACCTAGTCCTTTAATTTGTATGGTTAATTTGGACTCTATGGACATGACTAAAGCAAGGTAGACTACTGACAGGACAGGTCCAATAGCTTCATAGACACAGATTGTTCGCTTTCTTCCTAGATTATAAATCGTCTGAGCCTGTCCATGGAGATTTATGTCCCGTACATGAGCCAAACAAACACAAACTGGCCCAGCATCCAAAGACATGCCCATACCTTGACATAGATTCATGTAACATAAATACTTGAGAATAATGTTCAGTCGGCATGTAGAAAGTAAAGAACGGATAATTATATAGGAAGGTGACAGTATCAATATCCTTGACAGTGGAGTAGTACAAGTATATACTTTTTCCTTATAATAAAACATGAAATAACCACCAACAATAATATACAATGCTTTGTGAGGGAGAATTAGTGGCATAAATATTTCTACCCTGCATCCCTTAGCTATAAAAAGCCACAAATTAAACTTAGAGTTAGGATTGGATGAGGGATAGTACATATAACAACCAACATCATTAAATATAGTATAAGGGACATATTGGTAGATTACGGGAGATAGTGGGAAAAACCTAAAATATAAAACCCAGAGAATCCTCACACCGAATAAGTGTTAGGTGACATGGAGGAAAGGAAAGGGGTATTGGAGGAGAAGGGAGGGGGAAAAAAAAGGAGGGGAGTATTAGGCCAATGTCAGGGTGCCAGGAATCAGACTGAGATGAGAAGTGCAAAAATAAACACACCTTTATTAATAGCAAAAAATAATAAAAAGTCCACAAGTCAAATAACAAGCCAGGAGTCAAAACCAGAGCTGGTAGTCAGACGAGCAGACTCAGGAGCCAAAGCGAATAGTCAGACGAGCCGGAATCAGGAACAAGGAAAACAGCAGAGTCAGGAACAAGCCAGTAATCAGGAACCAGGAAGGACGTCAGGCAGCCAGGTAATACACAGGAACTCTCACAAAGAGGTCTGAGACAACGCAAAGGCAAAGCATACTGAACAGAGGCCCTTTAAATAATAAGTGAATTACATCACAATTCTGAGACTGCATCCTGTCTCACACGGATGATGCACACCAGTCTGGCCATAAAAGGAAGTGCAGGAAATGCGCAGCATCCCCCACAATGCACCATAGTCAGCAAGAGAGGTAAGTAAAATGGCTGCCAGCAGCACATGGCAAACAAACAGGAAAAAAACCCTGACAGTACCCTCCCCCACGGGAGGACAAAAGGGTTGTTGGGGAAACGAACATGGAAAGCACGGAGGAGGGCGGGAGCATGAACATCAGAGGAGGGAACCCAAGAACGCTCCTCCGGACCGTAGCCCCTCCAGTGAACCAAATACTGTACATGGCCCCTTGACATACAAGAGTCAATAATGCTGCTGACCTCATACTCCTCATGGTTGTCAACAAAGATAGGGGACGAGGCAACACAGTGGTAAACCGATTACAAACCAATGGTTTCAAGAGGGAGACATGAAAAACATTGGAGATGCGCATAGCAGGAGGAAGGTCAAGAGCGTAGGCCACAGGATTAACCCGTCGGAGTATTCAAAAAGGACCAACATAACGGGGAGCCAATTTATTAGAAGGCACACGAAGGTTCAAGTTGCGGGGACCACGACAAAATTTCGGACCTGCGCCAGTCGAGACTGGGATTGTGCTTTTGGAGCCAGGGATAACCCAGAACAACAGGAAAATGCGGAGAGTTTATCACCTAAAACTGGAGGGTTTCAAAATGGAGAGCCCCAACAGCCATGGACAAAGGAGCAGTTTCGTTAGTAACGAGTGGGGCCTGCCATCAGTGGCCTCAATAGCAAGCGGAACGGACTGAGGCAAAACAGGAATGGAGTGCTTTGATACAAAAGCACTGTCAATAATATAGCCCACAGCACCGGAGTCAACAAGAGCCTGAGTGACTATGGAGGAGTCCACCTAGGAAAGGACAACCGTGACCAAAGGTTTCTCCTTAAGCAGTTCCGGAGACGAGGATAAACCACCCAAGGTCTGCCCCCGACAGGACCTTAGGTGTGAGCATTTCCCGGCCGTGTAGGACAAGACTTCAAAAGGTGGCCCTGTAACCCACAATAGAGGAAGAGCCCCTCACTCCTCCTAAAGGCCCTCTCCGCCGCGGAGAGACGCGTGAATCCCAACTGCATCGGCTCAGCAGTACCTGGTGACTCGGGACCAGGAGGCATTGGAGGAGAGGGAGGCATGGGTGGGAACGAACACGTAGGAGACAACGGAACAGGAGGCTTCCGCAAGCGCTCCTTGAAAGAGGGCCTCTCTCTGAGTCTGATGTCAATTAGGATAAAAAAAAGACACCAATGCCTCGAGATCCTCTGGTAAATCTCTGGCAGCAACTTTGTCTTTAATCGCATCAGAGAGCCCATGAAAGAAGGCGGCAACAAGGGCTTCATTGTTCCAACCTACCTCTGCGGCAAGCGTACGGAACTCAATAGCATACTGAGCAACAGATCTTGTACCTTGCTGAATGGACATGAGTCGTTTAGCAGCAGAGGAGGAGCGAGCTGGAACATCAAATACCCTTCGAAAGGAGGCCACAAATTCAGGGTAATTTGAAATCACAGGTTTATTAGTCTCCCACAAGGGATTAGCCCAGGCAAGAACTGTGTCAGAGAGTAACAAGATGAGAAATCCCACCATAGCTCTGTCAGAGGGAAACGCCTGAGGTAACATCTCAAATTATATGCCCACCTGGTTCAAAAACCCTCTGCACTGAATAGGATCGCCTCCATATCGCTGAGTGTCAGGGTTTTTACCTGTTTTGTTTGCCATGTGCTGCTGACAGCCATTTTACTCACCTCTCTTGCAGACTATGGTGCATTGTGGGGGATGTTGCTCATTTCCTGCACTTCCTTTTATGGCCAGACTGGTGTGCATCATCCATGTGAGACAGGATGCAGTCTTAGAATTGTGATGTCATCACTTATTATTTAAAGGGCCTCTGTTCAGTATGCTTTGCCTTTGCATTGTCTCAGACCTGTTTGTGAGAGCTCCTGTATATTACCTGGCTATCTGACGTCCCTCCTGGTTCCTGATCCCTGGCTTGTTCCTGACTCTGCTGTTTTCCTTGTTCCTGATTCCGGCTCGTCTGACTACTCGCTTTGGCTCCTGACTCGGCTCGTCTGACTACCAGCTCTGGTTTTTTATTCCTGGCTTGTTATTTGACTTTTGGACTTTTTATAATTTTTTGCTATTAATAAAGGTGTGATTATTTTTGCACTTCTCGTCTCAGTCTGATTCCTGGCACCCTGACATTACGCAAAGGCCATGAATCCTGATGGTGCTGATAATCCACCTTTACCTGCCATAATTTCCAGGATGGATGAACAGGATCACCGCTTTGATCAATTTGCACTAGCTCTGACTCGCACTGCACATTTGGACCAAAATGTCCCGCAAGTTATGGCTGCTCCTGTTTCTGCTGCTGCACCTAGTCCTACCAGGAGCATGTCCGGTTTTGCACTTCTACCTCAGCGATATGGAGGTGATCCTAATCAGTGCAGAGGGTTTTTGAACCAGGTGGGCATTTACTTTGAGATGTTACCTCAGGCGTTTCCCTCTGACAGAGCTCGTTACTCTCTGACACAGCTCTTGCCTGGGCTAATCCCTTGTGGGAGACTAATAAACCTGTGATTTCAAATTACCCTGAATTTGTGGCCTCCTTTTGAAGGGTATTTGATGTTCCGGCTCGCTCCTCCTCTGCTGCTAAACGACTCATGTCCATTCAGCAAGGTACAAGATCTGTTGCTCAGTATGCCATTGAGTTCCGTACACTTGCCGCAGAGGTAGGTTGGAACAATGAAGCCCTTGTTGCCGCCTTCTTTCATGGGCTCTGTGATGCGATTAAAGACGAAGTTGCTGCCAGAGATTTACCAGAGGATCTTGAGGCATTGGTGTCTTTTTTTATCCTAATTGACATCAGACTAAGTGAGAGGCCCTCTTTCAAGGAGCCCTTGCGGAAGCCTCCTGTTCCGTTGTCTCCTACGTGTTCGTTCCCACCCATGCCTCCTTCTCCTCCCATGCCTCCTTGTCCCGAGTCACCAGGTACTGCTGAACCGATGCAGTTGGGATTCATGCATCTCTCCGCAGCGGAGAGGGCCTTTATGAGGAGGGAGGGGCTCTGCCTCTATTGTGGGTTACAGGGCCACCTTTTGAAGTCTTGTCCTACACGGCCGGGAAACGCTCACACCTAAGGTCCTATCAGGGGCAGACCTTGGGTGGTTTATCCTCGTCCCCGGAACCACTAAAGGAGAAACCTTTGGTCACTGTTGTCCTTTTCTGGGTGGACTCCTCCATAGTCACCCAGGCTCTTGTTGACTCCTGTGCTGTGGGCTATTTCATTAACAGTGCTTTTGTATCAAAACACTCCATTCCTGTTTTGCCTCGGTCCGTTACGCTTGCTATTGAGGCCATTGATGGCAGGCCCCTTCAGCCCGCACTCGTTACTCACGAAACTGCCCCGTTATCCATGGCTGTTGGGGCTCTCCATTTTGAAACCCTCCAGTTCAAGGTGATAAACTCTCCGCATTTTCCGGTTGTTCTGGGTTATCCCTGGCTCCAAAAGCACAATCCCAGTCTTGATTGGCGCAGGTCCAAAATTTTGTTGTGGTCTCCGCAATGTATTTCCACTTGTCATCGGAAACCAGTTAAAGTCTTGTGCACTTCTTCAGTATCTCAATTGCCAGAGGAGTACCGAGAGTTCCTAGATGTTTTTGACAAGGTGCGTGCCGATACGTTGCCTCCTCACCGGTCTTACGATTGTGCCATAGACCTGCAAACCGGAGCCATTCCTCTTCGGGGCCGGGTTTACCCTCTGTCTTTTGCGGAGAATTGTGCTATGGAGGAGTATGTTGCCGATGCTCTGTCGCGGGGGATCATCCGCAAATCCTGCTCTCCTGCAGGGGCTGGCTTCTTCTTTGTGAAGAAAAAGGGTGGCAAGTTAAGACCATGCATCGATAATAGGAGTCTTAATCGTCTTACCATTAAGAATGCTTACCCTATTCCGCTCATTACGGAACTCTTTGACCGCCTCAAGGGAGCTATGGTCTTTTCTAAACTTGATTTGAGAGGAGCGTACAATCTCGTCAGAATCAAGGAGGGCCACGAATGGAAAACAGCATTTAACACCAGGAGCGGGCATTATGAGTATCTTGTAATGCCCTTTGGCCTATGTAATGCTCTTGCTGTTTTCCAGGAATTTATAAATGATGTCCTACGAGATATGTTGTAACAGTGTGTTGTGGTGTACTTAGACGACATCCTCATACACTCACCCACACTTGCGGCTCATCGTTCTGATGTTACACGGGTTCTTCAGAGACTACGTGAGAACGGCCTGTTTTGTAAACTCGAGAAGTGTGAGTTCCATCAGACTCAAGTAACCTTCCTAGGTTATGTTATCTCTGTTGCAGGGTTATCCATGGATCCTGACAAGTTATCTGCAGTTCTGCAGTGGCCTCGCCCAGTTGGTCTTCGGTCTATTCAACGTTTTTTGGGGTTCGCCAATTACTATAGAAAGTTTATTAAAAACTTTTCTTCCTTGGTCAAACCTATCACAGACATGACCCGTAAAGAGAATGATCCACTCCATTGGTCACCTACTGCTATTAAGGCCTTTGATAGTCTTAAGAATGCCTTTGCTGTCGCTCCAGTTCTGGCTCATCCTAACCCTGTCCTGCCTTTCGTTCTTGAGGTCAATGCGCCTGAGACTGGAGTAGGTGCCCTCTTGTCTCAACGTCCTACGCCTGACGGTTCCTTGCATCCGTGTGGTTTCTTCTCTAAGAAATTGTCTCCAGCGGAGAGCAATTATGAAATTGGCAACAGGGAATTACTGGCTATAATTTTGGCACTCAAGGAATGGAGGCATCTTCTCGAGAGTACTAGCGTGCCAGTGGTCATTCTTACTGACCACAAGAATTTAACTTATCTTTCTGAAGCAAAATGTTTGTCACCCCGACAGGCCAGATGGGCGCTATTTTTGACACGGTTTAATTTTGTGGTCTTCTACCTGCCTGGTAGTAAGAATGTTAGGGCTGATGCCCTCTCTCGACAATTTTCGCCTCTGTCAAAGGAGGAGTCTGTACCTACTCCAGTTATACCTCCTGACCATATTTTGGCTACCATACGTACTAATTTGACTTCTCCCATGGGGGAGGAGATCCTGGCTGCATAAACCATTGCACCTCCTGAGAGAAGTGTTTTGTTCCTTAGAATCTTCGAACTAAACTTTTGCACACTTACCACTATCCTAAAGCCGCAGGTCACCCAGGCAAGCACCAAATGATTTGGTCTGTCACTCGACAATTCTGGTGACCAGGTCTTCGTTCTGATGTTGCTGCGTATGTTGCTTCCTGCTCAGTTTGTGCACAGAATAAGACTCCTCAACGTCTTCCTGTGGGTCTTCTTCAACCTATTGCTAATGGTGAGCGTCCTTGGACCCATCTTTCCATGGACTTCATTGTCAAGCTCCCTGTTTCCAATGGCAATACTGTTATCCTTATGGTGGTTGACCGTTTTTCTAAAATGTCACATTGCATTCCCTTGAAGAAGTTACCTACCGCTCAGGAGCTTGCTTCAATTTTTGCCTGGGAGGTCTTCCGTTTACATGGGTTACCCAAGGAGATAGTGTCGGACCGGGGTAGCCAGTTTGTCTCCAGATTTTGCCATTCCTTTTGTGCTCAAATGGGGATCCAGCTTTCCTTCTCCTCGGCATATCACCCTCAATCCAATGGGGCTGCGGAATGGTCTAATCAAGCTCTGGAACAGTTCCTCCGTTGCTATTTCTCAGATCACCACAATAATTGGTCTGAACTGTTACCTTGGGCTGAGTTTGCTCGTAATAGTGCTATTAATGCTTCCTTCAAGTTATCCCCATTCATGGCAAATTATGGGTTTCAACCATCCTTGTTGCCCGATTCATTCATATCTCAGGGTATTCCGGCTTTGGAGGAGCATCTCCGGCAACTCTGTTCCATGTGGGTGCAGATTCAGGATTGCCTTCATCGTTCTATGCAGTGCCAAAAGTTCCAGGCTGCTCGTAGGCGTCTGCCCGCGCCTTCCTACCAGGTTGGTGAGAGAGTTTGGCTGTCCTCCCGCAACTTGAACCTTCGTGTGCCTTCCAATAAACTGGCTCCCCGTTATGTTGGTCCTTTTCGAATACTCCGACGGGTCAATCCTGTGGCTTACGCTCTTGACCTTCCTCCTGCAATGCGCATCTCCAATGTTTTTCATGTCTCCCTCTTGAAACCATTGGTTTGTAATCAGTTTACCACTGTGTTGCCTCGTCCCTGTCCTATCTTTGTTGACAACCATGAGGAGTATGAGGTTAGCAGCATTATTGACTCTTGTATGTCAAGGGGCCGTGTACAGTATTTGGTACACTGGAGGGGCTACGGTCCGGAGGAGCGTTCATGGGTTCCCTCCTCTGATGTTCATGCTCCCGCCCTCCTCCGTACCTTCCATGCCCGTTTCCCCAATAAGCCTTTTGTCCTCCCGTGGGGGAGGGGTCATTGAGGGGAGGGTACTGTCAGGTTTTTTACCTGTTTTGTTTGCCATGTGCTGCTGGCAGCCATTTTACTCACCTCTCTTGCAGACTATGGTGCATTGTGGGGGATGCTGCTCATTTCCTGCACTTCCTTTTATGACCAGACTGGTGTGCATCATCCATGTGAGACAGGATGCAGTCTCAGAAGTGTGATGTCATCACTTATTATTTAAAGGGCCTCTGTTCAGTATGCTTTGCCTTTGCGTTGTCTCAGACCTGTTTGTTTGAGCTCCTGTATATTACCTGGCTATCTGACGTCCCTCCTGGTTCCTGATCCCTGGCTTGTTCCTGACTCTGCTGTTTTCCTTGTTCCTGATTGCGGCTCGTCTGACTACTCGCTTTGGCTCCTGACTCGGCTCGTCTGAGTACCAGCTCTGGTTTTTGATTCATGGCTTGTTATTTGACTTGTGGACTTTTTATTATTTTTTGCTATTAATAAAGGTGTGATTATTTTTGCACTTCTAGTCTGATTCCTGGCACCCTGACACTGAGGTAGAGGTGCAGAACTGGACATGCTCCTGGTAGGCATAGGTGCAGCAGCGGAAACAGGAGCACCCATAACTTGCGGGACACTTTGGTCCAAATGTGCAGTGCGAGTCAGCAGGGTTTGCAGGGCTAGTGCAAATTGATCCAAGTGGTGATCCTGTATATCCATCCTGGAAATGATGGCAGGTAAAGGTGGATTATTAGCACCATCAGGAATCATGGCCTTTGCATAATGTCAGGGTGCCAGGAATCAGACTGAGACGAGAAGTGCAAAAATAAACACACCTTTATTAATAGCAAAAATAATAAAAAGTCCACAAGTCAAATAACAAGCCAGGAGTCAAAACCAGAGCTGGTAGTCAGACGAGCAGAGTCAGGAGCCAAAGCAAATAGTCAGACGAGCCGGAATCAGGAACAAGGAAAACAGCAGAGTCAGGAACAAGCCAGGGATCAGGAACCAGGAAGGACGTCAGGCAGCCAGGTAATACACAGGAACTCTCACAAACAGGTCTGAGACAACGCAAAGGCAAAGCATACTGAACAGAGGCCCTTTAAATAATAAGTGATGACATCACAATTCTGAGACTGCATCCTGTCTCACACGGATGATGCACACCAGTCTGACCATAAAAGGAAGTGCAGCAAATGAGCAGCATCCCCCACAATGCACCATAGTCAGCAAGAGAGGTAAGTAAAATGGCTGCCAGCAGCACATGGCAAGCAAACAGGGAAAAACCCTGACAGCCAATGAGGGCATCAGTGGGAAAAGTATCTAATAGCCCAGGGGTGTCCAAACTTTTTTCGAAGAGTGCCAGATTTGATGAAGTGAACATGTGCGAGGGCCGACCATTTTGCCTGAAATTTTTAAACCATTTAAATTAAATGCAAATTAACTATTTTATGCAAAGTTTATTGAAAACGGCATACTTTTCATTTTGCGACTTGGATGACAAATCTAAACAGGTGTTAAATCACTCTGCCTTTAATATAAAAAAATCAGGAAGCTGAAATATGTCAGGAACATTGTAAAGTACATTACACAAAGTAATAAAGGTTGTCTGTCAACTTTTAAAGGGATAGTATAGTGAAAATTAAACTTTTATGATTCAGATAGATGCAATTTTAAGCAATTTTCTAATTTACTCCTATTATCAAATTTTCTTCGTTCTCTTGATATCTTTATTTTTAAAAGCTGGAATGTAAGCTTAGAAGGCAGCCCATTTTTGGTTCAGCATCTGGATAGCGCTTGCTGATTAGTGTCTAAATGTAGCCATCCAATCAGCAAGTGCTATCCAGGTGCTGAACCAAAAATGGGCTGGCTCCTTGACTTACTTTCCAGCTTTTTTAAATAAAGATACCAAGAGAACAAAGAAAAATTGATAATAGGAGTAAATTAGAAAGTTGCTTAAAATTGCATGCTCTGTCTGAATCATGGACGTTTATTTTTGACTAGACTATACCTTTAAGTTCAAAAAATGTGAACAGGAACATAACACCAAGTATACATGTGTTCAAATATATTTATAACTGATTTAGACCAACTGACATTAACTGAGATTTTACAATGTATTCATCTTAATTGAAAAAAAAACTTGCCTGCACTAATGTGAAGGGTGAAACTGAGATCTGGACTGCAGCACATAGACTAGGTCTGGTTCAAAGGCCGTGGTTTTGATGAGCAAAATGTCACGCAGGTGAGAGTCAGTTAGTCTTGTCCTCACACAGTTCTTGTTAAAGTTCATAACAGAGAATGTCTTCTCACACAAATATGTTGAGCCAATGTTCGAATCTCTTGAAACCGGCTCTTATCCAGTTATCCCTGCCTGACTGTCAGTGTATTGTCTGTGCAGTTACTGCTCCTTTTCAAGGTGTTTGGTAGGCAAAAGTTTTTTTTCTTCTTCAATAGCCCTTAATGGTCGCCCTTGTGGCTGTGTGTGGAGGCGCAGGGGATCTCGTGACGTCCGAGATCTCGCAAGATTTGTGCTTTCCTTCTCCCTGTGCCGGCTGATGACGTCAAGTCCCGCAGCGAGAGATCCCAGGAGTCCTGAGCAGCACTCGGGGACTCACTGGGGGGGCCGTAAGATCTATATTTGGGCAACTTATCTGTGGGGCCTTATCAGTCTGGAACGCGTGCCGCAATTGGCCCGCGGGCCGGACTTTGGACATGCCTGGGGGCCAACTACTACATCTGCAGGAGACCCACTAGCCACCACCAGACCCCCCTCCTGGACATTGTCTCCAGGCTTCCCAGCACATACAATGTGTACTAATTTTGTTGTTGACAGCAAACACTACACTTTCCATAGATTCCATGTAGGCCATTGATGACAGGACATGACATGACTCCATCCCCCGGCCCTTAGGCTGAAGCCATGCCCTGGCTATGGTTAACTTAACTGCCATGAAGACATACATGCACAGATACAATAAGTGTCTAGGCATCTTGTTGGGAGTAAGGTGGAACAGTGCTGCTTGAGGACGATTTACATCCCTCATCCCCAAATTGATGCAGCAATAAAAAGCCCTAGTCCAGATTCTTTGAATTTTGGGGCACTCCCACCACATGTGCAGGGGAGTACCCACTCTACCACAGCCCCTCCAGCACAAGGGAGAGTTCAGATTGGACATCTGAAATAAGCGCAGGGGGGTGTAATGCCACTGTGTCAAGATCTTAAAGAAAAGCTCATAATGAGTAGTGCAATGTATTGCACCTCTAGTCAGCAGAATCGCAGACCTCCAGTTCTCCTCCACAGCTTCAAAATGCAAAGCCTTTTCCCATTGTCTAATGTAGAAAGTTTTATTAAACATGGGCTATTGAAGTATATCAGCATAGGCATGTGAAAACATTTTTGAAGTGAGTATCCCAGATTCCCAACGCCCCTCCCACTTGGTCTGGGGTCTCAAGGGACTAGACGCAAAGCCCCAGGATTTAAAAAAATTCTTCAGTCTGAAAAATTCGAATTTTAATAAGGGTGACGGAGAGAACTTGGTCTGGAATTGAGACACAGTTAGCATTCCCTCATCTTTGAATAGATCCCTTATGGTCTTAATGCCGATCAACTCCCAGTCAGAAGGATGGGAGTCTACCAAAGCATGAAGTAGAACAGTAACAGGATGAATTGGGGATTGGTGTGGAGCTATTCTGCGCTTATGGCGGACTTTGTCCCAAAATTTTAGATTAGAGGCTATGATGTAGTAACAATATATTTCTGGGTTTCTGGTGTGCCTCGGGATCCATATCAAATCTCTGAGACAAGCTCCCTGAGGAAGGGAAGCTTGCTCGATTTCCGCACATTTACTCTCTGGTGAAGTCTTGCCCCAGGCTGAAATATGAGCTAAGCGGGAGGCTTCGTGGTAAGCACCTATGTTAGGAGCAGCCGCTCCTCCAGCCTGTACCGGACATGACATAATTCTCATTGCAATTCTAGGGCGCTTATGTTTCCTGATAAACTCATTGCAGAGTTTTTGAAATTGTGTAATGATGGTTTTGGGTATGGGAAGTAGTATACTCTGAAACAAATAAGTCAATTTCAGGAGCAGGTTCATGTTAATGGCAGCAATTCTGCCCCACCAGGACATATTGGGAGAGTCCCAGCATGTAACATAATCTTTAAATTTACGCAGTAAGGGTTGAAAGTTGGCTTTCATAATAGTTAGGATGTTGTGTGATAGAATAACCTCAAGATGTTTCAATTGAATTGTGGACCATTCAAATGGGAATTGATGCTTTAATAGAAGAAGATCTTGGTCTGGTATGTTTAGAGCAAATGCTTCAGTCTTAGTATAGTTCAGTTTGTACAGACTTATGTTAGAGAATTCTTCAAGGAGAGAAAACAACCTCGACAAAGACAGCAGCGGGTCCGCCACCAACACCGTGAGGTCGTCTGCGAACAGAACTACCTTCTGCACTGTGTTATGAATTGGAATACCATGAATATCCAACGCCCCTCTGATGGCCTCCGCCAGCGGTTCCATCATAAGAGCGTAAAGCAACGGGGAGAGGGGATACCCCTGCCTGGTGCCATTGGTAATTTTGAATTGGGAAGACAGAAACCCAATGCCTCTCACTCTAGCAGAGGGGTTAGAATACAGAGCCATTATTTTGGTACAAATAGAAGGTGTAAACCCGAAATGCATCAATACCTCTCTCATATATATAGCCAGTCGACCCAGTCAAACACTTTTTTAGCATCTAGCAACACAGCCGCACAAGGTTGGCCAAGCCGACCGACTTCAAGAAATATGTTTAACAATCTTCTTGTATTATCTGGGCCCTGACGACCCATAGTGAAACCTACTTGGTCCGAATTCACTAAATGTGGGATAATTTTGTTCAAACGCCCAGCTGAACTTTTTGCATAGAGTTTGGCGTTTAAATTTAAAAGGGAGATTGACCTAAAGTTAAAGCATACCTCAGGCAACTTCCCGGGCTTAGGAAGAATTATTATGGAGGACTGCAAGAATTCCTCCGGAAAGGACCCCTTTTTTTCAGCTAAGTTAAAGACGCGTGCTAATATGGGTATCAGATGTTCACTAAATGTTTTGTAAAAAATGTCTGAAAAACCATCTGGGCCCGATGATTTATGGGGTTTTAAGTGTGAAATGGCTGTCTTTATTTCCTCTGTAGAGATCGGGGCTTCTGAAATATTGATATGATCTGGGTTTAGTCTTTGTAAGGGCAATAGGGACAGAAAGGATCTGATGTTCTCTACCTTAGGTGCTGCTTGTCCACCAGATAACAGCAGATAAAATTGGTAATAATATTGAGTGAACTCCAGTCCTATATCTTTTGGATTAGTCACTCTGCGACCCCCGGCTAACAGGTAGGGGATTCT
The DNA here is from genome assembly GCF_027579735.1 of Bombina bombina. Classification (NCBI taxonomy): domain Eukaryota; kingdom Metazoa; phylum Chordata; class Amphibia; order Anura; family Bombinatoridae; genus Bombina; species Bombina bombina. Next base: position 418,790,790 of record NC_069500.1, on the reverse strand, counting down.
AATTTGAGTCGTCCTCTCTCGCAACTTTCTAGCTAGTAAATAATCAGGTTTATTACCTTTAGAGTAGAATAGTCGTTTATTCTCTCAAAGCCTTTCCTGTACTCTTTGGTTTTCTATCATACCAAGCGTCTGCTGGACTGAGGAAATTCGTGGTAGAAGGCTTGGATCTAGAGAAGCTTTATGTGCTATCTTCAAAGATCTCAGTCTCTGATGTAGCTGGGCAAAGGAAACTGAGGACCCTTTTCGGGTCTGCACTTGAATTTTAATAAAAAGTCCCCGCAGGTAGGCTTTAAGTGCTCCCCATAATATGTAATTTAGTTTATTTAATTGGTAGTTTAATTTAATTGTAGTATAATAGTTAGGGTAGGTTAATTAATAGTTCAAATTAGTTTATTTTAATTCTACAGGTAAGTTTTAATTTATTTGAAGATAGGGATGTTGTAATTTTAATTTAAAGTTAGGGGGTTGTTAGGTTTAGGGGTTACTAGCTTAATTTCATTTTTTGCGATGTGGAGGGCTGACGGTTTAGGGGTTAATAGGTTTCGTTAGTGGTGGTGATGTGGGAGGCCAAAAGGTTTAGGGGTTAATATGTTTATTTAGTGGCGGCGGTGTCGGGGAGCGGCGGAATAGGGGTTAATAACATTATGTAGGTGGTGGTTTATGTTAGGGTGTTAGGTGTAAACATAACTTGTTTTCTACCATAGAAATCAATTGGATATACTTCATTCTCTGGCAGCATCGAACATAAGCTTTTGGTTCTTTCAGACTCCCATTGATTTCTATGGCATCTGCGGCCTCAAGGGTGACGGATTGAAAACCAGGTACACTGTGTCGAAAAAGACGTGAGCATACCTGTTAACTATTTGATAAATGACAAAAAGTGTCAAATAGAGCCGAATGTGTATTCGGAACATCTGTAATTACGTAAGCATCAATCTGCGTCGGATTGAGATCGGTGGTTCGCATGTTACGTCACAAATTTCAACATTTGCCGATATTGAGGCTTTGATAACTAAGTCAGATCAATCTCGCAACAATTACGACGTGGAATTCCAGCCTTTTTTGCGGTTGACAGCTTGATAAATATCCCCCTAAATATGCACAGCCTAAATTGTAATTTAAGTACACTGGATGTGCAACAAACACATATAAATGTATTCTTATAAGTACAAAATACAAAGCGTAATTGTTGTGTTTCCCCCGTAAAATGGGCTGAACATGGGCGTATGAAATTGTCTCTCAAATCCCAGTGTAATTCTGTAAACATTTCCGCCCCACAAAGCTCACTGTTTTCAAATTGCGAGATTTTACCAAAATACTCAGAAAACTATTTGCTCTGAAAGGAAAACCTATGCATACGGAAATACCATTGAATTTAAGGTACTGTGCACTGAAAACAGTGTAATTTGATTTGTATTAGGCATAATATTGAAGTTTAAACATACAGGGCTAGATTACAAGTGGAGAGCAAAATATAGCTTACGTGAGCGCAATATTTGCGCTCCACTCAGTAATAGCAGTGCACGCAAATGTGCGCTGGTATTACAAATTAGGTGCAATTGTAGGAAAGCTTGGCGCTCACAAGAGCGCGCTTTTATAGGCTCCAATGGAAGCCTCATTCTCAAGCTGTCAGACATGGCATGAGAACCTAGCACTGCAAAGGGGGTAAGTTGTGCAGTGATGGGCAGCAAATTGAATTATATATGAATATATACATATATATTTATGTGTTTATATGTGTATATACACATAAATATGTATATAAGCATATACATATACAGTATATTTATAGAAACACACAGTCCCCATAGACTGCATTGTAAAGGCACTTTACAGTGGCGTTTTTTTTTCTAACACCCCTCACCCGCCAACTTTAGCCCCCAAAAACTGCTTCATGCAGTTTTTTAAAAAATAATAAAAAATAAAGATGCTACAATTTGTTTTTTAGCTAATGAACATCACACTTTATTTTTGGGGCAATTGAGGCACATTTAGAAAATTAACTAGAGATCTTGTATAGGCTGGTTATTTATCATGCGCCACTAAATGGGCATAAATTAAAACTCCACTTGTATTCTAGCCCACAATGGTGTCTCCCTCTGTACTTCGTTTTCCATTACACATTTTTACCTGACAGATGATTCTTATTATTTTTATGGAAGATATCTCACCACTCTCAGGGACAGCCCCTTTTTTTATAGAATTCCATGAAGGCTGCCCCTGCGAGTATCGGCATAGAAAACCACGTCTAGACTAGCAAAGATTTTAGAATCAACCCCCTTGGCCTTAAAGGAATATGAATCCCAATTTTTTCTTTCATGATTCAGATAGAGCATTCAATTTAAATCAACTTTCTATAAGGCTTAGATGGTCCATTTAACTTCCCTTACCCAACACTTTAACCAATACCTTAATTACCATACTCCTTAAAACCTTGTTCCCCTTTAATACCTGAAATAAACACGCAACACCATGATTTGCCAATAAAAAAATGGAAAGGTCACTTTTATTTAAGCTGATTTTGCATTGTAGCCAAAATCAGTCAAGAGAGCCATAAATCAATTAATACAATTTCACAACCACAAATCAACATAAATGCCCAAGCATTTCAACTGAACATGGGTCCACGTTTCCGGGGGGGGGATGACCACAAAACACCCCCCCGTGGCGAGGCACGAGGAATTGCCCAAGAGAACCCGCTGCACAGTCTGCCCAGCAGCTAGACCACCGGATCACGGCCCCAAGCCGAATGTGCAGCGGGATCCTCCCGCGTCCTCGATGCCCCGCCCACGTGCCAGACCGTTTTCACCGCTCTCCACTTTATTATTTCTCCTCTCCTATTAGCTACTGAATTCTTAACGCCTCTGGTTAGCATAGACCAATTTGGGTCACCCGCTTAACCTCAGCTGCAGCTATCTCTTTCCTTATGGGAACACAGGTGGTCTTATAAAGATCCAACCAATTGGTCAGCATCCTGCCCATATCTGTGTCTGCTTGCTCTCTTCTTCCTTTCGTGACTGCTCCGATTGTGATTCAATCTCTCTTAATGAACCTAATGCAGGGTGGGTGGGAGGGAAACAAGAAAAAGGTTAGTGTGGCTTACTTCCTGTACCTACTCCTTTTAACACCTACCCCCTCTAGTGCCTCCTCTTTTCCTAATCTAACTTTTCCTTTGTCTCTATCCCTTCCTCCCCCTATTCTCGTACCTAACCTGTCTCCTGCTTCCCCCTCCTAACCCCCCCATTAACCCTCTCATTTCCGTTGCAGGAGCCCCTAGCCTTAGGTGCGCTCCTGTCGCATTTGCTGCTCCTTCCGCTCTTTATTTTACTCCTATTATCAAATTTTCTTCATTCTCTTGCTATCTTTATTTGAAAAGCAGGACTGTAAGCTTAGGAGCCGGCCTGAGCCAAAATGGACTGGCTCTTAAGCTTACATTCCTGCTTTTTCAAATAAAGATGCCAAGAGAACGAACAAAAAATTTATAATAGGAGTAAATTAGAAAGTTGCTTAAAAATACATGCTCTATCTGAATCATGAAAGAAAAAACTGGGTTTAATATCCCACTAATAATTAAAAACTTGGCCTTCTGAAAGTCTAAACACCCTTTAATTGTTTTTATGCAAAAATATATATGGTAAATGTACTTATGCATTTCAGTATTTTATTAGTTCAAACATAGACATTTTTACTACTATACTCAGTACAGGTATAAAAACAAAATCCACAAATCTCTTCTGCAAAGTAGCTGTCTCATGACATCTAGTGGTAAAAGGGAGTATTACACCTATTTTATACTTCTGAGTATGGCATAAAGGGCCCAATTTTCTAACATTCAGTGGATTATTATTATGATTTTTAATAATTCTTTTTAGGGGATTCTTTAATGGCAGCCCATGTGAGTGTCAACAATAATTTTCATGTCCCATCTGCCGAATGTTAGATTTTTAGAAGATTCTCCTGCGTGTTTTGAGATGTCTCTCATATAAAGGAAGCTCACTGGAAAAGAAAATGTCTCTGGGGAGAGCAAAGTTAGCAGGGAGCAGGGGTGCACTTTAAAAATTAAATCCTGCAGGCAATACAGATCAGATTACACTCTTTTCATGTTATAGTATCTAACAAGCTCTTCTGTTTTTAAATGCATGCGTTTTTCTATTATGGTAAAGTAGAAATGTTGTATAGGAGAGGGGGCGCTAAAACAGCTTAAATACCAAATTTGTATATATAATAAACTTTATAAAGCACACTTTACAAACATCTGATTTGCAAAAATAACATATATAAGTGTATAAGTGCTGAAATCTTCTACTGTTCTATACATATAATATATACATATATATGGAATAGCGTTATGAGAGAGGGAATTGATGTGGGTATATTACCAAAATCCAATCTATCGGTACCCAATGTAAATAATAGAACACTATAAGAACCTATAATATAACATGCAGTAAATAAAACTATCACAATGGTATATAAGTAAAAAGAGTGATTTTTAATAAATGAGCGCCAGACTCTTGCGCTAATATTAAATGCAACTGCAATAAAAAACATATTTTGCTATGGATAAAAATAGGGACGTCTCCCTTTGAAATAAAAAGTCCATCTAGACCGCCTCGTTGTCAGGGATAGGCACAGACAAAGACTGTGGCAGACATTTTCCAAAGTACAGACCTTAGTGAAGGACACCAAGGTACATTTGAAATTAAAAACATTATTTTATAGTGCTTGGTGTTATTATACTGATGCAGATACCCCTGATCCTATAACCAGCCCTTCTCTGGCTATACCCATGAGCCAGTGTCACTACTGTGTCATTTTATAGTGCTGGGTGTTATTATACTGATTCAGATACCACTGATCCTATAACCAGCACTCCTCTGGCTATACCCATGTGTCAGTGTCACTACTGTGTCATTATATAGTGCTGGGTTTTAATATACTGATGCAGATACCACTGATTCTATAACTAGCCCTCCTCTGGCTATACCCATGTGCCAGTGTCACTACTGGGTCATTATATAGTGCTGGGTGTTATTATACTGATGCAGATACCACTGATCCTATAACCAGCCCTTCTCTGGCTATACCCATGAGCCAGTATCACTACTGTGTCATTTTATAATGCTGGGTGTTATTATACTGATTCAGATACCACTGATCCTATAACCAGCCCTCCTCTGGCTATACCCATGTGTCAGTGTCACTACTGTGTCATTATATAGTGCTGGGTGTCATTATACTGATGCAGATACCACTGATTCTATAACCAGCCCTTGTCTGGCTATACCCATGTGTCAGTGTCACTACTGTGTCATTATATAATGCTGGGTGTTATTATACTGATGCAGATACCACTGATCCTATAACCAGCACTCCTCTGGCTATACCCATGTGTCAGTGTCACTACTGTGTCATTATATAGTGCTGGGTGTTATTATACTGATGCAGATACCCTTGATCCTATAACCAGCACTCCTCTGGCTATACCCATGTGTCAGTGTCACTACTGTGTCATTATATAGTGCTGGGTTTTAATATACTGATGCAGATACCACTGATTCTATAACTAGCCCTCCTCTGGCTATACCCATGTGCCAGTGTCACTACTGTGTCATTATATAGTGCTGGGTGTTATTATACTAATGCAGATACCACTGATTCTATAACCAGCCCTCCTCTGGCTATACCCATGTGCCAGTGTCACTACTGTGTCATTATATAGTGCTGGGTGTTATTATACTGATGCATATACCACTGATTCTATAACCAGCCCTCCTCTGGCTATACCCATGTGCCAGTGTCACTACTGTGTCATTATATAGTGCTGGTATTATTATACTGATGCAGATACCACTGATTCTATAACCAGCCCTCCTCTGGCTATACCCATGTGACAGTGTCACTACTGTGTCATTATATAGTGCTGGTATTATTATACTGATGCAGATACCACTGATTCTATAACCAGCCCTCCTCTGGCTATACCCATGTGCCAGTGTCACTACTGTGTCATTATATAGTGCTGGGTGTTATTATACTGATGCAAATACCACTGATCCTATAACCAGCCCTCCTCTGGCTATACATATGTGCCAGTGTCACTACTGTGTCATATAGCGCTGGGTGTTATTATACTGATGCAGATACCACTGACCCTATAACCAGCCCTTGTCTGGCTATACGCATGTGCCAGTGTCAATACTGTGTCTTTGTATAGAGCTGGGTGCTATTATACAGATGCAGATACACATCCAATATTTCACTCAGGCTTTATTTATTCCATAACTTATCACCCAATATCGCTAGCAGTCTCTTGACAAGCCACTAACTTTATTCACACTACATATTTTTTTATTCCTATCATCTAATCAGAAAGAAAAGATATACTAAGGTTGTGGCGGACACTGCAAGGGCTAGTCACGGACACCAGTGTCCGTGTACTGACACCTTGCCTATCCCTGCTCGTTGTTCTGAATAACGATTCTGTAAGTCCCGTTTAAGATACCAATGTATAAAGGGTATTTGTCTTGGATGTGATCTCTCTTAAAAGCAGTATAGTGCTGTTAGTTATTTAGAGACTGAAATTACACAAAAACCTGCGGGCCTTGCGTTGAATAGACTCACCACCGGGAGTATTACCTGATACGGATGGAGCTCATCTAAACGTTAGCTGCGGCTCGTATCGCCCTTTGGTCCTGGCGTCTACTTCTTTTCAGCGTGTGAGTACAACCTCTGCTTCCGTGTTTGTCATTTTACCCTTTTGCGGCTTTCCGATTGGTCAATGTTTAACGTCTCTGTATTCCGTTGTCAGACTCTCTGAAACTTCAACAAGTACTTGTTCGCTGACACTTTGTGCTGAACCAGGCACCCCAAACAATTGATTTGACGTGTTTTGCCCGTTATCTGGGCTTTATCAAGGATGTAATTGAATGTTGGTGCCAAATATTTATATCCATTACTGACTTCTGATTGGATCTTAATATAAGGTGGTATTATGACAATCCAAAATAGTTTTGTCCATAAAGGTGGAAGTATATAATAGATATTCCTCTTTGTATAGAGTTAGCAGAGCAAGATATCGTTATATTAAATACATTGTGTTATAAAATTGGGTATTTGTACACAAAGTAGAAAAGATGAAAGATGAAAACCATGAAACCAAGAGGTCTGAATTCAGAAATTGACCTTAGTCCTTTTCTTTAATCACATATTCACTTTACTGTATAGTTACTTTATTCACGAACGCTGACATTTTATAAAAAACCTTGAGTAGCTTAAAGAAGTTATATGAAGGTTAATACTAGTTCACCTGACTTGAAAATGTGCTTAAAATACTTTATTAAATTAAAATTGTATGTGTATATGTTCTATTTATGTTCACTTAATTAAGATAAGTTGAGTAATATTATTCTATTTGTTTAATACTTTTTTCACTGTATATGAATTCAGACTATAATTCTGAATTGGTTCAAGTTTTATTTGTAAACTTAGGAATTAGGACCATCTTTTCTACTTTGTGTACAAATACCCAATTTTATAACACAATGTATTTATTATATCGATATCTTGCTCTGCTAACTCTATATAAAGAGGAACATCTCTTATATAATTCCACCTTTATGGAGAAAACTATTTTGGATTGTCATAATACCACATTAAATTAAGATCCAATCAGAAGTCAATAATGGATATAAATATTTGGCACCAACATTCAATTACATCCTTGATAAAGCCCAGATACTTGGCGAAACGCGTCAAATCAATTGTTTGGGGTGCCTGGTTCACCACAAAGTATCAAAGAGCAAGTACTTGTTGAAGTTTCAGAGAGTCTGACACTGGAATACAGAGACGTTAAAGATTGACCAATCGGAAAGCCACAGAAGGGTAACGTGACAAACACGGAAGTTGAAGTTGTACTCACACGCTGAAGAGAAGTAGACACCAGGACCGGAGGGCGATACGAGCCGCAGCTAATGTTTAGATGAGCCCTATCCGTATCAGGTGATACTCCCAGTGGTGAGCCTATTCAACGCAAGGCCCGCAGATTTTTGTGTCATTTCAGTCTCTAAATAACTAACAGCATTATACTGCTTTAAAGAGAAATTGCATCCAAGACAAATTGCCTTTATACATTGGTATCTTAAACGGGACTTACAGAATCGTTATTCAACAACTACAAGGTGGTCTAGACGGACTTTTTATTTCAAAGGGAGATGTCCCTATTTTTATCCATAGCAAAATATTGTGTTTTTTTTTATTGCAGTTGGATTTAATATTAGCGCAAGAGTCTGGCGCTTATTTATTAAATATCACTCTTTTTACTTATATACCATTGTGATAGTTTTATTTACTGCATGTTATATTATAGGTTCTTATAGTGTTCTATTATTTACATTGGGTACCGATAGATTGGATTTTGGTAATATACCACATCAATTCCCTCTCTCATAACGATATTCCATATATATGTATATATTATATGTATAGAACAGTAGAAGATTTCAGCACTTATACACTTATATATGTTATTTTTTGCAAATCAGAGGTTTGTAAAGTGTGCTTTATAAAGTTTATTATATATACAAATTTGGTATTTAAGCTGTTTTAGTGCCCTCTCCTACACAACATTTCCACTCTATCATTTTGGAACTTTTGAGGAGGTTCCTAGAGAGAGGCTTATACCCCCCTAGCGCACCCACATCTAAAACCTTGCAACATTTTTCTATTATGGTAATACATGTTTTACATATTTTGACACAATTTCTTCATCTTTCGGTTTACAAGATAAAGCAGTGAGAACTGCAGGGGGCAATGTTTAAAGAATACACCAGACTTGACTAAGAATTTTCAGCTAAGTCCATGTAATGCTCGTGTTCAACCCACTGGCAGAGATAGAGAAACCCATTTTACAATTAAAGGGACATAAAATCCAAAATTTTCTTTCATGATTCAGACAGAGCCTAAATTTTTTTTAAAAAAAGTATCCAATTTACTTCTATTATCAAATTTGTTTTTATGTTAGTCTTTGCTTAAAAGATATTTAGATAGGTGGTGTGCACATGTTTAGAGCACTACATGACAGGAAATAGTGCTGCCATATAGTGCTCTTGTTACTGTACAACATTGTTGCAAAACTGCTGCCATATAGCGCTGCAGACACGTGCACGCTCCTCAGCTTATGTCCCTGCTTTTTAACAAAGGATAACAGGAAAACTGAAAACATTTTATAAGAAGTAAATTGTAAAGTTTTTTGAAATTGTATGTTCTATCTGAATCCTGAAAGAACATTCTTGGATTTGATGTCCCTTTAAGTTTGTAGTTCTAAGTACAAATTTCACAGTTTTTGTCAATCTTCAGTGCAGTGTAATATATGATAGTATATGATTTCTACTGTGTGTGTTAAAATGTTTATTTTTTTCTGCCAAATTTCAATAGAAATTTTAATAAAATATGATTTATCTAAAAAATAACATTTACTGCATACTTTTATTTCAAGATTTCATTGGTTTCTTTGATATGATTTTTAAATTACGACCTCCACCTAAGAGGTCTGATGATCGCTGCTTGATAAATACTGACTGCAGGTTCTCTTGTGAGAACCTGCAGTCGTAGCGAGGCAAAGGGCTTGATAAATCGAACCCCTAGTATTAAAGAGACATGAAAACCAGACATTGTTTGCATAGAATTTCAAACAATTTTCCAATTTACTTATTTTTCTCAAATATGGCTCATTCTCTTGGTATCCTTTGTTGAAAAAACAGTGATGCACTAGCTAAACACTTCGGATGAGCCAGTGACAAGAGGAATAAATGTGTAGCCACCAATCATTGCTGCACCGAGTCCTAGGTATCCTAAGTATACTTATCCAAATACCTTTTTTTTAAAAAGAACAGCAAAAGACAGCAAATTTGATAGCAGAAGTAAATTAGAAAGTTGTTATAAGTTAAGTTAAGGGACCTGATCTGATGTGTGATGTGGATGTATAACTGACAAGGTCTGTAAGGCTATCTCATCTGAGGTCACATGGGCTGCAGGCTTTGATCTTTACTCTGATAAGGGCATAAAATGGTGTCTGAACTGATTTCTGACCATGACCTCATACACATTTTTACCCTGATCATATGCAGTGTTCTGTAGAGGATATCTGCAAGAACTAATCTGGGGTTAAACGTACTTATTTACACTTACATTGTGTGATCGGTTACCGGCTAATCCTGATTTGCTTGGCCATAACTCAGTTTGTCTGTGATCACTGTGGGAGAAACTTCATAAGATATCCAGTCAAATCTCACTGCGTGCTATGTTAGCTCTAAATAGGAAATTATAAGAAGAAAACAATCAAATAGACTTGTAATAAAAAACTGAACAAATAAACTTTGAGTTTGCATTTCGGTAACCATAGCCAAGGCTTTAGTCACAGTGTTTATAAAGGAAGTGTAATTACTACTACAGAATCATTTTGAATGGAATAAAGGTATTAAATGGCTTTTGCGTGACAACAATATATAGTTTTATCAAGGTTTTGATGTAGTTTAACGCTTTCTCTTCCAAGCAGATTATAAAAAACATCAGCTCTGTTCTTTCCGGTGCTATTTTGCTATTAACCCCTAAATTGCCAGAATATGCCATGACGCGTTTCATTGCAGTAATGTGGTTATTATTGGTCACATTATAGAATTATCCCTTAGCATAACTTTCTATATTCATGCTGAGCCATGTTCAATTTCTGTCTGTATAGAATCTTGTACGCTTGCGGGTGAGTTCACAGGTGCATTTGGCCAAAGCAAACGGCTGGACTGGCTGGACTGCACCTTCCATTTATGGAAAAACACTGGGGGAGTTATGTTCAAAAGAGACAAAAAGTGTATTGAGGGGTTTAAAGGAATATGAAACCCACATTTTTTTCCTTCATGAATCAGATAGAGCATGTGATTTTAAACAACTTTCTAATTTACTTCTATTATCAATTTTTCTTTGTTCTCTTGATATCTTTTGATGAGCCGGTCCATTTTTGGAGAGCTATATGGGAGTAATGTTGCAAGAATCTTATCCATTTGCAAAAGCACTAGATGGTAACACTATTTCCTGCCTACCTAGGTATCTCTTCAACACAGGATATCATGGGAACAAAGCAAATTTGAGAATAGAAGTAAATCGGAAACTGTTAATCTAAAATGGTGTGCTCTGTCTGAATCATAAAAGAAAATGTATGGGTTTCTTTTACTATATTCAATGGTTTTTGGAAATTTCAATAGCACATACTGCTTAATGTCCCTTTAAAAAGAAAACAATGGAATTTAGTTTAAAAAAGCAATTTGACAATAAAAAAGTATACACTTAAAACCTACGCTACTTCAAGTGTAATTTTAAAATGTTTGTCGACCTAGGCATAGTTTTCATTAAGGTGGTAAAGTTTGGAAACCGTTGGTAATTATAAACATTTATTTCCATTAAAGTCTATGGCAAATTTTTATGTTACCACCAGTTTCCAAACTTTATCAACTTAATGGAAACTAGGCTTTAATGTGTTCCCAATAGGGTTGCCACCCATCCTGGTATGACCAGGGCAGCCCCGGAATCAGGAGGCATATCCCGTGTCCCAGGTCATCCTCTGAATGCCACGGACTCCTCCCTCTGCATCTACACAGGGATACAAGTAATAAAAACTAAAGTGAATGAAATAAAAATTATAACGAATATTATATTATACTGCATTTGTCTCTATGTCACTTAAAATGTAACCTGAAGTACAATCACCTCTATCCTGTATTTGTACCATAGTTTATTCTTGTGCTGGAGGCTGTTACATATTATACAGTGTTTCTGTGAGGATCATCAATGTGACCCTGTCAGTGCGACCGAAGTCAGTCGGAAACAACGTGTGAGCAACAAGCATTGCTGAGCCGATAACTTGTAATTAACTATTTTTCTAATCCTGGGTTGCTTTCAGTGGCAGCAGGTGTAGCATGTGAACTTTGTCTGACTTAAATGAGGCTGGAAGTGACACAAGCATTATGGAGAGAAAGGTGAGTTTAAAATAGTATTGGTTGAACTTGTCAGCAATGATTTGAAAATGGGTAAAGGAAAAGATGCTGCACAATGCTTGCATGCTAGGGGACCGATTTAAGAAGCTCTGTATCGGCCCCAATGCCTCTGTTTCCACGTGAGCCTTCAAGCTCGCCGGAAACAGGAGTTAAGAAGCAGTGGTCTTAAGACAGCTGCTCCTTAATTTGTACGCCACCTCTGAGACAGCGTACAGCAATCAGCCCGATCACATACGATCGGGTTGATTGACACCCCCTGCTAGCAGCCAATTGGCCGTGAATCGGCAGGGGCGGTATTGCACAAGCAGTTCACCAGAACTGGTGAATAAATGCCGACAGCGTATCATGTCTGTCCGCACAATGGTAAATCTACCCCTAAGTGTTTGCCTATAAGCAACTGCTCAAGAGAAACCCAGAACTTTTCAAATCACAGCTTTTACCCCAGGGTCGTTATTGCCCGAAGTCATGCTGTGATTGGAGGAAGCTGACATGTGAAGAGAGGATTTCCAGGAGGGGGAAGCTGCTCTGGCTGTGAAAAAACAAAGGTAAGTTTTTAATCAAAACGGTTGATTTGTAAACTTTGATGAATGAAAGTGCCCCTGTTTTTAATAGTATTTTTAAAAAACGGACTTTCATTCATCAAAGTTTACCTTCACTTTAAGCATAGTGTGAAGCGTTCGGGCTCCACTGCAGCCAGCACTGTAACTGTGCCTGAAGCAGAACTGCATAGCTTTTTTACTGTCTGCCTGAATCTCTCTCACTGCTGCAATATGAACAGGCAGAATGGGGCCTCATTCCTGTCACATTCTGGCTTATTTATTATTATTTTCTCTTTATTGTATAATATTGTTGTGCGGCTCTGCTGTGTGTTATAGACCTGGATGGCTGTGTGTGTGCTCGTGTAGGATTCCTTATGCATCATGGCACAAATTACTTCCATTTCCTTATCTTCTGATGTCTTAAAATGTAGGAAATGAAGATAACTGCTGTATGTAGTAAAGACTGGTGACGTGCTTCAATTCTGTATTTTGTGACCTATATATATTTTTTCTTTAAAGCTTATAATTATGTAGATTCACCCTGAAACTACATACTGTATATAGTTTATATACATCAGCATCCTGTAAATTGGATACACAGAATCCATAATCTTCACATACTTTCAATGTCCTTTCAATTATTTAAAATATAAATGTAAGGACACGCCCACATATAAGGACACGCCCACATATAAGGACACACCCACACACCACACCCTAAACTATGCCTCTTCAAAAAGTGTAAACACATGTAAACACATGTAAACACACGTGTTCTTCACATAGAAAATAATGTACTTTTTATTATTAAATATATATTTGTTTCACGTTAAATACATATCTTTACCGATATATCTATAGGAATAGATATGCAGGTTTAGGTATATACAAACAAATATATCCTTAAACAGGATTTTTCCAAGAGATACTTACTAACAAGCCTTTTAGTTTTGCAACATTTTGGTCAAATATATAACCAAGTGACTATTTGTATAGTTGATGACAGTCATTCCCCCCTAGGGACGCCTTGGGGGTTTCATTCTCCTTTTCTCTTTTCTGTGTTGATTCTAGTATGTATGTAGCTGAGTGAGTGAATGAGGAAGGTCCCTTACCCGCTATAATCACATCCTGGGCACGCTATTTACATTTACATAGGAGGTAAAATTTGAGATGATGCTGTCGCCTATTACTATATATATATATATATATATATATATATATATATATATATATATATATTAGACATTTACCTGTATATGTATGTATCTCTATGTTAATGGAAGATTCCGGTCAAAATGTAAATGCGCATAGATTAATCACATAAATAATAGAAACACATTTGCAACACACATGTATTGACAAAATTGCTTCTAGTAAAAGCTCTCACTGTTTCACCGCTAACATTTTTCTCTGCACGTGCATGTGAAACATAGCTAGATATTCTCAGTGCACCAGCATTTTAAATACTGCAGCTGTTCAGAGCACCAGTGGGTTTTGTATCATGTCAGCAATTAAAAAATTGAGTCATTACCAGATGATACAAGCACCTAAGGCTCTCTGTTTAAAGTGCTAGTGCACGGTGCATACTTAAATACAATTTTTAAACAGCTATAGCTTTTACTAGAAAATGTTTTTCTAATCCATGTGTGTTACAAAATTGCTTCTATTCAAAATTGAAATTATGTGGATGCCAATTTTGGCTGTAATGTCCCTTTAAAGCTTTTTGTAGCCTTTTTTTCCTCTCTAACACCTGAGACCTCATAGCTTTGAGCCCTAATAACTTTTTATTGCTATTTTTTTTAAATAACTTTTCTTAGACAGTGTTATTATGAGTGTAACTGTACTGTAAAATGTATTCTCAATGTATTTTGTGCAACTTTTTATTTGGGCGTTAGTTAACCAGAGCTTTAATCCAACGCATGTTAAATTGAATTCCACTCAATCGAACGAGTTTACTTTCAACTTGCAATACGCACGCTACCTCCAAAGTGTGCAAATACCTGCGATAAACCCCTTATTGCGCATAACAGCGCTCCACACGTAATCTAACCCTTAGATAGTGGAAGGGGAATGGAAAGTTGTTTAAAATTCCGTGTTCTATCATAAAAGATTAATTTTGATTTTATTGTTTTTCTTTTAACACAAAGTACTTTTTCTTAAAACAGAGAGTGAAAATCATGCATATTATACATGGTCAATTAAATGAAGTAGTATACAGTCACAGATGAATAATAGAGGAATTGAAATGTGTGTTTAAAAACAAGCATGTACCTCTCTGGCTTTCTGTGATTATAAAAACATGCAAATAATACCTATTTCTCTTTAATAAAAAAAATATATATATATATATAAGTCAAGATAGTACAGTTTAAACTAATTTAAAACTAACAGGAACTGCATGTTTTTGCACCCCTTATTTCTAAGGATTTTTCAAGGTGAATAGAATTACTTTATTGGTGGACAATGACACTCCAGAAATATAAACACACTTTTTGGTACAGGCACATAATTTTATTTTTTTAAACTGTCGTACACTCTAAAATATCCTCTTTATATGGATTAATAATGAAAGTGAAATATCCATTTTATTGGAAGAAGCGATGCTCAGTTAAATGGATATTAGACTGTCATTATTATATTGACAACTTCATGTTTGTGTGGAATGGCAGTCATGATACAGTTTTGGAGTTTTTGCAATATATTAATGGGAACACACTTAGTTTGAAGTTTGTGGCTTAACAGCATGAAAATAAAATCATTTTTTTTTATATGATACTTATGAGAAATGTTGTTGACGCTGGAGAGATAAGTACAGAAATTTACCGTAAGCATTCAGAAGGAAACGCTATTTTAAATTATAGGTTGTGTCATCTAAAACATGTTAAACTGGGTATTCCAAAGGGACAATTGATTTGTACCGGGTTGTATACCTCCCAACATTTCAAAATTCAAAAGAGGGACAGCCCCCCCCTCGGCAAAAGTGTGATATGTGGTGGGCAGGAGCAGGGACGGGGCTTAAAAAGATCATAAGACCAAAGTAATATAAATACAATTCTAATTAAAGTAATCTCTTTCAATACTCTTAGGCAGCAAATCATACACAAGCTCAAACCACTGGTATAGCTATGTGAACTCTGTGTTTAATTAGCCTTTGCAGACACAGTGCTAAATATTTTTATCTTAATTGGACATTTAATAATAGATTCTTTAAAACTGCTCCCTGCATTTTCCATATATATATATATATATATCCGACAAAGGGTTTTACCGCTTGCAGTCCAATGTAGGATATATTCCGACATGTTCCCTCTAAGGTGCCGAAGTACCTTACACTCCTGTCATTTTAGAATGTAAGCCCTGCCCTTCGGCGTGTTTAACAGAAAGCTGTTGTATATATAATCTGAACTTTTTTGCATTGCCCTGTCATCTTGTTTTGAAATATAGTGCTGCAAATAAAACACACCCTTCCCATTCCTCTTTAGTGCGGTGCATTGATCCGACTCCCGCCCGCAAATCGTCCCAGACACATCCCTTTCCATAAGCTAAAGATGACTGATGCTGCAGACCACCTGAGTATCGTCATTGGTTTAGGGGGCGGGCTTAGAATACCGGGAGTGCTGGGGTGGAAGGGAGGTGGCTGGGAGGGAAGCAGCAGCAGCCGCAGTGGGGTTTCAAAAGAAAGTGTCCCAGACCAGGATGCCGGTGACACTATCAGTGTGTGATGCACAAATAACGGGCCTGAATTCCACATAAAATAAATTCAACACACACACACACACTACATAGCATACACTTATACACGCAGATACACTTACAAACTTATACATACAGATACACACACTACATAGCTTACACATATACATGCAGATGCACACACACACACTACATAGCATACACTTATACATGCCGATACACACACTTCATAGCATACACTTATACATGCCGATACACACACAAACTTATACATACAGATTCACACACACTACATAGGTTACACATATACATGCAGATACACACACACACACACACTACATAGCATACACTTATACATGCCAATACACACACACACACACACACTTCATAGCATACACTTATACATGCCGATACACACACACAAACTTATACATACAGATTCACACACACACACTACATAGCTTACACTTATATATCCAGATACACACTACATAGCATACACTTATACATTCAGATACACATACACACTACATAACATACACTTATACATGCAGATACACACACACACACTCCATAGCTTACACTTATACATGCAGATACACAAACACACACTACATAGCTTACACTTATACATGCAGATATACACACACACACTACATAGCTTACACTTATACATGCAGATACACACACACACTCCATAGCTTACACTTATACATGCAGATACACAAACACACACTACATAGCTTACACTTATACATGCAGATACACACACACACTCCATAGCTTACACTTATACATGCAGATACACACACACACTACATAGCTTACACTTATACATGCAGATACACACACACACTCCATAGCTTACACTTATACATTCAGATACACACACACACTACATAGCTTACACTTATACATGCAGATACACACACACACTCCATAGCTTACACTTATACATGCAGATACACAAACACACACTACATAGCTTACACTTATACATGCAGATACACACACACTACATAGCTTACACTTATACATGCAGATATACACACACACTACATAGCTTACACTTATACATGCAGATATACACACACACTACATAGCATACACTTACACATGCAGATACATACACACACTACATAGCTTACACTTATACATGCAGATACAAACACACACACTACATGTAATGCTTGTGGGATATTTCCCTATCAGACCAAAGTTGGCCAGTAGTCTTCTTATCCCAGCGTCAAGTGGAAGGATAAGGAAATATCCAGAACAGAATAAGAGGTATAACATGAGGTAAGTAGTACTAATGGAAAACAGGGCAGTCCTTAAAATCAGCAGTACAGGAAAAAACAGCAGAGAGGTCATAGACAGGCAAGGTTAGGCAACAATAAAGCAATCCAGCAGGCAATCCAGCAGGTAATCCAGCAGGCAATCCAGCAGCCTCTTCTAGCCTGCTCTCCTTTCTGCTTGTCTCTCCCATGCCACAGCCACTACCCTCCTTCCCCCTACCAGCACAGCACAGGTAACTCCCTTTGTTAACTTTCTTCCTAAAGCCACTACCCTGCCCTCCGCCTCCCACCTCCCAGCACCTATTTAATGGAAGTTGCTGCTGCCTTACTCTGAGACTGCAGCCTCTTCTAGCCTGCTCTCCTTTCTGCTTGCCTCTCCCATCCCACAGCCACTGCCCTCCCCCCGCCTACCAGCACAGCACAGGTAACTCCCTTTGTTAACTTTCTTCCTACAGCCACTGCCCTGCCCCTCGCCTGCCAGCCCTCCCACCTCCCAACACCTATTTTTTTTTTTTTTTAAATTTTATTTATAACCAACAAATGGTACAAATGGTACAATGGTGAGAAGACAAGACAAAAATACACCACGCAGGGTGGGATACAGTAATATAAAATTGGTAAGGTTGCATGATACATTAGCATACGTCAATGCAGAGTCGTTAGATATAACAATATACAGGGTTCATAACGTATTAGGATCTACACATGACTGATATGAATTAGAGAGGCGCTAGCGTGGATATTCACCAGTACCATACTGTTGGGGGTTTTATTTTATTTTTTTAAACCTAACATAGTCAAGCCTAACCTAACCTAACCTGAAAATGTGACATAAAAATTATTTATAACCAACAAATGGTACAAATAGTACAGTGGTGAGAAGACAAGACAAAAATACACCACACAGGGTGTGGTACAGTAATATAAAATTGGTAAGGTTACATGATGCATTAGCATATATCAACGCAGAGTCGTCAGATATAACAATATACAGGGTTCATATCGTATTAGGATCTACACATGACTGATATGGATGAGAGAGTGCCCTAGCGTGGATATTCACCAGTACCATGCTGTTGGGGGTTTTATTTTTAAAACCTAACAAAGTCAAACCTAACCTAACCTAACCTGAAAATAAAACATTACCTATGGAAAACTAAACTAAACATAATTGAACATAATTGAACATAATTGAACATAATTGAGTGGGCCCAGAAGTAAGTAAATCCTCATCTTCTTGAGAGAAAAAGCTGAACAAGTCAGTGTCAAGATAAATAAATTAAAAACAGTGATGTGTGCGAATATGTTTATTGCATATCAATGTGGAGTTTACATGCTTGTATTAATTTGTATTGAGGGCCTGAGATGCCTCCACTTGGGGTAGTGTTAGGGGGTGGTTACCTAAATATCAACTGGGGTATACTATCGAGCAAGTTACCCCTAGTAGGCAAACATATGCATTCCAAACATTGGAGTATGTTAGACAGGAATGTGAGTTGAGTTGGATACACAGTATATTCACTATTTTAAGTGATGTAAAGTTCTAAACCTGTGTGTATATAGGGCTTTAACTTTGGAACTCATTGCATGTTAACATTGCGTTAGTCATGTGGCGTGGGTATACCAGATAGCGATTTACTGCGGCATCATTCTCCCCTTAAAGACCTAAACATTGAGAATAATAGGAGAAGTAACCTGGCAATTGATAGGGTATAACAGTAATATTAATATCAATAGGGTTGCATCAAGGGACAGTGGGCCCACTATCCGTGTATTTGTAAGGCTCTAAACCTATATACCTGACACACAGCGGGTCTCAACATTAATTAATTGCGGGGAACAAACATACAAAACAAAAGACACGACCCTAATTAGAGAAAATAGGACAATACCCATGGCTGCTGAATGTACTGGGCTGTTTATAGAACAAAAAGATCTCCACTTACTAATAGGCAGTGCTGTACATGTGGTGAGCTGGAGTGAACTAAAGAATAACAGAACAGCAAGCCTAGTCGCAGTACACAATGTAATAATAATCAATATGAAAGTTGCATGGTGGATTAAAAACGGATATTGGATATTGTCAGAGTTCAACAAAAACTATGGTAACCATGATGGCAAGAATCTATACCCGCAGCTAAACTTCAGCAAGAAGCAGATTGTTACATTACCCTGCAATGTAAAGTGTTATCGCAGTCTGTGCAAAGTCCCAGCATATGATATGGAATGACGGGTGCCATCTGAATTATCAAGCTAAACACACGTACTATTCAAATGGCAGCCCCAGCACCAAAAGAACCCGCTGGAGTGTCTTCACTTTTTAGCCTATCCCTTCTTTGGTCCTAACTTTAGTTCCGTCGTGTGGGTCTGGTAATCATGTAATCTGTTTTGCACGATAGCTTGAGAAGGGCAGATCACTTGTCAGGATTCTCTGAGAGCGCTGGGGAAAACACACATCTGCGCACATTGACAAGGCAGGGGATCCGTATAGTGTTTCAGTGGGGGACTGTTGCGCAGTGCGATCTGGGCAAAGCCGCGGGTCAGAGGGACAGCTGTCTCCCTAGCAAGAGGATGCCTCCATCTTTAAGATATTTATTGTCGGGGTGTCTACTAGTAAATAATGTGCTGATGTGTCCAGGAGCGCAACCTATGTGACCAGCTGTAATGTCTTAATGTTCCCAGGGCAGTGTTCAAATGGGTATAAAGCGAAATAGCAGGTGGCATGAGAATAAAAAAAGACAAAATAAAGATTCACATTTAAATTGGTTGGTTGAGGGCGCTGTATGTTATCAACCCACACCGGCTTTCGGTGGATCTGAGCCCCCATTTAATCTAAATCTGATCCAGGTGATTAATGAATGTTGAGCTGAAAGGTTTGCAACCGGCTGCCTTTCAATTGCAAACTGTAGCTGAGTCGTTGCTAGCATCAATTTTCTAATTGACACTTCTCCCTGTGATCGGCCTACAGCCCGGTGTGTTGCGACCTGAAATGGCTGGTAAGGAAGAAAGTGATTGTCGGGGTCGCGCTGCAGCTCGGGGTCAGATCTTGCGGTTTTCATTGCCCCCTCCTTAATAACTGCCGGGGGTCCTGTTTCCTCGCTGTTTCTGAACATGGGACTAGAGCCCTCCAACATCAGTGGCTGTCCCTTCGATCCTTCCTTGTGCCATCTCTGATGTGCCTCAGGAGACATGGTGATATGATTGCAAACGGGTTTTGCTGGGAGGCAGCGCCATTTTGGATTCGCCTGTGAGAGATCCATGACTTGGGTTTGGGCCAGTAGAATTTGTATGGTAAATTCCAGCTTGGTTAACGCTGGCAGAAGCAAGCCCTGTATGGCAGTTAAAATGTCTTTATTTTGAGAGTCTGTTGCGACTGGGGAGATTTCCATGTTTATTACTTTATCCCCAGCTGTGCTGTGTACCATACGTATCACAGCTCTCTCCTCTTCTGTAGCTTTCCTTCGTTCCGGGGGCCAAGAGTTGTAAAGCTTGATCCTTAGAAATGCCCGAACAGCTAAAACTGTTAAGGGCTAGCAGGATGGCGGAGATTTAATCCTAGAATAGGAAAAAATACTTGGTCTCAAGCAGAGCAGTTCCCACTTGCGACCATCTTGCTAAGCCTCCCACCGGAAGTCCTCTCCCAACACCTATTTAATGGAAGTTGCTGCTGCCTTACTCTGAGACTGCAGCCTCTTCTATCCTGCTCTCCTTTCTGCTTGTCTCTCCCATGCCACAGCCACTGCCCCCCCCCCCCCCGCCTACCAGCACAGCACAGGTAACTCCTTTTGTTAACTTTCTTCCTACAGCCACTGCCCTGCCCCCCACCTCCCAGCCCTCCCATCTCCCAGCCCTCCCATCTCCCAGCACCTATTTAAAGGGACAGTATACTGTAAAATTGTTTTTCCATAAATGTATTTTAAATGACTTGTTATACCAACTGCAGAGTATAAAATATTTGAGAAATTGCATTTTCGGGTTTATTTGTGTAGCTGGTTTTGTGCTTTGAAACCACAGCCTATTACAATGGGTTGAGCTTCAGGTAATATCAGATCTCATTATGTTATCACTTTTATGTAAACAGACTTGCTTCCTTATCTTATATTTGTCTGGAACACCAAAGCTCAATACATAGAGAGAACAATGGAAAATTATCATTTTATTACTTAACTATCATGCCCCCCACTGAGGGTGTAATCTATTCTGCTGGCTGTGTTTACTTAGGCTATTCAATAGCATATATGCCAGTATCAAAACTTTCAGTATAGGTTGGGAAACCACAAGCTAAATCAGCTATTTCAAATGCTGAAATATGAGTAAAGGAGCTACTTGCAACCAATTTAATACACTCTAGCAGGTAAAAAGAATCATTGGGAATAATTTAAAGGGGAGAAAGTTTTTGGGTGAACTGTCCCTTTAATGGACCGCGTCCAGCGCCACTAACCCTGGCTCCCACAACCACCGCCACTACGACGCCAGCACCCTCCTCCATCTCAACACTGGTAGATCATCTGCCGGCCACCACACATCCCTGACGAACACCATAGGACCCTTAAACTGCCGCAACTGCGCCTTCTCCTCCCTCCGAACCACTAACCTGCCAGTCACCTCACACGCCTTCTCCTCCCTCCGAACCACTAACCTGCCAGTCACCTCATGCAAAAACAACCGCAACCACCTCAACTGCATCTTCCTGAACACCCGCTCCGTCCGCAAGCACGCCGTCAAAATCAGGAACCTGCTCAGCTCCACCTCCCCAGATATTGCCTTCCTTACTGAAACCTGGCTGAACCCCACATCAACGCCGGACATCGCCATTTCCATCCCCGACGGATACAAGATCTCCCACAAGGACCGCAGCAACCGACCGAGAGGAGGCATCGCCATCGTCCACACACACTCCCTCCACATAACAACCAGCTCCGACTACCACTCACCAGGCTTGGAACACCTACACTTCAAGATCCAGGTCAGTCCCAACACTACCCTCCATGGCACCCTCATCTACAGACCACCCAGACCTCGTCCTGCCTTCTGTGACTCCATCACCGACCTCATCGCACCCCACGCCCTCCCCTCAACAGACTACATCCTCCTCGGTGACCTCATCTTCCACCTAGACAACCCCAATGACCACAACACTGCCAACCTCTTCGAAAACCTTGGAACCATTGGACTAAAGCAACTTGTCAACTCCCCAACCCACTTAGCCGGACACTCACTTGACCCAATCTTCTCTGCAGGCAACCACATCTCAGTCAACCACATCACCGAACTCCATTGGACTGACCACCATTGCATATATTTTTCCTTCAACAAACCCACCGCACACCTCCGGCAGCACCACCCACCCCGCAGAAACTGGAACAACATCACTGAAGACCAACTGCACTCCACCCTGAACAAGTGCCCCCCAGCTACCTCCACAGATGCCAACTCCTCCGCCCGCAACCTCCACCACTGGCTCACAGACTGCGCCAACACTCTCGCCCCTCTCAAGAAACCGTCCAACCGCCAACCCACCAAAAAGGCTAGTTGTTTCACCCCTGCCCTCCAGGACTCCAAACGCCACTGCAGGCATTTGGAAAGGACCTAGAGATCCAGCAAGACCCCCTCAAATAAAACAGCCTACAAAAAAGCCATCACTACTCACCACCACCTCATCAAAACCACCAAGAAGACAGCCATCCAAGATAGAATCAATGCCAACGTCCACAACAGCAAGGAGCTATTCAGTCATCAAGGAATTCTCCAATCCCAACAGCGACACCAACGACATCCCGCCCTCCCAGGACCACCGCAAGATCGTCGACATCTATGACAGCTTTGCACCCCAGAACTCACCCACCACCGCCTACCCACCAACTCCCACCGATACCTCACCCAAATACACCACCGCCTACCCCCACTGACCATCTGGAGCCCCCTCACCACAGAGGACACCATCAGAATCATGAGATCGATCCACTCCAGAGCACCCTTGGACCCATGCCCGCATCACATTTTCAACAAAGCGGGTGACACCATCGCCCCCGAGCTCTGCAGCACCATCAACTGCTCCATTGAAACCGGCACCTTCCCGGATGACTGGAAGCATGCAGAATTAAAACCCCTACTGAAAAAACCCACGGCTGACCCCAGTGATCCGAAGAACTACCGCCCAATCTCTTTGCTCCCCTTTGCGGCCAAAGTCATTGAGAAGTCCATCAACGCGCAACTCGTTGACTACATCAAAGCCAACCACACCCTGGACCCCTCCCAATCCGGTTTCAGGAGCAACCACAGCACCGAGACCACCCTCCTCGCCGCCACAGACGACATCCTCGCCCTACTCGACCAAGGAGAGACTGCCGCCCTCATTCTCCTATACCTCTCAGCAGCATTCGACACTGTCTCCCTCCGCAACCGACTACATGATGCCAGCATAAGCGACAAAGCCCTGGAATGGATCACCTCCTTCCTCACCGGCAGAACCCAGATAGTTAGACTCCCACCCTTCACCTCCAAGCCCACAGAAATCAGCTGCGGTGTACCCCAAGGCTCTTCACTGAGCCCCACCCTATTCAACTTCTACATGGCCCCTCTCTCCACCATCGCCCAACGACACGACCTCAACATCGCCTCCTACGCCGACGACACCCAGCTAATCATCTCACTCACCAGTGACCCCACCACCGCCAAGAGAAACGTCCACGAAGGGCTGACAGCAGTCGCCACCTGGATGAACTACAACTGCCTAAAGCTGAACGCAGACAAGACCGAAGTCCTCTTCCTCGGTCCCACCACATCCGCTTGGAATAACTCATGGTGGCCCACAGCCCTCGGACACCCTCCAACCCCCACGACCATGCACAAAATCTAGGCGTCATCCTGGACTCGTCGCTCTCCATGGACTGGCAAATCAACGCCGTCTCTTCTGCATGCTTCCACACACACTTCACCTGCTGTGAAAGATCTTCAAATGGATCCCAACCGAGACCAGGAAGACTGTCACTCACGCCCTCGTCAGCAGCCGACTGGACTATGGTAACGCACTCTAGGCCGGCACCACCATCAAGCTCCAAAAGAGACTACAGCGCATCCAGAACTCCTCGGCCAGACTAATCCTTGACATCCCTCGTCAATGCCACATCACCAAACACCTGCGGGACCTGCACTGGCTCCCCATCAACAAAAGAATAACCTTCAATCTTCTCACCCAGGCATTCAAGGCCCTCCACAACATCGGTCCCGAATACTTGAACCACCGTGTTACCTTCTACACCCCTACCAGACAACTTTGATCGGCCGACCAAGCCCTCTCTGTCATCCCCCGCATCAGGAAAACTACAGCGAGAGGCATTTCCTTCTCTCACCTGGCAGACAAGACTTGGAACACCCTCCCGCTGCACCTCAGACAAGCTACCACCCTAACAAAGTTCAGAAAGGACCTCAAGACCTGGCTCTTCGACTGAACTGCAACCCTCAGCAAGAACCCAATTAGTCTGGGGGTGATAACCAGAAGACAAAGAAACAGTAGTTCCAAGCAATTTGCAAAAGCTTCTCCAAAAGGTAGAAACAAATTGAGGTCCTCTGTCAGAGACAATATTTATAGGTACACCATGGAGTCGTACCACATGTAACAGGAAAAGAGTCAACAATTATTGGGCTGTAGGTAACTTAGGTAAAGGTACAAAATGAGCCAGTTTGTAGAATCTATCCATCACAACCCAGATGACTGTATGATGGTCAGAAGGTTGCAGTCTCAGAATTGTGATGTCATCCCTTATTATTTAAAGGGGCTCTGTTCAGTATGCTTTGCCTTAGCGTTGTCTCCGACCTGTTTGCCTGTTCCAGTTCCTGTGTATTACCTGGCTGTCTGATGTCCCTCCTGGTTCCTGATCCCTGGCTTGTTCCTGACTCTGCTGTTCTCCTTGTTCCTGATTCTGGCTCATCTGACTACTCGCTTTGGCTCCTGACTCGGCTCATCTGACTATTTACTTTGGCTCCTGACTCGACTTGTCTAACTACCAGCTCTGGCTTTGAATCCTGGCTTGTTGTTTGACTTGTGGACTTTTTATTATTTTTGTTATTAATAAAGGTGTGATTATTTTTGCACTTCTCGTCTAATCCACCTTTACCTACCATCATTTCCAGGATGGATGAACAGGATCACCTCTTGGATCAATTTGCACTAGCCTTGCAAACCCTGCTGACGCACACTGCACATTTAGACCAAAGTGTCCCATTTGTTATGGCTGCTCCTGTTTCCGCTGCTGCACCTAGTCCTACCAGGAGCTTGTCGGGTTCTGCACCTCTACCTCAGCGATATGGAGGCGATCCTATTCAGTGCAGAGGGTTTTTGAACCAGGTGAGCATTTATTTTGAGATGTTACCTCAGGTGTTTCCCTCTCAAAGAGCTAAGGTGGGATTTCTCATCTCATGACACAGCTCTTGCCTGAGCTAATCCCTTGTGGGAGACTAATAAACCTGTGATTTCAAATTACCCTTCATTTGTGACCTCCTTTCAAAGGGTATTTGATATTCTGGCTCGATCCTCCTCTGCTGCTAAACGACTACAAGATCTGTTGCTCAGTATGCCATTGAGTTCCATACGCTTGCCACAGCTGTAGGTTGGAACAATGAAGCCCTTGTTGCCGCCTTCTTTCTTGGGCTCTCTGATGCGATTAAAGACAAAGTTGCTGCCAGAGATTTACCAGAGGATCTCGAGACATTGGTGTCTTTTTTTATCCTAATTGACATCAGACTCAGAGAGAGGCCCTCTTTCAAGGAGCGCTTGCGGAAGCCTCCTGTTTTGTTGTCTCCTATGTGTTCGTTCCCACCCATGCCTCCCTCTCCTTCCATGCCTCCTGGTCTCGAGTCACCAGGTACTGCTGAGCCGATGCAGTTGGGATTCACGCGTCTCTCTGTGGCAGAGAGGACTTTTAGGAGGAGGGAGGGGCTCTGCCTCTATTGTGGGTTACAGGGCCACCTTTTAAAGTCTTGTCCTACACGGCCGGGAAACGCTCACACCTAAGGTCCTGTCAGGGGCAGACCTTGGGTGGTTTATCCTCGTCCCCAGAACCGCTAAAGGAGAAACCTTTGGTCACGGTTGTCCTTTCCTGGGTGGACTCCTCCATAGTGACTCCAGTTCTGCGGGCTATTTCATTGACAGTGCTTTTGTGTCAAAGCACTCCATTCCTGTTTTGCTTCGGTCCGTTCTGCTTGCTATTGAGGCCATTGATGGCAGGCCCCTTCAGCCCACACTCGTTACTCACGAAACCACTCCGTTATCCATGGCTGTTTGGATTCTCCATTTTGAAACCCTCCAGTTCCAGGTGATAAACTCTCCGTATTTTCTAGTTGTTCTGGGTTATCCCTGACTCCAAAAGAACAATGCCAGTCTCGACTGGCACAGGTCCAAAATTTATGTTATGGTCTCAGCAATGTTCCACTTGTCTTCAGAAACCAGTCAAAGATACTTCTTCGGTATCTCAATTGCCAGAGGAGTACCGAGAGTTCCTAGACGTTGCCTCCTCACCGGTCTTACGATTGTGCCATAGACCTGCAACCCGGAGCCATTCCTTCTTGGCGCCGGGTTTACCCTCTGTCTGTTGTGGAGAATTGTGCTATGGAGGAGTATGTTGCAGATGCTCTGTCGTGGGGGATCATCCACAAATCCTGCTCTCCTGCAGGGGCTGGCTTCTTCTTTGTGAAGAAAAAGGGTGGCGAGTTAAGACCATGCATCGATTATAGGGGTTTTAATCATCTTACCATTAAGAATGCTTACCCTATTCCGTTCATTACGGAACTCTTTGACTGCCTCAAGGGAGCTACAGTCTTTTCTAAACTTGATTTGAGAGGAGCGTACAATCTCGTTAGGATCAAGGATGGCCACGAATGGAAAACAGCATTTAACACCAGGAGCAGGCATTATGAATATCTTGTCTTGGCTATGTAATGCTCCTGCTGTTTTCCAGGAATTTATTAATGATGTCCTACGAGATATGTTGCAACAGTGTGTTGTGGTGTACTTAGACATCATCCTCATACACTCACCCACACTTGAGGTGCATTATTCTGATGTTACACGGGTTCTTCAGAGACTACGTGAGAACAGCCTGTTTTGTAAACTCAAGAAATGTAAGTTCCATCAGACTCAAGTAACCTTCCTAGGTTATGTTATCTCCGTTGCAGGGTTCTCCATGGATCCTGACAAGTTGTCTGCAGTGGCCTTGCCCAGTTGGTCTTCGGTTTATTCAACGTTTTTTGGGCTTCGCCAATTACTATAGAAAGTTTATTAAAAACTTTTCTTCCTTGGTCAAACCTATCACAGACATGACCCGTAAAGAGAATGATCCACTCCATTGGTCACCTACTGCCATTAAGGCCTTTGATAGTCTTAAGACTGCCTTTGCTGCCACTCCAGTTCTGGCTCATCCTAACCCTGTCCTACCTTTCGTTTTTGAGGCCGATGCATCTGAGACTGGAGTAGGTGCCCTCTTGTCTCAACGTCCTACGCCTAACTGTTCCTTGCATCCGTGCTGTTTCCTCTCTAAGAAATGGTCTCCAGCAGAGTGTAATTAAGAAATTGGCGACAGGGAATTACTGGCCATAATTTTGGCCATCAAGGAATGGAGGCATCTTCTCGAGGGTACTAGCGTACCAGTGCTCATTCTTACTGACCACAAGAATTTAACTTATCTAAGCAAAACGTTTGTCGCCCCGGCAGGCCAGATGGGTGCTATTTTGGTCTCGGTTTAATTATGTGGTCTCCTACCTGCCTGGTAGTAAGAATGTTAGGGCTGATGCCCTCTCTCGACAATTTTCACCTCTGTCCAAGGAGGAGTCTGTACCTACTCCAGTTATACCTCCTGACCATATTTTGGTTACCATACACACTAATTTGACTTCTCCCTTGGGGGAGGAGATCCTGGCTGCACAAACTAATGCACCTCCTGAGAAACCTAGTGGTAAGTGTTTTGTTCCTGAGAATTTTCAAACTAAACTTTTGCACACTTACCACTATCCTAAAGCCACAGGTCACCTGGGCAAGAACCAAATTATTTGGTCTGTAATTCAACAATTCTGGTGGCCAGGTCTTCGTTCAGATGTTGCTGCGTATGTTGCCTCCTGCTCAGTTTGTGCACAGAATAAGACTCCTCAACGTCTTCCTGTGGGTATTCTTCAACCTATTGCTAATGGTGAGCGTCCTTGGACACATCTTTCCATGGACATCATTGTTGAGCTCCCTGTTTCCAATGGCAATACTGTTATCCTAATGGTGGTTGACAGTTTTTTTTAAAATGTCACATTGCATTCCCTTTAAGAAGCTGCCTACCGCTCAGGAGCTTGCTTCAATTTTTGTCCGGGTGGTCTTCCGTTTACATGGGTTACCCAAGGAGATAGTCTTGGACAGGGGTAGCCAGTTTGTCTCCAGATGTTGGCATCCCTTTTGTGCTCAAATGGGGATCCAGCTTTCCTTCTCCTCGGCATATCACCCTCAATCCAATGGGGCTGCAGAACGGTCTAATCAAGCTCTGGAACAGTTCCTCCATTGCTATGTCTCAGATCACCACAATAATTAGTCTGAACTGTTACCTTGGGCAGAGTTTGCTTGTAATAGTGCCATTAATGATTCCTCACAGTTATCCCCATTCATGGCGAATTATGGGTTTCAACCATCCTTGTTGCCTGATTCATTCATGTCTCAGGGTAGTCCGACTTTGGAGGAGCATCTCCGGCAACTCCGTTCCACGTGGGTGCAGATTCAGGATTTCCTTCATCGTTCTATGCAGCACCAAAAGTTCCAGGCTGATCATAGGCATCTGCCCGCGCCTTCCTACCAGGTTGGTGAGAGGGTTTGGCTGTCCTCCCGCAACTTGAACCTCTGTATGCCTTCCAATAAACAGGCTCTCCATTATGTTGGTCCTTTTCGAATACTCCGACAGGTCAATCCTGTGGCCTACGCTCTTGACCTTCCTCCTGCAATGCACATCTCCAATGTTTTTCATGTCTCCCTCTTGAAACCATTGGTTTGTAATCGGTTTACCACTGTGTTGCCTCGTCCCTGTCCTATCTCTGTTGACAACCATAAAGAATATGAGGTCAGCTGCATTATTGACTCTTGTATGTCCAGGGGCCGTGTACAGTATTTGGTTCATTGGAGGGGCTACGGTCCAGAGGAGCGGTCATGGGTTCCCTCCTCTGATGCTCATGCTCCCACCTTACTCTGTGACTTCTATGCCCGTTTTCCCACCTTTTGTCCTCCTGCTGGGGAGGGGTCGTTGAGGGGAGGGTACTGTCAGGGTTTTTTCCCCTGCTTTGTTTGCCATGTGCTGCTGGCAGCCATTTTACTCACCTCTCTTGCCGAGTGGTGCAGAGTGTGTGATGCTGCTCATTTCCTGCATGCCCTCATATGGCCAAACTGGTGTACATCATCCGTGTGAGACAGGTTGCAGTCTCAGAATTGTGATGTCATCACTTATTATTTAAAAGGCCTCTGTTCAGTATGCTTTGCCCTTGCGTTGTCTCAGACCTGTTTGTGAGTTTCAGTTCCTGTGTATTAGTAGTAAGAAGTGAATACAGCGCCAACAAGAGGCCAAGGGATAAATATACTCACAGAGAGATAAAAGAAGATTATTTAATGAACCATGTTAAAAAGCATCAGTAATAAAAGACTATATATAAAAAATGTAAAAAGCACATATAAATAAAATTACAAATACAGGAATATCTTACAGAAGCGGCTCAAAGGGCCAAAGCTGATAATTACAATAAAAACAGAGGTAATAACAGGTGATCAGTGTGAGTGGTACACCAGAATAAGAGTGTATACTAATAAAACAGAATTAGCCTAAGTACAACTG
Source organism: Bombina bombina (assembly GCF_027579735.1). Classification (NCBI taxonomy): domain Eukaryota; kingdom Metazoa; phylum Chordata; class Amphibia; order Anura; family Bombinatoridae; genus Bombina; species Bombina bombina. The sequence continues at coordinate 418,760,374 of NC_069500.1, read as the reverse complement.
TAGCAAGTGCATCAAGCAAAAAACTAATAAACAATAATACAAAAATAGTGTTCCAAAAAATAGAAAAATGCACTGCAGTGCAAAAAAAGGGGGGTAGCAAAATAATTGTATAGATACAATCAAATAGTGAGTGAGTGCAAATGGATATAAAAATGCTAGCTACTTAATCCAGTGAGGTTAAGATATAATTAAATAAAATACACAATATGCAATAACATAAAAAATAAAATACACAATATGCAATAACATAAAAAATAAAAAATAAAATATAAAATATAATCCAAAAAAGTGTTCAAAAAGTTGATCAACAAATGTTAGTGAAGAACAAAAATAAGTCAATCAAAACTAAAAAATGGAAAAAATGGGTGATGAAAAGCAAGGTGAAAGTGAGGAAATTGATTCCTTCCAATGTTAGTTACTTTAACAGATCCAAATTCCTGAGTGTGGTTGCTGAAGTAGCTGATTGGATCCTAGCACCTGTCAGCTGCTCCTATGGTATCCTAAAAAGTGTCCCTGTAAAAAAAGAAATTCACAACATAGTGTATCCAATATGAGAATGAAGTAAAGATTAAAGTAATGCTTACCAATATGTCAACGCGTTTCTGAAAGGCCCTTTTTTGAGGGCAGAAACGCGTTGACATATTGGTAAGCATTACTTTAATCTTTACTTCATTCTCATATTGGATACACTATGTTGTGAATTTCTTTTTTTACAGGGACACTTTTTAGGATACCATAGGAGCAGCTGACAGGTGCTAGGATCCAATCAGCTACTTCAGCAACCACACTCAGGAATTTGGATCTGTTAAAGTAACTAACATTGGAAGGAATCAATTTCCTCACTTTCACCTTGCTTTTCATCACCCATTTTTTCCATTTTTTAGTTTTGATTGACTTATTTTTGTTCTTCACTAACATTTGTTGATCAACTTTTTGAACACTTTTTTTGATTATATTTTATATTTTATTTTTTATTTTTTATGTTATTGCATTTTGTGTATTTTATTTTTTATGTTATTGCATATTGTGTATTTTATTTAATTATATCTTAACCTCACTGGATTAAGTAGCTAGCATTTTTATATCCATTTGCACTCACTCACTATTTGATTGTATCTATACAATTATTTTGCTACCCCCCTTTTTTTGCACTGCAGTGCATTTTTCTATTTTTTGGAACACTATTTTTGTAACACTAATTTTGAACACTATTGTTTGTATTATTGTTTATTAGTTTTTTGCTTGATGCACTTGCTACAGTTGTACTTAGGCTAATTCTGTTTTATTAGTATACACTCTTATTCTGGTGTACCACTCACACTGATCACCTGTTATTACCTCTGTTTTTATTGTAATTATCAGCTTTGGCCCTTTGAGCCGCTTCTGTAAGATATTCCTGTATTTGTAATTTTATTTATATGTGCTTTTTACATTTTTTATATATAGTCTTTTATTACTGATGCTTTTTAACATGGTTCATTAAATAATCTTCTTTTATCTCTCTGTGAGTATATTTATCCCTTGGCCTCTTGTTGGCGCTGTATTCACTTCTTACTACTTGTGCATATTTTTTGGAGGTTGGTTAGGATCTCTGTTTGGATACAGCTTGGGGATTACCTTAGCGCTTGTACACACACCCTTTTTCACCAGTTCCTGTGTATTACCTGGCTGTCTGACGTCCCTCCTGGTTCCTGATCCCTGGCTTGTTCCTGACTCTGCTGTTCTCCTTGTTCATGATTCCGGCTCACCTGACTACTCACTTTGGCTCCTGACTTGGCTCGTCTGACTACCAGCTCTGGCTTTGACTCCTGGCTTGTTGTTTGACTTGTGGACTTTTTAATATTAATAAAGATGTGATTATTTTTGCACTTCTCGTCTCAGTCTGATTCCTGGCACCCTGACACCATGGTTGTTTAGGTATGGACAATGTTTGAATTAGGCTATGAGGTAGGGAACGGGGAGTCTTAGTAAGTTTGACAAGCCTTGACATAATCCTGAGAGTCCGACTTCATGGTAGGCCACCACACGTGTTGGGAAAGGAGTTAAAGGTTCTTGTCAAACCAGGATGACCATATAGCTTGCTGTCATGAGCCCAGGATAGCACAGGAGTGTGCAGGTTAGTAGGAACATAAAGGATCTCAGGAGCCGCAGGTGCTTCAGAAGGTTTTCTTGATTGGGCACGTTGCAGTCTTTGAAGAAGAGAGGTGTTTAGCTGAGCAACCACACAGGAGGGAGGAATGATATGTACGATAGGAGCTTCAGAAGAGTCATTAGACTGAGGAAATTGATGGGAAAGGGCATCAGCCTTTTTATTCTTGGTCCCAGGAAGGTAAGAGACTATAAAGTTAAAATGGGAAAAGAATAAGGCCCACCTGGCCTGTCGAGGATTGAGTCAATGGGCAGTCTCTAAGTACGTCAGGTTCTTGTGATCCATAAGTATCTGAATGGGGTTGGAAGTTCCATCTAGCCAGTGACTCCATTCAGTAAGAGCCATCTTGATGGCCAAGAGTTCATGATTTCCCACGTTGTAATTCCCCTCTGCAGGAGAGAACTGCTTAGAGAAAAAGGCCACAGGATGAAATTTGGAGGTTGAAGGGTCTCTTTGGGTTAAGACTGCACCAGCTCCTATTTCAGAGGCATCAACCTCTAAGGTGAAACGTTAATTTAGGATCAGGATGACGTAGCGCAGGAGCCGTACAAAAGGCCATTTTCAGATGAGAGAAAGCGTCCACAGCTACTGGAGGCCAATTCTTACAGTCTCTGTTTCATTTAGTCAGCTCAGTGAGTGGTGCAACAATCTTGGAGAAATTCTTTATAAACTTGTGATAATAGTTGGAAAATACCAAGAATCTCTGTAACTCCTTCAATGTGGTGGACTGAGGCCATTCCAGAACTGCTGTTAGCTTAGTGGGATCCATTGCAAAACCTTCTTTAGAGATGATATATCCAACGAATTGAATCTGGACTTGATCAAATTCACTTTTCTCCAATTTTGCTACCAGAAAATTGTTTTTGAGATGAAGAAGCACCTGTTTCACATGCTCATGATGCTCTTCCAGGGTGGTGGAGAATATGAGGATGTCATCTAGATAGACAATGACAGTACGATTTAGGAGGTCACGGAAGACATCATTGATGAATGCTTGAAAGACAGCAGGGGCATTGCACAGCCCAAAAGGCATTACAAGATACTCGTAATGCCCTGATTTCATGTTGAAGGCAGTCTTCCATTCATGTCCCAGGAAGATACAAATGAGATTGTACACCCCACAAAGATCCAATTTTGTAAAGTAGCAAGCATTTTTGTGCCAATCATATAATTCAGTGATCAAGGGAATAGGATAACGATTCTTGATTGGTATGTTGTTTAGGGCTTTGTAGTCAATATAGGGTTTCAGACCACTATCCTTTTTCCTGACAAAAAAGAACCCAGCCCCAGCAGGAGAGGAGGAAGGGTGAATTAAGCCTTTAGCTAAATTCTCTTAGATATATTCTTCCATGGCTTTGGTTTCAGCTTTGGACAGTGGATAAGTCCTTTCTTTAGGAAGTGGGGCTGCAGGAAAGAGGTCAATTTTGCATTCATAAGGGCGGTGAGGTGGTAACACATGAGGTGCTCTCTATTCAAAAACATCCATAAAGTCTGTATATACTGAGGGAAGGTTAGAAGGGGTCAGAAGGCTGGCTATAGGACTGTGTTAAAGAGGAGTAACTTTAGCAAGGCAGGAGTAAAAACAGGATTTACCCCAGGAGGCCAACTGTCCCTTAGTCCAGTTTAACTGAGGATTGTGTTTACTTAGCCAAGGAAGACCAAGGATAACTGGCTGTACAGGAGAATGAATTACATCAAAGTGCAACTACTGTTCGGAATGTAGGACACTCACAGTCATGGTTAGGGGTGCTGATTCAAAATGGATTAAACCTGATCCAAGGGGAGTGCCATCCAGAGTGGTTATTTTTAGACATTGTTTTTTCTGGAGAAGAGGCAACCCTGCGTGAATCATAAAACGATGATCTAGGAAATTTACGGCTGCCCCAGAATCAACAAAGGCCTGAGCATGGAGTTCTGGAGAATGGTGGAATTAGTAGTAGCCATGCTTAGAGGGACCCCATTTTTTTTATTTTTTTTAAACAACTTTATTGTATCTAGTTCAGTTTTATACTTTTGGAGATGCAGCTCTGTTATGTAACATACAACAATAGTTGTTATTTTTGGTATAACTCAATAACAAAATATAAAGTTTGTCGGTACTGAGAGGGACCCCATTTTTATCCTCTAAGCGTTGGCTTTTCCTAGCAGTATATCACAATTCTTAAGTTGGTGTGCATTGGAACCACAATAGAAGTACAGTCTTAATCTCCTTCCTCTCTGTGTTTCGGATTCTGAGGACTTAAGGGAAGAGAGATCCATAGGTTCTTCTTCAGAGGTAACGGGAGGTGCTGGAAGAGTAGAGGGCAGTCTATTGGCTAGATGGGTAGGAGGACGAGAGGGAAGAATTCTGCGAGTTCTCTCTCTCTCTGCTTGTGTTTCCTGAAAGCGTGAATCCAGACTGATGCAGAGTGCTATAAAATCATCCAGGGAAGAGGGAACATTACGATAAGTGAGCTAATCCTTGATGCGCTCATGCAGGCCTCTCTGGAAGGCCGCCTTGAGAGCACTGCAATCCCAACTGGTCTCAAGTGCTAAGGTGCGGAATTCAATGGCATATTTTGCTACAGATCTATTGCTCTGGCGGAGATCCAAGAGAGAGTACTCTGCAGCAGAGTGCTACCATAAGTCCCAAATACAGAAGATAATGCAGAAATGAAGGTATCAGCATCTTTCAGGAGTTGAGCACTCTGTTCTAAAAGGGGAAAGACCCAGGCTAGGGCCTTATTTTTCAATAAAGAAATGATAAAGGTAACCTTTGACTGATGGGACTGGAAGGTATGGGGGTCATTGCAGAAATGCAGTCTGCATTGGTTGAGAAAACCCCTACAGTCGGTAGTGCCATCAAACTTGTCAGGCAGGTTGTGGTACTAGCAGGGACAGGCTGTGTGGCAACAGGAGCACCATTTTTCTCTGCAACAAATGAGGAGTAATAGCCTCCAACTTGGAATCCAGGCTTTGCAGGTATGAGGCATGGGTTCCCAGCATTTGTCCCTGAAGAGAAATTGCTCTAGCTACCTCATTTGGGTCCATGGCCCAAGTATAATGTAATGCTTGTGGGATATTTCCCTATCAGACCAAACTTGGCCAGTAGTCTTCTTATCCCAGCCTCAAGTGGAAGGATAAGGAAATATCCCAGAACAGAATAAGGAGGTATAAAATGAGGTAAGTAGTACTCACGGAAAACAGGGTAGTCCTTAAAATCAGCAGTACAGAAAAAAACAGCAGAGAGGTCAGAGACAGGCAAGGTTCGGCAACAATAAGGCAATCCAACAGGTCAGGAGTTAAATAGCAGAGTGGTCAGACAGGCAAAGTTCAGCAACAAGTTATCCAGCAGTTCAGGGGTTAAACAGCAGAGTGGTCAGACAGGCAAAGTCCAGCAACAAGTTATCTAGCAGTTCAGGGGTTAAACAACAGAGTGGTCAGACAGGCAAAGTCCAACAATGATAAGGTAATCAAGCAATAGTAGAAAATAGCACCCAGGAGCACACAGAGTAAGTCCTATACTTGGACAGTGTGTAAAAGTTAAGCAGGTACTTACATAGGTGCTGATTCGTGCCAAGGAGAATCTGAGCTTCCAAATGGCAACAGAGGGGAATTGACGTGCGGCAATGACGTCATTGGCGCACGCTCACAGCAAGCGCCGCGTCCATGGCAACAGCCATAGCAACAGAGCGGCACAACGGAGAAGGAGTAGCGCGGCCTGACACTACATAGCATACACTTAAACATGCAGTTACACACATTACATAGCATGCACTTACACAAATTACATAGCTTACACTTATACATGCAGATACACACACTACATAGCATACACTTACACATGCAGATACACACAAACACTAAATAGCTTACACTTATACATGCAGATACACACACTACATAGCATACACTTACACAAATTACATAGCTTACACTTATACATGCAGATACACACACTACATAGCTTACACTTATGCATGCAGATACACACAAACACTAAATAGCTTACACTTATACATGCAGATACACACACTACATAGCTTACACTTATACATGCAGATACACACATTTACTACATAGCATACACTTATACATGCAGATACACACAAACACTAAATAGCTTACACTTATACATGCAGATACACACACACACTACACAGCATACACTTATACATGTAGATACACACACTACATAGCATACACTTATACTGTATATGCAGATACACACACACACACACACACACACTACATAGCTTACACTTATACATACAGATACACACACTACATAGCATACACTTATACATGCAGATACACACACACACACACTACATAGCTTACACTTATACATGCAGATACACACACTTACTACATAGCATACACTTATACATGCAGATACACGCACACTACATAGCATACACTTATCTATGCAGATACACACACACTGCATAGCATACACTTATACATGCAGAATAAATATATATATATATATATATATACAGGGAGTGCAGAATTATTAGGCAAGTTGTATTTTTGAGGATTAATTTTATTATTGAACAACCATGTTCTCAATGAACCCAAAACACTCATTAATATCAAAGCTGAATAGTTTTGGAAGTAGTTTTTACTTTGTTTTTAGTTATAGCTATTTTAGGGGGATATCTGTGTGTGCAGGTGACTATTACTGTGCATAATTATTAGGCAACTTAACAAAAAACAAATATATACCCATTTCAATTATTTATTTTTACCAGTGAAACCAATATAACATCTCAACATTCACAAATATACATTTCTGACATTCAAAAACAAAACAAAAACAAATCAGTGACCAATATAGCCACCTTTCTTTGCAAGGACACTCAAAAGCCTGCCATCCATGGATTCTGTCAGTGTTTTGATCTGTTCACCATCAACATTGCGTGCAGCAGCAACCACAGCCTCCCAGACACTGTTCAGAGAAGTGTACTGTTTTCCCTCCTTGTAAATCTCACATTTGATGATGGACCACAGGTTCTCAATGGGGTTCAGATCAGGTGAACAAGGAGGCCATGTCATTAGATTTTCTTCTTTTATACCCTTTCTTGCCAGCCACGCTGTGGAGTACTTGGACGGGGTGATGGAGCATTGTCCTGCATGAAAATCATGTTTTTCTTGAAGGATGCAGACTTCTTCCTGTACCACTGCTTGAAGAAGGTGTCTTCCAGAAACTGGCAGTAGGACTGGGAGTTGAGCTTGACTCCATCCTCAACCCGAAAAGGCCCCACAAGCTCATCTTTGATGATACCAGCCCAAACCAGTACTCCACCTCCACCTTGCTGGCGTCTGAGTCGGACTGGAGCTCTCTGCCCTTTGCCAATCCAGCCACGGGCCCATCCATCTGGCCCATCAAGACTCACTCTCATTTCATCAGTCCATAAAACCTTAGAAAAATCAGTCTTGAGATATTTCTTGGCCCAGTCTTGACGTTTCAGCTTGTGTGTCTTGTTCAGTGGTGGTCGTCTTTCAGCCTTTCTTACCTTGGCCATGTCTCTGAGTATTGAACACCTTGTGCTTTTGGGCACTCCAGTGATGTTGCAGCTCTGAAATATGGCCAAACTGGTGGCAAGTGGCATCTTGGCAGCTGCACGCTTGACTTTTCTCAGTTCATGGGCAGTTATTTTGCGTCTTGGTTTTTCCACACGCTTCTTGCGACCCTGTTGACTATTTTGAATGAAACGCTTGATTGTTCGATGATCACGCTTCAGAAGCTTTGCAATTTTAAGAGTGCTGCATCCCTCTGCAAGATATCTCACTATTTTTGACTTTTCTGAGCCTGTCAAGTCCTTCTTTTGACCCATTTTGCCAAAGGAAAGGAAGTTGCCTAATAATTATGCACACCTGATATAGGGTGTTGATGTCATTAGACCACACCCCTTCTCATTACAGAGATGCACATCACCTAATATGCTTAATTGGTAGTAGGCTTTCGAGCCTATACAGCTTGGAGTAAGACAACATGCATAAAGAGGATGATGTGGTCAAAATACTAATTTGTCTAATAATTCTGCACTCCCTGTATATATATATAAATACTTCTACTGATATTTGTTCAGATTTAGTTTAGGGAAAATAATATTCTATTTCTAAATATGTAAAAAATATCTGAAATTGATCCCTGTTATGATTCAGTTATAATTATTGGGCGAATTGCAAAAACACTACTTGCGTTAAGGTTTTTGGGCATTTGGGTTGCGAAGGTATTAAAAGTTGCAAAACAACAGAGTATTCAGACAGGCAAAGTCCAGCAACAAGTTATCTAGCAGTTCAGGGGTTAAACAACAGAGTGGTCAGACAGGCAAAGTCCAATAATGATAAGGTAATCAAGCAATAGTAGAAAATAGCACCAGGAGCACACAGAGTAAGTCCTATACTTGGACAGTGTGTAAAAGTTAAGCAGGTACTTACATAGGCGCCGATTCATGCCAGGGAGAATCTGAGCTTCCAAACGGCAACAGAGCGGAATTGACTTGCGGCAATGACGTCATCGGCGCACGCTCACAGCTACCGCCGCATCCATGGCAACAGCCATAGCAACAGAGCGGCGCAACAGAGAATGAGCGGCGCGGCGTGACACTACATAGCATACACTTAAACATGCAGATACACACATTACATAGCATACACTTACACAAATTACATAGCTTACACTTATACATGCAGATACACACACTACATAGCTTACACTTATACATGCAGATACACACACACACTACATAGCATACACTTATACATGCAGATACACACACACACTACATAGCTTACACTTATACGTGCAGATACATACACACACTACATAGCTTACACTTATACATGCAGATACACACACACACACACACACACACTATATAGCTTACACTTATATATGCAGATACACACACACTACACAGCATACACTTATACATGCAAATACACACACACTACACAGCATACACTTATACATGCAGATACACACACACACTACACAGCATACACTTATACATGCAGATACACACACACTACACAGCATACACTTATACATGCAGATACACACACACACTACACAGCATACACTTATACATGCAGATACACACACACTACACAGCATACACTTATACATGCAGATACACACACAAACTACACAGCATACACTTATACATGCAGATACACACACACTACACAGCATACACTTATACATGCAGATACACACACACTACACAGCATACACTTATACATGCAGATACACACACACTACACAGCATACACTTATACATGTAGATACACACACTACATAGCTTACACTTATACATGCAGATACACACACACTACATTGCTTACACCTATACATGCAGATACACACACACTACACAGCCTACACTTATACATACAGATACACACACACTAAATAGCTTATACTTATAAATGCAGATACACACACACACACTACATAGCTTACACTTATGCATGCAGATACATACAAACACACACTACATAGCATACACTTATACATGCAGATACACACACACTTACACATATAGATACACACACACTACATAGCTTACACTTATACATGCAGATACACACACACACACACTACATTGCTTACACCTATACATGCAGATACACACACTACACAGCATACACTTATACATACAGATACACACACACTAAATAGCTTATACTTATAAATGCATATACACACTAAATAGCATACACTTATACATTCAGATACACACACACACTTATACATACAAATACACACACACACACACACACAACATAGCTTACACTTATACATGCAGATACACACACTACATAGCATACACGTATACATGCAGATACACACACACACTTATACATACAGATACACACATACACTACATAATATATGGGTATGTGTAATTCATTGTATGGGGTCCTGGGATTGGCAAGCACATTAGCTGGCAGTCTGGGGTTGCCACTGTTCATTACCCTGGTGTTAGCACTGCTCATCGTATAAAACTAAAGGCATGCTAGTATTGTCATGAGGAGTTAGACGTCATCACTACCAGAAGTTAGAGGTCACCATTACCTCATGTCAGAGGGTATACAGCCTTCTTACTCTTGCTTTACCCACACACTATTCTTTTTTCACAGGGAATCTAACAGGTATCTAAGGCTGGGAGTATGGGCCCAATAATATATATATATATATATAAAAAATACTTCTACTGATATTTGTTCATATTTTTTTTTAGGGAAAATAATATTCTATTTCTAAATATGTAAAAAATATCTGAAATTGAACCCTATTATGATTCAGTTATATTCATTGGGCGAATTGCAAAAACACTGCTTGCGTTAAGGTTTTTGGGCATTTGGGGTTGCAAAGGTATTAAAAGTTGCAAAACAACTTTTTTTGTACGCACGTTAACCTGAATACCGTGCATAAACTAACTTGCATGTGCATGTATTCCCCCATAGGTATCAAAGGAGAAAAAAAAAAGTGGGAATAAACGCCCTAGCGTGTGAAAATTCCATTGCATTTTCACATTCCCCATAGAAGTCAATGGAGAAAAAAAAATGTTGAAAGAAAAACAACCAACCATCAAGCATACAACATAACATATTCGCATTAACAAATGTAAAATACTTACAGTAAATACATACGCTAGATTACGAGTCTTGCGTTAGGCTTAAAAAGCAGCGTTGGCCGGTCCCAACGCTGCTTTTTTACGCCCGCTGGTATTACAAGTCTTGAAGGTACAGGTGTACCGCTCACTTTTTTGGCCAGACTTGGAAATACCGCAAATCCACTTACATCAATTGCGTATCTTCTTTTTTCAATGGGACTTGCATAGCGCCGGTATTACGAGTCTGACAAAAAGTGAGTGGTAGACCCTCTCCTGTCAACACTGGTACCGCATTTTAAAGTCAGTAGTTAAGAGTTTTACACTACAACGCCGTAGCATAAAACTCTTAACTAAAGTGCTAAAAAGTACCCTCCCACATCGCAAACACTAAAATTAAATTTTGAACCCCTAATCTGCCGAACCGGACATCGCTGCCACTATAATAAATATATTAACTCCTAAAACGCCGCACTCCCGCCTCGCAAACATTATTTAAATATTATTAACCCCTAATCTGCCATCCCTAACATCACCGACACATACCTACATTTGTTAACCCCTAATCTGCCGCCCCCAATGTCGCCGCCACTATACTAAAGTTATTAACCCCTAAATCTAAGTCTAACCCTAACACCCCCTAACTTAAATATAATTTAAATAATTCTAAATAAAATTCCTATCATTAACCCCTTAATGACCGGACCATTTTTTAATTTTCTTACCCTTAATGGCTGTAATTTTCCTCTTACTCATTTACTGTACCCACACATATTATATACCGTTTTTCTCGCCATTAAATGGACTTTCTAAAGATACCATTATTTTCATTATATCTTATAATTTACTATAAAAAATTTTATAAAATATGAGGAAAAAATGGAAAAAACACACTTTTTCTAACTTTGACCCCCAAAATCTGTTACACATCTACAACCACTAAAAAACACCCATGCTAAATAGTTTCTAAATTTTGTCCTGAGTTTAGAAATACCCAATGTTTACATGTTCTTTGCTTTTTTTGTAAGTTATAGGGCCATAAATACAAGTAGCACTTCGCTATTTCCAAACCACTTTTGTTTTCAAAATTAGCGCTAGTTACATTGGAACACTGATATCTGTAAGGAATACCTGAATATCCATTGACATGTATATATTTTGTTTTAGAAGACATCCCAAAGTATTGATCTAGGCCCATTTTGGTATATTTCATGCCACCGTTTCACCGCCAAATGCGATCAAATTAAAAAAAATGTTCACTTTTTCACACATTTTGTCACAAACTTTAGGTTTCCCACTGAAATTATTTACAAACAGCTTCTGCAATTATGGCACAAATGGTTGTAAATGCTTCTCTGGGATCGCCTTTGTTCAGAAATAGCAGACTTATATGGCTTTGGGGTTGCTTTTTGGTAATTAGAAGGCCGCTAAATGCCGCTGCGCACCACACGTGTTTTATGCCCAGCAGTGAAGGGGTTAATTAGGGAGCATGTAGGGAGCTTGTAGGGTTAATTTTAGCTTTAGTTTAGTGTAGTAGACAACTCCAAGTATTGATCTAGGCCAATTTTGGTATATTTCATGCCACCATTTCACCGCCAAATGCGAGCAAATAAAAAAAACCTTTAAATTTTTCACAATTTTAGGTTTCTCACTGAAATTATTTACAAACAGTTTGTGCAATTATGGCACAAATGGTTGTAAAAGCTTCTCTGGGATCCCCTTTGTTCAGAAATAGCAGACATATATGGCTTTGGAGTTGCTTTTTGTTAATTAGAAGGCCGCTAAATGCTGCTGCGCACAACACGTGAATTATGCCCAGCAGTGAAGGAGTTAATTAGGTAGCTTGTAGGGCGCTGGCAGGGTTAATTTTAGCTTTAGTGTAGAGATCAGCCTCCCACCTGACACATCCCACCCCCTGATCCCTCCCAAACAGCTCTCTTCCCTCCCCCACCCCACAATTGTCCCCGCCATCTTAAGTACTGGCAGAAAGTCTGCCAGTACTAAATAAAAGGAGTTTTTTTATTTTATTTTTTTTAAAAATGTATTCTGCTGTAATGGAGCCCTGCCTTAGCCCCCAACCTCCCTGATCCCCCACCAAACAGCTCTATAACCCTCCCTGCTACTTAATTGCAGCCATCTTGGGTACTGGCAGCTGTCTGCCAGTACCCAATTTGCCCCCAAAAATATTTATAAATTTTGCCCCCAAAAATATTTATAAACTTTTCTGTAGTGTAGCAGCCCCCCCCTCAATACCCCCAACCCCCCCCAGATCCTTTTATATATATATTTTTTTTTATGTTTTGAACTTTTTTTTTTTCATTGGTGTCAGTGGCTAATATGCGCGCGCGCGCCCCACGTGCACGCGCGCGGCCCCCACGTGCACGCGCGCGCCCCACGTGTGCACGCGCGCCCCACGTGCACGCGCGCCTGCACGCTGCCGCCTCTTTGCTTCCCTTCCCCCCGGAACACTGCACCATTGATACCGGTGCAGAGAGGGCCACAGAGTGGCTCTCTCTGCATCAGAGGCTTGTTAAAAGGTATTGCAGGATGCCTCCATATCGAGGCATCACTGCAATACCCTGAGAGCTGCTGGAAGCAATTGCGATCGCTTCCAGCACTCTCTTAAACAACTGACGTACCAGGTACGTCCATTGTCACTAACTGCTAGTTTTTGCAGGACGTACCTGGTACGTCAGTTGTCATTAAGGGTTAACTAAATAATTCCTATTTAAAACTAAATACTTACCTATAAAATAAACCCAAAGCTAGCTACAATATAACTAATAGTTACATTGTAGCTAGCTTAGGGTTTATTTTTATTTTACAGGCAAGTTTGTATTATTTTAACTAGGTACAATAGTTATTAAATAGTTATTAACTATTTAATAACTACCTAGCTAAAATAAATACTAATTTACCTGTAAAAAAAAACCTAACCTAAGTTACAATTACACCTAATAATTAAATTAATTCCCTAAATTAAATACAATTAAATACAATAATATAAAATTATCTAAAGTACAAAAGAAACAAACACTAAATTACAGAAAATAATAAACAAATTACAAGATTTTTAAAATAATTACACCTAATCAATCCTATTGGCTGATTGCATCAGTCAAAAGGATTTTTTCTACCTTAATTCCGATTGGCTGATAGAATTCTATCAGCCAATCGGAATTGAAGTGACGCTATCTTGGATGACGTCACTTAAAGGTACCTTCATTCTGTGTTAGCCGTCGATTGAAGAGGATGCTCCGCGTCAGATGTCTTGAAGAATGACCCGCTCCATGCCGGATGGATGAAGATAGAAGATGCCGTCTGGATGAAGACTTCTGCCAGTCTGGAGGACCACTTCGCCCGGCTTGGATGAAGACTTCTCCCGGTTTCATTGAGGACTTCAGCCCGGTTGGGTGAAGACTTCTCCCGGTAAGGTGATCTTCAAGGGGTTAGTGTTAGTTTTTTTTTTAAGGGGGTATTCGGTGGGTTTTAGAGTAGGGTTGGTTGTGTGGGTTTTGGGTTTTAATGTTGGGGGGGATTTGTAATTTGTTTTACAGGTAAGAGAGCTGATTACTTTGGGGCAATGCCCCGCAAAAGGCCCTTTTAAGGGCTATTTGTAATTTAGTGTAGGGTAGGGCTTTTTTTTATTTTGGGGGGGCTTTTTTATTTTGTTAGGGGGATTAGATTAGGTAATTTTAGTTTAAAAATCTTGTAATTTGTTTATTATTTTCTGTAATTTAGTGGGGGGTTTTTGTACTTTAGATAATTGTATTTAATTGTATTTAATTTAGGGAATTAATTTAATTATAGTGTAGTGTTAGGTGTAATTGTAACTTAGGTTAGGTTTTATTTTACAGGTAAATTTGTATTTATTTTAACTAGGTAGTTAGTAAATAGTTATTAACTATTTAGTAACTATTCTACCTAGTTAAAATAAATACAAACTTGCCTGTAAAATAAAAATAAACCCTAAGATAGATACAATGTAACTATTAGTTATATTGTAGCTAGCTTAGGGTTTATTTTATAGGTAAGTATTTAGTTTTAAATAGGAATATTTTAGTTAATTATAGTAATTTTATTTAGATTTCTTTTAATTATATTTAAGTTAGGGGGTGTTAGGTTTAGGGTTAGACTTAGGTTTAGGGGTTAATAACTTTAATATAGTGGCGGCGACATTGGGGGCGGCAGATTAGAGGTTAATAAATGTAGGTTGGTGGCGTCAATGTTAGGGCCGGCAGATTAGGGGTTAATAATATTTAACTAATGTTTGCGAGGCGGGAGTGCAGCGGTTTAGGGGTTAATATGCTTATTATAGTGGCAGCGACATTGGTTTGCAGCAGATTAGGGGTTAATAAATGTAGGTAGGTGGCGGCGATATTGGGGCGGCAGATTAGGGGTTAATAAATATAATGTAGGTGTCAGCAATGTTGGCGGCAGCAGATTAGGGGTTCATAAGTATAATGTAGGTGGCGGCGGTGCCCGGAGCAGCAGATTAGGGTTTAATAATATAATGTAGGTGGCGGCGATGTCGGGGGCGGCAGATTAGGGGTTAATAAGTGTAAGATTAGGGGTGTTTAGACTCGGGGTTCATTTTAGGGTGTTAGGTGTAGACATAAACTGTATTTCCCCATAGGAATCAATGGGTCTGCGTTAAGGAGTTTTAAGCTGCTTTTTGGCAGGTGTTAGACTTTTTTTTAGCCGGCTCTCCCCATTGATTCCTATGGGGAAATCGTGCACGAGCACCTTACACCAGCTCACCGTTAACGTAAGCAGCGCTGGTATTGGAGTGCGGTAAGGAGCAAAATTTTGCTCAACGCTCACTTCTTGTCTGGGTTGTAAAAACCCGTAATACCAGCGCTGTCTGTAAGTGAGCGGTGAGCATAAACTGCTCGTTAGCACCGCATAGCCTCTAACGCCAAACTCATAATCTAGCCGATAGTTAAAATCTTTATTAAATATGTTTTATCATGTTTTTATCTGCTTAATGGCAAAGGGATATACTTATATATATGTTATATATATGTTTATATACATGTACATATATATTATTTCTTTTTATATGTGTATATACAGTGGGGAAAAAAAGTATTTAGTCAGCCACCAATTGTGCAAGTTCTCCCACTTAAGAAGATGAGAGAGGCCTGTAATTTTCATCATAGGTATACCTCAACTATGAGAGACAAAATGTGGAAACAAAGCCAGACAATCACATTGTCTGATTTGGAAAGAATTTATTTGCAAATTATGGTGGAAAATAAGTATTTGGTCACCTACAAACAAGCAAGATTTCTGTCTCTCACATACCTGTATCTTCTTCTTTAAGAGGCTCTTCTGTCCTCCATTCATTACCTGTATTAATGGCACGTGTTTGAACTTGTTATCAGTATAGAAGACACCTGTCCACAACCTCAAACAGTCACACTCCAAACTCCACTATGGTGAAGACCAAAGAGCTGTCGAAGGACACCAGAAACAAAATTGTAGCCCTGCACCAGGCTGGGAAGACTGAATCTGCAATAGGCAAGCAGCTTGGTGTGAAGAAATCAACTGTGGGAGCAATAATTAGAAAATGGAAGACATACAAGACCACTGATAATCTCCCTCGATCTGGGGCTCCACGCAAGATCTCACCCCATGGTGTCAAAATGATCACAGGAACGGTGAGCAAATATCCCAGAACCACATGGGGGACCTAGTGAATGACCTGCAGAGAGCTGGACCAATGTAACAGAAGCTACCATCAGTAGCACACTACGCTGCCAGGGACTCAGATCCTGCAGTGCCAGACGTGTCCCCCTGCTTAAGCCAGTACATGACCGGGACCGTCTGAAGAATTCTAGAGCATTTGGATGATCCAGAAGCGGATTGGGAGAATGTCATATGGTCAGATGAAACCAAAGTAGAACTGTTTGGTAGAAACACAACTTGTCGTGTTTGGAGGAGAGAGAACACCATACCTACTGTGAAGCATGGGGGTGGCAACATCATGCTTTGGGGCTGTTTCTCTGCAAAGGGAACAGGACAACTGATCCGTGTACATGAAAGAACGAATGGGGCCATGTATCGTGAGATTTTGAGTGCAAACCTCCTTCCATCAGCAAGGGCATTGAAGATGAAATGTGGCTGGGTCTTTCAGCATGACAATGATCCCAAACACACCGCCCGGGCAATGAAGGAGTGGCTTCGTAAGAAGCATTTCAAGGTCCTGGAGTGGCCTAGCCAGTCTCCAGATCTCAACCCCATAGAAAACCTTTGGAGGGAGTTGAAAGTCCGTGTTGCCCAGCGACAGCCCCAAAACATCACTGCTCTAGAGGAGATCTGCATGCAGGAATGGGCCAACATACCAGCAACAGTGTGTGACAACCTTGTGAAGACTTACAGAAAACGTTTGACCTCTGTCATTGCCAACAAAAGATACTTAACAAAGTATTGAGATGAACTTTTGATATTGACCAAATACTTATTTTCCACCATAATTTGCAAATAAATTCTTTCCAAATCAGACAATGTGATTGTCTGGATTTGTTTCCATATTTTGTCTCTCATAGTTGAGGTATACCTATGATGAAAATTACAGGCCTCTCTCATCTTCTTAAATACATTAGTATATATGCACACATATATTTGTGTGCAATATTTTTTTTAAATCATTTTTATTAGACAGTGTTAATGTGAGTGTAGTTATTTTTTAAATTAAACTTTTTTGTTGCATAAAACTGTTAACTACAGCAAGGATTGTTGCATAAAAGGCAATTGCCCGCACGCAATTGAGATTTTTCAATAGTAATATCAGGGCAATGAAAATTGCTTGTGAAAAGACCATATTGCGCGCGGAAATACTTACCGTGCAACTTGTAATCTTGCCCATTGTTGTTGCAGAGCCTTCAACTGAAGAATTGGGGGCCAATTTAACAAGGTCCGTATCGGCCCCAATGCCTCTGTGTCTGTGCGAGCCATAAGGCTCGCCGAAAACAGGAGTTAAGAAGCAGAGGTCTTAAGACCGCTGCTCCTTAACTGGTCCACTGCCTCTGAGGCTGTGGACATCAATCCGCCCGATCGCATATGATCGGGGTGATTGACACCCCCTGCTAGCGGCCGCAAATCTGCAGGGGGCCGCGAATCTGCAGGGGCGGCATTGCACAAGCAGTTCAACAGAACTGCTTGTGCAATGTTAAATGCAGACAGCGTATGCTGTCGGCATTCAGCGATGTCTGGCTGACATGATATGCTATAGCGTATCATGTACGCCAGACATTGATAAATCGGCCCCTATGTGTAGACATATATTGTTTTCTCTGTGTATATTAGTTTTTTTTCTATTGTTTGCAGTGGTTTTCACCAACAAACTGATGGACAACTTCTGTAGCACGTTTAGGTGCGGATTAATGTTGCTGAGACAAGTCCCTTTGTTTATAAATGCAAAAAAACGTAGGGGCGCCCTATCAAGGAGTATAACAGAGAACTTAACAGGTGGTGTTAAATAGCCAATTAGTGTACTAACCTCGTTGAGGATAATAATATTGTATGTCTATACTGGTCTAAGACTAACATATAAACAGCAATATTAGTGGTATCGTTTTAAACTCCCATATACCTCCTAGGAGAAAGAATTAAAATAAATATATAACCAGCCAAATTACAGGAGTAAACAAGTGATCAACACTCTAATATGGAGTTACCACTGTGTAAATGTAAAGTCCAATTTGGAGAAGACAGTGGGTCCTATAATGATGGTGGTGATGGTGGTGATGGATAGTCACAGGCAGCTATCTGTGAAGATCCAGGCCGGGATCCAAAACAGCAATCTAAGAAGACAAGAAGAGACAGAAGCGCCACATGGCCCAATATTGTCTGGTCCAGAGGATAGATATATGTGAATATTCAATATAAACTCACATTTGGAAAAGCACCTCAAATAGTGCTATTGCAGCAGTCTGGGATTTCTATTAGTCACCCAGGAGACCAAATTCCGTTGTAGCTGTGATGTCTAGATGAGCAACACAAAGGGACAAAGGTGCCTATATGGCCTAGTATTGTCTTAACAAATATGAGTCAATAAGTTATTGAGAAGGGTACTCACATTTGTTGTAGCATCTCCTTTGATGCTATAGAGGCAGGATGGGGTCAATATGGTCACCAACCAGACTTAATCAAGTGCTTGCAGGATACCAGGAAATCCAGGAGCCTCCAGTAATTGAGAGAGAGGCCCAGTACAATAGGCTCCTCTCAGCATAAAGTGATATGGTAACAAAGAAAAATAGCAAGTGTCCCAATATATAAAAATAGTTTTATTTAAAAATATAAAAACAAAGCTACGCGTTTCTCAGCTCAAGGCTGTTTCATCAGGCTTAATAAAAACATTTCAGAATACTTGCTATATATACACATAAAACATCTAATCAGAGTTAATTAGCATCACATGATGCTAGGAGGAGCTTAGGAAGTCCGGGAGACCCTATTGGCCAATATAGAGAGGATAATACATTTACTAATAAACAGTGGGAGGAGCTTAGGAAGTCCATGAGACCCTATTGGCCAATATAGAGAGAATAATACATTTACTAATAAACAGTTGTAATTTCAAAAACCTCTCATATATGCGACATTGAAAACAAACACCAGTATGGCTGTTTCTATCTAAACAACAATATTGCTTTATATCCTATCTGGTTAATAATAAAGTAAAAATACAGTAAAAATACAAATACAAAATGTTGGATCCAAAAATACTCCTACAAATTGTGAGTCTGAACATAGGATCCTATATGGATATTTATGGCATCAACTTAATTATCCTTGTGCTCGTTGGTGAGATAACCCCTCTACCTCACGTGATGAGGAACATTGCCGGACTCCTTTTTTAGAGGTGGGTCAAAACCATCCAATAGACCAGTGGTCCATGTCCCCTCGACCACCACGACAAAAAAGAGCATACGGAAACGAGGAAGTAGAGGAAGATCTACAACCACCAAAAAAGAAAAATTATTGAAATACCAAAAGGGTATCTTTAACCTTTCCAAACATGAGCTTACTGATGATGAGATTAGGATTTTGGGTAAGGGGTTATCTTTTTGCCCATCCAACAACTCTAATATGTTCCAATTATTCGTGGACGTTAATCATTTCACAAGAAAACTATCTCTGCAAAAGTATTTTGCAGAGAAAAAACTTAAAAATACCAACAATAAGCCTATCATTGTGGACACCATGAACGAACGACTAAATGATGGTATAATTGCCTATGAACCTGATACCCTACTATAACAACTCACTGAAAAATATATTCATACAGACTTCAGACCGAGATCTAACTTTAATCCACCAAGGGAAAAAAATTCACACATTGCTATCTATCAATCAATGGTCCTAAAAGACCTTGAAAGATTATCTAAAAAATCTAAACATAAAAATAACCTTAGTCCTGGAGAACGTCATGCCCTAAATTCTTTAAGCACCAATAAAGAAATAGCAATACGCCAAGCGGATAAGGGTGGTGGGACAGTGATTCAAAATATCCAAGATTACATTCTGGAGGCAAATAGAATTCTTAATGATGCTAGCCACTATAGAATACTACCAAACGACCCCACAACCATCTTCTCTAAACAACTTTATTCTCTTTTACTGGAGGGCTTTGACGAAGGAATTATTACCAAAAAAGAGAAAGAGTACTTATATCCCAAGAATCCCTCTGTGGCCTTCTATTACCATCTTCCTAAAATCCACAAGGATACTTCTAATCCCCCCGGGAGACCTATAGTGGCTGGCATTGACAGTCTCACTGATCATCTATCTGCTTACGTTGATTCATTTCTGCAGAAGCATTTGGTCAACTTACCTTCTTTTATCAAAGATTCCACCGATCTACTAAACAAACTGACAAGTTTGGGGGTCACCAAAAAAGAGTCTGATTTATGGTGGATAACGAGCGATGTGAGCTCCTTATATTCTAATATTCCTCAGGAAAAGGGCTTGACAGTGATCCAATCGTATTTGGAGACTGATATCTATATGCCTTTAAAACAAAAATTGTTTATTACTGATTTAATTCGATTTATATTACACCACAATTATTTCATGTATCAGGGACAACACTATCTTCAGATCAAGGGTACGGCCATGGGCACCAGATTCGCACCCAGTTTTGCCAATCTATACATGGGCAAATTTGAGGAGGCCCATGTATATGGGTCTCCTATGAGTGCGAGTCTGGTGTTCTATGGCCGTTACATCGATGATCTCATCTTTATATTTAAGGGTACATATGAGGAAGCTGTGTTATACTCATCAACCCTGAACACTAATAATTTTGATCTTGAATTTACTAGTAATATTCAACCCACAAGGATAGAATATCTAGATCTGGCACTTTATTTTTCAGACACCGGTAATATTATGTCTGAAACTTTTTAAAAAAAAGTGGATTGCAACAGCTTCCTTAATTTCAAGAGCAATCACTACTACAGCTGGAAGAAGAATGTGCCATATGGGCAATTTAGACGCATCAGGCGTAACTGCAGCACTATAGAGGGATATATAAGTCAATCTACTATACTTAAAGACAGATTTTTGGAGAAAGGCTATCCGATAGACCTGGTACAAAATGGCTATCTTAAAGAACTAAATGACGATAGAAACAAATATTTTTTTTTAATTTTTTTAAATATATTTTTATTGAAGTCATGAACAGATACAGTATATATGATATGCCCTCAGACAAATACAGAAGAGTGTATACATAGTATAATTAGCAAGGTAACATATTCAGGTATCATAAGCGTGACTATGAGGTGTGGGCTGTTTCATAGGAAGACTTCAGTTTAATCATAGAGCATCATAAAAATAAAATATACTTGAAAGGACCTCCCTTGGCACTATGAGAAGAAAATTCAAATATCCATACGGGGACGGTTGGGGCTAGGGAGGGAGTAGCTCTATATTTTAATGGGAGGGGGGGGGGTTACAGCGGACAAGAGCTGCTCGATAATAAAAAAGGAGGGGTGGGAGGGCGGAGCCAGCTAATATGTTGGATAGGTAGGTAACTCAAGAACCCAGAGTATTTGGATATACTGCGAAATAGGATTGTCCTCAACTTACAGCGTGTGTTAAGCTAAGCTAGGGTAAGTACAAAAGTAAGAGTAGGTTCTTAACAAGGATAGAAACAGGGGGGATTTATGAGATATGTGAAAATCCTAGATGAATATAAACAAGTATCTCTACTTATATATACTGTTAGCCCCTGCTGATAAATCTCAGACCAAAATCAAAAGTTATGCCGAGCCGTGCCTTCCCAGTTAGCACCGCCCGGCAGTATCTATAGTAACTGAGAGGTGGAATTATATATTCTAGGGTGGGACGTGGGATGGATGAGACAACTACTGAACCTTTAAAGTGTGTCTGGAAGGAGAGGGGGAATCTTAGTAAGACTGGATGGGGAGTAGACTATAAATGGGTTAGTTTATTTCAGAAGGCTTACTACTAGGCAATATAGAGATAACCAAACATTTATCCAGAGACCTGTAGTCAGGGTAGTACAGGTAGGACTTGTGTGAAATTAGATTAGTAAAAAACATAGGTGCAATACAATATATATATACTGCTTTTTTTTTTTTTTCTTTTTTTTTTTATCCCCACTAATAAAAGGCCTACATTGACAGTGGATATAAACATGCAATTTATATTCTTGTATGAAGTATGAAATTATATAAAGCTAACTTCACTCAGACTTATTAAGCTAGACTTTCTTATGTGATAACCTAAGGTAAGATCCAGGTATAAGAAGCTATAGGTAATAGTCATATACATGTCTATCAGACACAATTTGAATATATAGTATATATGCATCACTATAAACCCCAAATATAAGGTGACTGTATAAGGGGTACTGCAATCTACCAGTTAGGGATTCTAGGTACATTAAATAGAAGTAGTCTAGGAGGGGAGATAACCAAAACTAGAGCAAATAGTATCGTATTTCCTAACATAAGTCAGCAATGTCAAGCTCATGCAACATTTAATACCTACATTAGTGTAGACAGCTGTTAGTAGATGGTTTTAGGGATAATGACAGATTCTGTTAGTTTTAACCTCCGCCATATTTTACAGCAATATATCTCATTGTTCATTTGGCTTCTACCATATCACCCCCTGTCATCTCGTGGGTGTAATAAGAAAGTAAAATAAGAAGTCTGCAAACCTAGGTAACTCCCATTAAGCTGCTGTTGCAGAAGATGTCAACCAGCAGAATTTACAACAGTACACTACAATCAAAAAGATAGATATTTAAACATATAAATGTAAAATGACAGAACCTTGAAGCTGCTTAGAACTGGACAGTAAACTAGACGAGCCAAGGCCATTGTGGGGACTTGCAATTCTTTTTTAAGACAACCTAACCGGGCTGCTCAGTAGGTGTTAACATTAACTTTTGAACGAAGAGATAGGGAGAGTGAAAAATTAGCTCATAGTCTTAGGTCCTCTTTTTGGAGAATGAAATGTTGCTGGGAATATTTACCCAATGCCTAATCTGCAGCAAATAAAGGTCAGAGAGGCTCCGGTGTCTCTTGTCCCAGGGGTAGATGAATGGTCTTGATCCCTTGAGAACGGAGAAGATCCCAAGAGCTGCGCAGCTGTCAGGGGGTTCAAAGCACACTTCGTTTGCAGTATTATTAACCGCTTCTCAAGCGGTAGCTGTACGGGCGTAGTTAGGACAGTGGAAGTGAGGGCTAGGAACCTGCAATGCGATAACATCTTCTCTGGTGAGTCTCCCGTAGCGGGATAAACGTAGTAAGCTGTAAGGCTGCCAGGTTTCACATTGATCTCTGTTGTTGCGCTGCGATAGTTAGACAGTGTGACAAGCCGTCTTCTTAGGGCCAAGCTGGGTCCCATGTTGGAGGATCTCTCTGGGTTATTGTCGGCTTCTGCTCTAGAGATGCTTTCTTTCGGTGACACATCTTCCTGTAGATTGGGAATGCTTAACTGCTGAACCCGCAGGTTCTGGGACTCGCAGCCATCCAGGTCATGAGTGAGCTGCATTTCTTTCTCCTGCTGTTGCTCGCCAGTAGAACATGGTAGAGAGGTGCAAAGCGCCATTATGCTGAGGAGGTCATGTTTCATATCTGTAAAGGTTGCGTCTAGCATATTGCTAAACCTCTCCATGTCTGCAAGTGTGATCTTTGGAGCCGTCTCAGTAGAAGGGAGAGTAGGGATAGGTGTCTCTCCACAGAGATTTTGGAAGAAACAGGTGGGTTATGCCACGAGAGGTGGAAAATGGCTACCGTCAAATAGCTTCAGCTCCAAGCGACTTATTAACAAGGAACAAAACTTGGTTTAGGCTGTGTCATTAGTTAGCTCTGTTGATTTCAGACTTCAGTTCTGTTTTTGAGGTGTTGGGTTACCAGCTGTAAAGTCCTTTTTCTCAATATATAGTAGAATCTATGCAGAGCTCTAGAGATGTGCGACCATGCTGTTGTAAGGCTAGCTCCGCCCCCCGAAACAAATATTTTTTAAAAACCAACAAGGGTAGAAAGGCCAATAAAGAAATGGAACCAACATCTGCTGACCTGCCCAAAACACCCTTATTCATAACAGGCTACAGCAACCAATTTAGGGAAATAAAACGGATTATAAACAAACATTGGCCTATTATCCGTGATGACCCTTTTTTAAAGAACCATATCTCATCTAAGCCACGTGTTGTGCACTGTATAGGAGGGCCCCCACTCTTAAAAACAAATTAGCTCCCAGCAAAATAGTTAGAGACAAAACTAAGAGCCCCCAACAACATATAGGTACAGATAGACTCTTTTTGGGCAACTTTTTACCCAAATATGGCATATTCAAATGCCTAAAGTCCAGATGCAATATGTGTAAGGTAGTGAAAAGTGGAACCAATGTCTTCACTTCCAATCAAACAGGGGGAAAATTTAAAATTAACAAAAGGATAACTTGTGAATCTACATATGTGGTATATTTGATAAACTGCAACTGTGGGGCTCAATATGTGGGCCGCACGGGGCGCACTATCAAAAGACGGTGGGCTGAGCATGTGTATAATGTCAAAAGAAAGTTTGTGAAACATAGTCTATCTAGACATTGTGCATGTCTACATAAGGGGAGTTCAAAATCACTCTCCATAATACCTATTGAACAGATACCCTGGAATAGCCATAATCCCATGTTGACCCTACGCCGCAGAGAGACTTTTTGGATCCATAAACTACATACCTTAGCCCCAGATGGTCTCAATGAATGCGTCGATTTAGCGGCCTTTGATCTATGAGGTCATTGATATCCATTAGATCCCTATAGCAACATTTCTGCCCATGTATAGATCCTTATAAACAATACATTAGCTAAGACCATTATTCACTTAGTCACGCAAACGTTTTTTTTGTTTGTTTTTTTTTCTTCCACTATCTTTGACACTCCACATTACATATATCATATAATAATATGATATATCTGACATTTAAATATTACTCTTCACACCATTATGTTAAGTTAGTAGCACACTAATAGACATTTGTATAGTCTATTCTAATATAATCTCCCTATACACTAACACGCAATAGAGAGCTCAAGACATCACATATTAACACCACCCTTAGGGTGTTCTGACCATATGACACTGATATCACATCAAGATCGAGATGTGCTTTATCTATTCACCAACACACATTTGTCACACTTATAAATATGTATTCACTTTCACACATTTTTAGTATTATACCTTCTATCATAATATATAAAGTTGATTCAAATAAATATGATGTTTCAACAACATTAGTATTCAAGCACTCTATTTAATTTGTCATATCTATACATATGATTGCATTTTTTATATTATTATGAATTAATCCTTTTATACAAAGATAATCCAAATAAACATTATGTCCCTTTAACATTAGTATTAATTGGTTGCTATTACACTTAATCTAATATTCCGTTGGTGTCTGTTAGCTTAATCTTACTATTGAGCTATTCAAATATTCAGTATTGGGAAGAAACACACTCATAATACAACCTTCAATCACCACACCAGCATTCAGGTATATATTGTTTATATATACATGGATTGTGTTGAGTGTGTGCATGTGCATATATATATATATATATATATATATATATATATATATATGGATATATGTATATATGTACAACTGTGCATGTATATATGTATACATGTACACAGCGTAGCTCCATATTATATGGGATGATTAGGCAGACTTAAGGGACAAACGATACCTCAGCTACCTGTTACCAAGGTTGTTATGGTTACTAAAAGTCACTGTGTGACTGAGTATAGAGCGGTTAGGTGTATACAGAGCTAACATCGAGGGTCACATTAGATGTATAAGTAAGCGATATAAAACACTTTTAAACCCCTACGGATTTAGCTAACTCTCTGGTTAATTACTTATATATTGGTTTTTAAGTGGGTAGACAGGATTCATCGGACCTGCCTATTCACACGCCCACCACTCTATGAGCAAACCACAGAGCACCATCTCAAACTCAGTACGTTAGAGCCAATTGGCTCACGTCATAAGGTGCAGACCGCTATTGGCTCAGAGATTTAAGAAACAACCATAAGGTAACATAGACGCTATTTAATATTATCGTTTTAATATGCTAGTATTTTAAATTTGGTTTATGAAAATTGCTTATCCTATGTCATGCCGCAAATGTTTTTAAACACTTTGGATGTATGAATACCGGATCCGAATGAAAGGACGTTTTCAGACATGCGCATTATTGAACACACTTACACGCCAAACTACTTCATGTAATCACATTTATGTTACAAACAGCCTCAATATGTCAGCACACTCACTAAGCGATTTCACAGTTCATCACACGATCCATTAAGGTATGTTTCTATTTAAATGGAGATCTATTCTAACGATTTTAGTATTACATGCAACTGTTGAATTATATCATAAGAATGTATGAATTTAGGTATAAACTACTCTCACCAACGATCACAAGGATAATTAAGTTGATGCCATAAATATCCATATAGGATCATATGTTCAGACTCACAATTTGTAGGAGTATTTTTGGATCCAACACTTTGTATTTGTATTTTTACTGTATTTTTACTTTATTATTAACCAGATAGGATATAAAGCAATATTGTTGTTTATATAGAAACAGCCATACTGGTGTTTGTTTTCAATGTCGCATATATGAGAGGTTTTTGAAATTACAACTGTTTATTAGTAAATGTATTATTCTCTCTATATTGGCCAATAGGGTCTCCTGGACTTCCTAAGCTCCTCCCACTGTTTATTAGTAAATGTATTATCCTCTCTATATTGGCCAATAGGGTCTCCCGGACTTCCTAAGCTCCTCCTAGCATCATGTGATGCTAATTAACTCTGATTAGATGTTTTATGTGTATATATAGAAAGTGTTCTGAAATGTTTTTATTAAGCCTGATGAAACAGCCTTGAGCTGAGAAACGCGTAGCTTTGTTTTTATATTTTTAAATAAAACTCTTTTTATATATTGGGACACTTGCTATTTTTCTTTGTTACCATATCACTTTATGCTGAGAGGAGCCTAATGTACTGGGCCTCTCTCTCAATTACTGGAGGCTCCTGGATTTCCTGGTATCCTGCAAGCACTTGATTAAGTCTGGTGGGTGACCATATTGACCCCATCCTGCCTCTATAGCATCAAAGGAGATGCTACAACAAATGTGAGTACCCTTCTCAATAACTTATTGACTCATATTTGTTAAGACAATACTAGGCCATATAGGCACCTTTGTCCCTTTGTGTTGCTCATCTAGACATCACAGCTACAATGGAATTTGGTCTCCTGGGTGACTAATAGAAATCCCAGACTGCTGCAATAGCACTATTTGAGGTGCTTTTCCAAATGTGAGTTTATATTGAATATTCACACATATCTATCCTCTGGACCAGACAATATTGGGCCATGTGGCGCTTCTGTCTCTTCTTGTCCCCTTGTTTATAAGTAGCTATTTCACAAATATACTTGTTAGGCTGTTTCGTTTGGCAAGTGATAGGTGGCCTGATTTTGAAAGTGCTGATGAGGGACAAAACTCTTCTGTTCACCACACTACCACACTTTATTTACATATGTAATAATCAGCTGAAATATGGTGATGAGATGCTAGTGATGAGAGATTTAAACATTGGAAAAATCAGTTTAATTTCATTGCTAATTGTGACATTGGCCCCTATTTAACAAAGGTCTTGCGGACCTGATCCGACTGTGCGGATCAGGTCCGCCAGACCTCGCTGAATGCGGAGAGCAATACGCTCCCCGTATTCTGCATTGCGCCGCCCCCTGCAGACTCGCGGGGAGGGAGGTGTCAATCAACCCGATCGTACTTTATCGGTTTGAATTGTGGCGATTCCTGTCCACCTGCTCAGAGCAGGCGGACAGGGTTATGGAGCAGCAGTCTTTGTGACCGCTGCTTTATAACTGCTGTTTCTGGTGAGTCTGAAGACTCGCCAGAAACACGGGCCATCAAGCTCCTTTCGGAGCTTGATAGATAGGCCCCTAAGTGTAAATGATTCTGATGGTGAATTATGTTGTTGATTATAATCATCAAAAATGCTTGTCCCGCAATCAGAAGGAACGTTATTATAATATGGTTGTGACACAACTACCCTTCTATTCCTGCTATTACCACTTCAACATTATGGGCCATATTACAAGTTGAGCGCAAAATATTGCTTCTGCGAAAAAGATATTTGCGTTCAACTTAGTAATACCAGCACGCTCAAATACAAGCTGGTATTACAAGTGAAGTGCAATACGAACGCAAACCTCGCGTTTGCATTGAACGGAAGCATTGCGCTCATGAGAGCGTATTTCCATAGGCTCCAATGGGAGTCTCCTTCTCATAGCGTAAGACATAGCATGAGAACTAGTGCAGAGAATGGGGTAAGTTGTGCAACGATGGGCAGCAAATTTAAATATATATGTATATGAATATACATATATATATATGCAGGGATAGGCACAGACAAAGGCTGTGGCGGACATTTTCCAAAGTACAGACCTTAGTGAAGGACACCAAGGTACATTTGAAATAAAAAACATTTTATAGTGCTTGGTGTTATTATACTGATGCAGATACCACTGATCCTATAACCAGCCCTCCTATGGCTATATCCATGTGCCAGTGTCACTACTGTGTCATTATATAGTGCTGGGTGTTATTATACTGATGCAGATACCACTGACCCTATAACCAGCCCTTGTCTGGCTATACCCATGTTCTAGTGTCACTACTGTGTCATTATATAGTGCTGGGTGTTATTATACTGATGCAGATACCACTGACCCTATAACCAGCCCTTGTCTGGCTATACCCATGTTCTAGTGTCACTACTGTGTCATTATATAGTGCTGGGTGTTATTATACTGATGCAGATACCACTGACCCTATAACCAGCCCTTGTCTGGCTATACCCATGTTCTAGTGTCACTACTGTGTCATTATATAGTGCTGGGTGTTATTATACTGATGCAGATACCACTGACCCTATAACTAGCCCTCCTCTGGTTATACCCATGTGCCAGTGTCACTACTGTGTCATTATATAGTGCTGGGTGTTATTATACTGATGCAGATACCACTGACCCTATAACCAGCCCTTGTCTGGCTATACACATGTGCCAGTGTCACTACTGTGTCTTTGTATAGAGCTGGGTGTAATTATACAGATGCAGATACACATCCAGTATTTCGCTCAGGCTTTATTTATTCCATAACTTATCACCCAATATTGCTAGCAGTCTCTTGACAAGCCACTAACTTTATTCACACTACATGTTTTTTTATTCCTATTATTTAATCAGAAAGAATATGCTAAGGTTGTGGCGGACATTGCAAGGGTTAGTCACGGATACCAGTGTCCGTGTACGGACACCTTGCCTATCCCTGTATATATGGGTGTGTTAATATGTGTGTATATACTTATTAACACATAAATATATATGCATATAAGAATATACATATATATTTACTGGGAACACACAGTTCCCATAGACCACAATGTAAATGCACTTTCAGTGCCGTTATTTGTATAACACCCAACACCCGCCAACTTTAGCCCCTTATAACTGCTTTGTGCAGTTATTTTATTAATAAATAATGATACTACCATTTTTATTTTTTAAAATGTTTAGGTCTGACAGCTAAAAATGATATAAAACTACCTTTAGCTTACATATAAAAGCTGTATTATGACATGCAAATATTGCCTAAATGACATAAGATGCAAATATTCCATGATCCAAACTATCTATCTGTTTATCTATCTATCTATCTATCTATCTATCTATCTATATATATATATATATATATATATATATATATATATATATATATATATATATGTCTGTCTATTCTATCAAATATATCCAATATTACACTATTCCAACAAATGTTTTTATTTTTTTAAACATAAGAAATTCAGAGCAAATAGTGAAATGTCAAAATATTAGTAAAATGGATACAAAAATGCTGTTTGATGTATTATTTTTCTGGGACTCCCTGCCCTTAGCAAAATGTACATGAATAATTGAAAAAAACAAAAACAACTCAAATTTACAATCCATTAGGAAAAGATGTTCTCAAATACCAAAAACACTCAGCAATGACATAGTTTATTTTATTGTGCTTGTAAACTGACACCTGCAGAATTTATCAATTGTGCATTTAATCATGTATGCCAATATCATATACATGACCTAAAACATATTTTGTAAACACTGTTGTCATACAATATACAAAACTATATACAATTATTAGAATGAAGAATTAAATTAAATTATACAAACATGTTGTTAGGAGACCCCCCCCTTCTGGCTTTGAGGTGCTGAGAGCAAACAGCAGAGCAAGTGACATTCCATCACTTAAATACATGTTATTGCACCAGAGTCTATTTTTCCCTGTATTTTGGTATAAAGAAGTTGGCAGATATTAATATACAGATTATCATGTATTGTCTCCTTAGTTATAAATCACAAATATATCCACATCTGTTCTTGACCCTGCTGCATTCTTCTTGTCTTTCCTAAAAATGAAAGTAAATACATTAAAATCAATATTGACATAAAACATTGATAAAGACTATTATATGCTGTATATGTTAAATGACAAGTCATCTCTAAAACACCCTGGCCCAGATTACAAGTGGTGTATAATTATTAGAGCTGGACACAATCTATAACGCTTCATTTGTTGTTAAAAGTTGTTGGCTAAAATGTTTAATCAAATGCCCAATACATACATATATACAGTACAGGTGAAACTCGAAAAATTAGAATATTGTGCAAAAGTTCATTTATTTCACTAATGCAACTTAAAAGGTGAAACTAAATATCAGATAGACTCATTACATGCAAAGCAAGATAGTTCAAGCCGTGATTTGTCATAATTGTGATGATTATGGCTTCCAGCTTATGAAAACCCCAAATCCACAATCTCAGAAAATTAGAATATTACATGTAATCAATATAACAAGGATTGTACATAGAACAATATCGGACCTCTGAAAAGTATAAGCATGCATACTGTATGTACTCACTACTTGGTTTGGGCCCCTTTTGCAGCATTTACTGCCTCAATGCGGCGTGGCATGGAAGCTATCAGCCTGTGGCACTGCTGAGGTGTTATGGAAGACCAGGATGCTTCAAAGGCGGCCTTCAGCTCTTCTGCATTGTTTGGTCTCATGTCTCTCATCTTTCTCTTGGCAATGCCCCATAGATTCTCTATGGGGTTCAGGTCAGGAGAGTTTGTTGGCCAATTAAGCACACTAATCCCACGGTCATTTAACCAGGTTTTGGTGCTTTTGGCAGTGTGGGCAGGTGCCAAGTCCTGCTGGAAAATGAAGTCAGCATCCCCATAGAGCTCGTCTGCGGAAGGAAGCATGAAGTGCTCCAAAATCTCCTGGTAGACGACTGCGTTGACCCTGGACTTAATGAAGCGCAGTGGACCAACACCAGCAGATGACATGGATCCCTAAATCAACACAGACTGTGGAAACTTCACACTGGACTTCAAGCGTCTTGCAGTGTGTACCTCTCCATTCTTCCTCCATACTCTGGGTCCTTAGTTTCCAAATGAGATGCAAAATTTGCTTTCATCAGAAAAGAGGACTTTGGACCACTGAGCAACAGACCAGGTCTGTTTTTATTTAGCCCAGGTAAGACGCTTCTGACGTTGTTTGTTGCTCAGGAGTGGCTTGACAAGAGGAATACAACATTTGTAGCCCATGTCCAGGATCCGTCTGTGTGTGGTGGCTCTTGATGCACTGACTCCAGCCTCAGTCCACTCCTTGTGAAAGTCCCCAACATTGAATGGCCTTTTCCTGACAATCCTCTCCAGGCTGTGGTCATCCCTGCGGCTTGTGCACCTTTTTCTTCCACACTTTTCCCTTCCATATAACTTTCTATTAATGTGCTTTGATACAGCACGTTGGGAACATCCAACTTCTTTTGCAATTACCTTTTGAGGCTTTCCCTCCTTATGGAGGGTGTCAATGATGGTTTTCTGCACAACTGTCAGGTCAGCAGTCTTTCCCATGATTGTGATTCCTACTGAACCAGACAGAGACCATTTAAAGGCTCAGGAACCCTTTGCAGGTGTTATGGCTTAATTAGCTGATTAGCGTGGGACACTTTGAGCCTAGAATATTGCACCTTTTCACAATATTCTAATTTTCTGAGATTGTGGATTTGGGGTTTTCATGAGCTGTAAGCCATAATCATCACAATTATGACAAATCACGGCTTGAACTATCTTGCTTTGCATGTAATGAGTCTATCTCATATATTAGTTTCACCTTTTAAGTTGCATTAGTGAAATAAATGAAATTTTGCACAATATTCTAATTTTTCGAGTTTCACCTGTATATACATAGTAGTAACATGTCCATTGCTCTCCGTAATTTGTGTGCTCTTGTGCAATATGCTTTTAATTAAATAGACAATGAACACTAAATTCATTTTATAAACATAGTATTGGGGCTATTCCCCACCTCCCTACCTGCAGTGCAACTTAGGTTCCATAATGGCAGCACCCAGCATGATCAGAGTGAGGAGCATGAAATGTATTTAGTGTTTAGTGTTTCTTTAACACTGTTGAAAAAATTAA
Source organism: Bombina bombina (assembly GCF_027579735.1). NCBI lineage: Eukaryota > Metazoa > Chordata > Amphibia > Anura > Bombinatoridae > Bombina > Bombina bombina. The sequence continues at coordinate 418,727,469 of NC_069500.1, read as the reverse complement.
AAACTCCACTATCTGAACATAATTTTTGTGTTTTGTCATATTTGTACATTTGTGTTATGTCACATTAATATTTGTAGTGTAGACCCTCCTAGAAATGATGCATGTGCACTAATCAACATAAGCACTGTAGCTTGCACCATACTACTGCTTGCTTGATCAATATAAACCGTCCACTTAGAAGCGAACTGAGCAAATGCTGCAGCTGTGCTTTTTATGAACTGAGCAAAAGCTGAAATTGTGCTCTTTATGAACTGAGCAAATGCTGCAAGTGTGCTCTTTATGAACAGAGCAAATGCTGCAAGTGTGCTCTTTATCAACTGAGCAAAAGCTGCAAGTGTGCTCTTTATGAACAGAGTAAATACTGCAGTTGTGCTTTTTATGAACTGAGCAAAAGCTGCAAGTGTGCTCTTTATGAACAGAGTAAATGCTGCAGCTGTGCTTTTTATGAACTGAGCAAAAGCTGCAAGTGTGCTCTTTATGAACAGAGTAAATGCTGCAGTTGTGCTTTTTATGAACTGAGCAAAAGCTGCAAGTGTGCTCTTTATCAACTGAGCAAAAGCTGCAAGTGTGCTCTTTATGAACAGAGTAAATGCTGCAGTTGTGCTTTTTATGAAATGAGCAAAAGCTGCAACTGTGCTCTTTACGAACAGAGCAAATGCTGCAAGTGTGCTCTTTATGAACAGAGCAAATGCTGCAAGTGTGCTCTTTATCAACTGAGCAAAAGCTGCAGTTGTGCTTTTTATGAACTGAGCAAAAGCTGCAAGTGTGCTCTTTATGAACAGAGCAAATGCTGCAGTTGTGCTTTTTATGAACTGAGCAAAAGCTGCAAGTGTGCTCTTTATGAACAGAGCAAATGCTGCAAGTGTGCTCTTTATCAACTGAGCAAAAGCTGCAAGTGTGCTCTTTATGAACAGAGTAAATGCTGCAGTTGTGCTTTTTATGAAATGAGCAAAAGCTGCAACTGTGCTCTTTACGAACAGAGCAAATGCTGCAAGTGTGCTCTTTATGAACAGAGCAAATGCTGCAAGTGTGCTCTTTATCAACTGAGCAAAAGCTGCAGTTGTGCTTTTTATGAACTGAGCAAAAGCTGCAAGTGTGCTCTTTATGAACAGAGCAAATGCTGCAGTTGTGCTTTTTATGAACTGAGCAAAAGCTGCAAGTGTGCTCTTTATGAACAGAGCAAATGCTGCAAGTGTGCTCTTTATCAACTGAGCAAAAGCTGCAAGTGTGCTCTTTATCAACTGAGCAAAAGCTGCAAGTGTGCTCTTTATCAACTGAGCAAATGCTGCAAGTGTGCTCTTTATCAACTGAGCAAAAGCTGCAAGTGTGCTCTTTATGAACAGAGTAATTGCTGCAGCTGTGCTTTTTATGAACTGAGCAAAAGCTGCAAGTGTGCTCTTTATCAACTGAGCAAAAGCTGCAAGTGTGCTCTTTATGAACAGAGTAAATGCTGCAGTTGTGCTTTTTATGAACTGAGCAAAAGCTGCAAGTGTGCTCTTTATCAACTGAGCAAAAGCTGCAAGTGTGCTCTTTATGAACAGAGTAAATGCTGCAGTTGTGCTTTTTATGAACTGAACAAAAGCTGCAACTGTGCTCTTTATGAACAGAGTAAATGCTGCAGTTGTGCTTTTTATGAACTGAGCAAAAGCTGCAAGTGTGCTCTTTATCAACTGAGCAAAAGCTGCAAGTGTGCTCTTTATGAACAGAGTAAATGCTGCAGTTGTGCTTTTTATGAACTTAGCAAAAGCTGCAAGTGTGCTCTTTATCAACTGAGCAAAAGCTGCAAGTGTGCTCTTTATGAACAGAGTAAATGCTGCAGTTGTGCTTTTTATGAACTGAGCAAAAGCTGCAAGTGTGCTCTTTATCAACTGAGCAAATGCTGTAAGTGTGCTCTTTATCAACTGAGCAAAAGCTGCAAGTGTGCTCTTTATGAACAGAGTAAATGCTGCAGTTGTGCTTTTTATGAAATGAGCAAAAGCTGCAACTGTGCTCTTTACGAACAGAGCAAATGCTGCAAGTGTGCTCTTTATGAACAGAGCAAATGCTGCAGTTGTGCTTTTTATGAACTGAGCAAAAGCTGCAAGTGTGCTCTTTATGAACAGGGCAAATGCTGCAGGTGTGTTTGGCAAAAATGAGGCAGCTGCAGAAGTTAATGGGACAAGAAACCCATTTTTTTTCTTTCATGATGCAGATAGAGCATGTTATTTAAAATAACTTTCAAATGTATTTTGTATTTGTTTAGTTCTCTTTGTATACTTTGTTGAAAAGAATACCTAGGTAGGCTCAGAAGCTGCTGATTGGTGGCTGCACATATATGTCTTGTGTTATTGGCTTTCAGCTGACTCCCAGTAGTGCATTGATGCTCATTCAACAAAGGATACCAACATAATGAAGCAAATTAGATAATAGATGTAAATTGGAAAGCTGTTTAAAATTGTATTCTCTATCTGAACCATGAAAGAAAATATTTTGGTTTCATGTCCCTTTAAGGACATTTGCTCTCAATAGATTTGTGAGAACGGATTAAAATGCAATTGATGTGCTCTGTATGTGTTGAAGAAGTAAAACTGCAGATGCAGGTGTGATGTGAACATATTCAGGAAATGCTGCAGATGTTCTTATGAATTGAGAAAAAAAAAACTGAAAATCTGTTCTGTACATGTTGCTGGAAAAGCTGCAGGTTTTATTTGTATGACATGATTGAAACACTGCAGATGCACCCTGTATTAAATGGCTACAAGAGTTGTCTCCAGCAAATCCCCAACTGACTTGCAGGTTTGCTATAGAAAATTTAAACTATGCCAGGTTATTTATTTATTGCAAATACCCACATACAGCCACCTTTCTCTTTAATAATATTATATTTTAGTAAATACACACTGGTATTATTTTGATGTGAACAATTGCCAGTAGTAGTTTGGCAAAGTGATGCAGTGATATGCACCTGTTAATGTATGAGCCATTACAAATACACTATACTGAAATAAATATTTTCATGCAAACAGTATTCATCGACTTAGAGATATACAGGGTCATATAAAATGCACTGAAGAGTCACATTGAGGACCCTGTATCCCAGGTTGGACAAGCCTGGCTTAAATGATCTCCTTATATAGGATGATAAGCAATTTACCTAAATGGTATTTTTGGCTATTTACCAAGGAATTGAGTTATGGAAGCAGACATCTGAATTTGGTGTTAAGCTTAAAGAGACAGTAAAGTCAAAATTAACATTAAAGGGACACTGAACCCAATTTTTTTCTTTTGTAATTCATATAGAGCATGCAATTTTAAGCAACTTTCTAATTGACTCCTATTATCAAATTGTCTTCATTCTCATGGTATCTTTATTTGAAATTCAAGAATGTAAGTTTAGATACCGGCCCATTTTTGGTGAACAAACTGGGTTGTTCTTGCTGATTGGTGGATAAATTCACCCACCAATAAACAAGTGCTTTCCGTGGTCTAAACCAAAAAAATAGCTTAGATGCCTTCTTTTTCAAATAAAGAAAGCAAAAGAATGAAGAAAAATTGATAATATGTGTAAATTAGAAAGTTGCTTAAAATTGCATGCTCTATCTGAATCACAAAAGAAAAAATTTGGGTTCAGTGTCCCTTTAAATTGAATGAACATAGCACGACATTTTAAACAACTTTCCAATGTACTTTAATTATCAGTTTTGCTTAGTTCTCTTGGTATCCTATGTTAAAGAGTAATCCTAGGTGAGCTCAGGATAGTGCATGCATCTTTAGTGATCTGGCAGCAGCCTTTGCAACAATATTTATAGCAATGCTATACAATGGATTTGCGCATGTATTTACAAGTTGAAAGTAAAAAGCTACCAGCGACCAGGCTAACTTCTTCTCCCCATAGACTTCTTCTCCCCATAGACTTCTTCTCCCCATAGAGTTCTATGGGCTCGCTACAAAAAAAATATTAGTTATCAATTGCATACTAACTGCACTAAAGCCGAATGTGTGTTAGGAATACAATGCTATAAAAGTGACAGCACTATCTCCGTGATATCCAAATTACACAATTTAGTGCACGGGATAGAGTTAATCCCTTAATCCATATAATAAACAATATCATTCCCAGCACTACACGAGAAATATAATTTATTATGATGAAGCAATGACATGTATGTAAATATGCCACCAAATGTATCATTTAAAGGGACACTCAAATCAAAATTTTAACTTTCATGATTCAGATAGAGCATGCAATTTGAAACTACTTTCCAATTTACTTCCATTAACAAAATGTGCAGTCTTTTTATATTTACACTTTTTGAGTCACCAGCTCCTACTGAGCATGTGCAAGAATTAACAGAATATACATATATGCATTTGTGATTGGCTGATGGCTGGCACATGATACAGGGAGAGTGGAAATATACATAACTTTGAAATTTGTCAGAAAAAAATCTACTACTCGTCTGAAGTTTAGACTAATTACTATTGAATTGTCTTGTTATCATGCATTTGTTGAATATGCAAATCTACTGTATTTACCGGTCTTTTAAACTCAGCAAGGAGAACCTCACTCCAGCCTTTAACATGTAGTAAGATATTTTCTGATTTCAGTAAACAGCTACATTATGTTAACACAAGAATACTGTGTCCATCTGCATCCACCTATAATTCTTAATGACATGCAATTAAGCAATTGATTAGACAGAGGTTATTAAACACTGGGGTTTCATATTAGTGCTATAATTACATGGCAATGCCCATAAGAGTCACAGGCTTGATTTGTTTGATTATTTTTCCCAACAGGTATTATAACTGGACAAGCTGTAGCAGTTCTGTACTATTATAATAAAAGAATGTAAAGATGCTCGAGATGGGTGCAAGGCAACTCAAATAAGATTACAAAGTATGTCAAGTGTGCAGGAGAAATAAGAGGCATTTCCTGTCGGACAAAGTTATCACCTGCATCTAATATTAGTTAATTGTACTGTCAGTCAATTAGTGTGCACCAAGGTCTAAATGTGTTTATCTAAAGGAAGTTAACGTGGCAAATTAATAATTGTCTTTTACATTTAGAGAACATACATAACAGTTTAATTTGGAAGAATAATTAATAAGTACATTTCATTGGGCAAACTAAAAAGTATATCCTAACACAATAATGCTGATCGCCTGAAGTAAAACTGCACTGTTTGAACTATTTGAATTGAGGAATGCATCACTTACACACACATCCTGGAGCAGCATCTACAGAGCTTGGCTTGTATGTTTTTTCTGATAGAGGAGCAGCCCTTTATGTAAAGCAAGGGAGAGACAACGCAGCTGAAGCGAGGGAGCAAAGCAATTGGATCAGTTCCTGTGTTTTCTGGAATGCACCAGCTCATGGGGCTTAGAACACAGATGAGTGACCTAAGGAAGACGGGAGTCCAGAATACAAGGAAAGTGGCAGCTACAGCTATAATCATGTATAGAGAGGTCCTTTTGTATTCTCTGTCAGCTGTCTCTAGTCTCTCAAGTTGGTACTTAGCTATGCAAAATAGTTTAATGTTCAAGCCAATCATTATTATATAAGTGATACAGGTCCACACTAGGAAGCCCATCGCCTGGATTCTTAGAGCTGTAGATGATGGGGTCAGGTTCTGAGAAATTAAAATCACAAAGGAATATACCCAAATAAGGACCATGATGACCACTGTCTTCTTCAGGGTCATCCTGTGCAAGTACCACATAGGAAAACTGACTGCAAAATACCTGTCAGTCTGGGCTGCCAGGATAGTAAGGTAAGAAATACCTACAAAAGTAGAACCCACAAACCTGGTGTCATTTTTACGTGGAATATTGTCCCTAACGTCAAACACTCCAAGATAGTACCAGAAGGCACCACTGCAGAAGTCACTGGCACAGGTGCCCATCATGTAGATAAACCTGTTCTCTTTCTTAAAAGATTCTGAAGTTATTATGGATACAAAAGTAAGGAGGTTGCAGGCCATTATCACAGTAGCTAAAAAGACCTGAAAACACAGGAGCAAGATGTTCCCAGAGTTTTCCACAGTAACAGAGAGTGGAACCATATCTTCTATGGAACAGAATGGTGTCAGAAAGAGGCTTATCAACTCAGGTTTTATAACCATCCTAATTACATGAGTTGTACAGGGAGCTCCCTGGGACCAATTTATTATAACTGGGGCTATCTTGGGAATATTGTTAATATCACCCCATAAATATATTTGTATAAACAAATAATACAGAGTCAATAAATTCATAACATTTGGTTATTTCGTTTTAATTGTATGAGTTACATATTGTCACAAAAACATTATAATATTTTGACTCCTTTGTTTTATAAAGAAAAACTAATAATGATTGTAAAATTAACTTACCTTAACACAGGTAGTCACTCACTGACAAAAAAAAGTAAATGTAGTACTTACAATTTGCAGATTGTTGCTAAAGTATCTTTACTGAGGTTGGAAAAATGTAAAATATATCATGTGATTATTCTTTTATAAAAGCTTTCTTAACTCTCTGCCTTTGTATCAGTGGTGTATTTAGTTGTTGTGCTCTAAGAAACCTTCTACCTTTGAATTCTCCAACAGCAATTTTAGCTTATATTTAACTCATATTTCTCACATCCTGAGACCAGTGATGCATGGGAAGGGAACATGCATTCTAATAGATCATCGATTTGTAATCAAATTGATGTATCAAATATTTAAGGAGAATAGCAATTAGTAGGCTTCACGTCAAGGAACTACAACAAAAAATTTGAGGCCATTATTTAAAACTCCATAAGTGTTCAGGATATCTGGTGCTTAAAAAATTCCGCGGGAAGAGATTATACATGTACGTCAAGGTCCCATGGTACTCTCTCTTGATAGTGGATAATCCCAATGCTAACTTTAGCATTTATGATCATGCTCCAATCACCCTACAGATTGCCCAAATACTTATGCCTAGTAATAGGCATGTTTTTCATTTCCCATGGCATCTTCTTACCTCTCCAGATTTTCAGTCTTAGGAACCCTAATTAAAGACTTGGTAGCTATTGCAGCATAATTTGCCTCTTACTACACCTCCTTATATTTGTCACAATCAATTAATATTCCAGACCATAAAATATTTTTTGGAAAGGATGTCTTTCATGAATAACTGATCCACAGTTTGAGCAACTAAACATCCCCATATTGCAGGGACAAGTAATTAAGACTACTAAATCCCTTAACCCTGGTCTTTGATCGCCTGTTTGCTCACACACAACCTTGATTTTACGATGGCCAACATTACAGTAATACTAAAACCAGGGAAATATCCCATCAAACTGGAGTCTTATAGACCCATATCGCTCCTCAATAGAGATTACAAAATCGCTACAAAATTATTGGCCACTTGTTTAAATCACTGACAACCTCTATTATCCAACCAGATCAAATTACTTTATGGGTAATAGAACCTCGGTCACTAACATTAGGAGGGTACTTTAGGCTGTGGGCCATTAATGGAGCCAAAGAATCAATAAAGGGGATGGTAAGCTACCAGATGGATAGGTTTCACTTTAAGACTTGGTTCCTGAAATTTGTCATGAAAATCCTGGTACGACTACAGAGAGGCACTCATTAGAGTTGCCCCCTATTGCCTCTTTTATTTAATCTGGCTTTAGAGCCCTAGCTGTTTATCTACATCTATTCTTTCCTGGTATCATTGTGGGATCTTATAGACTGCAACCTACTTTTTATGCTGACGACATGCTTCTATTCATTGCAAAGTAGACCCACATAGACATATCCCTAACAAATTACAAGAAATAAACCGATTTGGAGAATTCTCAGGTTATAAAATGAATATTAACAAATCAGAGATATTATGGCTAAAATAGTCTTTGATACTCCTTCTGAACTTTTATCTATTTCAAATAGCCAAAGATTCTCCCACATATGTATTACGAACAATGCCCATTGTTGGTAGGTCCATAACTTTACACCTATTATTAAACGTATTAGGGCAGACTTCTTCCACTGGTTGCATCTGCTACTTTCATTGATGGGCAGGGTATACTTAATAAAGATGAACATTTTGCCCCGAATCCTCTATCCTATGCAGCTACTCCCACTCTTACCGGCCCATGCAGATGTCAATAATATCCATAAGGCTTTCCGAGGCAAGGGAAGAAATCTAGACTTAGTATCTCAAAGTTATACTAACCATACTCTAAGGAATGGATGGAGCTACCAAATGTGGAGTTTTATAATTTGGCTTTTATTGCTAAATTTATGGTGGAATGGCAACTAGGCACTTCACACTTCTCCCCTTTAGGCCTCTTAAACAGCGCTTGCCTCCTTGGCTTTTCTTCCTCATGCTTGGTCTCTGGATTTGCCGAGGTTTTTTTTTTCTCACCCTTTAAATAAAGATATTCTCAGAGTATTGTCACATGTCAGATATGATTTTTCATATCTTAGTGCTCTGTGGTAACCCTCAGTTCCTGCAGGGAAAGATGTACCCCTAATTTTGGCAGTGGATGGGATGGGGGATAGACAAAATATAGGAAAATTGCTAGATGACTCAACTAAATCAGTTATGCTATTTAACCCTTTGGCTGCTAAGCCATTTCCTACCTGGGTGCTAAGCTGGTTTGAGCTTTTTTTTTATTTTTACTTTTTTAAAATTATATTTATTTTTAACTTTTTTTCCAGATTCCCAAGACTTAGACCGTTGGAAAGGTTAGGCGATTACCTTTCCAAGGGTGGGTCTTTGGGGTCTGTACCTGCTTAGATGCCTGAGATACAGGCTTCTAAGCAGCATGCCCACATCTCCCTATACTTGTCCATTGTCAACTTTAAATAAAGTTGCACAGTGATGTCATCTTACCGTGCCAAACGTGAAGCTCTGGCGATGCCTGTCACTATACAGGCCAGATCTCCCGGGTAGGAGTCAGTGGGAGCCCCCAGATTGCCCTCAAGGTGGGTGAGTGCTAGCGACGGCTCTGAGCCGTCGTCAGCACCTGACTGGGACAATTTATGACGGCTCAGAGCCGTCGTTAGCACTCAAAGGGTTAATGACCTATGTAGCAGATACCCTATTACACACAATCATCTTTAAAGGGACACTGAACCCAATTTTTCTCTTTCATGATTCAGATAGAGCATGCAATTTTAAACAACTTTCTAATTTACTTCTATTATCATTTCTTCTTTGTTCTCTTGCTATTTTTATTTGAAAAAGAAGGCATCTAAACTAAGGCGCCAGAAAATTATTGGTTCAGACAATGGACAGCACTTGTTTATTGGTGCTATACAATCAGCAAGGACAACCTAGGTTGTTCACCAAAAATGGGCCGGCATCTAAACTTACATTCTTGCTTTTCAAATAAACATACCCAGAGAATGAAGAAAATTTGATAATAGGAGTAAATTAGAAAGTTGCTTAAAATTGCATGCTCTATCTGAATCGCGAAAGAAAAAAATTGGGTTCAGTGTCCCTTTAAGTTTATTTTCTGGCTTGACATTATGTAACGCTGCTGCTTTGGGGACCTTTTGCTTGTATTCTCCGTTACTGGGACTTTACTTCAGCTTTCTTCTCAAACTTGTTTGTTTGTATGCCTTTGGTTGCTCCTTTATCCTGTCACGTAGGGGTCACTACAGAAGCGGCATACAAACAAACAAGTTTGAGAAGAAAGCCGACGTAAAGTCCCAGTAACGGAGGATACAAGCAAAAGGATTGAAAGGACAATATCTCTTCAGAGCAAACAAGCTATCATCAATGTCACGGATACCAGACAGCTAAGGCTACCCCCCACCCCCCTACAACCTCACCCCTGTTGTTTCTCAGTGGTTTTGGACTCCTCAGAGCAACCACAATCCCTGGAAGCTTTGGTTTGCGTGTCTTGTGAAAAGCTGGTGTATGACCAGGAAAACCCTCCTAGGCTGGCCGGGCCCCTGGAACTCCCGGTCGGCCGCCTCACCACGGACACCCGCCTAACCCCTCTCAGGCTGTCCGGGCTCCTGGAACTCCCGGTCGGCCTCAGGACAGCAGGACAACCGCTAACTTTACCCCTGGTTGCTCTAGCAACCATGTGCCCCAGAGCTCCGCTCTTTTGGGGATTAGTAGCCCCTAGGGAGGACAAGAGGTGGGGGAATTACCGGAGGGGAGCTGCTTTGGGAACTGGGGGTTTTGGACACCCCTACCCCCATAACTTCAACGGGCTGTATCTCCGGTCCCCAATAACAAATCATTCCGCTTTTTGGACTGCGGCATCTGGGGACCCGGGATCACCCCAAAACCGTCACCGCTGTGTCCTGGGATTCTGTGGGACTATAGTTGCTATGGAGGCGCCGGACAGTCTGGAGGGGCGGGAATGTAGGGAAAACTGTTTGCATTGTTGTTTGCATTGTTGCATTGTCTCCCTGTTTTATCAAGATGTGTGTGTGTATAAAAGATGTGTGTTTGTCCCAATAAAGGCAGTTCTTATTTCACCTGAATGCTAGTCTGTCTAGTCATTTAGGTGGGCTCCTGCTAGAATCACTTTCCTGCGCTACATAGCAGCCTGTTCCAGGCAAAGGAAGGACCCTCTGGCAGAGCTACCCAGTCGGTGTAGCTGGAGTCTGCCACAGGGTAGGACACTGAGTACTGGTGCTGTCGGGCATCAGGGGTGACTACAGGCTGTGGTCACTTGCCAGCTACAGAACTGCAGTCGGCAGGGAGGAAGCAAGACCCGTTTGGCGGAGCTACCCAGTCAGGGTAGCCGGGGTATCCGTCACAATAAACTTATGGTGTAAGTAGCTTAAAGCACCTTAAAGGGACATGAAACCCAAAATTTTTCTTTCACGATTCAGAAAGAGAATACAATTTTAAAAAACTTTCCAATTTACTTCTATTATTTAATTTGCTTCCTTCTCTTGTTATGCTTTGCTGAAAGGTTTATCTAGGTAAGCTCAGGAGCAGAAGAGAACCTAGGCTCTAGCTGCTGATTGGTGGCTGGATATATTTACCGATTGTCATTGGTTCAGTCAGACAGAAACCAGTAGTGCATTGCTGCTCCTTCAACAAAGCATACAAAGAGAATGAAACAAATTAGATAATAGAAGTAAATTAGAAAGTTGTTTAAAATTATTTTCACTATCTGAATCATGAAAGAAAATTTTTTGGGTTTCGTGTCCCTTTAAGTTAACTTCACCATACTCTGACAAGGATCCCTTGTCTTTTTGTCTATCCACAGAACACTTTGGATTGTTTATTATCAACTTGGAAATCAACAAACTTATTTGAACTTTTATCATCTCAACCTGTCATTTCCCTTATGATGTTAAGGTGAACCATGTATTTACATATGTGAAAGTTTTTAACTTTTTATTTTTATTATTTTTTAAAGGTATTTTATAAAGTTGATTTCATGAAACGATCTAGCGGTATTGTATTTATGATACTACAATGATTTTTGTGAAGCTAATCCTATAGTGATATTATCTTACGTGTAGATAGTCATTTGTTTGACATAACTATAAATTTCTGTTGATAGCCATCAGTGGTCATTCTACATAGGCCAGTTACTCCCTTCATTAGCTACATTAGCGACTCCTCATACAGGTGGCTCTTGTATTAATGTTTCACTTATGAGTCTAGGATTTGTTGCATTGACAACTTGCTTTGGTTACACTTGCATCTGGATTCGAAATTAGCGCATCCTGTTTTTAATTTTTAAAGGGACAGTCTACACCAGAATTTTTATTGTTTTAAAAGATAGATAATCCCTTTATTACCCATCCCCCAGTTTTGCATAACCAACACAGTTATATTAATATACTTTTAACCTCTGTGATTATCTTGTATCTAAGCCTCTGCAAACTGCCCCTTTATTTTAGTTCTTTTGACAGACTTGCAGTTTAGCCAATCAGTGCCTGCTCCCAGATAACTTCACGTGCATGAGCACAGTGTTATCTATATGAAACACGTGAACTAACACCCTCTAGTGGTGAAAAACTGTTACAATGCATTCTGAAAAGAGGTGGCCTTCAAGGTTTAAGAAATTAGCATATGAACCTCCTAGGTTAAGCTTTCAACTAAGAATACCAAGAGAACAAGCAAAATTGGTGATACAAGTAAATTGGAAAATTGTTTAAAATTAGATGCCCTATCTGAATCATGAAAGTTTATTTTGGCCTAGACTGTCCCTTTAACTGTTTTTTATTGTATACATCAGCCTGGTACTCAAATGATATTTAGCCATTAGTGGCGCCACCGATTAATTACCTTTATGTCTGAGAACATATTAGGTTTTTTTCTTTTTTGCTATTAGAATCAATCTTTTCCCCATTCTACATCCATCAGGACTGTCCTATGATAAGAATTTGAAAACAATCTAGAGGTACAATACATTTTATGTCCTATACAAGGATTCATGTAAACTGAATTCTCTATGTCTGAAAGTGTGGAGCTATATAACTGAAGTAGGGCACCACTTCATAGGGAAACATTATGTTTGAAATGACACAATGCCAATATTGTGTAGTAGAGAAGTCGCAGTCAATGACAGGAACCTCATGACCACTATAAAGTAAGTTCTGTAGGGATGTCAAACATACACAGCAATAGTCTCTGGCACACCGTGTCCAGGTACTGAAAAATACTAAAGCAGCGCACCAGGGATCCCGGCTCTTGTACCCGGTCCTTTATGGCTCTTTTTGTAGGAAAAACAAAAAGAGCCATAAAGGACCGGGTACAAGAGCATAGGGACGATATCACAAAGCTAAGAGACACTAATGTAGCAAGGCATTTTGCTTGTGCACACAATAGTGATGCACAGTCTCTTAAGTTTGTGGTTATTGATAATGGCATCTCCTCTGGAAGAGGAGGTGATAACAATAAAATTCTACTTCAGAAGGAAGCCAAGTGCATTTTTAGATTGGGAACTAGATTCCCACTTGGCTTAAATGATAAATTGGAATATGCCTGCTTTCTGTAAATTAAAGCTTGTTCCTTTTCTATATGACTTTTAGTTTCTCTCTAATGTATGAATATTATGTATGTGAGATTGAGCGCCATATAAACAGATTAGTATCAAATATGTAACATTAAATGTCAGCAGTAGTGACACATTTTTAAAAAAATGTTATTGACTAGGAATTATGTTGTAACATGGTTACTAACTGCATAGTGATATGGGCAGTCCTTTGGTACATTTAATCCTTATGATGGTAAAAGTCCACCTTAAGAGGAATCCTGTGTGAATCACCTGAGCACATACAGGTGCTATAAAAGAGGTGGTTCTGGGAGATTGATTATGCCCTGATGAAGCCCCTGACACACAAGTTTATGGTGGGGGTGAAACATACGTGATGTTTCCTGTTTGGGAGTACGGCTACGTGCCGAATTGAGATGTTGTTTGTCTTGAGGGAGGCTTCTGTGAAAGCCGAAACGTCGACTATGAAGATTCGTTGATATTGGAAATAAATATCTTTGTTTTGCAAATGCTAAAAACCCTGAGATTGCCCTTCATTCTATAAGAATTGTTCTATATGTTCCTCTAAGGACTGCACCCAGGTGTTTGAGAATTAACCAAGGTTGGAGTGCTCGAACACCTGCTATTTCTCATATATATATATATATATATATATATATATATATATATATATATATATACATACACACAATATCTCACAAAAGTGAGTACACCCCTTACATTTTTGTAAATATTTTATTATATCTTTTCATGTGACAACACTGAAGAAATGACACATTGCTACAATGTAAAGTAGTGAGTGTACAGCCGGTATAACAGCATAAATTTGCTGTCCCCTCAAAATAACTCAACACACAGCCATTAATGTCCAAACCGTTGGCAACAAAAGTGAGTACACCCCTAAGTGGAAATGTCCAAATTGGGCTCAAAGTGTCAATATTTTGTGTCGCCACCATTATTTTCCAGCACTGCCTTAACCCTCTTGGGCATGGAGTTCACCAGGGCTTCACAGGTTGCCACTGGAGTCTTCTTCCACTCCTCCATGACAACATCAGGGAGCTGGTGGATGTTAGAGACCTTGCGCTCCCCCACCTTCTATTTGAGGATGCCCCACAGATGCTCAATAGGGTTTAGGTCTGGAGACATGCTTGGCCAGTCCATCACCTTTACCCTCAGCTTCTTTAGCAAGGCAATGGTCGTCTTGGAGGTGTGTTTAGGGTCATTATCATGTTAGAATACTGCCCTGCGGCCCAGTCTCTGAAGGGAGGGGATCATGCTCTGCTTCAGTATGTCACAGTACATGTTGGCATTCATGGTTCCCTCAATGAACTGTAGCTCCCCAGTGCTGGCAGCACACATGCAGGCCCAGACCATGACACTCCCACCACCATGCTTGACTGTAGGCAAGACACATTTGTCTTTGTATTCCTCACCTGGTTGCCGCCACACACGCTTGACACCATCTGAATCAAATAAGTTTATCTTGGTCTCATCAGGCCACAGGGCATGGTTCCAGTGATCCATGTCCTTGGTCTGCTTGTCTTTTAGCAAACTGTTTGCAGGATTTCTTGTGCATCATCTTTAGAAGAGGCTTCCTTCTGGGATGACATCCATGCAGACCAATTTGATGCAGTGTGCGGCGTATGGTCTGAGCACTGACAGGCTGACCCCCCACCCCTTCAACCTTTGCAGCAATGCTGGCAGCACTCATACATCTATTTCCTGAAGACAACCTCTAGATATGATGCTGAGCATGGTCGACCATGGTGAGGCCTATTCTGAGTGGAACCTGTCCTGTGAAACAGCTGTATGGTCTTGCCCACCATGCTGCAGCTCAGTTTCAGAGTCTTGGCAATCTTCTTATAACCTCCCCATCTTTAAGTAGCGCAACAATTCTTTTTTTCAGATCCTCAAAGAGTTCTTTGCCATGACGGGCCATGTTAAACTTCCAGTGACCAGTATGAGAGAGTGTGAGAGCGATAACACCAAATTTAACACACCTGCTCCCCATTCACACCTGAGACCTTGTAACACTAACTAGTCACATGACAACGGGGAGGGAAAATGGATAATTGGGCCCAATTTGGACATTTCCACTTAGGGGTGTACTCACTTTTGTTGCCAACGGTTTAGACATTAATGGCTGTGTGTTGAGTTATTTTGAGGGAACAGCAAATTTACACTGTAATACAGTCTGTACACACACTACTTTACATTGTAGCATTGAGAGAGATTAACCACCTATCTACAATATTCCTCATACTCTGCAGTTGAGGATCCAACTTATAGTACTGCCCTGAGAGAGCAGAGATGCTACAGTAGGTTCCTTCATAAATGGAAATGTTATTTGGGAAATCTCAATATAGCAACTATATGGCAGGTCTTACATCCCTTTAAGAATACTGTTTATATGTTGGAAGCCAATCATAGGGGGGAATGGTGCATATGGGAGTAGTAATTGATATCTACGGGGGGGGGCTTGGTTGTTATTCTTTGCAGGGCTTAGGTTTGTAAGGGCCACTATCTTTCTGGAGTGAGAAGGAAACTACTTGAGTTGCACTGGTGGTATTGATAATATTGTAAATTATTTTGCTATTGTTACTGTTTTTGTTAGTATTGTTTACATTATCTTTGTTTTCACTACTATTGAATCCTAAAGATATGGACTGGCTTCTCTATTTTATGAAGACAATGTCAGAGGACAACCTTCCTCAGGATTATGAAAGAGGGACTTTCTATTTTGCTCTTTATGGCTAGTACTACATGTTAACCATTGAGACTATAGGAATACTGTAAACTTATTATGTATATGATGTGTTGACTGAATTATTCTTGGTTTCTCTTCTGACAAATAGAAGTTTATAAAAAAAAATGTGGCCCCTCCCTAAATCCTGCTGCCCTAGGCACAGACCTAGATGACCTTTACCAAAATATGCTCCTGCTTACACTTGATTTGCTATTAATTACAGTACATTGCATACATGAAGAGTTAAGATTCCACAAGCAAGTTCAGAAAGAAATGTGTCATACAAAGTTGTAAGAATTCCACTGATGTTCTAAACCTATACACACAGTCATATACGCACACTAATACACAAACTCTTACACCTACACATTGCTCTTGTTCAAACACCTACATTTGCTGTTTAGAAACACCTCATCCTTTGCATATTCACTTACACAATCACATTTATATCTGTTTTCCAAGTCAAAATTAAAGGGACATGAAAGTTATAAACCCCATTTTTTTCTTTCATGATTTAGGTAGACTATACAATTTTAAACTACTTTCCAGTTAACTTCTATTATTTAATTTCCTTAATTCTCTTTGTATCATTTGTTGAAAAGCAGCAATTCACTACTAGTTTCTAACTGAACACATGGGTGAGTTTTTTGCTGCTCCTGAGCTTTCCTAGATAAACCTTTTAGCAAAGGATAACAAGAGAATGAAGCAATTAAATAATAGAAGCAAATTGGAAAGTTGTTTCAAATTGTATGTTCTGTCTATATCATGAATGTCTAATTATGGCTTTACTGTCCCTTTAAAATGTCATGATTTAGATAGAGCACATCATTTAAACAACTTTCCAATTCACTTCCATTATCTAAATGTGGACAATCTTTTATATGGATACTTTCTGAGGCATCAGCTCCTACTGAGCTTGTGCAAGATTCACAGGATATATACGCATATGCATTTTGTGATTGGCTAATGGCTGTCACATGATGCATTAGGAAAGAAAATGTAACTAATGTTTACATTTGTCAGAAAAAAAATCTACTTCTAATTTGAATTCAAACTCAGTGCTTTTGCATTTTCTTTTTATCATGCATTTATTGATTATGCTATTCTCCTGCGGTCCTTTAAGGACTCTTCAATCAATATGTATTGTCTTATTTTCTTAAGTTTAAATTAATTGATACCCCTATATATAAAGCACTGTGTAGTGTGTACACTGAAATGTTTGTGAACATGCACTGTTCCATAAGCAATATGACCCAAAATCTTTCTGTGTATATAGCAGAATGCAAAAGTAGCTCCATAATTATTAGCATAATTCAGATGTTGCTATATTGTCCACACTTAAAGGGACAGTCTACACTAAAATTGCTATTGTTTAAAAAGATAGATAATGCCTTTATACTACCCATTTCCCAGCTTTGCACAACCAACATTGTTATATTAATATACTTTATAACATTTAAACCTCTAAATGTCTGCCTGTTTGTAAGACACTAAAGGCAGCCTCTTATCACATGCTTTTGGATTTGCTTTTCACAACAGGAGACTGCTAGTTCATGTGGGCCATACAGATAACATTGTGTTCACGCCCGGGGAGTTATTTAAGAGTCAGCACAACACAGCACTAATTAGCTAAAATGCAAGTCAATAGATAATAAATAAAAAGTCATGTGATCAGGGGGCTGTCAGAAGATTCTTAGATACAAGGTAATCACAGAGGTAAAAAGTATATTAATATAACTGTGTTGGTTATGCAAATCTGGGGAATGGGTATTAAAGGGATTATCTATCTTTTAAAACAATAAAAATGATATTGTAGTCTGTAGTTCCTTTCCTACAATGACCATATACGGTAATCAATAGATCAGTTACATATCTATTCTCTTGAAGGCTGTCTAGAGGTTTCATTTACTTTGAAAGCCTTGAGCTGACTGAACGACAAATGAAAAGTTAAAGTGCCAGTGAGGAACGAAGCTTAATAGATTGGCTCGTGGTAGAAATGTTGATTCCCAGTGTGACATTTCAAGTCTTAAAGGGATATGAAACCCCCCAAAAATGATGTTGTGATTCAGACAGAACATACAATTTGTTGCCATGATATTCTGTGTTGAAGAGATACCTAGGTAGGCATTTGGAGCACTAAAAGAAGGAAATAGCACTGCCATTTAGTGCTCTTGCAAATAGATAACATTCTTGCAAAACTGCTGCCATATAGTGCTCCAGAAATGGGGCGGCTACGTCCATGCTTTTCAACCAAAGATACCAAGAGAACAAAGAAAAAATCTTAATAAAAGTAAATTAAAAAGTTGTTTAAAATTGCATGCTCTATCTGAATAATGAATACATTTTGTGTTTCATATCCCTTTAATTATCCTGAGACTATAGCTTATATCATTTATAGTATAGTGGCTGAGAATAATCCATATTTACTTTAAACACATTTTTAGGGTTTGAGATGAGTCGGCTCTTGATGTTGGCTTGGCTAATATTTATATTTTGTTATTTCTAGGTATTCAGGATAATTTTGTTTTCAAAAGGGGGTGCAAAACCTTTGACTGAAACCCTCCGTACACTATAAATTTACAAAGGAATTATATAGGAATTTACTGTGCATCTTTTATATTGAGGATCGCATAGTTTTATTGCATGTTTGTATTTATGTATTTCCTATCCAGTGAGGGAAAAGGTTTTAATCTAAATAAATGGCTAGAAAATAAATAATAATTAATATCTCATCAACAGTTAAAAATCATGCAAATCTTTTTATACAGTATTCTTGCTGCATAGCCTGAACCTCTGGTTCATTCAGTACAGGGCAGCTTGAAGACCATCATTTGGGGTGGAAAATGTTGATCACAAAGCTAAATATCATGGGTGCAGTACGTACTGGTACATCATCTTCTATTACTTCTACTCCTACCATATTTTTTTCCATTTCCCTTCACC
This sequence comes from Bombina bombina, assembly GCF_027579735.1. Lineage (NCBI taxonomy): Eukaryota > Metazoa > Chordata > Amphibia > Anura > Bombinatoridae > Bombina > Bombina bombina. Next base: position 418,708,858 of record NC_069500.1, on the reverse strand, counting down.
CTCATCTACATCTCTCCTTGCTTTGTGTCAAGCACTGAATTTGTAAAAAAGCCCTACCTTGAGGTGCTACAGTCATGAATGATTCGAATCGGCCAATAGAATGAGAGCTGCTTAAATCCTATTGGCTGATTTGAACAGCCAATAGGATGTTAGCAGCCCTAATTCCTATTGGCTGATTCAAAATTTTCAGCCAATAGGAATGCAATGGTACCCCCAGTATTAAAGGGGTACCTTGCATTTCAATCCTCAGTATACAGCAGATGATCGCATGAAGAGAACCTCCACGTCCTCCACGTCGGATCGATGGACCTCCGCCTTGGACCTTCGCCTGGACCTCCGCCTCCGTGCATCGCCGCTTCGCCTCTGCAAGGATGAAGAAGATGCCGGTCCGCAATGGAGGAAGATGGAGTCACCTGGATGAAGATGCCACCTGGATGAAGATGGAGCCACCGGGATGAAGATCCTTCAAGCAGGACTTCAGCAACTGTGAGTACCTAAAGAGGGGTTAGTGGGTTTTTTTACGGTTTTTTGGGTGTTTTTTGTTTTAGTTTAGGGTTTGGGCTTTTCTTAAAAGAGCTAAATGCCCTTTTCAGGGCAATGCAAAAGTGATAAATGCTCTTTTAAAACTGCCCTTTTCAGGGCAATGGGTAGATTAGTTTTTTTTAGATAGTTTTTTTATTGTGTGGGTTGGGGGGGTTGTAATGTTAGTGGGTCTTTGTATTTTTTTCAGGTAAAAGAGCTGTTTAACTTAGGGCAATGCCCTACAAAAGCCCTTTTAAGGGCTATTGGTAGTTTATTATAGATTAGGTTTTTTAATTTGGGGTGTTTTTTTTTAATGGTTATTAGAATAGGAATAATTGTTATTATTTTGGATAATTTGTTTGTAATTTTGTGTAATGTTTTTTTTTCGTTTTGGGGTGGGTTTTTGTTTTTAGAATAGCAAATTTTTTATTTTTAATGGGCAGCAAAAGAGCTGAATGCCCCTTTAAGGGCAATGCCCATACAAATGCCCTTTTCAGGGCAATGGGTAGATTAGATTTTACTTTATTTTTATTTTGTGGGTTTGGGGGTGGGGGATTGTATACTGTTAGGGGGTGTTTGTTTTTCTTTTTTAGAAAAAGAGCTGATATCTTTAGGGCAATGCCATACAAAAGGCCCTTTTAAGGGCCCTTGGAAGTTTATTATAGATTAGGGTTTTTTATTTTGGGGTGGGTTCTTTTTTTTTTAAATGGTATTAGAATAGGAATAATTGTTATTGTTTTGGATCATTTCGTTTGTTATTTTTTGTAATGGTAGTTTTTTTTTATTTTTGTAATGTTAAGTTTTAGTGTAAGGCGGGTAAGTTTGTATTTATTTTAAATAGGTAGTTAGTAAATAGTTAATAACTATTTACTAACTAGTGTAACTAAGCTAGCTACAATATAATTTTTATATTGTAGCTAGCTTAGGTTTTATTTCACAGGTAAGTATGTATTTAGTTTTAAATAGGTATTATTTAGTTAATCATTGTAACTTTAATTTAGCTCTATTTTAATTATAGCCACCGTATTTATTCATTGTTTCTCATCCAATAATATTTGTCTGTTTTGCATTGCAGTATTGTATATACACTTTTTCATCTGCTCATTGCAAGCAATGTATATATATATTGCTTTATAAACTACATATTCATTATATCAGCCCTAGCGCCTCCTATAGGAGATATATATATATATATATATATTTTTATTTTTTTTAAATATTTTTATTGAAGACATACAATAAGAAATACATCTCATGGGATATAAAAGCGAAAACATTTCAACAAAAGTCAGTGTCCCGGCTAAGAGATTACTTTATAAAAACAGGTTTAACAGTCTTCTAAGTTACATCTTTTTCTTATGAGAGTCTCTCTTTAACAAGCCGCAGCCAGTCTTAACTGATCGAGTACACTTTATAACAACAAACATCCAGAAAAATAAATAGCAATTAATCCAGTAGGATCTAACACACAATGATATAATGATATATAATGATGATACTACCCCCGGCCGTTTTGATGAGTGTCATGAATGTGAGGGACAACTGGATCCTGTTTGGGGTGGAAGGGGATTCTGGCCTACGTCTTGCTATCCTTGAGCTAGTGTCAGAATTATACAATTCCTTTCCTGTATTGTGACCATTCCATTAACATGTGTTCATGGATTTCCACTGTCCCTGTCTGTATGTGATGGTATCTTTCCAGTTGTATCAGATTGTCAACCTGGTTAACCCAATCCCCCACCCCGCGTATATCATTTGTCTTCCATCTCTGAGGAATCAGGAGCTTTGCACTGTTCAACAGAATAAACATCAATGCTCTAAGTATTCTACTTTCAATCTTGGGGAGACTTAAGTAGAGGAGTGTTTTAGGATCATTAGGAATTGTTTTCCCTACTAGTTTAGTGGTGTGTGTTAAGACTTCCACCCAGTATGTATCCAATTTAGGGCAATCCCACCAAATATGAACTAGAGTGCCTTCTCCCCCACATCCCCTCCAGCATTTCTCGCTAGCTGTCTTGTATATTCGTTGCAGTCTGCTTGGTGTAAGATACCACCATGATAGGTATTTGTAACTAGTGAGAGAAGAAAAGTAGAAGCGCTAAGGAAAAAGGACCCTGCTAGACTTGTGTGTTCCCCTCAAAGAAAACAATATGTGTCAATTGTGTAGATAAAGTCAAGCGCTAAAAGCACGGGTTAAATATTTGCACAAAAAAATATTTCATAAACTAATAGGTATTGGTGAGTATATGGTAAATAGAATAAAATTAATAATAAATAGCAAAGTAATGACTTAGTTGAATTTCTGTATATGTAATCCTAAATTTCGCAATGGACACCACTAACGGTTAAATTGTATAAATGGCTAAAAGACTATGCACGAGATGATGTAGTACATATAATATGTGATATGAAAAGCGAACAAGCTATGAACATATTATGGTGGTTAAAAAGGTAGATAAATCTTATGTATATACATATATTCCAAAAGACACAATGCAATTTGAGCAAAAAAATCACAATTTAATAAAAAGCATAAAATACATAAAAATGGACATCTCCCTTATAACAAGAGTAAAATACTAACGCTTATTATTAGCGTGTTTTCTGCGCTAAGAAAGTAACCAATATAGCCAGACCTTTGGTTTGTACAATAGAACAAAAGTACGTTAACAATATTTGTGGATATGTCCAATAAGATCCTGACAATGTGAGGAGCAAATGACCCAATGCTGTTTGATCTTGAAGGACCGACCTAACCGCTCGTTTGGCGGTTTGGCATTACCGGTCCATTGGTGGGAGGCGGCTTTTTATAGGAATCTCACGTGACCCCTCTGACGTCACGGATGCGGTCCTAGTAACCGGAGCAATGCTTCGTAATAGCAAACTATCCTGGATGTTGTTATATGGTCCTGAAATGTTACAATGTTGCAAAAGCCTAAGGGCGAAACGCGTTGACCTTGACACTGTTGTCACCTTGTACTTTGATTTTACATTATTCATTTGAATTGACTGTGCTTGAAAGAAATAAGAAAGAAAGAAATTTGCAACAGGTATTTGCTGTTCTGTTGCTACTAAACACCTTTGTTTTGCTGCTATTCAACACCTTTTTACATTGTTTAGTCGCAATTAGCGACCGTCAAGTCTACTACCACTGTGAATTTAGTCACTACTAGTGACCGCCAAGATTATACCTGCAAATAGGGATCTGATGTTGTGTTATTACCTATATCAGTAATATCCCATAGTCGCTACTAGCGACTGCCAAGTTCACCACTTAACATTGTTTACCATTGAGTAAACGAAGATTCCTTAGTCACTATTAGTGACCGCCAAGACTACATCTCTAACTTCCCCCAGGACTTCTCGTCTTGTTACGGAATAGATGATTAAGAATCAAAGATACATTCTCTACTAAGTTGCAACATTGTAACATTTCAGGACCATATAACAACATCCAGGATAGTTTGCTATTACGAAGCATTGCTTCGGTTGCTAGGACCGCATCAATGACATCAGAGGGGTCACGTGAGATTCCTATAAAAAGCCGCCTCCCACCAACGGACCGGTAATGCCAAACCACCAAACGAGCGGTTAGGTCGGTCCTTCAAGATCAAACAGCACTGGGTCATTTGCTCCTCACATTGTCAGGATCTTATTGGACATATCCACAAATATTGTTAACGTACTTTTGTTCTATTTTACAAACCAAAGGTCTGGCTATATTGGTTACTTTCTTAGCGCAGAAAACACGCTATTAATAAGCGTTAGTATTTTACTCTTGTTATAAGGGAGATGTCCCTTTTTATGTATTTTATGCTTTTTATTAAATTGTGATTTTTTTGCTCAAATTGCATTATGTCTTTTGAAATATATGTATATACATAAGATTTATCTACCTTTTTAACCACCATAATATGTTCATAGCTTGTTCGCTTTTCATATCACATATTATATGTACTACATCATCTCGTGCATAGTCCTTTAGCCATTTATACAATTTAACCCTTAGTGGTGTCCATTGCGAAATTTAGGATTACATATACAGAAATTCAACTAAGTCATTACTTTGCTATTTATTATTAATTTTATTCTATTTACCATATACTCCAATACCTATTAGTTTATGAAATATTTTTTCGTGCAAATATTTAACCCGTGCTTTTAGCGCTTGACTTTATCTACACAAAAGGTATTTGTAACTAGACTCCTGAATTCTGATGGAAATTTATGTTTTTTTTGTAGCTTCAAACGCATTCCACCATTCCTGAGGGGGAATATCAGTGTGTAACTCCCTTTCCCAAGCCCTCGTGTACGTAGATAATGCAAGTTTATCTGGCTGTAGGAGTATTTTATATAAGATTGATATTGCATGTCTAGTGTTTGTTTCCTTCACGCATAGCAGCTCGAATGTCGTCAGTGATCCTACCAGGAGGTCCTTATGTTTGTGCGTGTCTAAGAAATGTGTTAGTTGGGCGTGAGAGTACCAATTCATGCACCCGTCACCTAGCAACTCTTGCAATTTGGCTAATGTTCAAATTCTGTTCCCATCTAACAGAGAGTAAAAAGTCCCATCTTTGAAAGTCATGTCCTGTGTCCGGTGTGTATTTTTAAGATTCCAAGGTAGTGTCGGGTTTTCCCACAAAGGTGTCAATGGGGAGTGGATGGAGGAGACTCCTGACGTGGTGCTAAGTAATTTATCCCAAAGGGAGAAAAATTCTGTTAATAAGGGGTATGTGGTTACTGCACTATGTCTTTGCTTCTTGTGTAGCCAAGCCAATGCTCCAACATTATCTATCCCCATGATGTCGCAATCCAATCGGACCCACATTTTGTGTGGATCATTTTGGCACCAGTATAATAGTCGCTGACGTGTAATAGCTAGTTTGTAGGTGCTGAGATTAGGTACTCCAAGCCCTTTTGGGAGGGGTACAGGTGTGGTCTGCAAAACATATAAGATTCGAGGGAGGACGTTCATTTTTATAACATTAATCCGGCTTAGCCAGGATATTCTTTTGTTTTTCCACCTGGAGAGGTCTGCCACAATGTCACTCTCCAGGCTCCTGTAATTGCTCTGAATTATTACCTGGGGATCTGGAGACAAATAGATTTCCAAGTATTTCATTTTAATTTGTTGTTGTTTCAGCGGGCAATTATGTAGCAGTCTGGGCAGTTCTTTGGGTTTATAAGTAATATTTAGGATTTCGGATTTGTTAAGGTTCAAATGAAAGTTAGACACTTTCCCAAAGTCTGCAATTATGCTAAATGCCTTCGGTAGCGCTGTATCAATATTGGTAAGTGTAAGTAAAACGTCATCAGCATATAATGCCAGTTTATGTTCTGTGTTGCCTACTGTAATTCCTGTGACATGCATACTCCCTCGTATTTTTTGTGCCAACATTTCCATTACTAGGGTGAATAAAACTGGGGACAGGGGGCATCCTTGACGTGTCCCGTTTTGTATTATGAATTTGTCGGATAAAGGTTTGTTAACTTTGACCTGTGCTGTAGGTTGGCTATATAGTGCGAATATTCTATTTATAAAGTTATCACTAAACTTCATATGTCTTAGTGTCCCTTTTAAGAACCGCCAGTGGACCCTGTAAACGCTTTTTCCGCATCTGTAGATACTAGGACCACTGGCAGCTCCTGTCTCTGGGCATGAGTAATGAGCTGCAAGACCTTCAAGGTGTTATCCTTTGCCTCTCTGCCCGGTACAAAGCCCACCTGGTCTGGATGTATTATACTAGGTAGATATTTGTTGATTCTAGTGGCCAAGACCTTCGCAAAGATTTTTATATCGGAGTTGAGGAGTGAGATAGGCCGGAAATGTTCAGGTCTATCTGGTGACTTGCCCGGCTTAGGCAATACTGAAATATGTGCTGTCAGCATGTGTTCTGAAAAACCGCCTTCCGTGTTTAGTGAATTAAATAATGAAGTGAGTGGGGCTAAGACATGATTTAAGAATGTTTTGTAATATTTTATTCCAAGCCCATCGGGCCAGGCTTTTCCCGTTTGGCATGCTAAGGATCGCCTTCCTAACCTCGTCTGTAGTGATTTGGGAGTCTAAAAATTTGGAGTCCTCTGTCAAGAGTGTGGGGGTTCGGATGTCAGATAAGAACCTGTCAATGTCTATTTGTTCGCTTTTGTTGTCCAGATTGTACAGTTTTTCATAATATGTCCTCAGAGTCTTCGCTATAGTTGCACTATCTCTGTGAATATTACCAGTCTCGTCTAGAATGTTGTATATGTGTGAGTTTAACTGCCTATGCTTGAGAGCTCGTGCCAAAGAGGTACCTGCCTTATCATTAGTGTCAAAATATTTCTGTTGTAGCATGGCGGATTTTTGTTGATACTTTTGTAGGAGATAGTTGTGTAGGTCATTTCTAACCTGATGTAGGGATTTTGTGATTGTAGTTGATGTCGGATTTTTTTATGTTCCCCCTCCCAGTATCTGATCTGTGCCAATGTGGAGTTGAGAAATTGTCTATTGGATTTATTATACCTGGCTTTATGTTTTATAAACTCCCGTCTGATAACACACTTATGTGCTTCCCAGGCTGTTGCAGTGGATGTGTCCACTGCTGTATTTTCCTTAAAGTAATGGTCCAATGTAGAGTCTACTTCTATCTTAATCAGTCCACAATATGACGATGTCCACAGCACTCTCAGTAGCAAAAAATCTTTATTAGGACATAAATAACAAGGGGTTAATTCCCCTTAATCATGCATGGGTTAACAGTATGTGTTACAAACTTTTATACCTTACTCATTGGCGCCAAAATGCAAATTCACTGAGTTACATGCATCTCTATCACCACCTAGTGGTGAATCATTTCATTACATGCTCTATTATTAAACTTTATCTCCAATCTAAATCCTACAAAATACTATTTACATTTAAAAGAATGGTTACATTTATTTGATGATATATATACTTCTATTATTTCATATTGCAAACTATTTGAACAAACATGTCAGTCAATATATCTTAAATTATTAAATTACAAATATACTGACATGTCAAAATCTCTATTTAGGCCCTTTGTGACCATAGTTTCCATTTTATGTATCCACCAAGTTTCTTTTTGTTTAAGCAATTTTTCTCTATCCTGACCATTTCTCTGTATCTGAATGTGGTCTATAATCTGCCATCTCATCTGACTAATATTGTGTCCCTTTTCAATAAAATGACTAGAGACTAGTTACACTTTCTTCACTATAGGTGACTGTCAGTTCCAAACCACTTACAGATGAGTTCAAATCTTTCACAAACTCTTTTAGGGAGCCAATTATATGACCTGTGCTTCAGATTATTGTGAAAAGTCCCGCTCACAAGGAGAGTACATGCCTGTTCTCAGTTATTGTCCCTTTCTTGGAGCATAGAATGACTGCTCCGTGTAATGGAGTTGAGTCTTCGCCTGTCAGTGCTGCTGATGTTGAAAGTTCCTCGTCTAGTGGCGTAGCTGTGGTTGCTCTCGAAGGTGATCTGGTTCCCTTTGGTGGTAATGTCAATTGCAAGGCTTTGTAGAAATGTGGAAGGTCTTCTGTCTGGAGCACTTTAGGATCTCCTCCCTGTCTTTAAAGTTTTGTAGTTTGAGTACCACATCTCTCAGGGGTGCCTTGGGGGGTGGTTTAGCTTGTAGAGCCCTGTGCGCTCTTTCAATTGCTATCTCCGGAGCATTGTTATCTCCTTTTACTGATCTGAAGAGGGCCTGCAGATAGCCCTCCACTGCTGCCGGGAGTATGGTCTCAGAGACTCCCCGTATATGGAGGTTATTTTGCCTCCCTCTATTGCCCAAATCTTCCACTTTCTCTAGTAGATGGTGAATTGTTTCATCCTGATCATAGACCAGTGTTAATTTTGACGGCAAGTTTCAATTTAGTCTTAGTTTTAGTCTTTTGACTAAAATGCCATTTTAGTTTTAGTCGTATTTTAGTCATCTGAATTGTTTTAGTTTTAGTCGACTGAATCTGTGTTAGAATTTAGTCAAATAAATCTCCAGTAGATTTTAGTCAACTAAAATCTAAGGGGTTTAGTTAAAGTGTAATGCGTTATTTAAGCATTTCTCTATCATTCGCAAACTGATTATATACTCTAGGAGTAAACATAACACCTGTTAATATTTATGGTATTAAGGTTTAAACATGCAGTACAGACACAGATTTAGCCGTTGTGATATGTAACATCTTTATTAAACTTAAAATTAAATAAAACCAAGTTTCATAAACAAACAGAAGTGCAACTTTAAAATATAAAAAAACAAAACTGTAAACTGTATTGCACATATTACCCAATATAAAAACTTTAACAGTTGTTAATAATTAAAACAAGTATCAAGAAACTCAACACAACAAAAAGTTTCAGCAGCTAGCACAGGCACAGCATAACTTAAACCCATATTCGTGGTTTATGCTTATTTCTATAGGAAGAATCAATTGATTGTTCACAGATTCAAAAACGTTTCGGCAACAATATTAGCACTGCTCTAGAACTTCCAAACTTATTATAAACTCCTGGAGTAAAGGTTTATTAACCTGTTTTCTTTTATGGTATTAAGGTTTGAACATGCAATACAGATTTAACAGATTTAACTGTTGTGGTATATAACATGTCTTTATCTTAAAATTTAATAAAATAAAGTTTCGTAAATTTTACAAAAGAGCAGTAATTAGATATGGATTGATTATAACACCTTGCATAAAATGTTTTTGTCAGCAAATTTTGATTTAGTTTTAGTCATAGTCTTTTGACTAAAATATCATTTTAGTTTTAGTCCTATTTTAGTCATTAGAATTTCTTTAGTTTTATAGTAATTTTTGTCTAGTTTTAGTCGACAAAATTAACACTGTCATAGACCAACCGTGAAAGATGTTGAACATCATTATATGTAGTATTGTGGCTCTCTTCCAGGTTTGATACTCTCTTTGTCACTTTAATAATATCTTTTTTCATGTCTCCATACCACCCTTTAACTTCAGTCATCGGGGGGTAGTTATCAAGCCGTCTACTTTTCTGGCTTCGCCGGCGCAATACGCCCGCCTAAGCTCGCCTACCTTCGCCGCCGCGGACCTGAAAAAATACGCCTAAGTTATCAAATAAAGCTGTCAAAAATAACTATTTAATAGCTTACCTAGCTAAAATAAAGAGAAATGTACCTGTAAACTAAAAACTAACCTAAGTTACAATTACACCTAACACTACACTATACTTTAATAAATTATTCCTATTTAAAAATAAATACTTACCTGTAAAATAAACCCTAAGATAGCTACAATATAATTAATAATTATATTATAGCTATCTTAGGATTTATATTTATTTTACAGGTAACTTTGTATTTATTTTAGCTAGTTAGAATAGTTATTAAATAGTTATTAACTATTTAATAACTACATAGCTAAAAGAAATACAAAATTACCTGTAAAATAAATCCTAACTTAAGTTACAATTAAACCTAATACTACACTATCATTAAATTAATTAAATAAATTAACTACAAATAACTACAATTAAATACAATTACATAAACTAACTAAAGTACAAAAAATAAAAAAATAAGTTACAAACATGTTACAAATATTACAACAATTTTAAGCTACTTACACCTAATCTAAGCCCCCTAATAAAATAACAAACCCCCCCCAAATAAAAAAATGCCCTACCCTATTCTAAATTAAATAAATTTCAAAGCTCTTTTACCTTACCAGCCCTTAAAAGGGCCTCTTTTGCCTGTAAAAGAAAAATACAACCCCCCCCAACATTAAAACCCACCACCCACATACCCCTAATCTAACCCAAACCCCCCTTACAAAAACCTAACACTAATCCCCTGAAGATCATCCTACCTTGAGTCGTCTTCACTCAGCCGAGCCACCGATGGAACTGAAGAGGACATCCGGAGCGGAAGAAGTTAATCCTCCAAGGGGCGCTGAAGAAATCTTCCATCCGATGAAGTCATCATCCAGGCGGCGCTGAAGAAAAGTCTTCGATCCGGCCGATGTCATCTTCAAAGAGGCGCTGAAGAGGTCTTCTATCCGGGCGAAGTCATCTTCCAAGCCGGGTCTTGAATCTTCCTTCCGCCGACGCGGAACCACCTTCTTCACCGACGGACTACGACGAATGACGGCTCCTTTAAGGGACGTCATCCAAGATGGCGTCCCCTCAATTCCGATTAGCTGATAGGATTCTATCAGCCAATCGGAATTAAGGTAGGAAAATCTGATTGGCTGATGGAATCAGCCAATCAGATTCAAGTTCAATCCGATTGGCTGATCCAATCAGCCAATCAGATTGAGCTCGCATTCTATTGGCTGATCGGAACAGCCAATAGAATGCGAGCTCAATCTGATTGGCTGATTCCATCAGCCAATCAGATTTTTCCTACCTTAATTCCGATTGGCTGATAGAATCCTATCAGCCAATCGGAATTGAGGGGACGCCATCTTGGATGACGTCCCTTAAAGGAGCCGTCATTCGTCGTAGTCCGTCGGTGAAGAAGGTGGTTCCGCGTCGGCGGAAGGAAGATTCAAGACCCGGCTTGGAAGATGACTTCATCGGATGGAAGATTTCTTCAGCGCCGCTTGGAGGATTAACTTCTTCCGCTCCGGATGTCCTCTTCAGTTCCATCGGTGGCTCGGCTGAGTGAAGACGACTCAAGGTAGGATGATCTTCAGGGGATTAGTGTTAGGTTTTTGTAAGGGGGGTTTGGGTTAGATTAGGGGTATGTGGGTGGTGGGTTTTAATGTTGGGGGGGGGTTGTATTTTTCTTTTACAGGCAAAAGAGCTGTTTTCTTTGGGGCATGCCCCCACAAATGGCCCTTTTAAGGGCTGGTAAGGTAAAAGAGCTTTGAAATTTATTTAATTTAGAATAGGGTAGGGCATTTTTTTATTTTGGGGGGGTTTGTTATTTTATTAGGGGGCTTAGATTAGGTGTAAGTAGCTTAAAATTGTTGTAATATTTGTAACATGTTTGTAACTTATTTTTTTATTTTTTGTAACTTAGCTTTTTTTATTTTTTGAACTTTAGTTAGTTTATGTAATTGTATTTAATTGTAGTTATTTGTAGGTAGTTTATTTAATTAATTTAATGATAGTGTAGTATTAGGTTTAATTGTAACTTAAGTTAGGATTTATTTTACAGGTAATTTTGTATTTCTTTTAGCTATGTAGTTATTAAATAGTTAATAACTATTTAATAACTATTCTAACTAGCTAAAATAAATACAAAGTTACCTGTAAAATAAATATAAATCCTAAGATAGCTATAATATAATTATTAATTATATTGTAGCTATCTTAGGGTTTATTTTACAGGTAGGTATTTATTTTTAAATAGGAATAATTTATTAAAGTATAGTGTAGTGTTAGGTGTAATTGTAACTTAGGTTAGGATTTATTTCACAGGTACATTTCTCTTTATTTTAGCTAGGTAAGCTATTAAATAGTTAATAACTATTTAATAGTTATTGTACATGGTTAAAATAAACCGAAAGGTACCTGTAAAATAAATATAAATCCTAAGGTAGCTAGAATATAATTATTATTTATATTGTCGCTATATTAGGGTTTATTTTAAAGGTAAGTATTAAGTTTTAAATAGGATTCATTTACTTAATAAGAGTTAATTTATTTAGATTTATTTAATTAATATTTAAGTTAGGGGGGCGTTAGGGTTAGGGTTAGACTTAGGTTTAGGGGTTAATAATTTTATGACAGTGGCGGCGGCGTAGTGGGGGGCAGGATAGGGGTTAATACATTTAATATAGGTTGCGGCGGGTTCAGGGAGCGGCGGTTTAGGGTTTAATACATTTATTATAGTTGCGGTGGGCTCCTGGAGTGGCGGTTTAGGGGTTAATATGTATAGAGTAGCTTGCGGTGGGCTCCGGGAGCGGCGGTTTAGGGGGTAATAACTTTATTTAGTTGCGGCGGTGTAGGGGGGTCAGATTAGTGGTGTTTAGACTCGGGGTACATGTTAGGGTGTTAGGTGTAGACAGCTCCCATAGAAATCAATGGGATGTCTGTCAGCAGCGAACTTGTACTTTCGCTATGGTCAGACTCCCATTGATTCCTATGGGATCCGCCGCCTCCAGGGGTGGCGGATTGAAAACCAGGTACGCTGGGCCGTAAAACTGCCGAGCGTACCTGCTAGTTTTTTGATAGCTAGCAAAAGTAGTGAGAATGTGCCGCACTTGTGTGCGGAACATCTGGAGTGACGTAAGAATCGACCTGTGTCGGACTGAGTCCGGCGGATCGATGCTTACGTCACAAAATTCTACTTTTGCCGGTCTCGAGCCTTTGATAACTAAGGCGAATCAGCCTCGCCACAAATACGCTGCGGAATTCCAGCGTATTTGAGGTTGACGGCTTGATAACTAGGCCCCATCATCTCTCTTATATCTTCTTTTGTGCAGAGAAGTTTAAGATCCTCTTTAGTAAGGTTTGTAGAATCTGATGTGGCACTGGTCTGGGTTAGTGGCAGGGACTCTGATTGTATATAATCTGTATGTTCTTTATTAGAAGAGGTTAAAGGGGCCTCCATCTGTCTTAGGTATTGCTGCATTGTTTTTGTGTTGTGTGTTCCTTCTGGCTTATTTGATCTGCACCCTGGCATTGTGCTTTGTAGCAACAGACCACGTCTCTCACTGCAGGCCCTATGCGCACGTTATTCTGCTTCTATGTGTGTGGCTTGATAGGGCCTCAACAAGGGAATTTTGTGCAGACCGGTTGGTTATATACTCCAACCCCACTGCTGCCTTTGGCTTGTTTCTGCCTGCTCCCTAGCGTTGTCCAGCTGCTATAGAGAGGTTAGTGTCTGTGCCTCTTCGGGTTGGCTGGCTATCCTGTGTGGCTGTATCTGCGCTTGGGTTGTGACGGAGCGCCTTCAAATCGCTGTCCTGCTGGTTGTCCGTATCGGTGCTTCTTTACCCAGCCTTTTCTATGTTAGCCGTCTGCACGGAGGGTAAGGCCTTATGCGCGCACTGCTGTTGGCGCCATACTGAATATCCTGTTTAGGTTGTCTCCGTGCGCTCTATGCTGGCCTGTAGATTTGCGCCCATGTGTGCGTTCACACACTGTCTACTAAGTGCTGTAGTCGCACATGGAGTAGTGCCGTGTGTCTCGTGGTGTTGGAGTCGGCTCTCTTTAGGCCTCAGATGTGACACGAGGTACATTTTTGGCTTCTACACGCCCCCCTGCAGCGGCGGTGGCAGTCTGTTTGTTCCCTGAGGTTAGTTCAGGATGTTGGGGTGTTTTATCTCTCCCCGTGGCAGGTCTCTAAGCTTCTGTAGTGGCCGTAATGATCTGGGCAAGTGGTATGGGCCTAGGAGTTATTTCAGTGTGCGGCCATCTCTCTAAGCGACCAAGCTCCGCCCCAGGAGATATATATATTTTTACTGTATTTTAGTTTTTCTTTTTTGTTATTTATGTTCTTTAAATACATTCTTTGTCACAGTATTGGGATAAAATAACACAAATAATGAAATAAAAAACATTTCTTTTACTAAATAAATAGAAATGAATCAAGATTCTTTTCAAACAGTTGCTTAATAAATAAGCAATATTAGCTTAAAATTTAAATGGACATGTAAGTCAAAAGTTTTATGATTCATACATAGAAATAAACTGAAATGTTATTCAATATTGTTCACTATTATAAAAAAAAACTAACATAAATAAAACTTTGCCTCTATACAATCCACATGCAAATATATAATACATTTTTCAGAATCTACAAATAAACTAAAAAGGAACAATTTAAAAACATATACAAAGACCCTAAAGTATGCGTATATCATTTGAACAGAATCTTGTCAAATATTCAACAATACATGTAAAGAATACATTGAATAAAACATTCATTCAAATCCACTAAATGCTATTAATATTTAATATTTTTTTAATATATATATATATATAAAATAAAATAAAAATTGCTTCATAAAATTAGCCAATGAACATAATAATAATAAAAAAATTAAATTCATTATAAACTGCTTCATAGTGTAGTGTATTGAAAATACTTTATTACTTTATATTAAAGATACAAGAGGGATATTTATATTTCCTACTCTTCTATAAAAGCTGCTAAATCCACATCATGGGTTAGACCTACTGGCTCCATAGTACCCAGCTTGTGGACCCAGTAGGTCTCCCATTGTCTAAGCTTAGTTAGACTATTGCCTCCTCTTACTGTATTCTTAATATGCTCAATGGCTCTAATGCTTAATCCTAGCTTACTCTTATTATGTGCAGACAAGCCATGTGTGTTTACCCCATTCTCTACTCTATTCCTTACATGTTCACTGAACCTGGTCTTAACAGAACATTTAGTACGACCTACATAAAGCCTATCACATGGACATTTCAATAGGTACACCACATAACTGTTTTTTCAGTTCATGATTTCCCTAATTTTATAGGCAGACTCATTACCAATATTTCCAAAGCTTTTGTTATTTTTATCCAAATGTTAACAGCAACTACAGCTCTTACTCCCACATTTATAGAACCCATAGGATAATTTAGTCAACCAATTAGGTTCAAACGTTGATCTCAAAAAGCTAGGACTAATCCTGTTTCTCAAATTCATATTTCTTTTAAAAATCACTTGTCCTTTATTGGTTATCGAGTCTTTTAAAACAGGGTCCTGCATTAAGACAGGCCAGAGCTTTTTTACTGCTCCCTCAATTATTCTAGAAACTATGTTGTACTTAGTGACCAATTGAACGTCACATTTTTGGTTTGTTCACTTTGCAGTGGCCTTTCCCTTACTATCTAGTAAACGTTTTCTGTCTATTTGCTCTACCTTCTCATATTCTATACCTTCTCATATGCTCTCTTGGTACCCTTTATTTTTTTAACCTATCTGCTTTTTGCAATAGGGCCGTACAACTCACTACCAGTGAACCTATTGCCTTCAAACATAATCTGGGGATGATAGGGAACCAAAGCAATATAAGGTATTTCTAGTGAGTTATTAATCATCTGATGTTTGATTTAACGTCTAAAGTTAAAGTGAATGTAAACTTTTTTGATTTAGT
This sequence comes from Bombina bombina, assembly GCF_027579735.1. Lineage (NCBI taxonomy): Eukaryota > Metazoa > Chordata > Amphibia > Anura > Bombinatoridae > Bombina > Bombina bombina. The sequence goes on along the minus strand of NC_069500.1, from coordinate 418,693,297 downwards.
GCCCGTTTTTTAAAAATACTAATAAAAACAGTGCCCAGTGCTTGTTGTGTTAACCAATGAGCATGTAAATAGCAGCAGACTCATGGGCAGCGAGCGCCAAGGTCAACTCAGAAGGTCAGTAAGACAGATGCAGCATGCCAAAGGGTCAGTGCAGGTAATGAAGCCCAAAACATTGACCCAGGAGTCAATGGAGAACAGGATATACCAAGCTGGGAGGGAACAGAAAACAGAGACCAGGAAGGCACACCATAGAAGCTTCTGGTTGCAAGGTAGTCTCAATGTGCAAGACTAGATAGGATGCCCATATGATGCGTGAATTCCATGATCATTATGTGTATGAATCTGAAGCCAGCACATTTCTCTGAAAACTAGTTTAGGGTTGTACATCTTCTTGTTCAGTTTAACATGAACTTTACAGAGTGTGGGTGAGAAATAATACACAATGACATTGAGTTTGACTCAGAGACTTCAACCTGACATCTGCGAACATGAGAAGACCTACAGGAATTTGTAGATCCTACTCACCCTTCTAGCCTGATAATTAGCCTGATGAGGCTGAAGTGCCGCCATAGTCTACTAAGGATACTGCAGTGTGTTTGGAGTGGGAAAATGAAACAGAGTGAGCAAAAGGAAATATGATGGTAAGAGTGAATTATAGTTGCAGAGTGGTCTCCCATTGAGGTTGCAGGTCACTGCATTGCATCTAAATGATTTATTCTACATTCCTCACCCTTCAATGAATTATTTGTTGCTCTTTCAATTTGTTTGGAATTAATGGTAATTATTTTGGCATGCATGCAATAATTAAACCCTTCTACTAAGGGCTTCAGACAGAACAGTTTGCTAATAGCATCTGCTACCATAACAACCAACATCAGATATTTCCGCCTTTATAGTTGATTGTCATATTAAGCTCTTTTACCTAATATTTTGCCAGAGGCCTGTGGCATATTTAAAAATACAGTTTTCTTTTGTGAAATAGACTGGATAAGTTGCGCAGACTTGGGAGACAGGAAGTGACAAAGTCCTTTACCAAGATAGAGATGTTCTTTGTCTGTGGGAGAGGCTGCAGGCTGGTGACATAATGAAGTCGAAAGGTGAAAGACCTGGATTTAAAAGTTGCACCAGGTAGGGGAAAGAGGAAGTGAGGTAACAAAAGTTGTGACACAGGAAGAGTACGGGGGAGGAGAGTTTCTATGGGTTTCCCTGCTGTGGCTACTGCTGTGTGCTTGTTAAGATATGAAGTATTTAGATGGGGATCTGCTATGTATGGGGAGGGGCAGCAGAAGGGTGTTTTTTTGGCGGAGACTTGTGTAGTTCTAATGGTCAGTGCTTAATTTTCACAGCTTAAAGGACCAGTCAACACATTAGATTTGCATAATCAACAAATGCAAGATAACAAGACAATGCAATAGCACTTAGTCTGAACTTCAAATGAGTAGTAGATTTTTTTATAACAAATTTCAAAGTTATGTGTATTTCCACTCCCCTTGTACCAAGTGATAGCAATCAGCCAATCACAAATGCATATAGTCTGTGAATTCTTGCACATGCTCAGTAGGATCTGGTGACTCAAAAATTGTAAATATAAAAGACTGTGCACATTTTTTTTAATGGAAGTAAATTGGAAAGTTGCTTAAAATTACATGCTGTATCTGAATCATGAAAATGTAATTTAACCTGAGTGTCCCTTTAATTAAGAATTCCCCATACTATTCAATCCCCTTGTGCCCAAAGTGTTGTTTCCATACTACAAACAATGTCTGTCTGCTGAACACAAACCTATACTTAGTATACTCTCTAATTGGCTGTTATGAGAATGTGTACAGAATGCAGAATGTAAGATGATTAGACATGTATTACAATGTTTTTCACTTTCCCTGAAAGTGTCTATAGATGATCATCCACAATACCATCTATAAAATCTAGGAATGAGCTTTGGGTGCAGGATCATTGTTGGTTTTGAGTTGCAGACCTCTCTGGAATCCAAATGGTTAATTGTATCTTTAACATAAACACTAGAGCTCACCATAGCTCTTGCACTCTAACTCTATTCTAACCCTATTTTTAATCTCAGCTTTATGCCGTGCACTAACCATAGTCATTATCTAAATCCAAAACTCAGTACTAACCCTAAAGCAAAATTAAGTGCAGGGATTTTGGACTGATATGACTGGCTGATAATAATTAATATATTGGTCCTATATCAGCAAGAGTTAAAGTAAAGGATCATAGTAGATAACACAACTTCCATTTAGAATAACTTCCAGTTAAAAAATTATCAGCTTGTATCACTTGTAGACAGGTACATTATGCGCTAGATTTTTCTTTGCATAAATATTTTGTAGATGATCCATTTATATAGCGCATACAGGTTTTTTTTTAAATGTACAGTTTTGCTTATTTTTAAATAACATTGTGCTGATTTTCAGACTTCTAACCAAGCTCCAAAGTTTTAGGTTTATACTGATGTATACCTACTCCAGCTTGCTCCTGTTTGTGTAAAGAGTCTTTTCATATGCAGAGGGGGGGGGGGGGGGTGTCTGCTTTAACTGGGTGTTCCACTCAACCTTATCAAAAGTGCTCAAATGGGAACTTCTAAGTACGTTTTTAAAAGGTTTTATACTGGATGTTTATATCAGTATCTGTGCATATTATTATTTATAGTAGTGTCTATTACATGCAGTTATATGAAAATTGGTGTATACTGTCCCTTTAACCTTGCCACGTAATGCACCCTATCTTTTTCCTCTGAGAAGCATAAAGATAGCTTGCTTGCTTCCTTTTTTACCATCTTTTTTTAAACACCTAATTCTCTGAGTAATGCTAGACTTATTTTATAATTAGGTCCCCATAAGTATACCCAAAGCATGTTTTTAATTCCCTCTCTAGATTCTAACACACCCGCTGGGATACTGAATACACAGAGAGATACAAGGGAATGGAAAAATGCAGAAACAAAGCGCTGTGAATTTAACAAAGTAAAATATTCTCCTAGGTATATTTATAATTGTCCCTCAATAGAGCTGTGAGACTGATAAATGTGCCATGCTATGCGCAAGGCTGTGCTTAGTTTGATTATGAGTAATTAGCATTCCTGTTGATAAACATATTGCACTGTTTTCACCTGGGGTAGTTGTCTGAGGGCCCAGAAGTACTCTGGTGACATCATTAAAATCCCACAGATGGATAATTCTGGAACTGCAGGCGAGGGATCTCCAGAAACCAGACCACAAGACAATTTAAGTCTCATTAGTTATCATTAGAGGTAATGTGGTCAGAGCTACAGTTTTGTAGCTAATTGGCACTGTTCTCTATGCTGAGTCAACCAAGTATCTTCTAAAAAGCTGTTAAATATTGTACCTGTGAGATTATGCCCACTCAATGGGCATATATTTATTGGAAATAAATAAATATAAATATATATATATATATATATATATATATATACAGGAAACAAATTTATATACAGAGATGGAATGTGACATGTAATACTGACTATGGGCTCTGTTCCAATCTGTTAAACAGCTATTTAAATAGGGCTTTGAGCAGTTTTCAAATTTAAAATCATTCCAATCCATTAAAATAATCTGATTTTCTAAAGGTTTCTGATGATTACACACTGCTTTAACTTATCTCTTTGTATTAAGATATCAACAGAAAATAATTTTATACTAGTATTTCCATAATTAATGTTAACACTTTGAAAGACCATTTTGGGCCAATCCTCACATTACTGACTGACCCTCCCTATCAAAAAGTTTGGTCGCCCCGTCCTAGCTATGTTACCCTTATATTACACATTGCAGATATGTTGCTTTTCTGTAAAGAACATTATGTGTCCTCCCTATCCAGCCAGCTACGCTGGTATAGTACATGACAGCTATTGCAATGCATGGGAGCATACTTTTGTGGATATAATTATTTATAGTGACATATAAGTTGACGGTACATTATCGAGAAATCATTAAAGAAAAGGTTTGAAACAGATTTTCTTGAATGAATTCTACCAAGCCACAATAGTTTATGTTACTAGGTAACAACAGTCTGGTGAATGTCTTTCTTAAGCTTCTCATAGTTTAATTCAATTATACTTTGTGTATTTGGTGAAATATATCTACATAAATATTTTACTGATTGGATTTTAAGGGACAATTTAGCTTCCAAAGCTCTCAACCTTTGTTTAATTAGGAATAGTTTATTGAAAAGTTAAAGTGTGCACCATAGTTATTCATTACATTTAATAGGGGCAAACTACAGGGAGAACATAGTATCAAAAGAACATCATCCACATATATAATACCATATAAACCAAATTTATATTGCACCCGGTATATCATTCCCAATATGTCTTTATCATTTGAGTTGCTAATACATATACTTACATAGATAGCATGAATAATACGGGACAAGTGGTCATCATTTCCAGGTTCCATTGCAAACATGAAATGGGTGTGATAATGTGCTGTAAATATTTGTTTTAGTGGTTGACAAGAAACACGGGAAACATATTATTTTAATCGTTAGGTTTTCAGGGTGCAGTGCCTGCCTAAGGAAACCTAGCTAAGCTTATCAAAGGCATCTCCTGAATGTTTCTGAACTGTAATATTTTGGTGGTTGCTTCTTTTTGATAAATTATAGTTGCAAGAAAATAAAAAATGATCTTTACAGTACCGTGACAAATTATTAGACCCCCTGACCCGATCCCATCATTGAAATCACGTGATCGCATGAATGGTCGTGTAATATCATTTTGCTTACATCAGAACTTAGTTCGGATGTAGACAAATTAGTCCAGGTGGGAAAGGGTTACTCTTTACTAGATAACGTTTATTATAAGTAATATTATTGTTAAGAGCATGTAAATAAGTTGTTTTTTTATTAAATCAACTTCTAGCATCTATTTTATGTAATGTAAGTAGCCACAAAGACTATAGGCTAGCTTGAATATGAATCAGTAGGCCTCTCCTGTTTATATCCCACAGATCCGACTGATTCAATTTAGTAAATAGGTTTCATATAATAACATAGGAACTTAAAGGGACATAAAACCCAAATGTTTTCTTTCAGGATTCAGATAGAGCATGCGATTTTAAACAATTTTCAATTTCACTTCTATTATCAATTTTCCATGTTCTTTTGGTATTTTTTTGTTGAAAAGCATTAAAGTATGCTCAGGAGTGTGCACGTGTCTGGAGCACTATATGGCAGCAGTTTTGCAAGAATGTTATCCAATTGCAAGAGCACTAGATGGCAGCACTATTTCCTGCCGTGTAGCGCTCCAGATGCGATAAAATATAAAATAGTATGCTCTGTCTGAATCACTAAAGACGTTTTTTGGGTTTCATATCCCTTTAAGAAGTCTGCTAACTCTTAGTAAATCTACCCCTATATCTCTCACAGTTCTGTCAAGGGGATGCCAATGATCTGCAGAGATAACACAGTGGAAGATGATACTCAAGTAGATTAGCAGTGAATAATTTCACCAGCTCCTATGTTCTCATATGGAACCAAATGACTGAAGATCAGCTCTATAGCGTGCTTTGTTAAAGAGACAGGAAGGTCAAAATTAAACTTTTATCGTTCATTTAGATCATATCATTTTCACTGACCTTTCAATTTACTTCTGTTATTTAAATTGACTTTTTCTTTTGTATCTTTTTTTTTAAAACCATACCTAGGTAGGCTCAAGAGCAGCAATGCACTACTGGGAGCTAGCTGCTGATTGGTAGCTAAACACATATGCGTCTTGTCATTGGGTCACATAAGTTGACTTTAAAGGGCAAACATTACATGTGACTGCTACTTATTGGGTCACCAGCTGTCTCTGCTCAGGATTTTTAAGGATTTTAAGAAATCCTTAAAAATACAAAAAAGCTGAATCGTCAGGATTCCACAAAGCATCTGTCTAACATGTTTCACGCCCCCTAGTGGTGCTTACTCATAGACTGTCAGGTTGCAGCTCCTATTTATTTAAAAGCAAGAATGAACCCCTAAGGGTCTCTTAAAGGAACTCGATTTAAAAAACAAACAAACAAGTAAATTACTTAATTGGCCATCATTATTTGTTGTACATACAGCTTTCTTTCAGTATACATATGTTTTGTTGGCCCAAGCCTTATGGCTAATAATTTATATTGCAGAATTTCCTGTTTTTGTATATTTATTATTGTCTAAGATACACCTCAAATGTGAAAAGGTCTTATTAATAGCCTGTATCCACATTATTTACTTTTGTTTTTTAAATGTGGTTCCTTTAAGAGACCCCTAGGGGTAAATTCTTGCTTTTAAGTAAATAGGAGCTGCAATAGCAATCTGACTGTCTATAAATAAGCGCCACTAGGAGGCACAAAATGCGTTAGATAGACGCTTTGTGGAATCCTGACCATGCAGATTTTATTTACTTTTAAGGATTTATAATAAAGTTGTTTTCTTTTGCAAGATGTACTGACTCCACGGATTCATCCTAACTTGTGGGATATTGTCATTCCTGACAGGAAGTAGCAAAGAGAGCACCACAGCAGAGCTGTCTATATAGCTCCCCGCTTAACTCCACCCCCCAGTCATTCTCTTTGCTGGCTCTAAGAAGAAAGGGTAAAGAGAAGAGGTGTTAAACTGTTAGTTTTATTTTATCTTCAATCAAGTGTTTGTTATTTTTAAATGGTACCGGTGTTGTACTATTTACTCTCAGGCAGGACATAGATGAAGATTTCTGCCTGGAGGATGATGATCTTAGCATTTGTAACTAAGGTCCACTGCTGTTCTCACAGAAGCTGAGGAGAACAGGAAAACTTCAGTGTGAGGAACGGTTCTTGCTATACAGCAATGAGGTAAGTTCAGTCATTTTTTCTGCAGAGACTGTGTTAACTCAGAAAGGCTGACAGTATCCCCATTAGGGGAAGGGTAAGCAGCAATCCTAGTGTTATCAGAGGTTTTTACCAGCTTGCATAAAGGGTTCATTTTTTGTGGGCACTCAGTTTGTTATGTGAATTTGGGACAAATGTTTTTGTGTCTGGGAGTAACGTTTTCTGTTTTATGGGACTTTTGCTTGAGGGTTCTTTGGGGTTGTTTATAACCCACATGGCTTTCAGGCAGGGTTTGTTAGTTGTGTAGGCCCCAGCAAATTTAGTGAGGTGGGCGGGGCCTACATTTACAAGCAGCAAGCAACTTCTCCTGAGGTCCTGAGAGTCTTCTGAGGGACTAATTTAAGCTTTAAACCCCATATTATCGCTTCCTAAGGGCAGGTAGGGCCACAGCAGAGCTGTGGCAAGGTGCTTTAGGGGTTTTTAACAGGTTTTAGACACTTATCAATCCGTTTTTTTCATTTGGGGGTCTATTGCTTTGTTACTTGTGGTGCAATCCTTCTAAAGCTTAGTTGGTGTACTGTTAAAAGTTCGGAATTTTTGAATCAATTTTAACCTTTTTTGCAGTTTGTGTATGCCTTTTTTTCTCTTAATGGTACAGTACCGTACCGTATTTTGCAAATTGTGTTTTTTTCATTAAATAAAGTATTTTCCAAGCTTGCTTGCTTCATTACTAGCCTGTTAAACATGTCTGACACTGAGGAAACTCATTGTTCAATTTGTTTAGAAGCCATTGTGGAACCCCCTCTAAGAATGTGTCCCAATTGTACTGATATGTCTATAAATTGCAAACAGCATATTTTAATTTAAGAATTTGGCATTAAATGATTCTCAGACAGAAGTAAATCAGGTTTCGCCATCTAGTTCTCCCCAAGTGTCACAACCAGTTACGCCCGCACAAGCGACGCCAAGTACTTCTAGTGCGTCTAATTCTTTCACCTTGCAAGATATGGCTTCAGTTATGAATACTACCCTCACAGAGGTTTTATCTAAACTGCCAGGGTTGCAAGGGAAGTGCAGTAGCTCTGGGTTAAGAACAAATGCTGAGCCTTCTGACGCTTTAGTAGCCGTATCCGATATTCCCTTACAATGTTCTGAGGTAGGGATGAGGGATTTGCTGTCTGAGGGAGAGATTTCTGATTCAGGAAAAATGTTCCCTCAGACAGATTCAGATATGACGGCATTTAAATTTAAGCTAGAGCACCTCCGTTTATTGCTCAGGGAGGTTTTAGCTACTCTGGATGATTGTGACCCTATTGTCGTTCCAGAGAAATTGTGTAAAATGGACAAATATTTAGAGGTTCCTGTTTACACTGATGTTTTTCCGGGCCCTAAGAGGATTTCGGACATTGTTACTAAGGAGTGGGATAGATCAGGTATTCCGTTCGCTCCCCCTACCGTTTTTAAGAAAATTTTCCCATTTCTGACACCATAAAGGACTCATGGCAGACGGTCCCTAAGGTGGAGGGAGCTATTTCTACTCTGGCTAAGCGTACAACTATACCTATTGAAGACAGTTGTGCTTTCATTGATCCTATGGATAAAAAGTTAGAGGGTCTCCTAAAGAAAATTTTTGTTCATCAGGGTTTTCTTCTTCAACCTATAGCGTGCATTGTTCCGGTAACCACTGCAGCTGCTTTTTGGTTTGAGGCTCTAGAAGAGGCTCTTCAGATGGAGACCCCACTAGATGATATTTTGGACAGAATTAAGGCCCTTAAGTTGGCTAATTCTTTTATTATGGACGCCGCTTTTCATCTTGCTTAGTTAGCGGCAAAGAATTCAGGTTTTGCCATTTTAGCGCAAAGAGCGTTATGGCTTAAGTCCTGGTCAGCTGATGTGTCATCTAAATCTAAGCTTTTGACCATCCTTTTCAAAGGTAAGACCCTATTCAGGCCTGCACTGAAAGAGATCATTTCAGACATCAATAATTTTCGTTCCTTTCGAAACTTCAAGGGGGGTCCCACTTCCTCTTCCCCTGCTGCAAAGCAAGAGGGGAACTTTGCTCAATCCAAGCCAACCTGGAGACCTAACCAGGCTTGGAACAATGGTAAACAGGCCAAAAAGCCTGCTGCTGCCACTAAGACAGCATGAAGGGGTAGCCCCCGATCCAGGACCGGATCAAGTAGGGGGCAGACTTTCTCTCTTTGCTCAGGCCTGGGCAAGAGACGTTCAGGACTCCTGGGCTGTAGAAATTGTAACCCAGGGGTATCTCCTAGATTTCAAAGATTCTCCAAGGGGGAGGTTCCATCTTTCTCAATTGTCTGTAAACCAGACAAAAAGAGATGCGTTCTTACGTTGTGTAGAAGACCTTTTTTACCATGGGAGTGATCTGCCCAGTTCCGAAAACAGAACAGGGGCAAGGTTTCTACTCCAATCTGTTTGTGGTTCCCAAAAAAGAGGGAACCTTCAGACCAATTCTAGATCTCAAGATCCTAAACCAATTCCTAAGAGTTCCATCCTTCAAGATGGAGACCATTTGGACTATTTTACCAATGATCCAGGAGGGTCAATATATGACTACCGTGGATCTAAAGGATGCGTATCTACACATTCCTATCCACAAAGATCATCACCAGTTCCTCAGATTTGTCTTTCTGGACAGGCATTACCAGTTTGTGGCTCTTCCCTTCGGGTTGGCCACGGCGCCAAGAATCTTCACAAAGGTGCTAGAGTCCCTTCTGGCGGTCCTAAGGCCGAGGGGCATAGCAGTAGCGCCTTATCTAGACGACATCTTAATTCAAGCGTCGACTTTCCAACTTGCCAAGTCTCACATGGACTTAGTGTTGGCCTTTCTAAGATCTCATGGGTGGAAGGTGAACGTGAAAAAGAGTTCTCTTATTCCTCTCACAAAAGTTCCATTCCTGGGAACTCTGATAGATTCGGTGGACATGAAAATATTTCTGATGGAGGTCAGGAAATCAAAGATTTTAACCACCTGCCGAGCTCTTCATTCCATTCCTCGGCCGTCAGTGGCTCAGTGTATGGAGGTAATCGGACTTATGGTAGCGGCAATGGACATAGTTCCGTTTGCTCGTTTGCATCTCAGACCACTGCAACTATGCATGCTCAAACAGTGGAATGGGGATTATGCAAATTTATCTCCTCAGATAAATTTGGATCAAGAGACCAGAAACTCTCTTCTTTGCTGGTTGTCACAGGATCATCTGTCCAGGGGAATGTGTTTCCGCAGGCCAGCGTGGGTTATTGTGACGACGGACGCCAGCCTACTGGGCTGGGGTGCAGTCTGGAATTCCCTGAAAGCACAGGGTTTGTGGACTCAGGAGGAGGCCCTCCTACCAATAAATATTCTGGAATTAAGAGCGATATTCAATGCTCTTTAGGCGTGGCCTCAGCTGGCTTCGGATTCATCAGGTTTCAGTCGGACAACATCACGACTGTAGCTTATATCAATCATCAGAGGGGAACAAGGAGTTCCTTGGCGATGATAGAAGTTTCCAGGATAATCCGATGGGCAGAGTCTCACTCTTGCCATCTATCAGCGATCTATATCCCAGGGGTGGAGAACTGGGAGGCAGATTTTCTAAGTCGTCAGACTTTTCATCCGGGGGAGTGGGAGCTCCATCTGGAGGTGTTTGCTCAACTGGTTCAGCTATGGGGCACACCAGAATTGGATCTGATGGCATCTCGTCAGAACGCCAAACTTCCTTGTTATGGATCCAGGTCAAGGGATCCTCAGGCAGTACTGATAGATGCTCTAGCAGTATCCTGGTCGTTTAACCTGGCTTATGTGTTTCCACCATTCCCTCTCCTTCCGCGTCTGATTGCCAGAATCAAACAGGAGAGAGCTTTGGTGATTTTGATAGCGCCTGCTTGGCCACGCAGGACTTGGTATGCAGACCTGGTGGACATGTCATCTCTGCCACCATGGCCTGAGATGGGACCTTTTGATTCAAGGTCCATTCAAGCATCCAAATCTAATTTCTCTGCAACTGACTGCTTGGAGATTGAACGCTTGATTTTATCAAAGCGGGGTTTACTCTGAGTCGGTCATAGATATCTTGATTCAGGCTCGAAAGCCTGTCACCAGGAAGATCTATCATAAGATATGGCGTAAATATCTTTTTTCGTGTGAATCCAAAGGCTACTCATGGAGTAAGATCAGGATTCCTAGGATTTTGTCTTTTCTCCAAGAAGGATTGGAGAAAGTATTGTCCACTAGTTCCTTAAAGGGACAGATATCTTCTTTGTCTATTGTGTTGCACAAGCGTCTGGCAGATGTCCCAGACGTTCGGGCTTTTTGTCAGGCTTTAGTTAGAATTATGCCTGTGTTTAAACCTGCTGCTCCGCCATGGAGTCTTAATTTAGTTCTTAAAGTTCTTTAGGGGCTTCCGTTTGAACCCATGCATTCCATAGATATTAAGCTTCTATCTTGGAAAGTTCTGTTTCTAGTTGCTATCTCTTCAGCTCGAAGAGTTTCTGAACTATCTGCATTATAATGTGACTCGCCTTATCTTGTTTTCCATGCTGATAAGGTGGTTTTGCGAACCAAACCTGGGTTCCTCCCTAAGGTTGTTTCTAACAGGAATATCAATCAGGAAATTGTTGTTCCTTCTCTGTGTCCTAATCCTTCGAAGAAGGACCGTCTGTTGCACAACTTGGACGTGGTTCATGCCTTGAAGTTTTATTTGCAGGCAACCAAAGATTTTCTCCAATCATCTTCTTTGTTTGTTGTCTATGCTGGAAAGCTTAGAGGTCAAAAGGCTACGGCTACCTCTCTTTCCTTTTGGCTGAAAAGCATCATCCGTTTGGCTTATGAGACTGCTGGACAGCAGCCTCCTGAAAGAATTACAGCTCACTCCACTAGAGCGGTATCTTCCACATGGGCTTTTAAAAATGATGCTTCTGTTGAACAGATTTGTAAGGCTGCGACTTGGTCTTCGCTTCATACCTTTTACAAATTTTACAAATTTGATACTTTTGCTTCTTCTGAGGCTATTTTTGGGAGAAAGATTTTGCAAGCAGTGGTGCCTTCCGTTTAGGTTCCTGTCTTGTCCCTCCCTTCATCCGTGTCCTAAAGCTTTGGTATTGGTATCCCACAAGTTAGGATGAATCCGTGGACTCGGTACATCTTGCAAAAGAAAACAGAATTTATGCTTACCTGATAAATTTCTTTCTTTTGCGATGTACCGAGTCCACGGCCCGCCCTGTCTATTCAAGACTGATAGTATTTTTTATGTAAACTTCAGTCACCTCTGCACCTCATAGTTTCTCCTTTTCTTCCTTGGCCTTCGGTCAAATGACTGGGGGGTGGAGTTAAGGGGGGAGCTATATAGACAGCTCTGCTGTGGTGCTCTCTTTGCTACTTCCTGTCAGGAAGGACAATATCCCACAAGTTAGGATGAATCCGTGGACTCGGTACATCGCAAAAGAAAGAAATTTATCAGGTAAGCATAAATTCTGTTTTTTTATTTGCTCTCTTGGAGTGCAAGTTATTTTGTGTCTTCACATATAAGTTTGGCAGTTTGATCCACCGCAGTAACTGCACTCTGGGTCGCTCTCATAGCCCACACACTTCAGCTTACAGAACTGGTCGGTACTTGAAGCCGCAGCCGCGTATACAGCAATTTAGAGATCATCTTGCAGGGAAACTCGGTAACCAGCTTTATTTTGTCCAGATGGGTAAATTGATATCTCTCAATGGCAGATAACAGTGAGTAGTAGCTTGAACATTGCAGCGACCCATTTTTTAGAGAGCATATATATTTTTCAAATATCTAGCACAGCAGGTAAAGGCACAGACCCCATTCAACAGACTGCAGATATCTTGGATTAAGGCGGCAGGCCTGCAGGGGGGTTTTTACAATTTTTTTCTAATGAAGTGTTTAATATGGGCACTAGACAAGATTTCTTTGACAATAGATGAATATGAGGGAGAACATCCAGATACTAAATCTCATTTCAAAATATTAGAACAAACCCTCATAACAGATTTTAGATTGATCTGTGACATTGTAGTGTTCAAGAAATACATTCAACTACAAAGGATACCCAGAGGTTTGCGAATTAAAATATATCCATCCTTTCTGTTTGAAGAAGAAACAGATATGGAGAACTGAAACACAGCTCTTACTGTATGCTCTTTTAAACTTATTAACAGGGTGATCAGGGTGAAGGAGAAAAAATGCCTGAAATTAAAATCTATGATTTATTAAGCTGAAAGTGAATTAAAACCTTATGAGTCCAGATCACAATTTCCCACTTATAAAAAGAAAATGGATGATAACATCAATAAACTAGATAAAGAACAGGCTACACACAAAGGAAATAAATTTAGCAGGGACAAAGATGATTATGAGAAGATTTGGGTTTACAATTGGGCAGATATGCGCAGAAAAGCCAGACAAAACAAGAGCAGAAGTCATAATGCAAGCGCACACAGCAAAAGCTCACAGAAATTAGAAAATGACAATAATGAACGCAGAACACCCACATCAATTCTCAAAAAGAAATCCCACAGGAAGGTGGCTTTCCATTCAACTTGAAGGCAAATCCACAGACCCTAAAGAGCTGAAATCAGGGAGCTCCTTTGCTTCCTTCTATTCCTCCCTTTCTTCTTCCTCTATCTCTTGTGCTATTATACAGGACACCTCGGGAGAAGAGACAGAAGATTTACCACCAGTTATCTACCCAAAGACAGGAAGAACCACACAGAAGTTGCAAAAGAAAGAAGACAAAGAAGAAGAAATAGAGGAAAGAAAATATCATCAGAAGAAAGTTCCAAAAAAAAAAAGACATTGTTCCTCACAAATTAGTGTCACCTAAAAAACAAATCTGTTTTTTATCCTGTGAGGGCCTATGATAAATACAAACCAAAAGGCCGTTCAGGAAGATCTTTTAAAACTAGAAACAACTAGTAAAAATTATGCTGTCCCCTTTAATCTGAGTTGCCAAGAACACATTGTGTTAAAAGCACTACATAATAATCATAATATTGTTTTCAGAAATTCAGACAATTCTGTATATCATGTGGTTGTCATAGAGCCATCCTGAAATAATACCAGCCCATCTTGTAGTTGTCATAGAGCCTTCCTGAAATAATACCAACCCATCCTGTAGTTGTCATAGAGCCATCCTGAAATAATACCAACCTATCCTGTAGTTGTCATAGAGCCATCCTGAAATAATACCAGCCCATCTTGTAGTTGTCATAGAGCCATCCTGAAATAATACCAACCTATCCTGTAGTTGTCATAGAGCCATCCTGAAATAAAACCAACCCATCCTGTAGTTGTTATAGAGTTATCCTGAAATAATATTAACCCATATTGTAGTTGTCATAGAGCCATCCTGAAATAATACTAACCCATCTTGTAGTTGTCATACAGCCCTCCTGAAAAAAAACACCACCCCATCTTGTAGTTGTCATAGTGTTAATTGTAATGTTAGGTTTTTTTTTTAGGAGAGGATCTGTTTTTGCAGAAAGATACAAAGAAACATTTATGACTGAATTACAACACTAATAAGGATTATAAATAATGTTGCTGTAATCAATGCCTGAATATTACTGAGAAATATGCAGTCGTTGGTTTAAGCAGTTCATGTATAAACAGTAGTGATGTCGCAAACTTAAAATTTTCCGTTCGCGAACGGCGAACGTCCGCAACTGTTTGCGAACGGCCTAACCGGGGCGAACCGCCATTGACTTCAATAGGCAGGCGAATTTTAAAACCCACAGGGACTCTTTCTGGCCACAATAGTGATGGAAAAGTTGTTTCAAGGGTACTAACACCTGGACTGTGGCATGCCGGAGGGGGATCCATGGCAAAACTCCCACGTAAAATTACATAGTTGATGCAGAGTCTGGTTTTAATCCATAAAGGGCATAAATCACCTAACATTCCTAAATTGTTTGGAATAACGTGCTTTAAAACATCAGGTATGATGTTGTATTGATCAGGTAGTGTAAGGGTTACGCCCGCTTCACAGTGACAGACCAAACTCCCCGTTTAACGCACCGCAAACAACGGCAAACAGTCCATTTGCACAACCTCAAACTCCCCATTTGCACAAGGTTGGATACCAAGCTAGCCATGTCGCGTTCCTTGTCCTCACAGATGTCATTGAAGGTCTTTTCCTCCACCCAGCCACGTACAACACCAAGTGCCCCCAGAAAGGTGACAACAAGCCCCCTGGGACGCCTGCTGTGTTTGGTCTTCCACCTCCTCAAAGCCACCTTCCTCCTCTGACTCCTCTTCTTCAGAATCCTCTCTCTGCATTGCCTCTCTCTGCGTTATTATAAGGTGTGTTAAGTAGTACTATTCTTATCAGTTTAATCCCTGTTACGTCCCCTATCAGGGGACGTGTATATGGCATGGATTTTAGGAACCGGGAGATGGAAAAAGATGCTTGGTCGGTCCTCCTACTTCAAATTGACTTTTAGCCGACGGACATTTGGCCGAAACACAAGTGGCTGTCAGATAACAGTCCAGCCACGAGATAGATAGATTTGATAGATAGATACAGTCATAGATTAGATAGATAGATCAATAGATGCAATAGATACATTTGATAGATACAATAGATAGATAGATAGATTTGATAGATAAATAGATAGATTTGATAGATATATAATTTCCCAGACAGAGAATTACAAGACGTGCGGTCTGGGACCCATGGCAAGGTTCCCAGAGGCAGTTGCGGGGCCAGGGGATGTGTATATGGCATGGATTTTAGGAATCGGGAGATGGAAAAAGATGCTTGGTCGGTCCTCCTACTTCAAATTTGGGGCACTGCGCGTGCAATCTACTGTGCCACCAGATAGGAGTGGTGTGTTAAGTAGTACTATTCTGATCAGTTTAATCCCTGTTACGCCCCTATTCAGGGGACTTGTATATGGCATTGATTTTAGGAACCGGGAGATGGAAAAAGATGCTTGGTCGATCCTCCTACTTCAAATTTGAGGCACTGCATGTGCAATCGTGGCCAGACTTTTAGCCGACGGACATTTGGCCGACGGACATTTGGCCGAAACACAAGTGGCTGTCACAAAACAGTCGGGCCACAAGATAGATTTGATAGATACATAGATTAGATAGATAGATCAATAGATGCAATATACATTTGATAGATACGATAGATAGATAGATAGATTTGATAGATAAATAGATAGATTTGATAGATATATAATTTCCCAGACAGAGCATTACAAGACGTGTGGTCTGGGACCCATGGTAAGGTTCCCAGAGGCAGTTGCGGCGCCAGGGGACGTGTATATGGCATGGATTTTAGGAACCGGGAGATGGAAAAAGATGCTTGGTCGGTCCTCCTACTTCAAATTTGGGGCACTGCGCGTGCAATCGTGGCCGGACTTTTAGCCGACGGACATTTGGCAGACAGAGATTTGGCCGACGGACATTTGGCAGAAAAACAAGTGCCTGTCACAAAACAGTCTGGCCATGAGATAGCTAGATTTGATAGATAGATAGATAGATACATAGATTAGATAGATAGATAAATAGATGCAATATACATTTGATAGATACAATAGATAGATAGATAGATAGATAGATAGATTTGATAGATAAATAGATAGATTTGATAGATAGATAATTTCCCAGACAGAGAATTACAAGACGTGCGGTCTGTGACCCATGGTAAGGTTCCCAGAGGCAGTTGCGGCATCAGGGGACGTGCATATGGCATGGATTTTAGGAACCGGGAGATGGAAAAAGATGCTTGGTCGGTCCTCCTACTTCAAATTTGGGGCACTGCGCGTGCAATCTACTGTGCCACCAGATAAGAGTGGTGTGTTAAGTAGTACTATTCTGATCAGTTTAATACCTGTTACTCCCCCCTATCAGGGGACGTGTATATGGCATGGATTTTAGGAACCGGGAGATGGAAAAAGATGCTTGGTCGGTCCCCCTACTTCAAATTTGGGGCACTGCGCATGCAATCGTGGCCGGACTTTTAGCCGACGGACATTTGGCAGACGGACATTTGGCCGAAAAACAAGTGGCTGTCACAAAACAGTCCGGCCACGAGATAGATAGATTTGATAGATAGATACATAGATTAGATAGATAGATAGATAGATCAATAGATGCAATATACATTTGATAGATACGATAGATAGATAGATTTGATAGATAAATAGATAGATTTGATAGATAGATAATTTCCCAGACAGAGAATTACAAGACGTGCGATCTAGGACCCATGGTAAGGTTCCCAGAGGCAGTTGCGGCACCAGGGGACGTGTATATGGCATGGATTTTAGGAACCGGGAGATGGAAAAAGATGCTTGATCGGTCCTCCTACTTCAAATTTGGGGCACTGCGCGTGCAATCGTGGCCGGACTTTTAGCCGACAGACATTTGGCTGACGGACATTTGGCCGAAAAACAAGTGGCTGTCACAAAACAGTCTGGCCACGAGATAGATAGATTTGATAGATAGATAGATAGATAGATAGATAGATGCATAGATTAGATAGATAGATCAATAGATGCAATATACATTTGATAGATACGATAGATAGATAGATTTAATAGATAGATAATTTCCCAGACAGAGAATTACAAGACGTGCGGTCTGGGACCCATGGTAAGGTTATCAAAAAAACAGAGAGTAGTGACAGCATGGATATTTATTCGTGAGACAGCAGGACAAACAGCAACGTTTCGAGACTTATGTCTCTTTGTCAAGCTAATGTGTACAATAAACTAGAACACCTTATATAGCAATCTACCACCAGGTGGCGCTAAAAACACAGGTAAGAATTAACCTCTTATATACTAAATATATTTATCATATAACACATATAAATTATGTACAAAGGATACTCCATAATTATCATTTCAATAATGTTATTCAGATATTGACAATTGAATTTAAGAAAAAATGTACAAAATTTAAAGTGCAGTGTACAAAACTTACTCAGAAATGGTTCCCTAGATATTTACTACAATACAAAATAAAATTTATAGTACAATATTGAATTCTGAATAGATTAACAGGGGTTTTTTGGAAAATATTTTAAATTTTTAATTTTTCAAATTCTAGAATTCAAACACAGAGATAATTTCCCTATAGAAACACTGATAGATCCCAGTCCTTATTCATACCATTGGGATACATGGTACCCAATTCATGAATCCAGAATTCTTCACGCTGTTTAAGCATTTTCTCTCTGTCCCCACCTCTACGTAATTTGGGGACATGATCAATGATCTGAAAACGAAGTCGATTTATGGCATGTTTTTTATCTAAAAAATGTTCTGCGACTGGAGCTTTAAAATTTTTAGTTCTTATAGAACTTTTATGTTCTATGATTCTATCGCGTATGCACCTAGTTGTCTCTCCAATATAGCTCCGCCCACAGGGGCATTTAATTAGATAAATTACGTAATCAGTGTTACAGGTATAGTAACCCCTAATGTAATATTTTTTACCATTACATGGGTGGTAGAACACCGGGCCTTTAATTAAATTTCCACAACATGAACAATTTAGGCATGCATATGAACCACATCTGTTGGTAGTTATATATCTCTGGTTTATAGTTTTTCTAGATCCTATATCTGCCTTAATTAAATGATCATGGAGATTTTTGCTGCGTTTGTATGCCGGCATAGGTGGTTTCTGGAATTCTAGAATGTTAGGGTTACATTCACTCAATATATTCCAATGTTTCCTTACTATTTTTTGTATTGCCGGACTGAGACTAGAAAATTCTGAGACAAAGGCTAATCTACTATCTTTGTCAGTCTCCTTTCTCTTATTTATAGTTTGTAACAAACTTTCTCTAGGAGTAGACAAAATAGATCTAATTTCCTTTTTAATTAGAGTTGGTGGGTAGCCTCGCTCAATAAACCTTTGACCCATATCTCCCAATCTAGCCTCTACTATATTAGGGTCAGAAACAATACGTCTGACTCTTAATAGTTGGCTTTTAGGAAGAGAATTTATTAAGGATGGAGAATGTGCACTATCATAATGTAACAAACTGTTACGGTCAGTACTTTTCCTGAATAGATCAGTTTTTAAAGTGCAGCCATCCTTAATCACTCTGGTGTCTAAAAATTCAATAGTTTCCTCATTCCATGTTAATTTAAATTTGATATGATTGCTGGCAGAATTCAAATCTGCCACAAATGCCATTAGGGTTCCAACGTCGCCCAGCCATACCCCAAAGATATCATCTATGTAGCGCCACCAGGTGGCGCCACATAGAGTAAACCAATTATTACAAAAAACAAATTTTTCTTCGAATACATTCATAAAAATGTTGGCGTAGTTTGGGGCGACGTTGGAACCCATGGCTGTACCTTGAATCTGCATATAAAAGTTGTCTTCAAAAAGAAAATAATTACAATTTAGTACCATATCAAGTAACTGTAACAAAAAGTCAACTTTCTGTCTGTTCAATTTAGAATCATTTGCCAGCACTGACTCTACAGCTCCCAGACCACTGGCATGTGTAATGGAGGTGTATAAACTGTCTACATCTAAGCTATAAAGAATAAACTTACTTGAAGAGAAGTTTAGAGTCTCCAATTTAAGGAGGAAGTCACTGGTATCCTTAATGAAAGATGTAGACAGTTCCACATAAGGTCTAAGTATCTTGTCTAAAAAAACAGACACATTAGTAAGTACAGAGTCAGTGCTAGCAATGATGGGGCGACCGGGGGGGGTTTCAAGGTTTTTGTGTATCTTGGGGAGGACATATATCACTGGGGTGTGAGGATGTTTAACTGTAAGAAACTTAACTAGATCTGCATCTATCAAGTTATTTTTAAGAGCTGTATTTAATTTATGATCCAATTCTTTTTGTATAGAGAATACAGGGTTTTTAGTTAGTTTCTTATAAACAGTACTATCCTTTAATTGCCTATAAATTTCATTAATATAATCAGTTTTAGACATTAAAACTAAAGCTCCACCCTTATCGGCTCTTTTCAATATGATATCCTTTTTTTATTTTATTGCTTCCAAAGTTTCAAAATCTTTTTTGTTAAAATTAACTGATTTTAAATTGTTGTTAAAATTATTTTTCCTATGATTAAATTGCTCATTAGTTTCAGTAATGTGTTGAAGATGTTCAATATCCTTTTTAACTAAATCTATATAGGTTTCCACACTATGATTTAATTGATTAGGAATAAATGTACTCTTATTGCGTAAACCAAGTTGCTGCATAGAAATACTTTCTTTATTTTGCATTTTAGGTTTATCTTGATACGGGATATTACTAAAGAATGCTTTCAATTTTAGAGTACGGAAAAATCTAAATAGATCAGTTTGCAATCTAAAAAAATTACATTTCTGCTTTGGACAGTAAGATAGTCCTTTGTTTAAGACGGAAAGTTCATCAACAGTAATGTCAGCCTTAGAGATATTTACCACGTTGTTAACGGTTATACTTTCTTCTGAGATCGAAGTTGAAGATTTGATTTCACTTTGTTGGTCGTGGTCTTTTTGGCTTTTGCGGTGTTTCTTTCCTCCACGCCTTTGTCGGCGTCTGAGTCCCCCGGAGATGTGCCTGATGATTCAGAGCTACTGCCATGGTATGCCGATATCCCTCCGCGACGTCTCTGACGACCGGAAGTTGTTCTGCGGTTGGTGCCTTCCGGATCATACCGCCACCGATAGACTCTACCTTGGGTATAATCTTTTTCGTCTCGGCTGAATTTGGTACGTTTCCGTACTTCAATCTCTTTTCTGAGGTCATCAATCTTGGATGTAGTATCTGTCAGTATTTTGTTCGACTCCTCTTGTGGCAAGGTATGTTTAATGGTGGATTCCATCTCTGTCAGTTTTGTTTGTTGTTGTACAATTTCTTTGTTAAGGCAATCAACTGTTAGTACCATAATGTCCATAGAGCATTTGTTTAATATTTGCTCGAATACATCACAGTAATCTTTATTATCCCGCATTAGTGTAGGGCGGGCATTCATACGCAGTCCCCGTGGGATTCTTTTTACACGATGATATTCCGCTAAAGTTCTTACATGTAAATCATATGCAAGTTTTTTCTTTGCAAGAAAAGCTTGCAAAGAAAAAACTTGCATATGATTTACATGCAAGAACTTTAGCGGAATATCATCGTGTAAAAAGAATCCCACGGGGACTGCGTATGAATGCCCGCCCTACACTAATGCGGGATAATAAAGATTACTGTGATGTATTCGAGCAAATATTAAACAAATGCTCTATGGACATTATGGTACTAACAGTTGATTGCCTTAACAAAGAAATTGTACAACAACAAACAAAACTGAAAGAGATGGAATCCACCATTAAACATACCTTGCCACAAGAGGAGTCGAACAAAATACTGACAGATACTACATCCAAGATTGATGACCTCAGAAAAGAGATCGAAGTACGGAAACGTACCAAATTCAGCCGAGACGAAAAAGATTATACCCAAGGTAGAGTCTATCGGTGGCGGTATGATCCGGAAGGCACCAACCGCAGAACAACTTCCGGTCGTCAGAGACGTCGCGGAGGGATATCGGCATACCATGGCAGTAGCTCTGAATCATCAGGCACATCTCCGGGGGACTCAGACGCCGACAAAGGCGTGGAGGAAAGAAACACCGCAAAAGCCAAAAAGACCACGACCAACAAAGTGAAATCAAATCTTCAACTTCGATCTCAGAAGAAAGTATAACCGTTAACAACGTGGTAAATATCTCTAAGGCTGACATTACTGTTGATGAACTTTCCGTCTTAAACAAAGGACTATCTTACTGTCCAAAGCAGAAATGTAATTTTTTTAGATTGCAAACTGATCTATTTAGATTTTTCCGTACTCTAAAATTGAAAGCATTCTTTAGTAATATCCCGTATCAAGATAAACCTAAAATGCAAAATAAAGAAAGTATTTCTATGCAGCAACTTGGTTTACGCAATAAGAGTACATTTATTCCTAATCAATTAAATCATAGTGTGGAAACCTATATAGATTTAGTTAAAAAGGATATTGAACATCTTCAACACATTACTGAAACTAATGAGCAATTTAATCATAGGAAAAATAATTTTAACAACAATTTAAAATCAGTTAATTTTAACAAAAAAGATTTTGAAACTTTGGAAGCAATAAAATAAAAAAAGGATATCATATTGAAAAGAGCCGATAAGGGTGGAGCTTTAGTTTTAATGTCTAAAACTGATTATATTAATGAAATTTATAGGCAATTAAAGGATAGTACTGTTTATAAGAAACTAACTAAAAACCCTGTATTCTCTATACAAAAAGAATTGGATCATAAATTAAATACAGCTCTTAAAAATAACTTGATAGATGCAGATCTAGTTAAGTTTCTTACAGTTAAACATCCTCACACCCCAGTGATATATGTCCTCCCCAAGATACACAAAAACCTTGAAACCCCCCCCGGTCGCCCCATCATTGCTAGCACTGACTCTGTACTTACTAATGTGTCTGTTTTTTTAGACAAGATACTTAGACCTTATGTGGAACTGTCTACATCTTTCATTAAGGATACCAGTGACTTCCTCCTTAAATTGGAGACTCTAAACTTCTCTTCAAGTAAGTTTATTCTTTATAGCTTAGATGTAGACAGTTTATACACCTCCATTACACATGCCAGTGGTCTGGGAGCTGTAGAGTCAGTGCTGGCAAATGATTCTAAATTGAACAGACAGAAAGTTGACTTTTTGTTACAGTTACTTGATATGGTACTAAATTGTAATTATTTTCTTTTTGAAGACAACTTTTATATGCAGATTCAAGGTACAGCCATGGGTTCCAACGTCGCCCCAAACTACGCCAACATTTTTATGAATGTATTCGAAGAAAAATTTGTTTTTTGTAATAATTGGTTTACTCTATGTGGCGCCACCTGGTGGCGCTACATAGATGATATCTTTGGGGTATGGCTGGGCGACGTTGGAACCCTAATGGCATTTGTGGCAGATTTGAATTCTGCCAGCAATCATATCAAATTTAAATTAACATGGAATGAGGAAACTATTGAATTTTTAGACACCAGAGTGATTAAGGATGGCTGCACTTTAAAAACTGATCTATTCAGGAAAAGTACTGACCGTAACAGTTTGTTACATTATGATAGTGCACATTCTCCATCCTTAATAAATTCTCTTCCTAAAAGCCAACTATTAAGAGTCAGACGTATTGTTTCTGACCCTAATATAGTAGAGGCTAGATTGGGAGATATGGGTCAAAGGTTTATTGAGCGAGGCTACCCACCAACTCTAATTAAAAAGGAAATTAGATCTATTTTGTCTACTCCTAGAGAAAGTTTGTTACAAACTATAAATAAGAGAAAGGAGACTGACAAAGATAGTAGATTAGCCTTTGTCTCAGAATTTTCTAGTCTCAGTCCGGCAATACAAAAAATAGTAAGGAAACATTGGAATATATTGAGTGAATGTAACCCTAACATTCTAGAATTCCAGAAACCACCTATGCCGGCATACAAACGCAGCAAAAATCTCCATGATCATTTAATTAAGGCAGATATAGGATCTAGAAAAACTATAAACCAGAGATATATAACTACCAACAGATGTGGTTCATATGCATGCCTAAATTGTTCATGTTGTGGAAATTTAATTAAAGGCCCGGTGTTCTACCACCCATGTAATGGTAAAAAATATTACATTAGGGGTTACTATACCTGTAACACTGATTACGTAATTTATCTAATTAAATGCCCCTGTGGGCGGAGCTATATTGGAGAGACAACTAGGTGCATACGCGATAGAATCATAGAACATAAAAGTTCTATAAGAACTAAAAATTTTAAAGCTCCAGTCGCAGAACATTTTTTAGATAAAAAACATGCCATAAATCG
The DNA here is from genome assembly GCF_027579735.1 of Bombina bombina. NCBI lineage: Eukaryota > Metazoa > Chordata > Amphibia > Anura > Bombinatoridae > Bombina > Bombina bombina. Next base: position 418,669,624 of record NC_069500.1, on the reverse strand, counting down.
ACTTCGTTTTCAGATCATTGATCATGTCCCCAAATTACGTAGAGGTGGGGACAGAGAGAAAATGCTTAAACAGCGTGAAGCATTCTGGATTCATGAATTGGGTACCATGTATCCCAATGGTATGAATAAGGACTGGGATCTATCAGTGTTTCTATAGGGAAATTATCTCTGTGTTTGAATTCTAGAATTTGAAAAATTAAAAATGTAAAATATTTTCCAAAAAACCCCTGTTAATCTATTCAGAATTCAATATTGTACTATAAATTTTATTTTGTATTGTAGTAAATATCTAGGGAACCATTTCTGAGTAAGTTTTGTACACTGCACTTTAAATTTTGTACATTTTTTCTTAAATTCAATTGTCAATATCTGAATAACATTATTGAAATGATAATTATGGAGTATCCTTTGTACATAATTTATATGTGTTATATGATAAATATATTTAGTATATAAGAGGTTAATTCTTACCTGTGTTTTTAGCGCCACCTGGTGGTAGATTGCTATATAAGGTGTTCTAGTTTATTGTACACATTAGCTTGACAAAGAGACATAAGTCTCGAAACGTTGCTGTTTGTCCTGCTGTCTCACGAATAAATATCCATGCTGTCACTACTCTCTGTTTTTTTTATATCATTACCTTGACCTTGGAAGCAGGTCATTGTGACTTTGCAGGATAGCACCTGTGTGCTGGACTTTACTCTACTTACCCATGGTAAGGTTCCCAGAGGCAGTTGCGGCGCCAGGGGACGTGTATATGGCATGGATTTTAGGAACCGGGAGATGGAAAAGATGCTTGGTCGGTCCTACTTCAAATTTGGGGCACTGCATGTGCAATCTACTGTACCACCAGATATGAGTGCAATCTACTGTGCCACCAGATAGGAGTGGTGTGTTAAGTAGTACTATTCTGATCAGTTTAATCCCTGTTACGCCCCCTATCAGGGGACGTGTATATGGCATGGATTTTAGGAACCGGGAGATGGAAAAAGATGCTTGGTCGTTCCTCCTACTTCAAATTTGGGGCACTGCGCGTGCAATCTTGGCAGGACTTTTAGCCGACGGACATTTGGCAGACGGACATTTGGCCGAAACACAAGTGGCTGTCACAAAACAGTCCGGCCACGAGATAGATAGATTTGATAGATAGATACATAGATTAGATAGATAGATCAATAGATGCAATATTAATCAGGTCTCCGCTATAGAAGAGAACTTTCTGAAGCTTAGTCTTTTCTTATTTCCTAATCTGCCAACTGGTTGGCGCTCTAGATAACAGCAGTTATATCTGGGATCTTATGTTTATTTTCACTTACTATTTCAACTTCTAATGGTGCCAGTGTTTCGCTATAATTTAGTGTGATTCAATATTGTGGCATATTCTCTGCAATAAGCAGTGTATATACTTTATTTCAAAAGGAAACCGTATTTAGGTGTTTTATTAACATAGCATTAATATTGGTGGGTAATACATATCAATATGATTTGCTAGCTCACACCTGTGGATCCGAGCAGGGTTTGTGAATAGAAAAACGTTTGCACTAACGAATATAGGAAGCTAATGATATATAATCTCAGGCTTCAGTGATAGTTAGATTTTGTGCAAAACGTATAATTTACAACCACCTTAACATTCGCTTTAAACTATACTATATGACCAGTAATGGTCTGATTTTAAGGACACCTGTTGATTCTGCATATTGTAAGCACTACAACTTCAGGTTACAATGTTATGTAATTAACACACTTGTAACAAGAAGCTTCATTATATTGTAACTAGTCTTTATCTAAGACGGCTATTCACCGGTACTTAACACATTAGGAGCTGGTTTCAGTATTTTAGCTACACTTTTTGCCAGACTTAATATCTGATGGTAACAGCAATTGACAGTGATTCATTACATTTACTGCTGTGATATTTTTACTGCAAATAGTGGTGTATGTATTTGATTAGAAAATGAACCATATTTAGCTATCCAACAGATACAACAATCCAAAGCGGTGTGTTACACACAGCAATTGCAACGCTGAATATTTGCCTTAAAGGTATATACCACACCCTATGACTAATCAAAGGTTGATATAAAAACATTTGTGGATCCTATACATTTAAGATCCTATAATCGCCAGTTGCAATATCTGCAAAAATAATTATAGTGCAACCATCACCTAGTTTGTGAATAAGCTACTAAAATACCTATTTTTGTGTATGGACAGCTATTTTACACATTGATCTCCCAGTACACAAAATTACATAATATTGTGCTTATTCCTCACGCTGAGGTGGTGCTCTTGGAAAAGACTTATAAACTGATCAGATATATTTTCACACTGTCTATAATCATTTGTGCACTCCCAGGGTTGAATTATTACAATATATTTGATACTCCTTGGCAGCAACAAATTATTATCTAATCGAGTGCTTTTTGATAGAAAATTATTTTTAACTGAGTTTCAGCCAGTTTTAATTGTATGTGTGTGTGTGCATGAGTATGAGTCCAGTTGGACTTTTATTTTTTCTCCAATAAAGTTATCTAGTATAAATGGGTATGTTTGTGTGATTTGATCAACTTATTGTTCTATCTTTCTTTGTCTGACCTTAATTTCAAGTGGGCTCAAGTATTATACTAGTCCAGTAACCTGCAGTCTCTCTCTTTGTATTGCAAGCCTCTTTGCATACATTTTTGTACATTTGTCCTTTTAGGGTGTCTGCCAGGTCACAGTTTTGGATATAGGTTTGTCACAGTTCCCCTTGCATTCAAACACTGACTGGTTAACGTCCGGTGGGACTTGCAGTCAGGTTGGGGCGGCAGTTGGGGTGGCTAGAACTGTAAACCCAGTCTCCTAATCCCAGTTGCCTTTAAATAGAAACCCTCCTAGGTCACAAGTTTTAACTTTTTTACAAAAACAATTTACACAACACAACACATAACATTAATAAATCAATAAACAAAGCCTCTTAGGATAGCGTCACCCAGAACGCCAAACAGCTCTGACCCCTTACCCAGAGACACTCAATTACTGTTAAACTAAAAAACTAAAATGTTCTTACCATTCAGAAGACCGGTCTAAATTGAGTGTCCCTGGAGCAGAAAGTCTTTGCCACTTGGACTGCTGTCTGAGATTTTGCCATCCTGCCGACTATGCCATGTGTTGGTGATATACTCACCCTGGACTGAATAACTTCTTCAGACCAAGACAGGTTAAAAAGAGTTTGTTTATTGATTACACACTGCAGTATGGAGAGAAACAATACAAAGTTTTCTTTGAGGGGGTCAGTCCCCTTCCCAGGTATTTATACATTCCACATCTAGGCTATTTACAGTTTATGATTAGCTAGCTAAAAAATGCAAGGGTTTTAACAAATATGGTTACAACATAAGTAAATAACAGTCACATCAGAATTGTAGGCTTTACTGTGTTTGACAATACATAAAAAAAGGCAAAGGTCAGGGATGAACTAGATACATTCCCAATGTTTACAATGAGTTGTGTACATACATTCATATATTTGGCCTATCAAGATAACTAGCTGGAATGCAAGGACTTAAACAAGGATAGAAAAAGATTTAGAAAAAATTAACAGACACACTCAGAACTAGCTACATTTTATAGCCCCATTAACCAGACTGGCCGCTCCTGACTAATAATGCCCCAGATATTGCTTATTATTTTCAACAGGGGTGTGTACGGGCTAGGAACCAAGATGGCCGCTAAACTGGGAGCTCTGTATCCAGATTTACAATCTGCCTTGTTATCTGAAAATTGTGTAACCATCCAGCCTGAAATTGTGCCCTAAGATGTAACTACCGATCCCCTGAGCTGGATAATATATATATTGAGCACATCAGAACTTCCCAGACTGGACTGCTGGGCTCTTTTGGCGGCTCTGGCAGAGAAAGGGCTCAGCACCCTCCCCCCCCCCCCCCCGGCAAACCATGTAAGCAGTGTAAATAAAGTCTACCTGCATTGAGAGCTGATCTAAAGCTCTATACACTTTTCTCTGAATATGAGGGAACTTCTATTATGCCAGATACAGGCTTTATTTGCTGAATTCGACCAGCAAATGCACAGCCGATTTGATTGATTGATAGCTCTGGCAGGAACTCAGAATGCTGAGGAGGATGATGAGTCAAATGTGGCCGGGAAGAGGGGTTGCTCCCTGCAGCATGGCGACCTGCAGACGTCCCAGTGTTTTGAATCTCCGCACATTCAGCATATGAAGCAAACAGGCATGAGCCCATTTGCAGCTGAGCCAGGGGACACCACACCAGATGTTGAGAAAGGCACAGCTCAGGTTGTCTCTTCTCAGAGAGAACTACTGCGCTTCCACACTGCCCAGGTAAAAGGGCCGAGAGCTGCAGGAAGGATAGCTATTTCGCAGGATGGCGCTTATACAGACTCTATTGTTGACATGGAGAGCTCTGCGCTCATTCAGGCCGTCATTGGGGCACTTACCGGAGAGAATTCTGGCACGAGACCACATTGGCAAATACAGCAGGGGGTCCCGAGAGGAAGGACTGATTCTGCTGCGATTCTTCTACCGACCAAGTTGGGACTTTGCAGATTCTTCAGAGCTGGTATCGGCTAAATTTATTCTCCTCGCTTTTGGGCTATGGAATAGGTATACTCCTAATATCATGACTGACACTAAGTATTCACAGTTAGCATTCATCTAATCTAATAGCCATATCAAAATAAAAAAGCCCCCCCGATAAAAAAACCCTAGCCTAAACTAAACTACCGATAGCCCTTAAAAGGGCCTTTCGAAATCAGTTTTTTTACCTATAAAAAAAAATACAAACAACCCTTCAACAGTAAAACCCACCACCCACAAAACCAACCCCCCAAATAAAATCCTAACTAAGAAACCTAAGCTCCCCATTGGCTGATAGAATTCTATCAGCCAATCGGAATTAAAGGTGAAAAAATCCTATTGGTTGATGCAATCAGCCAATAGGATTGAACTTGCATTATATTGGCTGATTGGAACAGCTAATAGGATTGACGCTCAATCCTATTGGCTGATTGCATCAGCCAATAGGATTTTTTCACCTTTAATTCCAATTGGCTGATAGAATTCTATCAGCCAATAGGAATTCAAGGGACGCCATCTTGGATGACGTCACTTAAAGGAACCTTCATTCTTCAGTCGGAAAGAAGAGGATGCTCTGCGCCAGATGTCTTGAAGATGGAGCCGCTCCGTGCTGGATGGATGAAGATAGAAGATGCCGTCTGGATGAAGACTTCTGCCGGCTTGGATGAATACTTCGGCCTGCTTGGATGAAGAATTCTGTCGGCTATTTACTAACTAGTCTACCTAGTTAAAATAAATACAAACTTAGCTGTAAAATAAAAATAAAACCTAAGATAGATACAATGTAACTATTAGTTATATAGTAGCTATCTTAGGGTTTATTTTACAGGTAAGTATTTAGTTTTAAATAGGAATTATTTAGTTAATGATAGGAATTTTTTATTAGATTTATTTTAATTATATTAAAGTAGGGGGTGTTAGGGTTAGACTTAGGGTTAGGTTTAGAGGTTAATAACTTTAGTATAGTGGCGGGGCGACGTTGGGGGTGGCAGATTAGGGGTTAATAAATATAGGTAGGTGGTGGCGATGTTAGGGGCGGCAGATTAAGGGTTAATAAATTTAGGTAGGTGGCGGCAATGTTAGGGGTGGCAGATTAGGGGTTAATATATGTAGGTGGCAGTGATGTTAGGGGCGGCAGATTAGGGGTTAATAAATGTAGGTAGGTGGCGGCAATGTTAGGGGCGGCAGATTAGGGGTTAATAAATGTAGTTAGGTGACGGCGACGTTAGGGGCGGCAGATTAGGGGTTAATAAGTGTAGTGTAGGTGGCGGCGACATTGGGGCGGCAGATTAGGGGTAAATAATTGTAATGTAGGTAGTGACGACATTGGGGGCAGAAGATTAAGGGTTAATAAGTATAGGTAGGTGGCGGTGACATTGGGGCGGCAGATTAGGGGTTAATAAGTATAATGTAGGTGGCGGCGATGTCGGGGGCGGCAGATTAGGGGTGTTTAGACTCTGGGTTTATGTTAGGGTGTTAGGAATCAATGGGGCAGGGTTACGGAGCTTTACGCTCCTTTATTGCAGGTGTTAGACTTTTTTTTCAGCCGGCTCTCCCCATTGATGTCTATGGGGAAATCGTGCACAAGCACGTAAAACCAGCTCACCGCGGCGCTGGTATTGGAGTGCGGTATGGAGCTCAATGTTGCTCAATGCTCACTTCTTGCGTGCTAACGCCTGATTTTTGTAAACCTGTAATAGCAGCGCTATAGGGAGGTTAGCGGTGACAATAACTTGCAAGTTAGCACCAAGCAGCTCTTACCGCAAAACTCGTAATCTAGCTGTATGAGTACAAGCTTTATTTTTAGCATGTCCTTAAATACCTATACACAGGTGTAATTAGGAAACAATTAGCAAACAGCTGATATGTTTCACTTTTTTTTACTTTTTTACTTACATTACACCCTCTAGTGGTAGTCTTCTAGTATTGCATCATTAAATTTTATTATGTCTCAATCCTTCAACAAATGACACAAAGCGAACAAAGTGCCCACAAATGCCTTAAAAATAGAATTAAAAACATGGAAAGCAGCCTATCAATATAACAACATCTATTTCATAAAAAATTAGACCAATCCAGGTCTCTGTTCATACCTTTTGGTTGTAAAGTCCCTAACTTGAAGATCCAAAAAGCTTCTCTTCTTTTTTAATAAATTCTCCCTATTTCCACCTCTCCTAGGTCTATGTACCTGCTCAATGATTTGAAACCTGAGCTGTGAAATATTATGTTTGGCCTTAATAAAGTGGTAAGCTACAGGGGCATCTAAATCTCCTCTCCTGATACTGGACTTAGCTGTTTGCTAATTGTTTCCTAATAACACCTGTGTATAGGTATTTAAGGACATGTTTGAGTGCTACTTTGTATTCACATGATTAAGGGGTAACACCCCGAAACGTTGTGGACTTCTTTTGTGCCATAATAAACTTGGTAATTATTTATGCTGCTGCCTTCTTTGTGTTTGTTTATTTGTTTGTTTGTTTGTTTGTTTGATTGCCCTAAGTTAAACAGCTTTTTTACCTGAAAAAATACAAAGACCCACTAAAATTACAAACCCCCACCCCCCCAAACCCACAAAATAAAAAAAACCTATCTAAAAAAAACCTAAGCTAACCATTGCCCTGAAAAGGGCATTTGTATGGGCATTGCCCTTAAAAGGGCATTTAGCTCTTTAGCTTTGCCCTGAAAAGGACATTTAGCTCTTTTACTATTATTATATTGTAGCTAGCTTAGGTTTTATTTCACAGGTAAGTATGTATTTAGTTTTAAATAGGAATTATTTAGTTAATAATTGTAACTTTAATTTAGCTCTATTTTAATTATGTTAAAGTTAGGGGGGGTTAGGGTTAGGTTTAGGGGTTACTAGTTTAAATTAGTTTATTGCGAGGGGCTTTTGATTTAGGGGTTAATAAGTTTATTTAGTATATTTCGTTGTGGGGGGCTTTTGGTTTAGGGGTTAATAGGTTTATTATAGCGGCGTTGGTGTAGGGGTTAATAACTTTAATGTAGTGGGGGCGATATGGGCGGATGGCAGATTAGGGGTTAATAATATTTAAATAGTGTTTGCAATGCGGGAGGGCGGCGGTTTAGGGGTTAGTAACTTTAGTATAGTGGTGGCGATGTCGGGGAGTGGCGGAATAGGAGCTAATAATTTTTAATAGTGGTGGCGATGTCGGAAGCAGCAGATTAGGGGTTAATAACTTTAAAATAGTGTTTTGCAATGCGGGAGGGCCTCGCTTTAGGGGTTAATAGGTAGTTTATGGGTGTTTAGTGTACTTTGTAGCAGTTTAGTTATGAGTTTTATGTAACAGTTTTGTAGCGTAAAACTCATAGGCAGCCCTATGGGAATCCCATGAAAAAACGTAATTTTTACAAGTGCGGGACTGACGTTGCATTACAGGCTAAAAGGCTTGCGGTACAGCTATACCGACAAGACTCGTAAAGGCTGCGGTGCTGTTTTAACGCTGAAATTTTCAGCGTTAAAACACGAGCGCAAAACTCATAATCTAGGTGACTGTGTGCTATATGATATCTCTTTATCTCTGTTTCCCAGTTGTGGTATTCAAAATACAAACGCTAATACACAATATATAGAGAGTTTAACTCTTAGCACTCTTGCAGTGAATAATATATGTTAACCTTAGCAACTCAAGTTAACATTATCTGTATTCAACTAAGATCAGATCTGAATCTTTGTCCTAGTATTACTATGATCCTGTCATAATACTGTTGGCAACATCTAAATATTGTATGCTATAAAATATTTTTACTTCTTACCTCATAATAAGGGGTTAAATAAATAACTTGATAATAGTTAGCATTTGATACTCTGTGAATGCCCCAACTTATATCACACTATATTTATATTCAAGTGAACAATATTCATTTGGGTTTTATTCACCTTACCTGCCTTAGTTCAGTGATGTGCAGTGACGTCAGAGGCTGGTGAGGCAGTGGCTAGGATATGCCTTCATTCTTTAGATATCCTTTGTTGAAGAAATAGCAATGCACATGGGTGAACCAATCACATGAGGTATCTATGTGTAGCCACCAATCAGCAGCTACTGAGCATATTTAGATATGATTTTCAACAAAGGATATCAGAAGAATGAAGAAAATTAGATATTAGATGTAAATTGGAAAGTTATTTAAAATTGCATGCTCTTTCTAAATCATGAAAGAAAACATATGGGTTTCATGTCCCTTTAAATGGTGTTGGAAAACTGGTCAACTTAGTAAATATCTGATTTTAGTCTAAAGGATTGTAACAGAAACTCTTGCCAGATAACAAAATGCTTGCTCTGATTATGAGATCTAAAAATCCATGCCCATTAAAAAACATACTTTTTAATTTAATGCTGCAAATTATGCTTATAGATTCTTTCATTATTCAGTAAATATAAAAATGTCTTGATCCAGTGGCGGCTGGTGAAATTTAAAGATGGTGGAGCGCTTGACCCCACCCCTTTAAATAAAGCCACACCATCAGATGGCACTACCAATTCATTAATTAAATAAATAAAAGGTAGACAGAAACACAGAAAAGCACTCGGGGGGAGAGAGAGAAAGAGACGGGGGAGAGAGACACAGAGGGTTAGAGAGAAAAAGAGAGAGACACAATCACACACAGAGAGTTAGAGAGAGAGAAAGAGAGAGAGACACAATCACACACAGAGGGTTAGAGAGAGAGAAAGAGAGAGAGAGAGAGAGAGAGAGAGAGAGACACACAATCATACACAGAGGGTTAGAGAGAGAGAGAGAGATAAAGAGAGAGAGACACAATCACACACAGAGGGTTAGAGAGAGAGAGAGAGAGAGAGAGAGAAAGAGAGAGAGACACAATCATACAAAGAGGGTTAGAGAGAGAGAGAGAGAGAGAGAAAGAGAGACACAATCACACAAAGAGGGTTAGAGAGAGAGAGAGAGACACAATCACACACAGAGGGTTAGAGAGAGAGAAAGAGAGAGAGACACAATCACACACAGAGGGTTAGAGAGAGAGAGAGAGAAAGAGAGAGAGACACAATCACACACAGAGGGTTAGAGAGAGAGAAAGAGAGGAGAGACACACAGTGGGTTAGAGAGGGAGAAAGAGAGAGAGACACAATCACACACAGAGGGTTAGAGAGAGAGAGAGAGAGAGAGAGAGAGAAAGAGAGAGAGACACAATCACACACAGAGGGTTAGAGAGAGAGAGAAAGAGAGAGAGACACAATCACACACAGAGGGTTAGAGAGAGAAAGAGAGAGAGAGAGACAGTCACATACAGAGGGTTAGAGAAAGAGAGAGAGACACAATCACACACAGAGGGTTAGAGAGAGAGAAAGAGAGACACAATCATACACAGAGGGTTAGAGAGAGAGATAAAGAGACAGAGAGACACAATCACACACAGAGTGTTAGAGAGAGAGAGAGAGAGAGAGAGAGAGAGAGAGAGAGAGAGAGAGACACAATCACACACAGAGGGTTAGAGAAAGAGAGAGAGACACAATCACACACAGAGGGTTAGAGAAAGAGAGAGAGACCCAATCACACACAGAGGGTTAGAGAGACACATAAGGGATGAGAGAGTCAGAGGGGGAGGAAGAGAGACAGAGAGAGAAAGAGACCATGGGGGAGAATGACACATAAGGAGAGAGATGGATAGATAGAGAGAGAGACACACACAGACACACAAGGGGGGGGAGAGGGACCACTGCATTTTTAAGTAATAAAACAGCAGAGCTACAGAGAGTTCAGAAAGTGAGACTATAAATTAGTGTGAAGTACAGAGGTAAGCTGCTAAGGTAATGGGTGACTATAATCTTTGAGTAAACAAAATACAAAAACGATCCTTAAACTGCTGTAAAAGAGTAAAAAAAAAAAACAGTAAACCACATTCATTAAATTATCATTTTCACTAACAGAATCCCTTTCAGTAGAATCTAAGGTTGCAGAACTTCAATAAAATGTGGCTAAAATACTGCAAGTCTGCATCTCTTCCTGCTCTGTAAGGAAGTGACAGTGGAACATTCCACTGCACTTGGAGGGGAAGTACTGAACTCTCTTTTTATTGAATCAAAGCTTACAGCTGAACAGGGCAGCAACAAAATAAATGAAAGTTGTTTTTTTCCGTTTTTGTTTTCTTTTATATCATTTAACATCCAGCCCCAACCCTAAGTTCCACTTACTAATGCCTCTCACTGGATTGGGTCAGCCCAAATAGGACTGCCTCAAATAAGCACTTATGTGCCATGTAATGATCTTAACCACTTTCATCCAGTAGGTGGCGCAGCATGTTGTGTAATGGTGGGCAGACCTGCTTGTGCCTCTCCATTGCACAACATGTAGCTGTGAAAAAAAATGCTGGGGGAAAAAAAATTGCAATTTTTTTTTAAAAGCCAATAAAAAAATATATATTTTTGCCCATATGAGAGGTGAAGTCCTGCCTCACCTGCCTCTAGTGACTGCACATCACTTAGTTTATACTGTTTACACCCTAACATAGGTATTCACATACTGATTTCATTCATGCAACATGTGGCGTAATGTTTTTAACTTTTTTGTAGGGCAGCATACTCCAGATCTTTTTGCTGTCTATTCTTTTTATAAGTCCAACAAATAAAAGTTATATTTTATTTATTTTCACTTTTTGCTTGATCTTCATGTTATATTTGTGTCTAAAGGCATTTCTTTTTACCCATTCTTATGGGTTGTGTTGTTCATTATTCCTGAACACAACTACCTGTATTGACCCAGATACTTACCTACATTCATGCATGGTCTACAGTTAGATAAAAGCTTTTAGTCATATTCACTATCTTGAATCTGTGCAATCTCCAAATACAAACTGTTTATGAGGCCATCTGTGTGCAAAAGGAATCTATAAAACAAAAAGGCCAGCGCAACTGCGATTCAGTATTTAATAAATAGCTAAATCGCTTCCACACACAAATTAAAATAATTACACTCCCAGTCTGTCCATAAGAGATCCTTTGGTAAAGTCAGGGATAATCCAATCTGCAATCACCTGCGGATGATCACGTGCTTCAATGCCCTTGGAAGGATCGCTTGTGGACAGACTGGGAGCAGTTGAACCGAAACTGCAGCATGGAGGATATTAAGACGCTGAAACTCTAAGTGACTATACTAGTATAACAGCACCAGATCTGAAACGATCCAAGGGAACAAAATTGGGATATTTTAAGGTTAATTTGTTTGTTACACATGTGAGTTTAATTTTTTTAATTTATTTGTGGAAGCAATTTCGCTATTTATTAAATACTACTTGAATCGGAGTTGCGCTGATGCTTTTTTTTTATATAAGTTTGCATCCTTTATTATATATATATATATATATTTTTGATATCCCTGTTATGATTTACAATTTATTCTTGATGCTGTTTTATATAGATCTCGCCTTTGATATGTATTTTGTGGCTATTCGTATTAATAATAATGTGCCCTTAGTTTAATATATACAATGGGATCAAGCTACCAGAAACTAAGATGGTGTATTGTTAATAAAAGTAATTTTTAAGGACTTGCCCTAAGTATTGTATAGATGGTGAGATTTTTTTCAAACATTAAAGATGGCAAACCTTTACAATGGATTTTGCCAACTTCATTTTAGTGGATATAAAAGCCGCTATAGGAGATGCGCACATTATTCCTAGAAAAAGTACACGGCAGAACTTAACACATAACCCACGTGATACGCCATTATGTGCCAGTGATGTCAGGGGCGGAGTCTTATCTCACAGTTTGGAGATAGTGGCCGTTGAGGCGGAATTCATACCTCTCTCCATCCACATTGTGTGTGAACTGTTCCTGATCAGAATCCCTGACATACAATATTTGAAACTGTGCATTTGGCGTTTTTAATGTATATTTTATGCTTTTAATAAATATTCATGTTCCAGTTTATCGTGAAGAATACCGTTTGCCTACCTGTATAAAGTAGGCGTGAGCATTACATAGAGCTTAATGTAGCTCTAATTTTCTTTCATGATTTGGATAGAACATATATTTTAAACAACTTTCCAATTTACTTCTATTATCTAATTTGTTTCATTCTCTTGTTATTCTTTGCTGAAGAAACAGCATTGCACTACTGGCAGCTAGCTGAACACATCTAGTTAGCCAATCACAAGAGTCAAGTGTGTGCAGGCACCAATCAGGAGCAAGCTCCCACTAGTGTAGGATATGTGCGTATACATTTTCAACAAGGATACTAAGAGAATGAAGCACATTTGAAAATAGAAGTGAATTTAAAAGTTACTTAAAATTGCATTTTCTATCTGAATCATGCAAGTTTAATTTTGATTTTCCTATCCTTTTAATAGCAAGAAGGTCTATTAATTAAAGTTATCAGTCAATTAAATTAAGTCTTATACTGATTTAGGATGTATTAACTGCAAAATCATCATTGTGCAAATTTGTAAGATTGAAGAAAAGCACCATTCTAACAAGCTATCACCAACTTTAATAGGGTAACAGTGAGCATCAAAAGTGACAGCAAATAAAAAAACAAGACAAGTAACAATAGGGCACAAGATAATTAGTGTATAAAAGTGTATATATTTTTATTTGAAATGGTAAAACATAAGTGTCTGTTTTTAAAAACCCTTGCCTGCTATAGAAGTTACTCCACAACATGTCCAAAACAATGTAACAAAATGCAGCAGCACATATAATTGTAAAATATTTATTACAAAAAGTGAAACAAAATTATACAATATTTCAGACTTACATGCCCTTAATCATGTATATTTTTACAATTATATTTGATTCTGCACTATGTTATTCAGCTATAGAAGTTAAACAACCATTAAATACAGTGCAACTGTATAATAAAAACACAATGCAATAGCACTTACTCTGAATTTTAAATGAGCAGTAGATTGCTAAAAAAAAAATCAAAAATCAAAAGTGACTTGCAAAACTAGGTTAGAAACTCAGTAAGGTTCACTTCACCTATTTTTTCTAGCTCATCATCACTGGGTGTTCCCGCTGTTGATATATATATATATATATATATATATATATATATATATATATATATATATATATATATTAATGTATAACACTGTTGCAAAACTACTGTCATATAGAGCTGCAGATACGAGCACACTTGTTAACTTACTTAACTGCTTTTCAACAAAGGATAACAAGAAAATTAAGAAAATTGATAATAGAAGAACATTGGAAAGTTGCTTTAAATTGTTTGTTCTATCTGGATCATGAAAGAATTATTTTGGGGTTTTATGCCCCTTTAAAGGGACAGTCTAGAACACTGGTATTCAAAACTGTCCTCAGGCCTTACCTTGGGAGAGCGCAGGTTAATAACAATATTTACTAATCAGCTGACTATTTCACCTGTGCTCCAGTTCAGATATACTGAAAATCTGGCCTGAGGACAGGTTTGAAAACCAGTTGTCTAGACCCATTACATATTTTTTTTTATTATTGTTACATACCAGAGAAGGATCCTACAGCTGGTCCCACATCTATAAGCTTGTAAGAAGTACATGAAACATTTAAATATTTATTGTTTGTTAGCAGCCGAGAATGGCTGCCAAGCTCCGCCCACATATTGTGTGTATATTTTGGCATGTTAAGTTTCTCCAATCACGATCGACTCATGAATAAGTCAATAAAATAACTAACAGAAAAATATTAAACGTGCACTGCTAAACTGTCATACAATAAAACAGCTAACTGGACAAGAGGAATGCTGTGGGCAGACTTAGGTGGACATTTTGGCTGCTAACAAATAATGATTATTTAAACATTTAATGTACTTCTTACAAGCTTATAGATGTGGAACTCGTTGCTTGTCTGGTAATAAAAAATAAGTATTGGGTCTAGACTGTCCCTTTAAGTTTATTAAGCTGTCTTTAGAAGCATGGAAGGCTCATCATATTTAGGTCCCTACCCTTACTTGAGATTTTATTTGTACATTATGGTTACAGGTGTATTGACCAAATTCACAAATGGTTTCCATACTTTTTCTTACTCTGCTCACACAATGTAAAATTCCATACAATATGCAAAAAATATCAAATACTGTATTATTCAATATAATAAACTATAGAAGGATAACAGATTCCAGTTCTCCAAATTATATCAAATGCATTCTTTTATTATTCTTCTATTCTAATATAAAGTACAGGAGACTCAGGTGCCACAACATATAGTAAATACATGAGGCCTGCAAACACCTCATGTCTGATTTCCACAGAGAAGCAAATGTCCTGTTCTCAGGCAAAATATGCAGCGTGGGCCATCAGGTGAAAGATTCCAGGAACAAATATATTATGGAAAAAGAAGCCAAAAACTGGTGCTGTCCCAGGAAAATCAGGTCAGGCGGCAAGTGTGTCAAAGGTCTGTAATACAGTGTTACTAAAGAGTGTTACTGATGATCACAATGCTTGATGCAGCCTGGGAATCCTGTTGCTCACTTATCACAGGGGTAAGTTTGCGAAACCTAGGAAATCAAATGAAAATTCCATGTTAAATTCATGCAGATAGTGTGCAAATAAATCTTCTGTATGCTTAGTAATCTTATCACTCGGTTAAAATGCGAAAAAGATGACCTTTTCCCAGCAATGTCATGTGATTGTAAAGAACCTCTATGAATACATTACAAATAATTGTATTTTACAATGACATTTCACCTGCTTTCTGTTGTTTCTTCAGTATGAACTGCTTGAAAGGAAATAATGTCAGATATAGAGAGCAAACATCATAAACAGACACCTGCTTCAGCATCTGAATACAAACACAATACATTATTTTTTATTCTCTAAAAATAATCATATACACTAATATAGCTGACTTTAGAAACAGCACTAATTCAATATTGTTTTTAAGAACAGCTTTGAGAGCATAAACAATGATGAAAAATGATAAAGGTTTTATAATGCTGCTGTCTGTAGTGTACCAAGTGGCTGCAGAATAAACATTACCAGGTCTTTGCTGTCATAGCCTTGCTGTGAGGATCTATAGAGTAACTGTCCAGTAAACAAGAAACTGCTTCATATCAGACTGTTTATGTGGAGTTTATGTCTGGCTATGCTGTGAGCTGGAAGTGAATTTCAGCTCTTGGCACTGAGCACACCTAAGGGAGCTGTTAGAAAAGCTTATCAGATGATTTATCTACAAAAAAATTCCCATAGACTTCAATGTATTTCTCTCTGTTTAAAATCATTAGATAAGTTATATCTAAAGGATTGTGATCAACCCCTAAATGATTCAAGTGATCTGATTATTTGTCTAGAGAGGTTGCACTGGAGAATGCTATTTGCCTAGGCTGATTTAGAGCCAGACTTCTCTGGAACCGACACAACTCATACATAGTTACCAATAGTCCCTGATTTCCAGGGACAGTCCCTGGTTTTTTGTATGTCCCTGGATTTTTTTTGTCCCTGGAAATGTCCCCTCCAGGAGATTAGGAGGGCTGTAGCTAAACTGGGGCATGTGTGACATATGAATGTGCAGCAAGTACTCTGCTTGATCACTCAGAGCAGGTCTAGGCAGGGACTCTTTGCTGCACCTCCTCTGAGTGATCAGTGTTTAAACTGATACAAAATGACAAATCAGAAGAAAAAACACTTACAAACAGTTCATCCACACTAGGTAAATAACTGTACTGATTGTTGTAAAAGAAGGGGGATTACTTGGCTACTATTGTAGCTTCTCTGCATTATTTAGTCTAACAGTAATCTTCATATTTTAGCACTCTTTAAACATACACCACTTCCTACTCACAGTGCATAATGACACAGTAAGATCAGCTGCACTGAGTGTTTGCTGTGCCTCTTCTCCTGTTATATTAAAGGGACAGTCAAGTAAAAAAAAAACTTTCATAATTTAAATAGGGCATGCAATTTTAAACAACTTCCCAATTTACTTCTATCACCAATTTTGCTTTGTTCTCTTGGTATTCTTAGTTGAAAGCTAAACCTAGGAGGTTCATATGCTAATTTCTTAGACCTTGAAGACTGCCTCTGAATACATTTTGACCAATAGAGGGCATTAGTTCACATGTTTCATATAGATAACATTGAGCTCATGCACATAAAGTGACCTAGGAGTGAGCACTGATTGGCTAAACTGCATGTCTGTCAAAAGAACTGAAATAAGGGGGCAGTCAGCAGAGGCTTAGATACAAGATAATTACAGAGGTAAAACGTGTATTATTATAACTGTGTTGGTTATGCAAAACTGGGGAATGGGTAATAAAGGGATTATCTTTCTTTTTAAACAACAAAAATTCTGGTGTTGACTGTCCCTTTAATGTGACAAATTGCAGCCCAGCTCCTCCCCCTCACCTCTGCCCTCAGAGTGTCCAGGATAACTTATTGCTGCTGGTTATTATGACAGTTGATCTAAGATAGTTTTTTGTCACTTCAGTTCTGTTCTGTATTTGCAATACTATTATGTTTAGGAAGCTTTATCTCTAATTAAAATGGTATACATATATATTTTTTTGTATTGCTGTGTTATTAACCCTTTACTGGCTAGGCAGCCATATAAAATGCTACCTCTTGTTGTTTAAATATAATTTACTCCTACTGGAAAATTATTATGATTGAATGGATTCACAAATTATTTGCCTGTCTAATTTTGATGCTGTGTTGTAACAATAACCATATGCCCAGAATGTGTTCCGGAGACTGTACTGTCAATACTATGGGTAAGGTGTAAGAGCTTGGTGCTGTTATCTTTATAATAAGCTATGGATGAGTCTAAATTATACTATTACTATCAAATGGGTGTGTTTTGATCGCAGAACTGAGTGGGCGGAGCAGATGAACATTAGGTCGTCTATACTCCGGTAACCAGCTTGATTGCTCTGCTGCAAGTGTACCTGGGAAAAAAATTAAAATTTTGGCAACTATGTTCATTATAGAACTCGGTTACACTGAATTAGCAAGAACATTTGCAGTAAACTCTAACTTCTAAGCAATCCCAATTTCTAAGCTAATGTACAGTTTTATATTATGGCAAACATAGTTAAATAGACATTAAGATTTAAAAAAAGAACATACAGAGGAAGTGTATGTTTGTGCACAACTGGTAGCTCATTGGCTCATAAGGACAACAATACTGATTTAAAAAGTTATTTTTTATTTCTGTACAACGTCAGTTTGAATAGTTTAAATATGTATCCACTGCACATTCCATACAATTTAATGGCATTAGATAAGTGTTTCTATTAATCCTTGAACTGTATCTGCAATAGGCTAATAACTGTTATTTTCATTATTTATAGGGCCTGGTGATTAAAGGACCAGTAAATAAAGTAGATTTGCATAATCAACAAATGCAAGAAAACAAGACAATGCAATAGCAATTAGTTTGAACTTCAAATGAGTAGTAGACTTCTTTCTAACACATTTCCAAGTTATGTCTATTTCCACTCCCACTGTATCATGTGACAGCCACTAGCCAGTCACAAATACATTTACGTATATTCTATTAATTCTTGCACATGCTCAGTAGGAGCTGGTCACTCAAAAAGTGTAAATATAACAAGACTGTGCACATTTTGTTAATGGAAGTAAATTGAAAACTTGTTTAAAATTGCATGCTCTATCTGAATCATGAAAGTTTAATTTTGACTTGAGTGTCACTTTAAAGACTCGCCGGCATGGAGGGAGATCACACAGAATCTTTGGTCTTTGTTTTTGAGCATTATATTGTAATGTATGTCACTTCTTCACATATAAAACTCTGCATAATGATATAAACAATTCTCAAGCTAAAACTTGCATTTCTAAAATTCTTTGAGGGACCTCACAGTACTAACTTTTTAGATAATCTCACCAGAACAGATCATAATAGATCATCAGGCTAATAGTTTGATACACTTTTAATAGAACATAGAAATCCAGAATGTTGTATCATTCACTTATTTGCACAAAAAAATATATAGGTTTTAGCTAAAAAGAAAAGATATCCAGTAGCAATCAGCTATAAAATAAAAGTGACCTCGGGATTTTTAGTCAAATGTTTTATGTCTTACTATTTTTCTGGATCATTGTTTATATTTTGCATACAAGTGATAGATTGTAAAAAGAAAACAGCAGCAACTGGGATGACAAATTATTGCCAATGACGTGATAGGAGGAGTAAGAAAACCAAGTGAACAAACTAAACGTGAAGCTATGAGGTATTTTTTAGTATAAAAAAATGTGCAAATCTAAAAAATGTGCAAATCGGATGAATAATTCTAATTATGTTAAAGTCATAGATATTCATGGGGACTTGTTCAATAAGTCAGTTGCAAAGAAAAATGTCCATTTACTTATGAGATTTATTTACCACTATTATCTATTCTATTTATATCATTTTTTTGTATCTTTGAATCTAGATATATTGTTGACCTCTGTCATATTTTTTTTACTCTCATGCTGCAATGGACTATTTGGTTTCACATTTTCAGATCAAATATTTAAGTATAAAATGTGCTGACCTCT
This sequence comes from Bombina bombina, assembly GCF_027579735.1. Classification (NCBI taxonomy): domain Eukaryota; kingdom Metazoa; phylum Chordata; class Amphibia; order Anura; family Bombinatoridae; genus Bombina; species Bombina bombina. Next base: position 418,650,565 of record NC_069500.1, on the reverse strand, counting down.
CACATCTGCAGACAGGTCCCCAGACCTTAATCAGACTGATCCTCAGAGGGGTGCATCCCCGAATATACAAAACTGGGGTTATAGCTGCATTTATTCTGGGTAGAATCCTAAATACGATTGTGCCCTCTTTTTCTATGGACTTGCAGGGCAGGGCAATAAAGTCACACAGAATGCTTTGAAATATGGCAGGACACCATGTGAGCAAGAAAAAGCAAGACACCACTATAATCAGGTACAGAGAGGATCGCTTGATCTCTCTCTCAGCGGAAGGTGGGTATCTTTCTAGCTGATACCTTGCTATGGCAAAGAGCTTGATGTTGAGACCAATCATAATAACTAATGTAAACACATAACAAATAAATGTCCCGGTACTTGTTATTTTAATAGCAATTGTTGAGACGACAACGTTATAGACAATCACAATAAGAAAAGCATAGACCCACAATGCCACTATCAAAAGGATAGTCCTGGGTAGAGTGATCCTTTGGAGGTATTTATAAGGAGAGCACACAGAATGGTACCTATCAGCCTGGGCAGCCAATGTTACAAGGTAAGAGAGACCAAGGAAGGTGGGGATAATATAGTTAGAGCTGGCTGCAGCTGACGGCAAATCCATTGTGTAACCCATGAACCCAGTATAAATACAGGAAAAACCTGTGCATATGTCACTGCTGCAGGTGCTCAGCATATACAGAAACCTAATTTCATTCCTCAAAGACTTGGTTACTAAGATAGCCACAAGCACAGATAAGTTACAAACTACTATAATCATAGCAAGGATCGTATATACAATAAAAAAGACCAAATGATTTGTATTGAGTAACAGAGTGCTGAAAGCAGCCATTAGAGTCTTCAAAAAAAATATTTTTCTACTCTTTTACATCTATATATAGCTGAGTATATAGAGAGATACACAGAACACATTTAAGTTGGATATTAATGGACTAATTGTCTACTCATATGGGACAAACGTCAAGCCTCTAAAGGCTTTACTAGCACAGACCAGATGTTGTTGACTATGAACCAGTTCCCAATGTGAACACAACAGCTGTACAGGTCTGGGAATACAGATTCTTAGATAGCGTATGCAGCCCCAAAGTATAGATAACAAATATCACTCTTGTGGAGGGGGAAATATCACCAATGACTTAAAGGGTTGAGTTCAACCAAATTATAGAAAATGATTTTACTGTTATATTAATAACATATAAATAACGTAACGTATACAATAATAGATTTAAGATTAGGTAGTTTCCTTATTACTTTAAACCTCAGAGCAAAGTTAATATCTGGTTTTCCATTTGTTAAAAAAAGACAATTATTAAAAACTTTATTATCGCCATTAGTCTCAGTTTCTGTTATTCTGTCCTGTAAAAGGGACAGTAAGGACCTTGTAATTACAATACATTTATGTTATGTTGCTATAGAATAACATATCAGCCAAGCATAAATGTTTTTAAAACAAATTAACATCTTGTTTTCTGCAACAGTTTTTCAACTCCACCCACCATTTAAATTATTTGGAGGAGGTAATCGGGCTTAAACCTGTAGCAATGGTCATAATGTTAGTATTAAAAACATTGTTTTGATCCCTCAGGTGATAAAAGACAACCACCTTCCTCTTCTGGCCGAACTAAGAACCTTAAAAAATAAATGGGACTACACCTCTATATCCTGGCTAGGTCGAATATCGGCTTTACAAATGTCCTTCCTACCTAAAGTCACATACCTGTTTAGGTGCCTTCCAATAAGAGTTCCCAAATACCTTTTGTTACAATTCTAGAGCGAATTCACCAAATACATATTTATTTATAAAATATTTTGCCAGGAAGGATACATTAAGATGTCTCTCGTTTTCAATTATGTCCTGGATGAACAAAACATTGCATTGAAAATAGCGTAAGATAAAATACAAAAACAATATTAATAAACAATATTACAAAATTTAACATAGAACAGGTAGGAAATATATAATTAACCATAACAGGTGCATTCTGTTTTGAGATATGTAGAGATGGATCTCTTAAAGGATTTTAGGCTAGGGGAAGATTTGAAAGTGTGCTGGAGGTCATTCCATATTTTCGGTGCTCTGTAGGAAAAGGATGATCAAGCCAATTTCTTTTTATATTGAGGCAGACTAAATAAAGTCCTGGTACTGGATCAGAGTTTATAGGAGGTGGGAGGAGCTGGGGAGAGCATTCTGCTCAGGTATGGTGGGAGCTTCCCAGAAAAGCTCTTAAACACAAGGCTGGAAAGATGGAGGGTGCGTCTGAATTCCAACAATAACCAGTTTAGTTCTTTTAGCATGTTACAATGGTGGGTCCTGTAGTTACATTTTAGCACAAAGCAGCAGAACAAGTTATACAATGTATTAAGTTTATTAAGGTGGGTTTGTGGTGCAGGTGCATATACTATATCCCCATAATCAATGATTGGCATAAGCATTTGCTGTACAATCTTTTCCTTTATTGTGGGGGTTAGGCAGGATTTGTTTCTGTGCAGGGCACCTAGTTTTGGATAAAGTTTAGATGCAAGTTTTTCTATGTGGAGGCCAAAAGATAGATTGGGGTCTAATAAAATACCCAAGTATTTGAAAGAGTGGACTGTGGTCAGTGTGCTATATGATTTTGTTTTAATGCATAGATGGGAATTTGTAATTTGTGTAATTTAGGAACAGTTCCAAAGATTATTATGACAGTTTTGTCAGTATTTAGGAAGACTTTGTTTTTTGTAATCCACTTTTCTATCTCAATGAACTTGTCTTGGAACACAGCCTCAAGTTGCGGTAGATCGGATTTGCTTGCATAGATTACTGTGTCATCTGTGTACATGTGTACAGTTGAGGATTTGCAGACATTAGGTAGATCATTTATAATTAATGTGAAAAGTAGGGGACCTAGAATAGAACCTTGAGGAACACCACACGTGACTGGGAGAGGGAGTTAGTCGCTGCTGTCAGAAATGGAGAAATATTGTGATAGATCCGATACATATGATTGAAACCAGGTTAGTGGACGATCACCAATACCTGAGTTTTTTAGTTTGTGCAATAGAAAGTCGTGGTCTACTGTGTCAAAAGCTTTTGCAAAATCAAGGAAAATAGCTCCAGTTAGGTCTCCTTGTTCCATGCCAGTTTAAATATCATTACAAACTTTTAGAAGAGCAGTTGTAGAGGAGTGATTCTGGCAAAAACCTCATTGATCAGGGGTTAGATAGTTAGATTGTTGGTAATACGCACATAGTTGCGTATGGACACATTTTTCTAAGATTTTTGACAATACTGGGAGCAGGGATATTGGGCGATAGCTAGAAACCAAGGTTAACTCCCCACTTTTATGGATAGGCACTACTCTTGCAGTTTTCCAATGTTTGGGTATGTATCCAGACACCAAGGATTCGTTAATTAGGGTTGTGACAGGTTTAGCAATTGCCGACGCACTAAGTTTCAACAGCATTGATGGGATTTGATCAGGTCCAGACTGGTTTTTCATTTTTAGATTATTAAGGTGTTTCTTAATGACATTGATAGGTACAGGTCTAAAATTGAACTTGAACAGGGGGGCAAATGGCAGGTACTCCAATAACCAGATAGGCGCAACTATATTCGGTAAAAAATACAAAACTTTAATGAAAAAATATATTTAAAAATTGTATATAAAATACACAATCAAGCTGGACACAAAGACAGGGGGTGAAAAAGACAGGCCTGACGCGTTTCGCGCCCCCTAGTGGCGCTTATTCATAGGCTGGAGCACCTAGTGTGTGGTGCCTTTTTAAAGGGCAAGGAAAACCATTAACCCTTTATGTGCAAATCATAATTAAAAACAAGAACATGATAAAAACAACAACAAGTTTACATTGGGATAACTTACAAAAAATATAAATACAGATACAGATTCTGACATACCTAAGCCAGTGTGTGGAATAATGTGATACCTAAACATGATAATGATAAATTAATATATACCATTACAAAAATTGGGATACTAGGATCAAAAGTATGTCCTAGTCTTCTCACATATATAGTCCAACTAGTATTGTACACTATAGGGATATCACTATATTAATATAGAAAGAAAAATTTAATTAATAGTCTCAGAAGTACATAGTGCCATTTCAGTTATCAGTGAGGTAGTTAATATCGCATGCTTTATTCATTCCTTGAGGTTGGCATGTATTAAGCTTTAATATCCAAAATATTTCTTTCTTATCTAAGATTTTTTGCCTATTACCTCCTCTAATTGGAACTTTGGCGATATCAATGATTTGGACTGAAATATCAGCCTTATGGGTAAAATGCAAACCATTAAAATGACTAGCGACTGCTGAGTCCTTAGAATAGTTTTTAACGTCTCTGACATGTTCCCCAAATCTGGTTCTGACTTCACGTGAGGTTTTACCTACATATTGACTTTTACAGATATTACATGTCAAAAGGTAGATGACAAATCTGGTTTTACAGTTAGCATAGAAATCTATGATATATTGTTTATTGTCTACACTTGAAGAAAAATGTGTACCCCTAATAAGGTTAGGGAAAGTTAAACAGTCCCTGCTACCACATTTATATAACCCCTTTTTTGATAGCCAGTCTCCTGAGGGGACACTCGCAGTATCAGTAACCAAGCTTGGAGCAAGTACTTTTCACAAAGTCCTTGGTTTTTTAGGGACGTACTTAAAGTTATTTACAAATGGTTTGAGAATGTCATCTCCCAATAGGATATGAGAATGCTTCTTTAAAATCTTTACTACTGCATCATAATTTGTTGAATACTCTGTGGTGAAGACTATAGTGTCACTAGTGACTTGGTTCTTCTTATGAGCAGTAATGGGTTGTTTATTATAAGCCTTAACTGCTAATCTGCATTGTTCAAGCCTACTTGGGTTATAGCCTCTCTTGATAAGTCTATCTTTTAGCTCTAAAGACTGCCTTTCATAGATAAAATCATCTTGGGTATTTCTGCGTAGCCTAATAAACTGCCCTCTTGGAATTGCTTTTTTGACATGTTCTGGATGTTGGGATGCCGCATGCAAAATTGTATTGCCTGCCACTGGTTTTCTGTAGGTTTGAGTTACAATTTGATTGTCAATAATTAATAAAGTAAGATCTAAATAGTTAATCTGTTTACCATTTAGTTCGCCTGTAAATTTTAAACCCATAAGATTATCACTCAAATATGACAACAAATCATCCAAATTGACAACCTTTTTATCATTACTGACAATTAGCAACAAATCGTCTATGTAACGAACAAAGAGCACTACTTCATCCATCCAAGGGTTATTAGTTGAAAAAATATAAGTGAGTTCCCACCATGCCACATAAATATTTGCAAAAGCTGGGGCAAATTTTGCCCCCATGGCGGTCCCCCTGATTTGTAAGTAGTACTCTTTGTTGAACATAAAATAATTGTGTGAAAGCAAAAATTGTAAGGTTCCGGACGCCGCTATACCGCGCTTACCTTCACTGCACGCTAGTAGCTCTCTGACTCACACCACAGCGCCTGGCAAGCCGTCGGACCCCCGAAACAGACCAACACTTCAGTGTGGACAAGTGTTCTCAGCAACAACACAGTAAGTTAACACAAGAAATACCAATTGTTTTTTGGAACTTTTATGTGATGCTTATTTGGAGTATCAAGTGTTCACTATTACTGGGACTTTTGCTGGGACTTTTTGCTTACTGACATTAATGTCAATTGTCTCTTGTACTAGAATCAGTACTTTAAGTTTGGTTTCAAAGTTCATATACCGGTATTATCCTTTGAAGTTTATCTGGCATATTAAACCAATAGCGCAACTTAAAAATACACATATTTTTCAAATAATATGGCTGACACAAACAGGGAGGGTGCGGGATACGATTCCAATAATGTAATACAGGATTCAGACACTAACACCAATGAAGTGGAAACTATTGATATGTTTGATATGTACAATAGGGAGGATTTCTTCAACAAAATATTTTCTAAGGCTGAAAGTGATATTGAGGAGTCAAGCATAAGAACAAACTTTAAAGTCTTACAGAATACCTTGATCTCTGATTTGTGCCTGATGTGGGACATTGTAGCTTTTAATAGATACTTAGAAGCAGACCGTATTCCAAGGGGACTTAGAATAAAGAAATATCCATCTTTTGAATTTGAAGACCCCCCTGATATGGAGGATTGGAACTCGGCACTCACAGAGTGTTCCCTTAAACTCATCAGGATTCTTATCAGAGTGAAAGAGAAAAAAAGAATGAAGCTAAAAATCAAGGTTGAGAGCATTAAGGAGGATCTTAAACCGTTGGAAGCTAGTTCTAAGTTTTTTGAGCATAAAAAGAAAATGGATGTGTCAGGGTTACTGCTTGCTAATGATCTGTCCCTTTAAGAGCCTCCTATATCAAGCACTTCCCCCCAGCACTCATTGCTGGTTAATTGAGAAAGGATTCACAGCACAAGCGTGACACTGAGAGTTTTTCCTCACTCTCCAACAGCCTCACAATTTCTTATTTGAAGAGTTACTGTTAACATCTCTTATTTTTCATTCCTACATCTAGCAGCTCTACTACTCAATTCAACACTGGAAGATATTACCTACTGTATGGAAATCAAACTAACTCGACATCAAACCCTGAAGCATTTACAAGGTAACAGGATTCAAGCAGCTTCAGACACAGCACAGCAAGTAGCGGTGACGTCATCAGCTGCAGCCACAACCGCTCTCCCTGTGAGTACCACGCTGCTGTTCATAGCAAACGGACAAGTAACAAACTCCTGCGTTCTCAGGTCAGACCTAATTATTTCATTATTAATCGTTATCCTTACTTAATTTGATGAACTTTACCTGCCTAATCAAGGAATACTATATTTTACGTTACTGCTTAATTTGAACTGTTTGCATTATCAATTGCCCTGAAAGAAATACAGTTTATGAAGTTAATAAACTGTCACTTATTGGGCAAATAGTAATACATTATATGAAGCACTGACAACGAATTCATCAAGATTCTTTTATGTTACAAATCTACTTTTGAGGCAATTGTTGGTTCTTAGTTACAAAACAAAATTAAAGGCTTGTTCAAATTGTTACTATTACAGGATGAGACTTTGAAAAAATGTGATCAAGAGCAAGCTTCAAGAAAAGGAACAAAATTTGTGCGTGATAAGGAGGATTATGACCTGGATAAAGTATACATTTGGGCAGAAGTGCGGCAACAACAACGTGACAAAAGAAATAAGTCCTGGAAAAACAGACAACAGTTCAAAAACATGCATAAAGATAAAGACAAAGATCAAGTCAAGCTAGCTCCAAAATCCATACTCAAGAATAAAAACAAGAATGCTAGGAAGGTGGCATTCAGTGCTTCAGAGGGAGAGTCCACGGATTCAGAAGCTAACACTTCAGCTATATCCTCTATTTCTTCTTTCTGCACTTCTACTGCTTCTTCATCGTCTTCTCCTGCCTCCTCTCCTCCTTCCTCTCCTACTCCTCCTTCCTCATGTGCTTTTTTACAGGTGCAGACGGGGGAAGAAACGGAAGGACAACCGGTGACACGTTTGAAAATAAAGAAAAATGCAGAAAAAGGAAAAAATACAGAAGGAGGTGGCGTAAAGGAAGACAAAAGAAAGCACAAGATGAAGAAAGGGCAGAAGTAATATCCTCAATATCGTCACATAAGTCTTCAGAAGAAGGACTAAATGTTATTAATATTTCTCAATATGAGTTAAAGGACAGTGAAATTTCAGTGTTATCAAAAGGACTGGGTTTTGCTCCAACAAATAAGCTTTCTTGCTTTAACACTCTCTTGGATGTAAACAAATTCATCTGTAAATTGTCCTTAAAAAGATTTTTTGCTTTAACTGATAAGGGTACTGAAGAGCCACAAACTAAGATGGTGACATCTGATGTAGATAAAGTTTCCCCACATTTATTATTTGCTGATGCTTGCTCTGTAGCGACCTTGAATGAATTGTACAATATGGGTGGCATTGACCAGGAGGACCATAAGGAGATATTGGATAGACCTAACAAGCATGGGTCTAGTTTCTATCCTATTAACTATAGAGGTCCTATGGTCAATGCTTACCATAGGTTGGTACAAGAAGATATACTTAAGTTGGAAGCTGATATGGACACTGGCAGCGATGCTGTCACCCTTAATCTGAAATATCATGAACGTTTAGCTATTAAAACTCTTAAAAATAATGATGATATAGTCATCAGAAATTCAGATAAGGGTGGCAGCATCGTAGTCATGGATAAGTCCTACTATTTCGAGGAAGCACAGAGACAACTTTCAGACAGCAGTGTATATAGGTTGTTGCCTGGCAACCCTGTTCATACTTTCAGAAAAGAAATGGGTAAACTTGTAGCAGATGGAGTTATTTTGGGGATCTTTAAAAATGAAGATGTGGTAACACTAATACCAGATTATCCAGTCACTCCACTATTTCATCATGTCCCCAAAATTCATAAAAACAAGGATACCCCCCCGGGAAGGCCCATAGTTGCGGGCATAGGTTCTCTTTTAGAGGCTTTTAGGGGAATGGATTGACACAATATTACAACCTATAGCACAAAGACAACTCAGCTATTTGAGGGACACATCACATCTGCTTACCACACTGAACACAATCCAATGGAAGGACAACTATAGTTGGATTACAGCTGACATAGTTTCATTATACACTAGTATACCTCAACATTTAGGCATAAGAGCTGTCAACTATTTTCTAAAAAGGGACACAGATCTGAGTGATCAAGTAATTGATTATATTTGTGAAACCTTACAATTTTAGCTTTCACACAATTATTTTATGTTCAACAAAGAGTACTACTTACAAATCAGGGGGACCGCCATGGGGGCAAAATTTGCCCCAGCTTTTGCAAATATTTATGTGGCATGGTGGGAACTCACTTATATTTTTTCAACTAATAACCCTTGGATGGATGAAGTAGTGCTCTTTGTTCGTTACATAGACGATTTGTTACTAATTGTCAGTAATGATAAAAAGGTTGTCAATTTGGATGATTTGTTGTCATATTTGAGTGATAATCTTATGGGTTTAAAATTTACAGGCGAACTAAATGGTAAACAGATTAACTATTTAGATCTTACTTTATTAATTATTGACAATCAAATTGTAACTCAAACCTACAGAAAACCAGTGGCAGGCAATACAATTTTGCATGCGGCATCCCAACATCCAGAACATTTTAAAAAAAGCAATTCCAAGAGGGCAGTTTATTAGGCTACGCAGGAATACCCAAGATGATTTTATCTTTGAAAGGCAGTCTTTAGAGCTAAAAGATAGACTTATCAAGAGAGGCTATAACCCAAGTAGGCTTGAACAATGCAGATTAGCAGTTAAGGCTTATAATAAACAACCCATTACTGCTCATAAGAAGAACCAAGTCACTAGTGACACTATAGTCTTCACCACAGAGTATTCAACAAATTATGATGCAGTAGTAAAGATTTTAAAGAAGCATTCTCATATCCTATTGGGAGATGACATTCTCAAACCATTTGTAAATAACTTTAAGTACGTCCCTAAAAAACCAAGGACTTTGGGAAAAGTACTTGCTCCAAGCTTGGTTACTGATACTGCGAGTGTCCCCTCAGGAGACTGGCTATCAAAAAAGGGGTTATATAAATGTGGTAGCAGGGATTGTTTAACTTGCCCTAACCTTATTAGGGGTACACATTTTTCTTCAAGTGTAGACAATAAACAATATATCATAGATTTTTATGCTAACTGTAAAACCAGATTTGTCATCTACCTTTTGACATGTAATATCTGTAAAAGTCAATATGTAGGTAAAACCTCACGTGAAGTCAGAACCAGGTTTGGGGAACATGTCAGAGACGTTAAAAACTATTCTAAGGACTCAGCAGTCGCTAGTCATTTTAATGGTTTGCATTTTACCCATAAGGCTGATATTTCAGTCCAAATCATTGATATCGCCAAAGTTCCAATTAGAGGAGGTAATAGGCAAAAAATCTTAGATAAGAAAGAAATATTTTGGATATTAAAGCTTAATACATGCCAACCTCAAGGAATAAATAAAGCATGCGATATTAACTACCTCACTGATAACTGAAATGGCACTATGTACTTTTGAGACTATTAATTAAATTTTTCTTTCTATATTAATATAGTGATATCCCTATAGTGTACAATACTAGTTGGACTATATATGTGAGAAGACTAGGACATACTTTTGATCCTAGTATCCCAATTTTTGTAATGGTATATATTAATTTATCATTATCATGTTTAGGTATCACATTATTCCACACACTGGCTTAGGTATGTCAGAATCTGTATCTGTATTTATATTTTTTGTAAGTTATCCCAATGTAAACTTGTTGTTGTTTTTATCATGTTCTTGTTTTTAATTATGATTTGCACATAAAGGGTTAATGGTTTTCCTTGCCCTTTAAAAAGGCACCACACACTAGGTGCTGCAGCCTATGAATAAGCGCCACTAGGGGGCGCGAAACGCGTCAGGCCTGTCTTTTTCACCCCCTGTCTTTGTGTCCAGCTTGATTGTGTATTTTATATACAATTTTTAAATATATTTTTTCATTAAAGTTTTGTATTTTTTACCGAATATAGTTGCGCCTATCTGGTTATTGGAGTACCTGCCATTTGCCCTCCTGTTCTTGTCTATATAACGATTCTGAGTTGATCGCCGGCTACGGCACTCTGCCAGACATTCCCATTGGAGCATTTTACCTTCCATTACCGGTTCCGGACGCCGCTATACCGCGCTTACCTTCACTGCACGCTAAAATTGAACTTCTCTATAATGGGACTTTGCAAATTAAGTGGGGCCTGATCCACATTTGTAGTTTCAGGATGTGTGTCATTTATTAGATTGGCAATCAGGGTGGTGGAACAACTGACAAAATAATTGTTAAAGGCATTTGCCACTTCTAAGGGAAGTTGCAGGATTTGGTTGTTCACTTTGACAGTGGAGGGTTGGGAGTGGATTGGGGGAGTTTGTAAGTTATTTATGATTTTTCACAACTTTCTAGGGTTAAATATGTTATAGTTCAGATTTTCACAGAAATATTGGGGCTTGGCCAATTTTGTTTGTTTAGTGCATATATTTTGCCATTGTCTATATACACAGTGATCATTCATAGAGCCAGTACGCTTGAACTTTGACCACAATGAATCCCGAAACTGGAACATTTGAATGAGGTCAGCTGTGATCTAGTTCAAATGTGCTCCTTTAACTCTCACCTTATGCAGCAGGGCATGCAAATTAGAAACTTGTAGAAGTTCGGACTGAAATAATTCAACTGTTTAGTCTATATCTGGGATTAGATTTAATCTGTGCCAGGGGAGGTTCTTGGTGTAATTTAGAAAATAATCAAGATTACATGTTTTGAAAGACCTGGTGATTTTAATCTTGGGAGGGGATTTAGTAGCCTTTATTTTGTGCATGCAGTACACTAAGCAGTGGTCACTGAAACTGTTAGGGAGAACACCTGCTTCCTGGATCCAGTCAGGAGAAGTGGAGTGAATCCAATTGAGCAGGGTATGGTTATGGTTTCTAATGTTTATGTGAGTTGGGGAGGAGATTAATTGAGTTAGTTGCAAAGTCTTAAACAGCGAGCAAGAACTACTTATTTTAGAATTCAGCCAATCAATATTAAAATCTCCAAAGACCAAAATTTCACTTTTTGGATTTTGAGCTATAGTTTCACTAAGGAGATGGTCTATGTCAGAAAGGGAATGCACAGGGCAGTTAGGTGGGCGGTAGATTCCTGCAACAATGATTGATTTACTGCACAGGATTTCATTTGTGCCAGAAAGGTAATCAAAGGTGGCAGGAGAGCTAGGGTTTTGTAAGGGGTGAACTTTATGGAATTGTCAACATAAATTACAATGCCGCCACCTCTTTTTGCTCTGTCATTTCTATAGCAAGAATACCCATGTATTGCAATGGCAGAGTCAGGTATTTTTACAGTTAGCCACGATTCAGAGAGCACAATGATTTTGGGCTTGTAATGTGAACACCATGCTTGCAGTGCATCGATTTTTGGTAGTAAGCTGTGGATATTACAGTGCACAAAGGAGAGGCCTTTTTTAGCTGGAAGGTTAGGAATGGAATCTGTTGGGCGACCAGGCTTAGGGGCCCATTTATCAAGCTCCGAACAGAGCTTGTGGGCCCATGTTTCTGGCGAGTCTTCAGACCGCTGCTCCATAACCCTGTCCGCCTGCTCTGATGAGGCGGACAGGAATCGCCGGAAATTGACACCCCCTGCTGGTGGCCCATTGGAGTCTGCAATGCTAAATACGGAGAGCGTCTTACGGTCGGATCAGGTCCGCAAGACCTTTGATAAATAGGCCCCATAGACTCTACATCATTTGCAAGGGCAAGTAACATAAGGAATATGAATTTGTACATATTTTTTGTTTGGTCATATAGTGAATGGGATACTTTATAATTTTGTGAGGTGGGGGTAGGAAGGATAATTTTTATAACTCTCCACCAGCACTCAGCAGATAAATTACAGCAACTACAAAGCTACCATAGCTAAATACTGGAAGAGAGAGTCACCACCAGGTTGGGATGTGGTTCTTTACACCATGGCCTATATTTATACTATGGAAAAAAGATATATTTTACTCAATAAATAATACTGACCTATTTGAATTCATCTGGACAGACTGGAAAAACAAATTCAATGCTCTGTGGAAGCCCAATGTGACAGCTACTGACTAACCCAACTATTTAGATTCCTCTAGCATTCCCTCCCTCATACCTCACCTCCAAACCCCCTTATCCACTCTTTCCCTTTTAACTTCCCTACCTGCCCCTGCCCTAATATGGCTTGTTTGCCTTACAATGCCCCTTTTACTGAACAATGTCAACCATGATACAATTGTAATCTAGCATTATAAGTAACTTATTTGTTTGTACTTGTACTTTTCTAGGACCTATGAGTCCTTATCTTGTTCCATACTTGACTCTTTTATACAAGTTGTAAAACTTTATTTACTGAATAAAACTTTGAAAATGAAAAAACTTGGTGTTTTGCGGTTGTTATCAGTTAAAGCTAATTAAGGATTTATATGTAGCAGAGTTATCCTAGATAGGTCAGCAGGATGCATTTCAAGTTCTGAGAATTAAAAATGTCACAATTTTAAGAGCTAAATTACATGAAAAGGAGGCAAAATAAATAATTTAGGTACATTGCAAATTTGTTTTAGTTAGCATAACTATACATTTTACAAACAATTCTCAAGGTATAGGCTATCCCTTTATTCTATACACCCATATGGACGTGTATATATACGTTGTGTGGTACTTTGGCTTTTGTACCCGTACTGCACAACATATATATACATCTGAGCTTCAGGAAGCTCCAGCAGTCTCGGATGTTAAGTTACAGCCAAAGGCTGGAGTTCCTGAGGTCCAGGAATCTGCCCACATATGGAACCGTAGCGCGATCGGTGCTCCAGTTCCATATGAGGGCAGATGCCTGATCGTTACAGACGGTGACACTGTGTGTGTCACCATCTGTGATGATCGTTGCTGGTGCCAGCAGGAGATGTGAGTGGGAGGGCAGGAGGCAGGTGGGCAGCCCAGCAGTGGAAGGGGCAGGAAGGGAGAGGGTGGGACTGAGAGGGCTCTACACTACAGAAAACCATTTGGGAGGCAGGGAGTGGATGGGAACCTACACTGATGAGGGAGGGAGGAAATCAGGCCAGGAATCAGAAACGATAAGGCCTGATCAGGCCTATGGGGCACAGCGATTGGCCAAATAAAATATAGGGGGAGATGGGCACGAAGACCCCTACACTATGGCACAGGGAAATATAGGGGAGGTGGGGATGGAGACCCCTAAACTATGGCACAGAGAAATATAGGGAAAGTGGGGAGGGAGACCCATACACTATGGCACAGGGAAATATAGGGAAGGTGGGGGGAGACCCCTACACTATGGCACAGTAGATATGAAGGGAGAGGGGCATAGAAGATAAAAATATATATGGGGGGAAGGTGACCCTACACTATGGCACAGTGGGTTTGAAGGGAGAAGGGTATACACATTCTAACTAAATAAAGGGTGAGGGTGGGGAGACGATCACTGCTGAAAAATAATATATATATATATATATATATATAGACAAAGAGCGTAGTGGAAACGGCACTCCTCAGAACAGCAACAACCTGGTGCACTGCTAAATAAACAAACAATAGCAAGTGTTGAAGGATCCAAACGGATGGGTTCCGTATCCAGCAAAAACTTCACACAGCAGGCACAGCAGGAATATATAATCCGTTTAATGAGTAAATAACCAAACGTTTCAGCCCTCACATGGGCTTTTGTCAATGGTAAACATAAGCCAGGACAGACATAACACATACTGCTACCCTCCACCTTTAAATACCAACCTCCCGGTACCGGAACAAGCAACTCTTGAAACGAGAGGCCCAGTGGATGTTCAGATTAGGCACAATACAGCCAGGTGGCCTGAACACTATGCCGGAATTTAAGAGCATTATATGATCAACAACTGGGGTGCTACATACTTGGGGTAGGCCAGGTGGACAGTGTGGCTCCGTTTTGGCCCACATTCCACTCTCCCCTAGATGTAGGGGAAGGTGTTGTGTGCCTAACGGCATGGTTTAGGGGGGGACATTTGTCTCCACCTTCTCCGTGGAAGTCTGGTCCGCCGGGAGCCATTACCCACTGCTTTAATATGCACCACTAGTCTTAAAAATGGACGTAAAAAATTATTTCACCCACTTGAATAAATCCCAAAGGTGGACAGTATCCACATGAGCTTTATGTCCTTTTGACCATTACCATAACTACCTCTTTTTGCAGATTCTCGTTTGTTTTATAATTGTGATTGAGGATAGAGTTTGAAAATAAGGTTCTTTTTTCCTTACACGATCTTGTGCATAGCGATTTACATCTACATGTGGCCGATATAAGCCACAATCCTTTAAATGGCCAAATCGAAGGCATATAAAAATGGTGCCCCAGCGTTATAACAGCACAGCCCTACGATATTACATATATTGTATATATTGATTTTTCTATATACTGTTCCCATTTGATATATCTATTTGCTTGCACATACATTGTAGCAGCGCACATGCTAATTGTCATCCTGCTTCAATATACTGGTGATACATTGCAAGACACAGCACCCATATCTGCAATATTGTATTTGTTTCTCATTTACAATTTGCCACCCTAATCACCTGTACTGTTACACGGTCCAACATTTAAATTTTTTAATTTTTTAATTTTTCAAGTTTTCAATATGCGGTATGATCGTATACAGTTTAATAGTACGTTATTTCTGACACTAAGAGAATAGTGGTCCCATACAGCTGGCACGCAATTATAAACTCCACATAAGTTGTGACACTTTCGGATAAACCGAATTGTATATGATCACCATGGTGACTGTCTCCATGCTGACTGGACGCAGTAACATTTGACACCCCATATTAATCACAAAATTGTATAGGCACTTACGATAATGTGGCACATTTTGTTTTAACAAGGCTCTACATTAGTATGTCACCCTAATATGTTTAAAATTGTATAGTGTATAATTTTATACTAACTTTATGTTCGTTGATCTAATCCGTAAACCGGAAGTGAGGCAATACAACTTCCGGTTTCGGATAACACTGTGGAACGCAAGATGCGTTCCAAATTCAAAAAAATTGGCGCACTTTTCCTTTGGAGACACTCAGGTTGATGTGATGTAATTGATATGTAACAGTATAAATGAGTTGAATTTGGTTTGTTTTGCATGCTGATGAAGGGGTTGTGAACCCCGAAAACGTTCCATTAAATTGGTTTCTTTTGCAAAAAGTCCTGAGAGTGCATTCTCTTGCTTTCTATATATATATATATATATATATATATATATATATATATATATATATATAGACAAAGAGCGTAGTGGAAACGGCACTCCTCAGAACAGCAACAACCTGGTGCACTGCTAAATAAACAAACAATAGCAAGTGGTGAAGGATCCAAACGGATGGGTTCCGTATCCAGCAAAAACTTCACACAGCAGGCACAGCAGGAATATATAATCCGTTTAATGTGTAAATAACCAAACGTTTCAGCCCTCACATGGGCTTTTGTCAATGGTAAACATAAGCCAGGACAGACATAACACATACTGCTACCCTCCACCTTTAAATACCAACCTCCCTTAAGTCATAGCCAATCAGGACGCCCGAGCGGTACACACCCACAAGTAACGAGCAACTGAAAACAGCTCTAGAGACAAGACACAACACCTGGGAACAGATCAGCCGGCTCAACCCCTAGCTTGTCATGCATAGACAAATGAGTCAAGCTCATTACTGTGTAAAGCAAGCACATATGTGAAATGTGGGTGGTACGATAAGCGGCTAATACTGACAGGGGCCAATATGACAGCAGCCATAAACACCCAAAACAATTAAAGTATAAATAAAGAGAACATAGTTACAGGGGCTTAATTCAACATAATAATATAAATCTAGAAGTGTGGGTAGCACCCTCTATACTCATAGGTATCAAGGTGACAGACCCACAAAGATTGATCTAACCCCAGCATATCAACAAACGATAGATGCAAGAGCATAGTGTGTATAACATAATACATATCAACTATGCTAAGGGACCAATACCGGCCACATTATTAGCAGAGGAGTTAGAAAAGATACATCATATAACAAACAGACACGGATGAAAATCTTCATCTGGTCTTATAGCAGCAGCCAAAGTCAATGTTTGTGTTTAGTCCATGGGGGGTAACCGTGTCAAGGTTGAATATCCAACGTGCTTCCAGTTGTAGTAGTCTCTGTCCTCTGTCACACCCCCCCTGTTAGAATGGGGTACATGATCAATCAGGATGGTGCGAAGTGATGCAATTGAGTGTCCAGCATTGAGAAAATGACGTGCCACCGGCTGGTCCGAACGTCCTTTGTCAAGAGCCTGCCGTATAGCAGACTTATGGTTAGCAAATCTTTCCCTGAAGAATGTCACCGTCTTTCCAATATAATACATGGAGTATGGGCAGATAATGGCGTAAATGACAAAGTCAGACGTACATGTGAGCCTGTGGTTAATCTTAAACCGCTTGTTGGTGTGCGGGTGTTGGAATGAATTCCCAATGATGAGGCTATTGCATGTCACACAGTTGCCACACCTATAACATCCCGGCTTACCCTTGGGTAGCCAACCTTGTCTTGCATAACAATGCATGGGATCATTCAGTACTAGCAAATCTCATAGATTGCTAGCCCTCTTGTACACCATCCGTGGTGTTGGTACATCTGAAAATGGTAGGCTGGAATCCTTGGACAGCATCAGACAACTTTTCTTGATGGTGGCACCCATTAGTTCAGACCCAGGAGTATAGGTGGTAAGGAAATTCAATTGATCACGGGTCTCAGTAGTAGGCTTCCTGGCGATCACAGCATCCTGTGTCCATTTGCTGGCTTTCTGACGTTGTTGTTCAATCAAAGACAACAGATACCCCCGTTTGAGAAATCTTTGGGACATCTCTAAGTTGTTATACTTTGCGTATGTCATCCGTATTGTTGCAGACCACCCGCAGGAGCTGCGAGGAACTCACCCCATCTTTTTGGAACCTAGGATGAAAGCTGTTGTAATGGAGTGTAGAGTTCCTATCAGTCTCTTCTTTGTATAGGGTGGTATGTAGTGTACTTATA
This sequence comes from Bombina bombina, assembly GCF_027579735.1. Classification (NCBI taxonomy): domain Eukaryota; kingdom Metazoa; phylum Chordata; class Amphibia; order Anura; family Bombinatoridae; genus Bombina; species Bombina bombina. The sequence goes on along the minus strand of NC_069500.1, from coordinate 418,632,853 downwards.
CCCTCCGTTTCAACTTTAAAAATCTCTAAGTCAAGGAAATGTATATAGTCAGTGCTTTGTTCCATTTTGAACTGAATAGTCGAGTCGAGTGTATTGAGATCATTCACCCATTCAGTCAGAGAGACAGGAGTACTACTCCAAATCAAAAACATATTGTCTATGTACCGACGATAAAATTTGAGTGGCAACTGTTTCGAAAAAATATATTGTTGCTCATACATAGCCATGTAAATGTTGGCGTAGGATGGGGCCATATTAGACCCCATCGCCGTACCCATGGTTTGAAGGTAGAAAGACTCTTCAAAACGAAAAAAGTTTTTTTTCCAAACAGAATTCTATAAGATGTAGTAGGAACTCAATAGGGGGGCCAACATAGTGGGTGTTGTTAATAAGGGCTTGTTTAATCATGGCTATCCCATGTGCACGGGGAATACAAACTCACCATGTCCATGGTTACCAAAATGTCAGTGGGGTTAATATCTCCAATATTTCTCAACAAGTTAATCAATTCAAATGAATCTTTTAGATGCGCTTGGGTATTCTGAACCACAGGCTGTAAATAAAAATCTACAAATTCAGCCAGCGGCTGTAACCATGGACGTGGTGCGTTTGTATACTGTCATTCCCCATGCACATGGGATAGCCAACATTTACATGGCTATGTATGAGCAACAATATATTTTTTCGAAACAGTTGCCACTCAAATTTTATCATCGGTACATAGACGATGTGTTTTTGATTTGGAGTAGTACTCCTGTCTCTCTGACTGAATGGGTGAATGATCTCAATACACTTGACTCGACTATTCGGTTCAAAATGGAACAAAGCACTGACTGTATACATTTCCTTGACTTAGAGATTTTTAAAGTTGAGACGGAGGGTATAAGTACACTACATACCACCCTATACAAGAAAGAGACTGATAGGAACTCTACACTCCATTACAACAGCTTTCATCCTAGGTTCCAAAAAGATGGGGTGAGTTCCTTGCAGCTCCTGCGGGTGGTCCGCAACAATACGGATTACATATGCAAAGTATCACAACTTGAATAGATGTCCCAAAGATTTCTCAAACGGTGGTATCCGTTGTCTTTGATTGAACAACAACGTCAGAAAGCCAGCGAATGGACACAGGATGCTGTGATGGCCAGGAAGCCTACTACTGAGACCCTTGATCAATTGAATTTCCTTACCACCTATACTCCTGGGTCTGAACAAATGGGTGCCACCATCAAGAAAAATTGGCTGATGCTGTCCAAGGATTCCAGCCTACCATTTTCAGATGTACCAACATCACGGATGGTGTACAAGTGGGCTAGCAATCTACGAGATTTGTTAGTACCGAATGATCCTGTGTATTGTTATGCAAGACAAGGTTGGCTACCCAAGGGTAAGCTGGGATGTTAAAGGTGTGGCAACTGTGTGACATGCAATAGCCTCATCATTGGGAATTCATTCCAACACCCGCACACCAACAAGCGGTTTAAGATTAACCACAGGCTCACATGTACGTCTGACTTTGTCATTTACGCCATTATCTGCCCGTGCTCCATGTATTTTATTGGAAAGACGGTGACATCCTTCAGGGAAAGATTTGCTAACCATAAGTCTGCTATACGGCAGGCTCTTGACAAAGGACGTTCGGACCAGCCGGTGGCACGTCATTTTCTCAATGCTGGACACTCAATTGCATCACTTCGCACCATCCTGATTGATCATGTACCCCGTTCTAACAGGGGGGGTGACAGAGGACAGAGACTACTACAACTGGAAGCACGTTGGATATTCAACCTTGACACGGTTACCCCCCATGGACTAAACACAAACATTGACTTTGGCTGCTGCTATAAGACCAGATGAAGATTTTCATCCGTGTCTGTTTGTTATATGATGTATCTTTTCTAACTTATGTTATACTCACTATGTTCTTGCATCTATCGTTTGTTGATATGCTGGGGTTAGATCAATCTTTGTGGGTCTGTCACCTTGATACCTATGAGTATAGAGGTTGCTACCCGCACTTCTAGATTTATATTATTATGTTGAATTAAGCCCCTGTAACTATGTTCTCTTTATTTACACTTTAATTGTTTTGGGTGTTTATGGCTGCTGTCATATTGGCCCCTGTCAGTGTTAGCCGCTTGTGGTACCGCCCACATTTCACATGTGTGCTTGCTTTACACAGTAATGAGCTTGACTCATTTGTCTATGCATGACAAGCTAGGGGTTGAGCAGGCTTATCCGTTCCCAGGTGTTGTGTCTTGTCTCTACAGCTGTTTGCAGTTGCTCGTTACTTGTGGGTGTGTACCGCTCGGGCGTCCTGATTGGCTATGACTTAAGGGAGGTTGGTATTTAAAGGTGGAGGGTAGCAGTATGTGTTATGTCTGTCCTGGCTTATGTTTACCATTGACAAAAGCCCATGTGAGGGCTGAAACGTTTGGTTATTTACACATTAAACGGATTATATATTCCTGCTGTGCCTGCTGTGTGAAGTTTTTGCTGGATACGTAACCCATCCGTTTGGATCCTTCACTACTTGCTATTATATATATATATATATATATATATATATATATATATATATATATATATATAGCACTCAGAGAAAGTACAGCACTCACTTACAAGCTCTCAGCTAAGATTAAAAGCAAAAATGGAAGAGTTAGTTACCGCATCTGGCCAAATGGGATAAGCCCAGGTACCACGTCAAGTTCTCTTCCAAAACCTGAGTCCCTAAACAGCCACACAATGCAAGCTCTCAATCCAACAAACTGGGAACAAGTGAAGGGTGCACAGGCTTATGTAATCACCCTAGACATATACAAAACACAGAAGGAGTTCTCCCCTTATTGCAGAAATTTAACAACAGCAGGACGGTCAGTTGCCCTATTATACCCCGAGACTGAGACTCCAAACTGCACAGGGCCCAAAATTCTTTGAGGATCCAAGATAACTTCAAAAATTCCTGAGACAGGAAGAACAGGATGAACCGACATTATTCCACACACTGGCTTAGGTATGTCAGAATCTGTATCTGTATTTATATTTTTTGTAAGTTATCCCAATGTAAACTTGTTGTTGTTTTTATCATGTTCTTGTTTTTAATTATGATTTGCACATAAAGGGTTAATGGTTTTCCTTGCCCTTTAAAAAGGCACCACACACTAGGTGCTGCAGCCTATGAATAAGCGCCACTAGGGGGCGCGAAACGCGTCAGGCCTGTCTTTTTCACCCCCTGTCTTTGTGTCCAGCTTGATTGTGTATTTTATATACAATTTTTAAATATATTTTTTCATTAAAGTTTTGTATTTTTTACCGAATATAGTTGCGCCTATCTGGTTATTGGAGTACCTGCCATTTGCCCTCCTGTTCTTGTCTATATAACGATTCTGAGTTGATCGCCGGCTACGGCACTCTGCCAGACATTCCCATTGGAGCATTTTACCTTCCATTACCGGTTCCGGACGCCGCTATACCGCGCTTACCTTCACTGCACGCTAAAATTGAACTTCTCTATAATGGGACTTTGCAAATTAAGTGGGGCCTGATCCACATTTGTAGTTTCAGGATGTGTGTCATTTATTAGATTGGCAATCAGGGTGGTGGAACAACTGACAAAATAATTGTTAAAGGCATTTGCCACTTCTAAGGGAAGTTGCAGGATTTGGTTGTTCACTTTGACAGTGGAGGGTTGGGAGTGGATTGGGGGAGTTTGTAAGTTATTTATGATTTTTCACAACTTTCTAGGGTTAAATATGTTATAGTTCAGATTTTCACAGAAATATTGGGGCTTGGCCAATTTTGTTTGTTTAGTGCATATATTTTGCCATTGTCTATATACACAGTGATCATTCATAGAGCCAGTACGCTTGAACTTTGACCACAATGAATCCCGAAACTGGAACATTTGAATGAGGTCAGCTGTGATCTAGTTCAAATGTGCTCCTTTAACTCTCACCTTATGCAGCAGGGCATGCAAATTAGAAACTTGTAGAAGTTCGGACTGAAATAATTCAACTGTTTAGTCTATATCTGGGATTAGATTTAATCTGTGCCAGGGGAGGTTCTTGGTGTAATTTAGAAAATAATCAAGATTACATGTTTTGAAAGACCTGGTGATTTTAATCTTGGGAGGGGATTTAGTAGCCTTTATTTTGTGCATGCAGTACACTAAGCAGTGGTCACTGAAACTGTTAGGGAGAACACCTGCTTCCTGGATCCAGTCAGGAGAAGTGGAGTGAATCCAATTGAGCAGGGTATGGTTATGGTTTCTAATGTTTATGTGAGTTGGGGAGGAGATTAATTGAGTTAGTTGCAAAGTCTTAAACAGCGAGCAAGAACTACTTATTTTAGAATTCAGCCAATCAATATTAAAATCTCCAAAGACCAAAATTTCACTTTTTGGATTTTGAGCTATAGTTTCACTAAGGAGATGGTCTATGTCAGAAAGGGAATGCACAGGGCAGTTAGGTGGGCGGTAGATTCCTGCAACAATGATTGATTTACTGCACAGGATTTCATTTGTGCCAGAAAGGTAATCAAAGGTGGCAGGAGAGCTAGGGTTTTTTAAGGGGTGAACTTTATGGAATTGTCAACATAAATTACAATGCCGCCACCTCTTTTTGCTCTGTCATTTCTATAGCAAGAATACCCATGTATTGCAATGGCAGAGTCAGGTATTTTTACAGTTAGCCACGATTCAGAGAGCACAATGATTTTGGGCTTGTAATGTGAACACCATGCTTGCAGTGCATCGATTTTTGGTAGTAAGCTGTGGATATTACAGTGCACAAAGGAGAGGCCTTTTTTAGCTGGAAGGTTAGGAATGGAATCTGTTGGGGGACCAGGCTTAGGGGCCCATTTATCAAGCTCCGAACAGAGCTTGTGGGCCCATGTTTCTGGCGAGTCTTCAGACTCGCCAGAAACAGCAGTTATGAAGCAGCGGTCTAAAGACCGCTGCTCCATAACCCTGTCCGCCTGCTCTGATGAGGCGGACAGGAATCGCCGGAAATTGACACCCCCTGCTGGTGGCCCATTGGAGTCTGCAATGCTAAATACGGAGAGCGTCTTACGGTCGGATCAGGTCCGCAAGACCTTTGATAAATAGGCCCCATAGACTCTACATCATTTGCAAGGGCAAGTAACATAAGGAATATGAATTTGTACATATTTTTTGTTTGGTCATATAGTGAATGGGATACTTTATAATTTTGTGAGGTGGGGGTAGGAAGGATAATTTTTATAACTCTCCACCAGCACTCAGCAGATAAATTACAGCAACTACAAAGCTACCATAGCTAAATACTGGAAGAGAGAGTCACCACCAGGTTGGGATGTGGTTCTTTACACCATGGCCTATATTTATACTATGGAAAAAAGATATATTTTACTCAATAAATAATACTGACCTATTTGAATTCATCTGGACAGACTGGAAAAACAAATTCAATGCTCTGTGGAAGCCCAATGTGACAGCTACTGACTAACCCAACTATTTAGATTTCTCTAGCATTCCCTCCCTCATACCTCACCTCCAAACCCCCTTATCCACTCTTTCCCTTTTAACTTCCCTACCTGCCCCTGCCCTAATATGGCTTGTTTGCCTTACAATGCCCCTTTTACTGAACAATGTCAACCATGATACAATTGTAATCTAGCATTATAAGTAACTTATTTGTTTGTACTTGTACTTTTCTAGGACCTATGAGTCCTTATCTTGTTCCATACTTGACTCTTTTATACAAGTTGTAAAACTTTATTTACTGAATAAAACTTTGAAAATGAAAAAACTTGGTGTTTTGCGGTTGTTATCAGTTAAAGCTAATTAAGGATTTATATGTAGCAGAGTTATCCTAGATAGGTCAGCAGGATGCATTTCAAGTTCTGAGAATTAAAAATGTCACAATTTTAAGAGCTAAATTACATGAAAAGGAGGCAAAATAAATAATTTAGGTACATTGCAAATTTGTTTTAGTTAGCATAACTATACATTTTACAAACAATTCTCAAGGTATAGGCTATCCCTTTATTCTATACACCCATATGGACGTGTATATATACGTTGTGTGGTACTTTGGCTTTTGTACCCGTACTGCACAACATATATATACATCTGAGCTTCAGGAAGCTCCAGCAGTCTCGGATGTTAAGTTACAGCCAAAGGCTGGAGTTCCTGAGGTCCAGGAATCTGCCCACATATGGAACCGTAGCGCAATCGGTGCTCCAGTTCCATATGAGGGCAGATGCCTGATCGTTACAGACGGTGACACTGTGTGTGTCACCATCTGTGATGATCGTTGCTGGTGCCAGCAGGAGATGTGAGTGGGAGGGCAGGAGGCAGGTGGGCAGCCCAGCAGTGGAAGGGGCAGGAAGGGAGAGGGTGGGACTGAGAGGGCTCTACACTACAGAAAACCATTTGGGAGGCAGGGAGTGGATGGGAACCTACACTGATGAGGGAGGGAGGAAATCAGGCCAGGAATCAGAAACGATAAGGCCTGATCAGGCCTATGGGGCACAGCGATTGGCCAAATAAAATATAGGGGGAGATGGGCACGAAGACCCCTACACTATGGCACAGGGAAATATAGGGGAGGTGGGGATGGAGACCCCTAAACTATGGCACAGAGAAATATAGGGAAAGTGGGGAGGGAGACCCATACACTATGGCACAGGGAAATATAGGGAAGGTGGGGGGAGACCCCTACACTATGGCACAGTAGATATGAAGGGAGAGGGGCATAGAAGATAAAAATATATATGGGGGGAAGGTGACCCTACACTATGGCACAGTGGGTTTGAAGGGAGAAGGGTATACACATTCTAACTAAATAAAGGGTGAGGGTGGGGAGACGATCACTGCTGAAAAATAATATATATATATATATATAGACAAAGAGCGTAGTGGAAACGGCACTCCTCAGAACAGCAACAACCTGGTGCACTGCTAAATAAACAAACAATAGCAAGTGGTGAAGGATCCAAACGGATGGGTTCCGTATCCAGCAAAAACTTCACACAGCAGGCACAGCAGGAATATATAATCCGTTTAATGAGTAAATAACCAAACGTTTCAGCCCTCACATGGGCTTTTGTCAATGGTAAACATAAGCCAGGACAGACATAACACATACTGCTACCCTCCACCTTTAAATACCAACCTCCCGGTACCGGAACAAGCAACTCTTGAAACGAGAGGCCCAGTGGATGTTCAGATTAGGCACAATACAGCCAGGTGGCCTGAACACTATGCCGGAATTTAAGAGCATTATATGATCAACAACTGGGGTGCTACATACTTGGGGTAGGCCAGGTGGACAGTGTGGCTCCGTTTTGGCCCACATTCCACTCTCCCCTAGATGTAGGGGAAGGTGTTGTGTGCCTAACGGCATGGTTTAGGGGGGGACATTTGTCTCCACCTTCTCCGTGGAAGTCTGGTCCGCCGGGAGCCATTACCCACTGCTTTAATATGCACCACTAGTCTTAAAAATGGACGTAAAAAATTATTTCACCCACTTGAATAAATCCCAAAGGTGGACAGTATCCACATGAGCTTTATGTCCTTTTGACCATTACCATAACTACCTCTTTTTGCAGATTCTCGTTTGTTTTATAATTGTGATTGAGGATAGAGTTTGAAAATAAGGTTCTTTTTTCCTTACACGATCTTGTGCATAGCGATTTACATCTACATGTGGCCGATATAAGCCACAATCCTTTAAATGGCCAAATCGAAGGCATATAAAAATGGTGCCCCAGCGTTATAACAGCACAGCCCTACGATATTACATATATTGTATATATTGATTTTTCTATATACTGTTCCCATTTGATATATCTATTTGCTTGCACATACATTGTAGCAGCGCACATGCTAATTGTCATCCTGCTTCAATATACTGGTGATACATTGCAAGACACAGCACCCATATCTGCAATATTGTATTTGTTTCTCATTTACAATTTGCCACCCTAATCACCTGTACTGTTACACGGTCCAACATTTTAATTTTTTAATTTTTTAATTTTTCAAGTTTTCAATATGCGGTATGATCGTATACAGTTTAATAGTACGTTATTTCTGACACTAAGAGAATAGTGGTCCCATACAGCTGGCACGCAATTATAAACTCCACATAAGTTGTGACACTTTCGGATAAACCGAATTGTATATGATCACCATGGTGACTGTCTCCATGCTGACTGGACGCAGTAACATTTGACACCCCATATTAATCACAAAATTGTATAGGCACTTACGATAATGTGGCACATTTTGTTTTAACAAGGCTCTACATTAGTATGTCACCCTAATATGTTTAAAATTGTATAGTGTATAATTTTATACTAACTTTATGTTCGTTGATCTAATCCGTAAACCGGAAGTGAGGCAATACAACTTCCGGTTTCGGATAACACTGTGGAACGCAAGATGCGTTCCAAATTCAAAAAAATTGGCGCACTTTTCCTTTGGAGACACTCAGGTTGATGTGATGTAATTGATATGTAACAGTATAAATGAGTTGAATTTGGTTTGTTTTGCATGCTGATGAAGGGGTTGTGAACCCCGAAAACGTTCCATTAAATTGGTTTCTTTTGCAAAAAGTCCTGAGAGTGCATTCTCTTGCTTTCTATATATATATATATATATATATATATATATATATATATATATAGACAAAGAGCGTAGTGGAAACGGCACTCCTCAGAACAGCAACAACCTGGTGCACTGCTAAATAAACAAACAATAGCAAGTGGTGAAGGATCCAAACGGATGGGTTCCGTATCCAGCAAAAACTTCACACAGCAGGCACAGCAGGAATATATAATCCGTTTAATGTGTAAATAACCAAACGTTTCAGCCCTCACATGGGCTTTTGTCAATGGTAAACATAAGCCAGGACAGACATAACACATACTGCTACCCTCCACCTTTAAATACCAACCTCCCTTAAGTCATAGCCAATCAGGACGCCCGAGCGGTACACACCCACAAGTAACGAGCAACTGAAAACAGCTCTAGAGACAAGACACAACACCTGGGAACAGATCAGCCGGCTCAACCCCTAGCTTGTCATGCATAGACAAATGAGTCAAGCTCATTACTGTGTAAAGCAAGCACACATGTGAAATGTGGGTGGTACGATAAGCGGCTAACACTGACAGGGGCCAATATGACAGCAGCCATAAACACCCAAAACAATTAAAGTATAAATAAAGAGAACATAGTTACAGGGGCTTAATTCAACATAATAATATAAATCTAGAAGTGTGGGTAGCACCCTCTATACTCATAGGTATCAAGGTGACAGACCCACAAAGATTGATCTAACCCCAGCATATCAACAAACGATAGATGCAAGAGCATAGTGTGTATAACATAATACATATCAACTATGCTAAGGGACCAATACCGGCCACATTATTAGCAGAGGAGTTAGAAAAGATACATCATATAACAAACAGACACGGATGAAAATCTTCATCTGGTCTTATAGCAGCAGCCAAAGTCAATGTTTGTGTTTAGTCCATGGGGGGTAACCGTGTCAAGGTTGAATATCCAACGTGCTTCCAGTTGTAGTAGTCTCTGTCCTCTGTCACACCCCCCCTGTTAGAATGGGGTACATGATCAATCAGGATGGTGCGAAGTGATGCAATTGAGTGTCCAGCATTGAGAAAATGACGTGCCACCGGCTGGTCCGAACGTCCTTTGTCAAGAGCCTGCCGTATAGCAGACTTATGGTTAGCAAATCTTTCCCTGAAGAATGTCACCGTCTTTCCAATATAATACATGGAGTATGGGCAGATAATGGCGTAAATGACAAAGTCAGACGTACATGTGAGCCTGTGGTTAATCTTAAACCGCTTGTTGGTGTGCGGGTGTTGGAATGAATTCCCAATGATGAGGCTATTGCATGTCACACAGTTGCCACACCTATAACATCCCGGCTTACCCTTGGGTAGCCAACCTTGTCTTGCATAACAATGCATGGGATCATTCAGTACTAGCAAATCTCATAGATTGCTAGCCCTCTTGTACACCATCCGTGGTGTTGCTACATCTGAAAATGGTAGGCTGGAATCCTTGGACAGCATCAGCCAACTTTTCTTGATGGTGGCACCCATTAGTTCAGACCCAGGAGTATAGGTGGTAAGGAAATTCAATTGATCACGGGTCTCAGTAGTAGGCTTCCTGGCGATCACAGCATCCTGTGTCCATTCGCTGGCTTTCTGACGTTGTTGTTCAATCAAAGACAACAGATACCCCCGTTTGAGAAATCTTTGGGACATCTCTAAGTTGTTATACTTTGCGTATGTCATCCGTATTGTTGCGGACCACCCGCAGGAGCTGCGAGGAACTCACCCCATCTTTTTGGAACCTAGGATGAAAGCTGTTGTAATGGAGTGTAGAGTTCCTATCAGTCTCTTCTTTGTATAGGGTGGTATGTAGTGTACTTATACCCTCCGTTTCAACTTTAAAAATCTCTAAGTCAAGGAAATGTATATAGTCAGTGCTTTGTTCCATTTTGAACTGAATAGTCGAGTCGAGTGTATTGAGATCATTCACCCATTCAGTCAGAGAGACAGGAGTACTACTCCAAATCAAAAACATATCGTCTATGTACCGACGATAAAATTTGAGTGGCAACTGTTTCGAAAAAATATATTGTTGCTCATACATAGCCATGTAAATGTTGGCGTAGGATGGGGCCATATTAGACCCCATCGCCGTACCCATGGTTTGAAGGTAGAAAGACTCTTCAAAACGAAAAAAGTTTTTTTTCCAAACAGAATTCTATAAGATGTAGTAGGAACTCAATAGGGGGGCCCACATAGTGGGTGTTGTTAATAAGGGCTTGTTTAATCATGGCTATCCCATGTGCACGGGGAATACAAACTCACCATGTCCATGGTTACCAAAATGTCAGTGGGGTTAATATCTCCAATATTTCTCAACAAGTTAATCAATTCAAATGAATCTTTTAGATGCGCTTGGGTATTCTGAACCACAGGCTGTAAATAAAAATCTACAAATTCAGCCAGCGGCTGTAACCATGGACGTGGTGCGTTTGTATACTGTCATTCCCCATGCACATGGGATAGCCAACATTTACATGGCTATGTATGAGCAACAATATATTTTTTCGAAACAGTTGCCACTCAAATTTTATCATCGGTACATAGACGATGTGTTTTTGATTTGGAGTAGTACTCCTGTCTCTCTGACTGAATGGGTGAATGATCTCAATACACTTGACTCGACTATTCGGTTCAAAATGGAACAAAGCACTGACTGTATACATTTCCTTGACTTAGAGATTTTTAAAGTTGAGACGAAGGGTATAAGTACACTACATACCACCCTATACAAGAAAGAGACTGATAGGAACTCTACACTCCATTACAACAGCTTTCATCCTAGGTTCCAAAAAGATGGGGTGAGTTCCTTGCAGCTCCTGCGGGTGGTCCGCAACAATACGGATTACATATGCAAAGTATCACAACTTGAATAGATGTCCCAAAGATTTCTCAAACGGTGGTATCCGTTGTCTTTGATTGAACAACAACGTCAGAAAGCCAGCGAATGGACACAGGATGCTGTGATGGCCAGGAAGCCTACTACTGAGACCCTTGATCAATTGAATTTCCTTACCACCTATACTCCTGGGTCTGAACAAATGGGTGCCACCATCAAGAAAAATTGGCTGATGCTGTCCAAGGATTCCAGCCTACCATTTTCAGATGTACCAACATCACGGATGGTGTACAAGTGGGCTAGCAATCTACGAGATTTGTTAGTACCGAATGATCCTGTGTATTGTTATGCAAGACAAGGTTGGCTACCCAAGGGTAAGCTGGGATGTTAAAGGTGTGGCAACTGTGTGACATGCAATAGCCTCATCATTGGGAATTCATTCCAACACCCGCACACCAACAAGCGGTTTAAGATTAACCACAGGCTCACATGTACGTCTGACTTTGTCATTTACGCCATTATCTGCCCGTGCTCCATGTATTTTATTGGAAAGACGGTGACATCCTTCAGGGAAAGATTTGCTAACCATAAGTCTGCTATACGGCAGGCTCTTGACAAAGGACGTTCGGACCAGCCGGTGGCACGTCATTTTCTCAATGCTGGACACTCAATTGCATCACTTCGCACCATCCTGATTGATCATGTACCCCGTTCTAACAGGGGGGGTGACAGAGGACAGAGACTACTACAACTGGAAGCACGTTGGATATTCAACCTTGACACGGTTACCCCCCATGGACTAAACACAAACATTGACTTTGGCTGCTGCTATAAGACCAGATGAAGATTTTCATCCGTGTCTGTTTGTTATATGATGTATCTTTTCTAACTTATGTTATACTCACTATGTTCTTGCATCTATCGTTTGTTGATATGCTGGGGTTAGATCAATCTTTGTGGGTCTGTCACCTTGATACCTATGAGTATAGAGGTTGCTACCCGCACTTCTAGATTTATATTATTATGTTGAATTAAGCCCCTGTAACTATGTTCTCTTTATTTACACTTTAATTGTTTTGGGTGTTTATGGCTGCTGTCATATTGGCCCCTGTCAGTGTTAGCCGCTTGTGGTACCGCCCACATTTCACATGTGTGCTTGCTTTACACAGTAATGAGCTTGACTCATTTGTCTATGCATGACAAGCTAGGGGTTGAGCAGGCTTATCCGTTCCCAGGTGTTGTGTCTTGTCTCTACAGCTGTTTGCAGTTGCTCGTTACTTGTGGGTGTGTACCGCTCGGGCGTCCTGATTGGCTATGACTTAAGGGAGGTTGGTATTTAAAGGTGGAGGGTAGCAGTATGTGTTATGTCTGTCCTGGCTTATGTTTACCATTGACAAAAGCCCATGTGAGGGCTGAAACGTTTGGTTATTTACACATTAAACGGATTATATATTCCTGCTGTGCCTGCTGTGTGAAGTTTTTGCTGGATACGGAACCCATCCGTTTGGATCCTTCACTACTTGCTATTATATATATATATATATATATATATATATATATAGCACTCAGAGAAAGTACAGCACTCACTTACAAGCTCTCAGCTAAGATTAAAAGCAAAAATGGAAGAGTTAGTTACCGCATCTGGCCAAATGGGATAAGCCCAGGTACCACGTCAAGTTCTCTTCCAAAACCTGAGTCCCTAAACAGCCACACAATGCAAGCTCTCAATCCAACAAACTGGGAACAAGTGAAGGGTGCACAGGCTTATGTAATCACCCTAGACATATACAAAACACAGAAGGAGTTCTCCCCTTATTGCAGAAATTTAACAACAGCAGGACGGTCAGTTGCCCTATTATACCCCGAGACTGAGACTCCAAACTGCACAGGGCCCAAAATTCTTTGAGGATCCAAGATAACTTCAAAAATTCCTGAGACAGGAAGAACAGGATGAACCGACTGCACAGGGTGAGAGGTCACTCATCCTAGGCTTAGGTTGTGAGTCATTCTAGTGGACAGCTCACAATATCTGAAACTGAACAGAGTAGATTGTTTACTGGTTCATGTTTAAAATATATTCAAAATCAGAGTTGAGGTATTGGAGAATGCAACTAAGATTACTAGTAGCTAGAGTATCTGAAATTAGTATTGTGCTAGGCTTAGGCCTTGGTTACCTGTTTAGATTTAAAACAAATGTTCTCTGAATGTTGGAAATGTAAGTTATGGAGTACTTCTGTTTTATATTATTTGTAAACAACGGTATATGTTTTTCTGTTTTTTAAGTGCCTATCAAGCCTTCACTCACCCTGGGGTGTCCTAGTTCAATGCCAACAACGACAGCAATGCCAACAACGACAGACACAAAGACCTCCCCACGAAGCAGAAATGTCAACCAGTTAAACAACCACATCATCTAAATATACATACTCACCACAAAACTCACATAATGCCACTCACTGATATAAAAATAGTTAGCTGGAACGTAGGAGGCATAACACTTCCTCAAAAGCATATGACCATTCTGAGATATCTCCAGTCGCAGAAAGCAGACATAGCGATATTAAAAGAAACACATTTAAACAAAATAGAACACAGTAAATTAAAACAGGGCTGGGTGGGAGAAGTGGTCCACACACCGTATGAGGAAAAATGGGCAAGGGGGGTGGCAGTTATGTTTAGAAAACATCTAGCATACTCAATCACTAAAACTGAAATTTAAAATTTGGTTTGCTTTAATAGGAGTATATGGTCCCCAATCGCAGAAAAAATTATTCTAGCAAACACTTAAATCTCATATCATTACCTTTATGACCCTCCCAATTATTGTTGGGGGGGATTTCAATATAGCCCTGCAGACACCGGCCGACTGATTCACAAACCCAGCTAGCACAACATCACACAGTAAAATACACAAACATTCTAAGAGGCAGTCTCTGATTCTCAAGTCAGTCATTTGTGTGCTGGGAGTACAGGACATATGGAAGGCCAAATTTCTGGAAACGAAAGATTACACTCACTGCTCCCTGGCCAAAGATACCCTGTCGCGTATAGACTACTTTCTGGTCTCCTTTGACCTCTGCCCTGAAGTAGTGGACACTAAGATAGATGCTATAACTATATCAGACCACGCCCCAATATCATTATAACTACAACTTGGTCACCCACGGCACCACGGGAATAGGTGGGTGTTTTCTACCTATTTATATAAAGACTCTAACTTTTACAGATACATTTTGGGAGAATGGAACTCTTATTACACACTAAACGTGGAACATATCGAAAACCATTTGTTGTTCTGTGAGGCAGCAAAGGCAGTTCTTAGGGGAACTATTTCAGCTTATGCAGGAGGGATCAAGAAAAAACATAGGGAGAAAAACTATCAATTGTTGAAGCAAGTTTTAAATGCTAGGAATAAATATTTGAGAAACCCTACAGTCACTACCAAAGCAAAATATAAAGAAATTAAAAAGCAAAGGGATACCTATTTACAACAGCACTCTGCATATACTCATTCTAAAAATGTAGCCACATTCTATAGATTTGGTAATAGAACAGAGAGATTGCTATCCAACATCATGAAATTGATGGAAAAAAACCTAATATCCTAGCGATTAAAAGAGGATCTACTATAGTTGACAAAGAGGCAGACATACACCAGACATTTATAGACTACTATAAGGAGATTTACAGAGGACAGGATGTAGATTCAGAGGCCAAAGAGAAATTTTGGCAGGGCACAACTCTACCTATGCTTTATGAGGGACATCTTGACACTTTGAACCATAGGGTCACCCCATTGAAGTCCAGGAAATTATTAAGACTATCCCACTAGATAAGGCTCCAGGCCCCGATGGACTGCCAAGCAAATTTTACAGAATCATGGGTTCAGACATCAGCCCTTCCCTGACTAATTTATACAATGGAATCCTAGAGGGTAGGGTGGACCTCTCGACGAGATTCTCGGAAGCAAATATCAGCATCATTCATAAATCGAGACCCCCTCCTACCACAGTCCTATTGCCCCATATATTTGTTAAACTTAGATTACAAAATATTCACCAAATTATTAGATAACAGATTATCCCTACTTCTCCCAACCACTATACATACAGATCAGACAGGATGTGTTAAGGGTAGGTCCTCAATTGTAAATATAAGGAAAGTCCAGAAAGTCTTGCTGTACTTCTGGATGCAGAAAAGGACCAACATAGAAACACATAGGGGGAGGCGGCTTTATTGCTAATTGATGCAGAAAAGGCCTTTGATAAGGTACTTTGGGACCACCTATTCACCACTCTACAGAAGGTAGGCATTAGAGGCCCATTTACCCAAGCAATCACTACAGTGTATAATCTACCACAAGCTACTCTCTTGATCAATGGTACTAGATCCATCCCCTTCTTACTTCATAGAGGTGCAAGACAGGGTTGCACCTTATCCCCACTCCTTTTTGATATTGTGATAGAGCCACTGGCTTGTAAAATCAGAAATCTTGCTGAGGGTCTGAAGCTGGGAGACTCCACCCTACACCTTTCGCTGTTTGTCGATGACATGGTACTATTTATACAAGACCCCCAGAGAAACACACCTAGAATAATAGAGCTTATAGAGGAATTTAGTGCTATTTCGGGATACCAGATTAACACTGATAAAACAGAACTGATTTGGCTCACACCGCACTCAAATGAGAACATACCAGGATATGAATTTAGGGTTGTCTCGGATAACTTTAAATACTTGGTCATAACCTTGCATACAGACCCCCAGAGATGGTACAATATAAACTATTAACCCTTGATACAAAAACTATTGATGACCATAAATGGCTGGCAACAGCTACCACTCTCCTTATCTGGAAGGGTCTGGCTTATTAAGATGATAGTTTTTACTAAGCTGCTATATCCCTTTCAGAGGTTCCCCTTGATTCTGAGTAAAGCTGATTTGACAATACTCAAACAGACTATACTTAAACTTGTCTGGGCTAATAAAAAACACAGAATCAGCTACTCAAAATTTACATTGCCCAAGGAGAAGGGAGGCGCTGAGTTACCCGATATAGAACTATAAAATTGGGCGACTTAATGCATGATTGTAACTGACTGGCTGACAAATGGCCAAAAATTCACAAACCCCTGGCTAGAAGAGGAGCTAATAAAACCATGGTCAATTGAATTTGTACCTCACATGTCAGAAAACCAAGCTCACAAACAATAGCGTCCTTGAGCAGCCGGTGAGAGCATGGAGACTTGTCTGTAGAAAGCTAGGAACTTCTCACAGAATCATGAAATTTCTACCGTGGCAAGGGAATCCAGAATTCCCAGTAGGTATAGACACTAAGAGGCTTATTTATCAAAGGTCTTGCGGGCCTGATTCGACAGTGCGGATCAGGTCCTCAAGACCTCGCTGAATGCGGAGAGCAATACCCTCTCCATATTCAGCATTGCACCAGCAGCTCACAAGAGCTGCTAGTGCAACGCCACCCCCTACAGATTTGTGGCCTCGATCGGGTTGAAATGTGGCAATTCCTGTCCGCCTGCTCAGAGTAGGCGGATAGGGTTATGGAGCAGCGGTCTTTAGACCGCTGCTTCATAACTGCTGTTTCTGGCGAGTCTGGAGCTTGATAAATGGGTCTCTTTGGCTTTTCACAAATGGAAAACACAGGGGCTATCCACCATAGGCCAGACTTTAGAAGAAGATGGGAAACATATGCAATCATTCAGAGATTTGAGTGATCAGTATAAGCTCCCAAACACACACCACTTTGCTTACCTACAGGCAAGGCACTATTTTAACAATATCCTATCAACACATGACATCAGCAAAGAATCCACAGCTATTAGGCTACTTAATGGGGTCAGAGGAGGGGTCACGTCCATATCATCTATTTACTCGTTTCTGCTAGCCTCTAGCAATGAGACAAATATGCTCGAGATGACAAATAGATGGTCTAAATTATTAGAAGAGAATGTCCTAACCACAACCCTCACGAAAAGCATACAGAAAGTGCGGAAAGCCACGCTTGTTTCCGATATGAGAGAATCCCACTTTAGGCTCTTACATGATTTATATGTCTCACCGAGAAAATTCTACAACTGGACGGGGGTTGCAGACTCTCCATGCCCTAGATGCCAAATGAATAAAGCGGATACACTCCATATGATCTGGTACTGCCCACATATAGTTAGATTCTGGGGGATGGTAAGTTATTGGTTGTCTACCTACATTATAAAAAGGAGATTTACACTGACACTAAAAAATGTATTGTTCCTATGTGGCATTAATACAACTTAACCACAAAAGATCTGTATTTATAACATAATTATTTTAGCGAGAAAACTAAATTTTTCAAAATTGGCTAAAAAGGGACCCGCCTACTGTAAAACCTTAAAAAATTCCATTCTAAATTAAATTTTTATAGAACACTCTGACGGACTGGGAGATGTTCAAAATAGAGTAAAGATGTTTACGACAAAATTGGGACCTTACAGAACCACACTACCCACACAGACTCAATGAATAATAATTACCCTATTCAACAATACAGAATACATACTTAACGCACAGCTAAGAGGAGAATGGAACTTGACATCCTGATAAGGTTGGTGAACACCCCGGGGAGATGAGACTTTCTAGAGAATACTACATGTCACAGGGTTTTGGCATGAGGTGCATTACTCAAGGCAGGTTAGTTGATCAAATTAAGCAAATACTCCCTAGAAGACAGGAATCACAGATGTGGAAGGAGTACTTGTTTTGTTAGATAATAAGGAATGTTGGTTAGATGAGGAATATAGTTAGAAAATGTTGGTCACAGGATCATAACCTCTTTACAGGAGCAAGAGATGTAATTGTTCAACGAAGCAATTTGTATAACCTTTTTTCTTTTTATTATTATTGTTATGCATCCAAATATTGTTTAATCCTGTGAAAAAAGAAATAAAGATGTTTTTTAAAAAAAAGAAAGTGTATCATTAGTTTCTTCAATTTATGGATAGCACCCAGTTATTGGACTTGCTGACTTGTTTTTATAGTAAGTGCATGTTATATTTGCGCAATCTTTTTTAATAAATTACACTTGAATCGGGCTGTGCGCTCTGTTTTTCTCTTTTCCATGGGGCCTATTTATGAAAGGCCTGTCGGACATGATCCGAAATTGCGGATCATGTCCGACAGACTTCGCTGAATGCAGAGAGCAATACGCTCTCCACATTCAGCATTGCACCAGCAGCTCTTGTGAACTTGATCGGGTTGAATTGCGGCGATGTCTGTCCACCTCCTCAGTGTTTCTGGCGAGTCTGAAGGCTCGCCAGAAACACAGGCCCATACAGAGCTTGATAAATGGGCCTTCATGAATCAGAATACCATCCTAATTCAGAATTTAATAAAACTAGTGACACTGAATTCAAGCCCCATATTCCCCCCCAAAAATGGCCCCATCTCCACAAGAACAAGTTACCGAGTATCAAGGTGACAATTTTATTTGGAATACCCCTCATTTTTATAGCCCTGAAATTCCCGATTTTACTAAGTCCACTGGTATTAATGTAGACATCACCAATTTCAATATAGCAGACTCTAAAAATATTTTTTCCGATGCTATTTTGGAAGAAATGGCTTGCCAGACTAACCTTTAGGAAGAGCAGTGCATGGCCCAGAAATTCCCTACAGATAATTGGATCCCAACAAATATTACAGAGTTAAAAAAATATTGGGGACTCACTCTTACTATTGGCATCATACATAAGCCAAGCATAAAATTGTATTGGTCTACCCACCCTGTATTTTCAACACCTCTGTTCCCAGCAGTAATGCCCAGCCAGATCAAGGTATGAAACCTTACCCAGTTTCCTCATTTTACCGATAACACACAGGCCCTACCTTTAAAATAAGACCACTAATTGATTATTTTAACAAATAAAATTCTGAAGTATATACCCCATCTAAAAATATTTGTATTGGCGAGTCCCTAATACTTTATAAAGGTAGATTAGAATTTAAACAATATATCCCATCTAAAAGAGCTTGTTATGATAATAAAGGGACAGTCTACACCTTGGTCATCTTAAAGTATTACCTTAGATTAAGCTGCAAATAGCCCCCTGCACCTTGTCTTTATCATGCAACCGAACAGTAAAAAATGTATTTTAAAATTAATATTGTTTCTGGCCACTTTCAAATGGCTGCCAAGCTCACTGATGACATCATGATCTGAGCTGCATATGGCATCTAATCACAAAAGGCTTACTAGTTGGCATCAACAGACTGTCAATGCTATTAAGCAGAGTGCCCAAATCGTGATGGCATCAGTGGGCTGAGCTTGGCAGCTATTTCAAACTGGCCAGAAACAATATTAATTTAAAAATAACTTTTTTTACTGTGCCTGCTGCATGATATAGAAAGGGTGCAGGAGGATATTTGCAGCTTAATCTACGGTAAGACTTTAAGATGACAAAGGTGTAGACAGTTCCTTTAAATTCTATAAACTGTGTGAGAGTTCCACACTCTACATACAATATTTTAGAGTGTATGAATGGAAAGACTGCCAATTCGATTCAACTGGCTTGCCCACCTTACCTTACAACAAGTGAGAAAATTGTCTGGGACCTCATCCATCCCTTGTTAGGATATGGGTACAATCAATTGAGCTCTTTGCTCTTCTAGACTTATCAGGTCTATGCTTGTCTCAAATAGAAGCCCAAATTGTTTCTAATTATACTAAGTCTTACTTATCTATAAACTGAAAACAAATGGCAATCATCTTATTTACAGTTGTGCTCATACGTTTACATACCCTAGCAGAATGTATGATTTCTTGGCCATTTTTCAGAGAATATGAATGATAACACAAAAACTTTTCTTTCACTCATGGTTAGTGTTTGGCTGAATCCATTTATTATTAATCAACTGTGTTTACTCTTTAAATCATAATGACAACAGACTCTACCCAAATTACCCTGATCAAAAGATTACATACCTTAGTGAATTTGGCCTGATCACATGCACACAAGTTGACACAAAGGGGTTTGAATGGCTATTAAAGGTAACCATCATCACCTGTGATCTGTTTGCTCGCAATTAGTGTGTGTGTATAAAAGGTCAATGATTTTCTGGACTCCTGACAGACCCTTGCATCTTACGTCCAGTGATAACTAGGGTAAAACACTCAATAGGGGGCGCTAAGGCTTAAAGTGTGTATAATACCATATATATATATATATATATATGTGTGTGTGTGTGTGTGTGTATACTCCCAGTATAGTTATAGTCTGGCAAGGCCAATGTTGGATCAGTAAAGATCTATATATATATATATATATATATATATATATATAAGAGTGTACACACGACCGTATGGAAATATATACACACACAGTTCCCTAATAGAAATCACCATATACAGGATATTAAATGGCAAAGCAGTATCAATACACAGTTAAATACCAGAGTCCCACAAAGAAGATGGAGATCAGACTCCAAAAATAGTCCAGTATATTCCAAGATGTGTCAATTCTGTAAAAATCCAGGCCGCACTCAATCTTCACCCTCAAAAGGTCAGTCAATCTAGAAATAAACACAAGGAAAGAGGCGCCGTATGTGTGAATCTGTAACACTCAGTCTCAGAGATAGAGCAAGTGCAGGGTATGTAAACTTATGAGCACAACTGTATATGTGAATCTGTAGTGCTGGTGGTGAACCTACTATGTGCAAAGTGAATGGTTATTATTATTGTTGTTTTTCCCCACATTGTCCCCTTTCTACCCCTTTACCGCTTCTTTTCCATTCTCCTCCTCTTAATTAACATTTTTTTTCTTACCAAAAGTTAATTCATGTTTTTGACAACCAAAAATGAGGCTCCTAATATCCAGATATTCTCAATTTGCTGAATTCAAGACTTTCCTACAATATCACCCATGTATGAATGATATAATATGTATTATATATAGGAATGTACTCTTTAAATGTTAATATGTTTGTCTTATATGATCAGTATATGTCTATTCAAACCTCAATAAAAAAATAGAAAATTTAAAAACAGCTGCTTTTTCACTACCGCTGCTATTACGAGTCTTGTCAAAAAAGATGTACTGCACACTTTTTTTGGCCGTAATGCAAATAAACTTACGCAATTTGCGTAAAGTCTTTTTTCAATGGGACTTCCATAGCGCCGATATTACAAGCTTTTTCTGGGAGGCCAAAAAGTGAGCGGTACAGACTATCCCGCAAGATTCATAACGCAATCTAAAGTCAGTAGATATGAGTTTTACACTACAAAGCCGTAACATAAAACTCATAACTAAAGTGTTAAAAAGTACACTAACACCCATAAACTACCTATTAACCCCTAAACCGAGGCCCTCCCGCATCGCAAACACTAAAATAAAATTATTAACCCCTAATCTGCCACTCCCGACATCGCCGCCACTATAATAAACATATTAGCCCCTAAACCGCCACACTCCCGCCTCGAAAACACTAGTTAAATATTATTAACCCCTAATCTGCTGTCCCTAACATCGCCGCAACCTACATTACAGTTATTAACCCCTAATCTGCCGCCCCCAACGTCGCCGCCACTATACTAAAGTTATTAACCCCTAAACCTAAGACAACCCTAACATCCATCCTCAACAAAGCCGGGAGAAGTCCTCAGCGAAGCAGCAAGAAGTCCTCAATGAAGCCGGGAGAAGTCTTCATCCAAGCCGGCAGAAGTGGTCCTCCAGACGGGCAGAAGTCTTCATCCAGACGGCATCTTCTATCTACATTCATCTGGCACGGAGCATCCTCTTCAATCAAAGTCCAAGATGGCGTCCCTTGAATTCCGATTGGATGACAGAATTCTATCAGCCAATCGGAATTAAAGGTGAAAAAATCCTATTGGCTGATGCAATCAGCCAATAGGATTGAGCTCGCATTCTATTGGCTGATTTGAACAGCCAATAGAATGCGAGCTCAATCCTATTGGCTGATTGGATCAGCCAATAGGATTAAAGCTCAATCCTATTGGCTGATTGCATCAGCCAATAGGATTTTTTCCCCTTTAATTCCGATTGGCTGATAGAATTCTATCAGCCAATCAGAATTCAAGGGACGCCATCTTGGATGACATCACTTAAAGGAACCTTCATTCGGGAAGAAGACTTTGATTGAAGAGGATGCTCCGTGCCGGATGTCTTGAAGATGGACCCGCTCCGTGCCGGATGGATGAAGATAGAATATGCCGTCTGGATGAAGACTTCTGCCCGTCTGGAGGACCACTTCTGTCGGCTTGGATGAAGACTTCTCCCGGCTTCGTTGAGGACTTCTTGCTGCTTCGCTGAGGACTTCTCCCGGCTTCATTGAGGGTGGATGTCCAGTCTTCAAAACTGTAAGTGGATCTTGGGGGGTTAGTGTTAGGTATTGTTAAGGGTTTATTGGGTGGGTTTTAGTTTTAGATTAGGGTTTGGGCAATGAAAAATAGCTAAATGCCCTTTTAAGGGCAATGCCCATCCAAATGCCCTTTTCAGGGCAATAGGGAGCTTAGGTTTTTTTTAGTTAGGATTTTATTTGGGGGGTTGGTTGTGTGGGTGATGGGTTTTACTGTTGGGGGGTGTATTTTTTTCAGGTAAAAGAGCTGATTTCTTTGGGGCAATGCCCCGCAAAAGGACCTTTTAAGGGCTATTGGTAGTTTAGTTTAGGCTAGGTTTTTTTTTATTTTGGGGGGCTTTTTTATTTTGATAGGGCTATCAGATTAGATGTAATTAGTTTAAATATCTGATACATTTTTTTATTTTTTTGTGTAATTTAGTGTTTGTTTGTTTTTCTGTAATTTAGGAAATTGTATTTAATTTAGGTAATTTATTTAATTGTAGTGTAAGGTTAGGTGTTAGTGTAAGACAGGTTAAGTTTTATTTTACAGGTAAATTTATTTTAGCTGGGTAGTTAGTAAATAGTTAATAACTATTTAGTAACTATTCTACCTAGTTAAAATAAATACAAACTTGCCTGTAAAATAAAAATAAACCCTAAACTAGATACATTGTAATTTTTAGTTATATTGTAGCTAGCTTAGGCTTTATTATACAGGTAAGTATTTAGTTTTAAATAGGAATTAGTTAGGTAATGATAGTAATTTTTATTTAGATTAATTTTAATTAGGTGTTAGGGTTAGACTTAGGTTTGGGGTTTATAACTTTAGTATAGTGGCGGCGACATTAAGGGGTTAATAAATTTAGGTAGGTGATGTTAGGGGCGGCAGATTAGGGGTCAATAATATTTAACTAGTGTTTGCGATGCAGGACTGCGGTGGTTTAGGGGTTAATATGTTTATTATAGTGGCGGCGATGTCCAGAGCGGCAGATTAGGGGTTAATAAGTATAATGTAGGTGTCGGCGATGTCGGGGGCGGCAGATTAGGGGTTAATAAGTGTAAGATTACGGGTGTTTAGACTCAAGGTTCATGTTAGGGTGTTAGGTGTAAACATAAACTTAGTTTCCCCATAGGAATCAATGGGGCGGCGTTACGGAGCTTTACGCTGCTTTTTTGCAGGTGTTAGACTTTTTTTCAGCCGGCTCTCCCAATTGATGTCTTTGGGGAAATCGTGCACGAGCACGTAAAACCAGCTCACAGCAGCTTTCAGCAGCGCTGGAGTGTGGTATGGAGCTCAATTTTGCTCTATGCTCACTTCTTGCCTGTTAACGCCGGGTTTTTATAAACCTGTAATACCAGCACTGTAGGGAAGTGAGCGGTGACAATAACGTGCAAGTTAGCACTGCACCCATCATAACACAAAACTCGTAATCTAGCCGTAAATCTGGTATAAAAAGCTTGCAGTCTATATGATTCAGATGGCACTTTTTAATTTGTCAATTTTGTACAAAACCTCTGCATCTGGCAAAAAGCTCCACTACCTAAATTACCAAATGGAGGTGATTGTAAGTCTTTTATTTGATAATAGTGAAACACCCCAAAACCTTCAGTGTGAAAACACTGCAAGACTAACTGGCAGACATTCCCCAGTTATATCCACCCTACAGCAAAGAAGGCCTGTTGCCAAAAATGCAGCAGAGTTTGCACAAAAAAGGCAGTAAGGAAAGTCTCACATTTTTACTGTATGACATGCCCATCAAAACCTGGTTTATGCATCAAAAATGTATTTGAAATGTATCATAGGGTATCAAAATTTTAACTTTTAACAATGTATCAAAATTTTGCTCAACGTTCACTTCTTGTCTTTTAACGTCAGGTTTGTAAAAACCCGTAATACCAGCGCTGTAGGTAAGTGAGCGGTGAGAGAAAACTGCTTGTTAGCACCGCATAGCCTCTAACGCAAAACTCGTAATCTAGGTGTATGTGCTTTAACCCTATGCGGTAGGTCAGTGGACCATTTTGTTAAGTTAAATGATATCACTGCTGATTATCTCCAATGGAGTGATGAATAAATGTGTGATATTGTGTACAGTTATAATATGACATTATTAAAGATATATTTTGATTACCTTTTATGTATTTATATTTCATTCACAAAACATTTATTGTCCAGAGCTTGTTATTGCAATTTCCTTGCTTTTTATGCTGTGGTTCCTATTATGTACACAAATTAATATTCTTCATAATATTTTTTCTTTTTTATATTCTTTAATTGAGGTTTTGCAATAAAGTAAATGTATACATACCATGAAACATAAATGGCATGATTACAGTTGAACAATAAACAATGTTATAAACAAGAAAAAGGATGGTTGGCATAATATGGATTTCTGAAACCTGATCGGAACAGCCAATAGAATGCGAGCTCAATCTGATTGGCTGATTGGATCAGCCAATCGGATTGAACTTCAATCTGATTGGCTGATTCAATCAGCCAATCAGATTTTTCCTACCTTAATTCCGATTGGCTGATAGAATCCTATCAGCCAATCGGAATTTATGGGACGCCATCTTGGATGACGTCCCTTAAAGGAGCCTTCATTCGTCGGTAGTCCGTCGGGAAAGAAGGATGTTCCGCGTCGGCGGGATGAAGATGGATCCTGAAGAAAGAAGATTGAAGACCCCGCTTGGAAGATGACATCGCCCGGATGAAAGACTTCTTCAGCGCCGCTTGGAAGATGACATCGCCCGGATGGAAGACTTCTTCAGCGCCGCCTGGAGGATCACTTCATCGGATGGAAGACTTCTTCAGCGCCCCTTGGAGGATGACTTCTGCCGCTCCGGATCTCCTCTTCAGTTCCATCGGTGGCTCGGCTGAGTGAAGACGACTCAAGGTAGGATGATCTTCAGGGGATTAGTGTTAGGTTATTTTAAGGGGGGTTTGGGTTAGATTAGGGGTATGTGGGTGGTGGGTTTTAATGTTGGGGGGGTTGTATTTTTCTTTTACAGGCAAAAGAGCAGTTTTCTTTGGGGCATGCCCCACAAAAAGCCCTTTTAAGGGCTGGTAAGGTAAAAGAGCTTTGAACTTTTTTAATGTAGAATAGGGTAGGGAATTTTTTTATTTTGGGGGGCTTTGTTATTTTATTAGGGGGCTTAGATTAGGTGTAATTAGCTTAAAATTGTTGTAATATTTTTTAAATGTTTGTAACTTATTTTTTTATTTTTTGTAACTTAGCTTTTTTTATTTTTTGTGCTTTAGTTAGTTTATGTAATTGTATTTAATTGTAGTTATTTGTAGTTAATTTATTTAATTAATGTAATGATAGTGTAGTGTTAGGTTTAATTGTAACTTAGGTTAGGATTTATTTTACAGGTAAATTTCTATTTATTTTAGCTAGGTAGCTATTAAATAGTTAATAACTATTTAATAGCTATTGTACCTAGTTAAAATAAATTGAAAGTTGCCTGTAAAATAAAAATAAATCCTAAGATAGCTACAATATAATTATTATTTATATTGTAGCTATATTAGGGTTTATTTTAAAGGAAAGTATTTAGTTTTAAATAGGATTAATTTAGTTAATAATAGAAATATTATTTTGATTTATTTAATTAATATTTAAGTTAGGGGGTGTTAGGGTTAGTGCTAGACTTAGGTTTAGGGGTTAATACATTTATTACCGTGGCGGCGGTGTAGGGGGGGCAGGATAGGGGTTAATAAATGTATTATAGGTGGCGACGGTGTAGGGGGGGCAGATTAGGGGTTAATAAGTTTAATATAGGTTGCGGCGGGGTCCGGGAGCGGCGGTTTAGGGGTTAAACTATTTATTTAGTTGCGGCGAGGTCCAGGATCGGCAGGATAGGGGTTAATAACTTTATTGTAGAGGGCGGCGGTATAGGGGGGGCAGGATAGGGGTTTCTACGTATAATGTAGGTTGCGGCAGTGTCCGGGAGCGGCGGTTTAGGGGTTAATACATTTATTATAGTTGCGGCGGGGTCAGGGAGCGGCGGTTTAGGGGTTAATATGTATAGAGTAGCTTGCGGTGGGCTCCGGGAGCGGCGGTTTAGGGGTAATATTTATTTAGTTGCGGCGGTGTAGGGGGGACAGATTAGGGGTGTTTAGACTCGGGGTACATGTTAGGGTGTTAGGTGCAGACATCTCCCATAGAAATCAATGGGATATCTGGCAGCAGCGAACTTGTACTTTCGCTATGGTCAGACTCCCATTGATTCCTATTGAAAACCAGGTACGCTGGGCCGGAAAAGTGCTGAGCGTACCTGCTAGTTTTTTGATAACTAGTAAAAGTAGTCAGATTGTGCCGCACTTGTGTGCGGAACATCTGGAGTGACGTAAGAATCGATCTGGGTCGGACTGAGTCCGGCGGATCGAAGCATACGTCACAAAATTCTACTTTTGTTGGTCTCTAGCCTTTGATAACTAAGGCGAATCAGCCTCGCCACCAATACGCTGCGGAATTCCAGCGTATTTGAGGTTGACGGCTTGATAACTACCCCCTAGATCTTTTCAAACAAAGATAAACATGGTACCTAGATCAGGATGCTACCTGTGGTGAGGGGGACACTGAGTCTGTAATCAGCAGTGGAAGGATGCTCAAAATCCCAGGGAAATGGTAATTAGCACAGGCCTGTTAATTGCCCCTAAACCTCAAATACACAACTGTATTGCTAGCTAAACAGAAAATATATGTTGTATTGTAACTTTGAAATTCATTGAAAATACAACTTGTATAATATTAAATATGAACACATACATTTGGGAGATTGTCTAATTGTCTAATATTAAATAAATATTTGCTGTATTGAATAATAACTACATTGGTATATACAAATACTGACCCATTGATTTCAAGATAAACACATTTTTTCTGTTTTCCAGAAATCTAGTGAAAATTACAGGAGGAACTGATGTGGAGATGGGATCTCTAAATAAGTATCTATATAATAAATGTATAAATGTTAGACTAATTTTAAAATAATATCCGTCCCATAAAGAGGTGTACTGAATATGAAATGTGCTGTGGTTTTATATGAATAAAAGGAAATAACCAAATGCTATTTTAAATGGATTTTAAGATAATAATAATATGATGTTGGAAATAATACTGATGTTTCATATTAAAGTAATCAGAAAAATAAAAAATATATAATCCAGGTATATTAAAATATGACCAGACGGGGGGCGGAGCCAACTGCCGAGACAGCTAGACGTATGTGTGTGTAGCTCCTGGCTCATAGATACCATTAACTGATTTATTTAGCATAAACAGAGCCTAAACTTCCTTTAAAATACACTAGAAGACTAATAATACCTGTAATATTTTATTAGAAGTCACAGGTAATTCAATCAAGGAGTACACCGATGAAACCTGCTCTTAAGCTGTCCCACGCAGGTGTACCGGTTAGAACCTATACCTCAACAATATGGAGGCTGCGGTAGCCCTTGAAGCATGGGAAAAACGTACCCAGCAACGCCTAGCACAGCACTTCCAAAGCCTGAAAGATGACCTACTGTCATTGTTATTAGGGCTTACCCTGCAGACAACCCATTCAGAGGAGGCCGCAGATCAGGTACAACGCGCTGAGGGAAATGAGACAACAGTTGAGCTTGCTTGGGACACTCACTCTGGCAGTGACATACCGTGCTCTGAGCTTTGTGAGATAGATCGTCCGCCGGCTCTTTCCTCTCAGGTCTCCATTCAGGGGAAATCGGAACTTGAAGAGACTGTGAGCCCGACTGAAGTGAGCACGATTCTAACGCCGCCATTTTGGGCCTTACATACTCACCATCCTCCTCTTGCCCACGCTTGGTATGTCGCCTCTGTCTCTGGAAATCATTTGCATGGAGCTGCGATGACACAGTCTATCCCAGAGTCGCAGAGCTTGCCCAAAATAACTCAGTATGCAGGCGCATACCCAGACTCCAGGTACCGCTCCTTACCGGGATGTCCCCAGTCCTATAATGTAATAATTTCTTTGCCCCAGAACCTCATTTCACCGCTGGCAATCCGATCTGGAGTTGGGTAAGAGAATAGAAGGCACCACTTTTGACGGACCACCTTAAAGTCCGTTCTTTATGAGACTGTTCACATCTAGACTTGGTCTTTATATTGTTACACAGCCCACATGGATTTTTGTGAGTGGCGACTGCGGGGGAATTTCTGGTTTGGAGGACACTAATGATGGCTACAACGCCGGATGGTCTGTACCCCCAGTCTACATGAGACTCTCTACAAAAGAAAGACTAAAACTGTACTAATGGTCTCCCCAATGTTTCTGTTTATGTAGGGTTTATTTAGTTTTCATCAAGCACCGAGAATGATAGCTCTTGATGTCATATGATATATACGGTGCACCTATTTAGCTTTATCAATTACCTTTACTATATAGTACCCAGCCCTTTAATATTGTAATGTGGGCACTTAATGCTGCTTTTTGACTTTTGCCTAGAGTTCCTGCCCCTATATTCCTAGTTGTGTTTTGCTCTGATCTGAATGATTCCTGTCAGGATTTGCATGCTTCTTGGTTATTATATTATAGCAGTCTAGGGTTTGCATATTTAATAAAGTCTGCTGACTCACAATGTCCCACTTATACATATACATTCACACTTTACCTCCTATATGCCCCTTATGTACCCTGAGATGCTAGTGTGTGTTATAGTACCAACATATATATATATCCTCACCCCACACAAAAGGTTCCTATTAAATATATACCCCCAAGCAGGTTATTTAAAAGACATCACAGTTGCAGCTTAATAAGGTTAGAACCTCTACTTCTAAACATTATCAACAAGTCATGCTGAGTTCCTATCTATCAATTCTATATGTACCCATATATGGTTTCTCATTACTACTATAGCAACACAACTACACCTAGGGGATACAAAGAATGTTCTGCTCCCCCCCTCCTGGCTCTTCATGACACCTGTGTTCTAGCCTTGTAGACGCACACAGCACATAGGATCTCCCTCATAGTCCTTATTTTAGCCACTGCAGTGTCCATATATGGCATACATAGACTTATACACTAACCTATACTGCAGTCTTACCAGAGTAAGGTCCGCCCCCCCAAGCTTTTTCCTCCCCCTTCCCCCCCCCCTCCCATCATTTGAGTGGCTCTTGTCCACTGTAATCCCTCTTCCTTCCAGTGTTCTATGACCTGCTTGTGGTCATGCCAAAAGCTAACTCCCCACAATATCCCAGACATACTCACTTTATTCACCCTAGAGATGGGGAGATTAGAATATAACTACTAAAATATAAAATGAAGTTTCCTTTCAGTTCGCCCAACCATATATCTGACACCTTTCTAGACACAACACAGGTTACTATATGTTAGACCTAAGATTTATTGTATTGTTTTGCTTGTATATATTCTTCTGAGCCTTTGAAATATATGATTTACTTGATATATAGGTCAGCTACTCCTTAACTAGCCTAACAGATATAATAGGTGTCACAAACTGGATGATGCATTCTTATGTTAATAATATGATTGGGCAAATGTTGTATTTGTATTCTCTTCACCTTTTGAAACTTCAATAAAAAATTTAAGTAAAAAAAAAAAAAAATATGACCAGACAGGTTTATAAATATAAAGAAATAGTATATTTGATAAGACATTTTTATAGGATTGGATGATTTAACTGTAGCAGTATTGAATATAAAACTGTTTGTTTTTGTCATGTTGCCCCCGGTGTTGTGATGCGAGAATTACAGCCAAAAGATCTGACTGTTAACAAAGATGCGTTTCCCTAGTAACCATGCATTCCCAGTGAACCAATGGAGGGAAAAGCTTTCGTTAAGGGCCTAACCAATTCACCAATGATGGGACAGAATAAAAAGGGGTGGGGTTATATCACATGAATTTAACCCCAAGCATGGAGATAGTCTGGGCTGTCTTTTCTGCTAACTTGTGATTGATAATTGCTGCCTGGAATACGGTCACTATAAGCGAAATTGGGCTACCCTTTCTTATCCACATTGCAAAATACTTCTTTTGTTTTTCTGAGGTGAATTGGACTAGTTGATAATTCTGAAAGCTGAAATATTCATTGGTAACCTGGTGAAGTATAAGAGGTTGCTAAATATAGGTTATATTAAAACAAATATATTCATTATTGCTACAGTAAATAGGTTTAAAAGAGCATTTTGTATTTTTAGTTTGCATTCATAGTCCTGTATAGTGTTAAACTAATCATTAGTGCTAAGTAATTTATTTTTGCAAATATATATATATATATATATATATATATATATTAGAATTTACTTTATTGCTACTAAAGAATTTATTTTTTTCTCAGATAACTTAGCGTAGTAACTGACTGTTTACATTAAGAATATATATACTTCTGGTGTTCTAATTAGAATTGTATTAGAATCATTTGTGGGTTCAATAACTTAATTGTACCAGTCTGAATGTTAGTGTCTCATATCTTGGTATCTCATTGTGATATTTTAATAAAATTAAATTGTGGATAAGGTTAATAAATAAGGTAATTTGTATGATCTTTGCATAGCATATTATAACAGTTTAAATGTGTATAGTTTGATTCATCTCTGTTTTTCTATAAATATAATTCAATGTGTCTATAAATTTTAACTAATACAAAGAATTTAGATATAATTAATATTTATCACATTGATATGATATATTTGTAGAAAATAGAAATTATTAAAAAGAAAAAAAATTTGTAAAAAAGAATTAATCTAAAAAATGTATTATTATTTTTTTGCTTTGATTAATTATTTCAAAGTTAAAATTAATATCTTGAAATATTGTTAAAAAATAATTTTTGAAAAATTGATAAAAATATTTTTTCATATTTTAAAATTAATATTAATATTTTTGAAAATATATATATATGTTTTTCTCTTCTTCTTATTGGCCAAAATTGTATTAGCGTTTTATTTTAACTAAATACTAGGCCAATATAATATTGTCTGTTACTAGGAGTGAATCATTTGAATCTGTACATAGTGTTGAAATTTGTTCCCCGACAATACCCCTTACTCAAGGCAATATTCTTAAGATGGACATTATTGCGGGTAAATTAAATGATTATATGGATATGCTTGAAATTAAGGCTAAAAATATTGCTATTGATGATGAAAGGTGGAATGAAAAAAGTTAATTATTCCAAGAATTATTAAAAATTAATCAATGCAAAAATCTCAAAAAGTGAGATGAACTAATACTAAAATCTTGGCCCCTTGTAATATGCATTATTGACGAAATGTCGCTATACCTCATAGAGAAAGAATTTCAAATACGGGGGCTAGAAAATAGTATTCACTCCTCACGCAGATGCAAAGAGAATTTAAATATAGCCAAAAATAAAATTGATGAGTTTGCCCAAGACATAGCCACCTTAGATAAGCATAACCTAAATTTATTAGCCAAAATACAAGAGTTAAATAAACAACTCGCACAAAGCCAGAGAGAATTAAAGGGTTTAAAAAGGTTGCATCGTCATAATGAAAACCCCTCTATTAGCAATGAGGATAATGCAGATAGTTCTGAAGCTCTTAAGGAATACATCAGAATTGAAATGCAGTCAGAAGTAAATTTCTCAAAAAGACAGTCACCTCATGATATAAATTCAGGGAACTGCTATAACTCAGCTGAGGAGGGGGAGGGAAGCTCTTGTAGTGAGTCAGAGGGCGGAGCTAACTACCCAAATAGCCCATGTAGTACTAATGTACATAGGGGGTCTTCACATAGTAATAGGGCAGATAAGAGATACTCCAGCCCCAGAAATAAGACTCCTAGGAAATACAGAGATATGTCTAATAAGGTATACGACACCCCTAAAATAATTACTTTCTTAAAGGATGCAGTACCTAAATTCTCCAACAAGGGAACCAATTGTGTAATTGACCACTTACAGGCCTTTGAAAATGCTTTATCTATAATGAATGTTACAAGTGAGCAGTCAAAAATTTAATTTCTGGGGCAACTTCCGGGCAGCAACCATGATTATTTGCACAGCTGTATGCTGCTACAGCTTCTATTTGAAAAATACAGAAATTCATATGTCAATGCATCGATCCGTTTAATATTTTATCAGAGCTGTTTTGTACTTGGAATTCTGCATCTACTGTGCTTTGTTTCACAAGAATTGCTGTTGGCATCTGCACCTGGAGCCCTCACAAGAACTCGGCCTACATTATACCCACCGGCAGGGCGTTTTCGGCCCTGTCGTTACGCAGCACTTGATATGCTATAACTTATAGTAGATTACTAAAATTCACCTATCACCTACTGCTGCTATATTTTTTGAAAGACAGAGGGAAACCAATACTGATAGTGCTTAATTGTGAAATGGAGCTCTGCGACAGCAATCTGGTTAAAGCTATGGGGCACTTAATAGACCAGCATTTTCAGCGTCTTATGGCCAGCATTTCTGCAGCATGGGGTGTTGCCAACAAATGCAAATTCAAGAGTATTGAACCGCAAGGCCAAGTAAATATTCAGACCCCATTGGATAAAAAAGACTCACACCAGTCAGCGCAATTAGATGAGCCGCTCGTGACTGAGTTAAAAAAAATACAAATCTCTAGGCATAGCAGTATGGGTGGATTCCGACTCACCAGAGATCTATACCAGCAACAAACCAAATATCACTGTGACCCACTTTATCTATGATCTCCCTAAGTCTCCCACAGAGCAGGAGAATCCACACGGAACAAGCCGGAGCACTCTCATCACTCAACAAAGTATTAGCTTTGCCAGGCTCAACCCGCCATTATCGGTTGCTAAACTGAGAGCATTTGACTGTCTTGCTTTGGGGTTTTCTTAGATCAGTGGAAATGTTGACAAGCCACTACATGATGAACCCTACTTTCAGACCTCAACTTCTTGCCCTGAAACATTTTCTTCATGACCTGCAAAAATACAGGAGAGCATATAATAGAATAGGAGTGGGGTAATACAGAACAGTGAGCTTAATATAGAATGCCATTTAAGTGACACTTTCTTTTCCTGAAGTCCGTGAAGACTCTGACTATACCCGCTTAAGAATATTCTGACAAGTTATCAGCAGGGGACCTCACGGATTATTATTGAGCTTCTTACTTATTCCCTGTTTACCCTTGCATCTGAAATGATCATATATCATATGTTTAACCTAAGACAAGTTAAGAAGAACCAGGACACTATGGGCTGCTATTATGAGTTATAATTGTTTTTGCTGTTCATTTAAGGTTATTAAGATAAAGATCATAGTTAGATCTCATTATATTAGAGTTATATCCTAGAGCCATTTTGTTCTGTATTTTGTGAATGTTGTTGATATAATTTCAGAGTTGAAAAGTGCTTATATGTAATCTATGAATATGTGCTTAAAGATCTATGGTATATCATTTAATGTCAATCCAGTGAGGATACTCTATCTGTTTTACATCTACAGGACCCTTGACCTATTTTTTCTCTCTCTTAAAAGTGTAAAACTAAAGATCATAGTTAGGTCTCACTAGGTAAAAGTTATATCCTGTAATCATTGTGCTATATATTTTGTGCTTGCCATTGACATAGCTGCAGATTAGAAAAGTGTCTATCTAATTTATGAATAGTAAATTAAGTAATCCACACCTCACTCCCTAATACCTACTCCATGAGAACACTCTATTTGACATATGTTTGCAGGTCTCTTTCTCTACTCTTGAATGTTTAATGGTTTATTAACATCAATGTGGTATGCCCATACATTTAACAGTGCCCAACTTATATATTTCCTCAAAACTTGCAACAAACGTATACAGCCACCCCCGCATTTATATCCCAAATATACACGATAGCCTTCGAGCTTTATTTTTTTTTTCTTTATTTTTTTATCTTTAGTGCTCTAGTCAGTAATTTGAATGGGTGCCTTGCTGCCAGTGGCCGGGGCAGCGTGAGATTTCCTATTTTAGATTTATCAAGCTTGATACTGGAGCCTCAGATATTGCCTTACACCTTAGCATATTCATAAAGGCTATCCATTTCTTTCTCTAAATGTTTTCGGAGGAATATTATTGTCCTATCTATGGCTGATATTGTACTACAATACAAACATAGAAGTATAACTAGTGATCTCCTCCTGGGTTGATAATAGCTGAGTCTCCCTTTTACCTGAAATCAGTGGCCTACACCCCATCTAATCTTATGCATATTGCCTATAACTTTTCCTTATTCGCAAGCCCCTACATCCTATATAGATATGTTTATTCATTTTACGCACAACTCCACCTTAAATTAAACATCACAAAGGTTTACCCTAATCATATTACAGGCAGAGTCGTATCTATAATTTTATCCAAAAAAAAAAGAAAAACATGGTTCATCAGTTGAAACCCATGAGCGGTCTCCTTTTATTTCAGTTTACCGACTATAATTTTCAATTTATACATTGATGAGAGATCCAAGAGTGGACTTGTGAGTCAGCTAGGATGTATACCGTTTCTCAGGCAAATATTGTGTACATTGATTGTGTAAAATGTTAGATGAGCATGTAATGTATATTTTTCTTGTCTTATACAGGTTATATGCTTTGTAAATGTTTATTTCTGTTCCATCTACCGGTAATTGTTTTTCTAAGTCTGTATGCCATGAACTGAACCACAATAAAAATTATTTTTTTTAAAAAATTTGAATTTCTGCCCTGGGCATTTGAAAGTAAATATCACAAATTCTTTGCTTCACTAAAGGATATGAATATTCATTTCTGGAATGAGACAAAATGACAGTGTAGAACAGAATTCAGGCAATATCGCACAGTGCAAATAGCTGTATATGGTTTAAAATGTAGTGCAAATCAAAGCACTATAGAATTCCTTTTTATACTGAAAAATGTGTACAGTATGGCTGAAGATTATTTGATTATTATTATTTGAATGCCCAGAATTTGTAAATTTATTTTTCGAAGCATTGCCCGCGCCCATCAAGTTTAATTTAGCTAGAGATTTTGATGAGCACTGCTCATTGGACTGGCTGATGAAAGAGAGTACAAAGTTATACTCAATTCAACAGTCCGGTGAACAGGGGTTTAAAAGGGAACCAAAGCCCAACCCCAAAATTGTGGCAGAAACTAGGGTGTCACCTAGCCCCCTCAATTTGGAGTCTAAAAAGAAAACCTGTGCGGAGGTGGACCGAGAAAACAGGCCATCCCTACAAAGTTTTAACTCTGCCCTTCCCCCAACATGGGCTGAGGCACAGAGAGATTATACCCAAAATGGGGGGCATACCCAGGTAAATAATTATTCCCAAAGAGATGAACACCCACAAAATAATTGGTATCCCCGTAAAAATAAACAACAAAAGTGGCGGAAATACTCTCAGGGTAACCAGACACCCCAAGTAAATAGTGCTCCACAAAATACTAATGCTAAACAAGTTGAAACCCAAAGACAACCACGTCAAAATAGGAGAAATAGCAATGATTCTGAGGGATCTCAAGGACCCAAGAATCAATACTCTGGGACATCAAAAAAATCGGTCTATGGGTAAAGATAGCTTGTCCATTCAAGTGGGCCAACTCAGCACACAAGTTAGTCAATTATGTACACTATTTACTAATATGAGTCAAGCTTTTACGGCTTAGCAACCTAACAATCCTTTTTTAGGGGTACAGCCAGTGGCCAGCAGTGGGCCACAGGCACAGTCATAAATACTGCAGTATTACCTGAAAGAGAGGGGAGAGATATACCAAATGAAATGATAAAAGTCAATAATGGTACTAATCATATTCTCTCCCTACAGACCGGAAACGGACGATTTAGTTGTGATGACGAGCAACCTCAGCCGGGAAACATTAACCAATCTCTTCCTTTGCAGCATTTTCTTAACCTTATTTTCCACAGATGCAGTACACAAGAACCCAGTCGACCCTATTATAAAGGGGACCGGTAAGAATGAAGTTTCTTCTGCATCAGGTAACACGGCGGATTCAGGTAACATGTGGCATAGCCCACAATTGTGTAATAATGCCAATTTTATGTGTGAAATGGTAGAAACTGCAGGGAGATATTATGTATTAGCTGAGCTGCAGGATTCAGTCTCCAACCCTATCATGGGATTAATTGATACTGGGTCTCAGGCAACTATTTTATCCCACAGGTACTACACACAGCTAAATGAGCTAACACCCCACAAAGCTAAAATAAAATAATTTGATGGTTCACTAATAGGTGTTCGTGGTGACTCTCTCAAAGTCTACGGTATGGCATGGTTAATACTAAGGCTGGGGAACAGGGTAATAAGAAACCCTGTCATTATAGTGGATCTGCCAACTGATCATTTAATAATTGATTAAGCACCATAATTGATCACATAAATAATGTAATTTGGTCACAAGTAAAAAGGCCTATTAATTATCGCCTAGATTTAGAGTTCTGCATTAGCCGTCAAAACCAGCGTTAAGGGGTCCTAACGCTGCTTTTTACAGCCCGCTGGTATTTAGAGTCAGTCAGGAAAGGGTCTAACGCTCACTTTCCAGCCATGACTTTTCTATACCGCAGATCCCCTTACGCCAATTGCGTATCCTTTCTTTTCAATGGGATCTTCCTAACACCGGTATTTAGAGTCTTGGCTGAAGTGAATGGTACACCCTTTACCGACAAGACTCCAGCCGCAGAAAAAAGTCAGGAGTTAAGAGCTTTATGGGCTAACGCCGGTTTATAAAGCTCTTAACTACTGTGCTCTAAAGTACACTAACACCCATAAACTACCTATGTACCCCTAAACCGAGGTCCCCCAACATCGCCGCCACTCTAATAAATTTTTTTAACCCCTAATCTGCAGACCGCACACCGCCGCCACCTACATTATCCCTATGAACCCCAAATCTGCTGCCCCTAACATCGCTGACACCTACATAATATTTATTAACCCCTAATCTGCCCCCCCAACATCGCCGCTACCTTACCTACACTTATTAACCCCTAATCTGCCGACCGGATCTCGCCGCCACTATAATAAATGTATTAACCCCTAAACCGCCGCACTCCCGCCTTGCAAACCCTATAATAAATAGTATTAACCCCTAATCTGTCCTCCCTAACATCGCCGCCACCTAACTTCAAGTATTAACCCCTAATCTGCCGACCAGACCTCGCCGCTACTCTAATAAATGTATTAAGCCCTAAAGCTAAGTCTAACCCTAACCCTAACACCCCTCTAAGTTAAATATAATTTTATTCTAACGAAATAAATTATTTCTTATTAAAAAAATTAATCCTGGGGGGGGCGTGTCTGAACAGCGATCTGAAAGGTCGCACTCTCCAGAGCTCCGGTGGATTCCCTGTTAATCCGCTGATTTACAGAGTTTATTTGACAGCAAAATTAATATACACGTAACTATTAGAGCATCACTACATAGTGGAACTCTTTTTCATATAATCTACGCTGTATACATGATATTGGAGCCAGGATTCAGAACACAAGGGCCTAGAGCAGCGGCTACTACTGGACGACGCTTCCCCCCTCGGTTTCACCGAGGTATTGTGCCTTAGCCATCCTCACCAGCACAATTGTAAGACACTACTAAGCAAAATCGCTAAGACTGAAGAGACTTTAAAGTGAAAAAAGAGGTTGAAGATTGCGGATCAGAAGTGCGTCTATCTAACTGAAGCCAAAATGGCCACCACTGCCTGTGCAGGAGAACAGACCCTTCTTGGTCCAATATGGCAAAAATTAGAGGAGCTCTTTCAACATCTCATAGATTCAGCACCATTTGACCATCTGTCGAGAGTATTTAGTGAAAAAAATATAGTGGTAATGTGCTCAGATCAACCTCCAGAAAACAGCCTTCCCGCCACTACCTATCTCAATAACGAATTTCTACAAGCGGAGAACGTCCTTGCAATAGGACCTAAATATATACAAAGTGCAACGCCATTAGGGCTGCTGCGTAGCCACCTTAACAAAGCCCTAGATGGAGATCACCCGCAGAAGGATCATCTTACAAAGTACAGTACCCCAGACAAGCTGGAAGGAGTCCTATGGAGGAAAAGGCAACTGCTACAAACAGTGTCTGACGGAGGTCTGGAGGGGGGCCCCCGGAAAGACACGACAGGCTTCCAGTCATATCTTCTGTCAGCAGGTATGGATCAGCAGACTTCACGGGACCTGCCAGATCACCGGCCCGTGGCTCTCGATTGCTTGCACAGCGACTCAACATTTAAAGTTACCTTCAGAGGGCCACTAACTGATCCTGATGCGAATTCACCGCTACTCCCGATACGCCATGGCAAACCTCCGCAAAACGAACATTATGCAGCCACTAAGACTCTCCTGTTCTTGCATATAGATTCCGGTGGCTGGAGAAAAAGCGGGATGTTGCCTTTACTTGTATCCCAAGACGCTGGTAACGACTGTGAGATAGTTAGTTATACTGAAGTTAGCTGCCATGGCTGACCACGATTCAGAATATATAATTAGTTGTTGAACTTATCGATGTCAGCTTCCCAGTTATAACTTCAAGAATTGTGTAATAATTAAATGTTCACTTATAATAACATTGCTTATATCTTAGCATAGTGAATGTATACTATCATTTAGTTTATCAGTGTTTAGCATGCTTCTTGTAATGTTTAGCTTTTAGTTACAGTTATAAAGCACAGGTCTCTACTTTTTCAAACAATATACCGCCTATAACACGCAGTTTTCTTGCTGCACTTCTTTAGTAAAGGCTCAGTGCTAGGTCTTATGGCATACACGCTGTTACCATTTCCACATCTTAATACTAGACTGGGGTTAGTGGGGGGCCCCTAAAGAGTTTTATTCAAAAGAATGGCTAACCAAACGCTCTTTCTGACAGACCTCCATCACCCTCCCTGAACATATAGCTTTACTAGTCGCCCCTTCGCGGACGGCGGCCGAGGCCGCAGAGGAGTTACAGGACAAAATAAAAAGGAGGATACTATTTATTTTCTGGATGCTTACATTTCACTGAAAATCTTGTCCAGGCTTAGATATTGCTTTTATATACCACAATCATACCCTTTACAAGTGTTATCGTGCTTTCACTGATTGTTTATTGTAGCTTACGCTTTGAGGATTTATAGACAAAAATACGTCTGTATGTATATATTCTCTTTCTTTTCTGTACCAGGAGCAGCTCTCTTAACCCCTATCTTTAATATATAATGCTCCCCTATGATAGATATTGGTGAGTTTGGCTCGGGCATCTAGCTGACCTAGCTAAAGTTGTTTATGTTTGTGTTTATGTTTAATAATCCCTATTGGTTTTTTTTTAATATCACTGTTAAGGGTCCAAGAGTGACCCACTTTATATCCAAGAGGGATGAAAAAGAGGACACTTTAAAATGATATGCATATATGTCTTTGTCACGACATCTGTACAATTACTAATTGTTCATCTTTATGTATGCTTGATAATTGTAATATGTAGATCCTCAATAAAAATTCTAAATAAAAAAAATTAAATATATTAATCCTATTTAAAGCTAAATACTTCCCTGTAAAATAAACCCTAATATAGCTACAATATAAATAATAATTACATTGTAGCTATTTTAGGATTTATATTTATTTTACAGGCAACTTTGTATTTATTTTAACTAGGTACAATAGCTATTAAATAGTTATTTACTATTTAATAGCTACCTAGTTAAAATAATTACAAAATTACCTGTAAAATAAATCCTAACCTAAATTACAATTAATCCTAACACTACACAATCAATAAATTAATTAACTAAACTACCTACAATTAAATCAACTAAACTAAATTACAAAAAAACAAAACACTAAATTACAAAAAAAAGAACAACAAACAAGAATTTTAAAATAATTACACCTACTCTAAGCCCCCTAATAAAATAACAAAGCCCCCAAAAATAAAAAAATGCCCTACCCTATTCTAAAATAAAAAGTTAACAGCTCCATTACCTTACCAGCCCTTAAAAGGGCTTTTTGCGGGGCATGCCCCAAAGAAATCAGCTCTTTTGCCTGTAAAAAAAAACATACAATAACCCCCCAACATTACAACCCACCACCCACATACCCCTAATCTAACCCACCCAAACCCCCCTTAAAAAAAACTAACACTAAGCCCCTGAAGATCTTCCTACCTTGGCTTCACCCAGCCGGGTACCATTCGATCCGTCCAGAAGAGGGTCCGAAGTCTTCATCCTATCCGGCCTGAAGAGGTCCTCCAGAGGGTACGAAGTTTTCATCCAGGCGGCATCTTCTATCTTCTTCCATCCGGAGCAGAGCGGGTCCATCTTGAAGCAGCCGGTGTGGATCCATTCTCTTCTTCCGCCGTCCTAACACCGAATGAAGGTTCCTTTAAATGACGTCATCCAAGATGGCGTCCTTCGAATTCCGATTGGCTGATAGGATTCTATCAGCCAATTGGAATTAAGGTAGGAAAAATCTGACTGGCTGATTGAATCAGTCAATCAGATTCAAGTTCAATCGGATTGGCTGATCCAATCAGCCAATCAGATTGAGCTCACATTCTATTGGCTGATCGGAACAGCCAATAGAATGCAAACTCAATCTGATTGGCTGATTGGATCAGCCAATCCGATTGAACTTGAATCTGATTGGCTGATTCAATCAGCCAATCAGATTTTTCCTACCTTAATTCCGATTGGCTGATAGAATTCTATCAGCCAATCGGAATTCGAGGGACGCCATCTTGGATGACATCATTTAAAGGATCCTTCATTCGGTGTTAGGACAGCGGAAGAAGAGGATGGATCCGCGCCGGCTGCTTCAAGATGGACCCGCTCCGCTCCGGATGGAAGAAGATAGAAGATGCCGCCTGGATGAAAACTTCGGACCCTCTGGAGGACCTCTTCAGGCCGGATAGGATGAAGACTTCGGACCCTCTTCTGGAAGGATCGGATGGTATCCGGCTGGGTGAAGACAATGTAGGAAGATCTTCAGGGGCTTATTGTTAGGTTTTTTAAGGGGGGGTTTGGGTGGGATAGGTTAGGGGTATGTGGGTGGTGGGTTGTAATGTTGGGGGGGGTATTGTATGTTTTTTTACAGAAAAAAGAGCTGATTTCTTTGGGGCATGCCCCGCAAAAAGCCCTTTTAAGGGCTGG
Organism: Bombina bombina; assembly: GCF_027579735.1. Classification (NCBI taxonomy): domain Eukaryota; kingdom Metazoa; phylum Chordata; class Amphibia; order Anura; family Bombinatoridae; genus Bombina; species Bombina bombina. Next base: position 418,590,955 of record NC_069500.1, on the reverse strand, counting down.
TAAGGTAATAGAGCTGTTAACTTTTTATTTTAGAATAGGGTAGGGCATTTTTTTATTTTGGGGGGCTTTGTTATTTTATTAGGGGGCTTAGAGTAGGTGTAATTAGTTTAAAATTCTTGTAATTTTTCTTTGTAACTTAGTGGGTTTTTTTGTAATTTAGTTTAGTTGATTTAATTGTAGGTAATTGTAGGTAGTTTAGTTAATTAATTTATTGATAGTGTAGTGTTAAGTTTAATTGTAACTTAGGTTAGGATTTATTTTACAGGTAATTTTGTAATTATTTTAACTAGGTAGCTATTAAATAGTTAATAACTATTTAATAGCTATTGTACCTAGTTAAAATAAATACAAAGTTGCCTGTAAAATAAATATAAATCCTAAAATAGCTACAATGTAATTATTATTTATATTGTAGCTATATTAGGGTTTATTTTACAGGTAAGTATTTAGCTTTAAATAGGATTATTTTTTTTAATAAGAAATCATTTATTTCTTTAGAATAAAATTATATTTAACTTAGGGGGGGGTGTTAGGGTAAGACTTAGCTTTAGGGGTTAATACATTTATTAGAGTAGCGGCGAGGTCCGGTTGGCAGATTAGGGGTTAATACTTGAAGTTAGGTGTCGCAGATGTTAGGGAGGGCAGATTAGGGGTTAATACTATTTATTATAGAGTTTGCGAGGCGGGAGTGCGGCGGTTTAGGGGTTAATACATTTATTAGAGTAGCGGCAAGGTCCGGTCGGCAGATTAGGGGTTAATAAGTGTAGGTAAGGTAGCGGTGATGTTGGGGGGGGCAGATTAGGGGTTAATAAATATAATATAGGGGTCGGCGATGTTGTGTGCAGCAGATTAGGGGTACATAGGTATAATGTAGGTTGCGGCGGTGTCTGGAGCGGCAGATTAGGGGTTAATAATATAATGCAGGGGTCAGCGATAGTGGGGGCGGCAGATTAGGGGTTAATAAGTGTAAGGTTAGGGGTGTTTAGACTCGGGGTACATGTTAGAGTGTTAGGTGCAGACTTAGAAAGTGTTTCCCCATAGGAAACAATGGGGCTGCGTTAGGAGCTGAACGCTGCTTTTTTGCAGGTGTTAGGTTTTTTTAAGCCCAAACTGCCCCATTGTTTCCTATGGGGGAATTGTGCACGAGCACGTTTTTCCAGTTTACCGCTACCGTAAGCAACGCTGGTATTGAGAGCTGAAATGGCGGTAAATATGCCTGTACGCTCCCTTTTTGGAGTCTAACGCAGCCCTTCAGAGAACTCTAAATACCAGCGTTATTTAAAAGGTGCGGGGGGAAACATGCATAGCTAATGCACCCCTTTGGCCGCAAAACTCTAAATCTAGCCGTATGAGCGGTCCGGTTAATCTCGTACCCGACATAACTGTCACATGGTGGAAGAGAAGCCAGATGCTGTGGAGATTCATTTCTGGAATGACTCTATACCTGAAATCACTATCCTACAAACAGATGATCAGACTCCTTTAAGTGGCTCTGATGGTAATACTTCTAAAATTTCGCCTGGAAAGATAGCAAATATTTCCTTAGATGACGATGTATTAACCATATCTCTCCACAAGGGGGATGCTAAAATCAAGGGGGGAGGCCACACTCAATACCTCACAGGAATTGAGAAAGTTAAGGATGATCTATTTATCCCTATACAAGTGCATGACCTTGGGAAAACCAAATATGCCAAATTGAGTTTAAAACAGGAAGCTAGCTATATAAGCAAAGGCTTATTAGCGCAGATAGCTGAACCTAAAGTGATTAAATATCTTTCTCCCCAAGACCACTGTGTCCACGACCTGGATGACCGGTTTGAAAGCTATAACATCACAGCTAAGTGCTTATTATCTATATCTATAGGTAATAAATCAGCAAAGCACTTGTTTTTAGTTTTAAATACTCCCCATAATCAAATATACATTGGCAATGATCTCTTACATAGATATGCCATGCAAATAGATTTGATTAACTCTTGCCTCTGGAGCAGGTTAAAGGGGGACCCTGAAGGATTTCAGGATGAAAATGCAGCCCTGAAATCAAATCAGCAATTGCCATATGCTGTGAATATGCAGGTATCTAATGATGTTATAAACGCTGCTGGGGCTGACAAATTCCTCTTACCCTTACAGGTAAAGAGAGGTCAGAAATTAAAAACTTCAGAAACACTAATTTGCCTCTCCCATAGAATACAAAATCTGGGTATCACAATGACCTATACTCCTATGATAAATATTGAAACTATTCCAATACATGTTATGGTGCATAACATGACCCCACAGGATATAACCTTATCCAATGAAACTACCATAGGATATGCGCTGGAATCAAGTTATTACACTTTTGGATTCCAGAATAATGTAATTCGGCTAATACCTGAAGGATATTTAACTGAAGAACAATTAATAGAACAAACCTTTGCATCTATGTCAGAGGGACTATTTACAATTCAGTCTATTTATCCCTTCAGCTCAGAGGAAGGCATCTGTAAAATTGAAGAAGCCTCTCTAGTATTTGATCAGCCGATCAAAGAGCAAGAATACCCCAATACCCAGAGTCATGGGGGCAATGTAAATTATAATCAAGAGGACCTCACCTCTAGGTTGGAAGAAGCATATGAAATAGGAAAGCCTGAAATCTTTCCAGGATTTCAGCAAATAGTTGAAGAGCAAATCTCTTTAGCTAATGGCTGTTCCAGTGATGATGAACGCCAACAGCTACGAGAACTCCTGATGGAGTACAAGGATATTTTTGCTAGGGATTCTTATGACTGTGGGACTACAGACTTGCACATTGCAATAATCCAAACAGATCCCAATGCACCACCTGTCTTTGTTAAACAATACAGACTTCCTTTAGCCTCATATGATTCTCTTGCAGAAATCATAAGGAACCTGGAAGAAAGAGGTATTATCAGACCTGTGCATAGCTCTTATAACAATCCTATTCTAGTTGTTCTTAAGCCCAATGGACAATTGCATTTGTGTGCTGACTTAAGACAGCTAAACAAACGAGTGTACATGTCTGGCTGGCCTGTGCCATATATTGACCAGTGCCTAGCGCAGATGCAGGGATCCAAAATATTCACTGCTATTGATTGTGCACAGGGATATTGGACCATAAAGGTACATGAGGAGGACCAGTATAAGCTGGCATTCTCATTCCAAAAGGTCCAGTATGCATTCCAGAGACTTCCATTTGGATACATAAATTCTGGACATGAATTTGCTGTATTCATGCATAAGGCTATGCCTGATGCACTGGAAAGGGGGACCTTATCTTATGTTGATGATGTTTTAATCAAAAGCACAGACATTGAAAAACACATCACAGAGCTTAAACATGTCCTCAGCCAACTTAAAAGGGCAGGTGTCAAATTATCCCTACAAAAAGTTCAATGGTGCCGCACTCGTGTAAACTTCTTGGGACATGAAGTTACTTCTGCAGGGTTAAATCCTCATAAGAAAAAGGTGGAAGCTATAGTAAATTCTAAAAACCCAACTAACTTAAAGGAATTGAGATAATTCCTGGGAACTATTCTCGCAAATTCATTGATAGTTATGTAGAATTAGCTAAACCACTGCTACTTCTTCTAAAGAAGGATGTGAAATGGCACTGGAGTGAGTCTCAAGAGACAGCCATCAAGGAGCTGAAGAGGAAACTTACTCAAGCACCTTGCTTAGCGTACCCTGAAGGTGGTAAACCTTTCTATTTAGAAACAGGCTACACAGATATAAGCATGAGTGTTGTTTTATACCAAAATTATGATAATTTAAGTAAAGTCATTGCTTATGCGAGCAAAACTCTATCTCCAGTCGAAATAAAATTTAGCGAATGAGAAAAAGCCCTCTTATCTAATGTATGCGCTCTACAAAATTTCCACAGCTATATACAGGGCAAGAAAATTATTGTAGAAACGGCCCACCAGCCTTTGCTATATTTGCAAAGTGAGAGAATAAGAGATGGGAATTTGTCTAATAGCCGCAAAACAGCTGGACTCTTTCCTTACAAGGCTGGCCTTTAGAAATTTGCTACAAGCAGAATAAAAAGAATCCAGTCGCACAGGGGCTTGCTGAGCTCCACGACTGTACTGCTTAGGATCCTGGGGAAGAATTCTTAGAAGATGACTTCCTGAAGGAACAATTGCTTTCCCCATATAAAATGTATAATGAGGACCAGTGTCAAACATTACCTTGGGTAATATGCTGATGGTTGTTCTTACCATGCCACTATTGATAATGAGCGCAGACTTGTCGCTGGCATTGGTATAACTTGGGCCAATGGATTTCCAAATATATCTGTTTCAACATTGGACCAAGATCCAGTCAATTTAAAGAACTCACTGCTGCTCTAAAAACCCTTGAAATGGCTATTGAACAAAATATTCATGAATTTGTGATCATTACTGTCTCAAATTATGTGCGTGACAGTTTTGTTGAATACCTGCCAACTTGGAAAAGAAATGGCATGCAGAAAAGTAACAACAAACCAGTCAAGCATGGCAAGTTGTTCTGCGAGATTGATAATCTGGTGGTGTCCAATGATTTAACCATACACTGGAAAAAGACCAAGGGTCATTCCAAGGTTCTAGGTCCTGATAAGGAAGGCAATGATCTTGCGGATTCATTAGCCAAACAAGGAGCCATAACTGGAGAACTCCTTAATATCAACCACTTAATGGGTGCAATTCAGGTAGAAGCCATTACCAGAAACCAGGCTACACAACAGAGTGAGATAGGTGAGAGAGAAAATAAGCTGGCGCTTAGGACCCCTAAATTAGCCAAGCACAGGGTAGGGTCTCCCAATCAGAACCCTAGATATTGTATTAAAAAGAGAGTTTGGGGGGTGCTGGCGCTAAAAGAGCTTAGGGATAGTCTATATATATATATATATATATATATATATATAGGTTAAGTTAAATTTAAAAATATTTACCAGGTTAGTCTCTGATATGACTGAAATTAAAATGTAACTGATGCAATAGCCATCCAAGGGCTCAGTATGTCTGGTGATTACAATATGACAGTGTATTGTGTTATTTTATATTAGTGCTTGAACTTGCCCGATGTAGACAGACCTAATTCTTATAGAAATCCTTTATAGAAAAATGGCAGACACTTGATAAGGACTGTATATAATTGACAGAGTATATAGGTACACTAAGGTGGATATAATTTGTGGTTGTAACATTTAACTTATATGTATAATGGGGGAATAAGCCTTAGAATCCAACTAAACCTCTAACAGTTATCAAATAATCAATGTTTTAACAAATATACAATAACCAGAAAAAAGTTTAGAAATGAATATTTATTTAAATTAATAACTATGTTGTAAAGATAAAAAACGCTGGACGTCCAGACTAATTGTATAAAAACCGTTTATAATATTGAACATGTAATTGTGTGAATTATTCACAATATGTATTTGGGCTGGCCTGGTATACAGGTAAGTACCTCTGGTACTAGGTACTTACCTGTATACAGGCCATCCCAAATACATATTGTGAATAATTCACACAATTACATGTTCAATATATAACGGTTTTTATACAATTAGTCTGGACGTCCAGCGTTTTTTATCTTACAACATAGTTTTAATTTCAATAAATATTCATTTTTTAAACTTTATCTGGTCATTGTATATTTGTTAAAACATTTGATTATTTGATAACTGTTAGAGGTCTAGTCGGATTCTAAGCTTATTCCCCCATTATACATATAAGTTAAATGTTACAACCACAAATTATATCCACCTTAGTGTACTATATACTCTGTCAATTATATACAGTCCTTATCAAGTGTCTGCCATTTTTCTATAAAGGATTTCTATAAGAATTAGGTCTGTCTACATCGGGCAAGTTCAAGCACTAATATAAAATAACACAATACACTGTCATATTGTAATCACCAGACATACTGAGCCCTTGGATGGCTATTGCATCAGATACATTTTTATTTCAGTCATATCAGAGACTAACCTGGTAAATATTTTTAAATTTTAACTTAACCTATATATATATATATATATATATATATATATAGACTATCCCTAAGCTCTTTTAGCGCCAGCACCCCCCAAACTCTCTTTTTTAATACACAACAGAGTGAGCCTAACCTGGTACAATGGAGTCATGATTCTCCTAATGAGGACCTGATCACTAGTCAAAAAGAAGACCCCATTGTAAGCATCTTCTATAAACACATAGAAGATCCTGAAAGCAACCCCATCTCAAAAGATGATTGTATTAGCAAGGAAGATCTTAGAATCTTAATAAAGTTTCAGGTCCACAATTCAAGTTACAGGATGGTTTGTTAATCAGAACCTCCAAACTGGCACCCAGCAATGGGTAGTACCCACCAAGTTCAGAGGTCTAATGCTTCAACATGCCCATGATGCTTCCACATCTGGCCATCGTGGTGCCAAACTCACGTATAAAATATTGCGTGAGTACGCCTTTTGGCCACACATGTTGAAAGGTGTTCAAACTTACTGTCAAGGTTGTTTAATCTGTCCACAGTTCCAACCCACTGCGCCAACGCATAGACCGCCATTGCAGAAAAGGGGGATGGTAATGCCATGGTCATATATACAAATTGATTTTATTGGTCCAGTAACTAGGTCATCAAGAGGTAACAAATACATGTTAACAGTGACATGCCTGTTCACTAAATGGTAGAGTGCATCAGTGCACTTAACAATAGTGCTGAAACATGCACAGCATTGCTCATCAACCACGTGTTTTCCAGATTTGGTTTACCCCAGCGAATCGAATCCGATCGGGGGACCCACTTCAGTAGCGAAGTGATGACCAAAATGTGGAAAATACTAGGGGTTAAAAGAAAGCTCCATATTGCATATAGAGCTGCCTCAAGTAGTGGTGTAGAGCATTACAAACCAATCCATTGTGAAAATCCTCAAAAGGTTTGTGAGTGAAACGGGTAAAGACTGGGATGTAAAACTACCTCTAGTCCTAATGGCATTAAGAGCAACTCCAAGTAGTGCTACCAAGATGTCACCTTTTGAACTGATGACTGGTAGAAGAATGGTTCTACCTCAGCATCTACTGTACCGTACATCAGACCCGAACTTGACAAAACGCTGCCAATACGCATCAATGTGTGGAGAACCTGAGAAAGTACCTGCAATATAGAAACATAGAAACATAGATATTGACGGCAGAAAAGAGCCATAGGCCCAGCAACTCTGCCCGACCTTACCTAACAGTATAAACTTATCTAGTTCGTAGGATAGCCTTATGCTTGTCCCATGCATTTTAAAGTCCCCCACAGTGTTTGTTGCTACTACCTCTTGAGGAAGTTTATCCATAAATCAATCACTCTTTCTGTAAAGAAGTGCTTCCTCAAATTACTCCTGAATCTACTACCCTTTAGCTTGAGCTCATGACCCCTTGTTCTTGAATTTTCCATTTTATGTAAAATACCCACAGCCTCAGTTTTACTAAACCCTTTAATGTACTTGAAAGTTGCTGTCATATCGCCTCTTTCCCTTCTCTCCTCTAAGCTATACATATTTAGGTCATTGAGCCTATCCTGGTAAGTTTTATTTTTTAGACCATGTACCATTTTGGTAGCCCTCCTTTGCACAGATTCAAGTTTGTTAATATCCTTCTGAAGATATGCCTCCAGAACTGCACACAATACTCAAGATGAGGCCTAACTAATGATCTATAAAGTGGCATAAGAACCTTACTATTTCTGCTGCAAATACCTCTACCAATACATCCAAGCATTCTGTTAGCCTTACTCGCTGCATTACTACATTGTTTACTAAGTTTTAAATTCATCTGAAATAATAATTCCCAAGTCCTGTTCCTCATCTGTAACAGTCAGTAAAGTGTCATTGAGTCTGTAATTACATTTGGATTTTTCTTCCCTAAATGCATTATTTTACACTTTGCTGTGTTAAACTTTAGATCCCAGTCATTTGTCCAATCCTCCAATTGTTGTATATCACTTCTCATTTTGTCTACCCCCCCTGGAACATCCACTCTGTTGCAAATTTTTGTATCATCTGCAAATAGACATACTTTCCCCTGTAGCCCTTTGCTGATATCGCAGATAAATATGTTAAACAAAACAGGCCCCAGAACTGACCCCTGAGGAACACCACTAGTAACAGCCCCCTCTGCTGAATGAACTCCATTTACTAAGACACTTTGTTTTCTGTCCTTAAGCCAGCATTCCACCCAGTTCACAATTTTTGAATCTAGACCAAGGAGATATAGTTTGTGAATTAGTTTTATTGTGTGGGACGGTGTCAAATGCTTTGCTGAAATCTAGATATGCTACATCAACTGCTCCACCCTTGTCTAATACTTTTGTTACATAATCAAAGAAGTCAATTAGATTAGTCTGACATGATCTCCCTGAAGTAAAACCATGCTGATTTTGGTCCCTCTAAATTGTTTGTCTTTATGTAAGTCATAATTCTTTCTTTTAAGAGGCTTTCCATTAATTTCCCTACTACTGAAGTTAAACTAACTGGCCTGTAGTTGCCAGATTCTTCTCTACTGCCCTTTTTATGAAGAGGTATTACATTTGCTATTCTCCAATCATCTGGGACAGCTCCTGTTAATAGTGACTGATTAAACAGATCAGTTAATGGGACAGTTAGTAGACATGTGCACGGCTAAAAAATTCGGTTCGTTTTCGGTTCGGATCGATTCGGACTTTTCGAATTTCGTTTCGGATCGAATCGGATTCGGCAAAATTTGAATACATTCGTTTCGGATTTATTCGGATCCGAATAAATTCGTTTCGGATTTATTCGGATTCGGCTGAATTCGGTTCTATTCCGTTCCGAAATTCGGTATGTTTTTAGTACACTAACACCCATTTAGTACACTAAGTCACTAACACCCATAAACTACCTATGAACCACTAAACCGAGGCCCCCCCACATCGCAAACCCTATAATAACATTATTTAACCCCTAATCTGCCGATCGGATATCGCCGCAACCTACATTATAGCTATTAACCCCTAATCTGCTGTCCCTAACACCGCCGACCCCCTACATTATAGTTATTAACCCCTAATCTGCCCCCCCCCAACGTCGCCGCAATCTAACTACAAGTATTAACCCCCTAATCTGCCGACCGAATATCGCCGCCGCCTACATTATAGCTATTAACCCCCTAATCTGCTGTCCCTAACACCGCCGACCCCTACATTATAGTTATTAACCCTAATCTGCCTCCCCCAACGTCGCCGCAATCTAACTACAAGTATTAACCCCTAATCTGCCGACCCGATATCGCGCCCAGCCTACATTATAGCTATTAACCCCTAATCTGCTGTCCCTAACACCGCCGACCCCTACATTATAGTTATTAACCCCTAATCTGCCCCCCCAACGTCGCCGCAATCTAACTACAAGTATTAACCCCTAATCTGCCCCCCCCAACGTCGCCGCCTACATTATAGCTATTAACCCCTAATCTGCTGTCCCTAACACCGCCGACCCCTACATTATAGTTATTAACCCCTAATCTGCCCCCCCCAACGCGCCGCAATCTAACTACAAGTATTAACCCCTAATCTGCCGACCCGATATCGCCGCCTACATTATAGCTATTAACCCCTAATCTGGTGTCCCTAACACCGCCGACCCCTACATTATAGTTATTAACCCCTAATCTGCCTCCCCCCAACGTCGCCACAATCTAACTACAAGTATTAACCCCTAATCTGCCGACCGCAAATCGCCGCCACTATAATAAATGTATTAACCCCTAAACCGCCGCACTCCCGCCTCGCAAACACTATAATACATTTTATTAACCCCTAATCTGCCCTCCCTAACATCGCCGCCACCTACCTACAATTATTAACCCCTAATCTCCCGCCCCCAACGTCGCCGCTACTATAATAAGGTTATTAACCCCTAAACCTAAGTCTAACCCTAACACTAACACCCCCTAACTTAAATATAATTTAAATAAAATGAAATAAGTTTACTATAGTTAAATAAATGAATCCTATTTAAAACTAAAGACTTACCTGTAAAATAAACCCTAAGATAGCTGCAATATAACTAATAGTTACATTGTAGCTATTTTAGGATTTATTTTTATTTTACAGGCAACTTTGTATTTATTTTAACTAGGTACAATAGTTATTAAATAGTTAATAACTATTTAATAACTACCTAGCTAAAATAAATACAAATTTACCTGTAAAATAAATCCTAACCTAAGTTACAATTACACCTAACACTACACTATCATTTAATTAATTAAATAAATGACTCATATTTAAAACTAAATACTTACCTGTAAAATAAACCCTAATATAGCTGCAATATAACTAATAGTTACATTGTAGCTATTTTAGCATTTATATTTATTTTACAGGCAACTTTGTATTTATTTTAACTAGGTACAAAAGCTATTAAATAGTTATTGACTAATTAATAGCTACCTAGTTAAAATAATTACAAAATTACCTGTAAAATAAATCCTAACCTAAGTTACAATTAAACCTAACACTACACTGTCATTAAATAAATTAACTACAAGTACCTACAATTATCTACAATTAAATAAACTAAAGTACAAAAAACCCCCACTAATTACAAAAAAAAACAAACACTAAATTACAAAAAATAAAAAAATATTACAAGAATTTTAAACTAATTACACCTAATCTAAGCCCCCTAATAAAATAACAAAGCCCCCCAAAATAAAAAAAATGCCCTACCCTATACTAAATTACAAAAGTTAACAGCTCTATTACCTTACCAGCCCTGAACAGGGCCCTTTGCGGGGCATGCCCCCAAAGAAAACAGCTCTTTTGCCTGTAAAAAAAAAACACAATCCCCCCCCCACATTACAACCCACCACCCACATACCCCTACTCTAACCCAAACCCCCCTTAAATAAACCTAACACTACCCCCCTGAAGATCTCCCTACCTTGAGTCGTGTTCACCCAGCCGGGCCGAAGTCTTCATCCGATGGGGCAGAAGAGGACATCCAGACCGGCAGAAGTCTTCATCCAAGCGGGGCAAGAAGAGGTCTTCCATCCATCATACAAGTACCAAAATACAAACAAACACTAAATTACCAAAAATAATAAAATATTACAATAATTTTAAACTAATTACACCTAATCTAAGCCCCCGACTAGCTATTAATGTAGCTTCAATATAACTAATAGTTACATTGTAGCTATTTTAGGATTTATATTTATTTTACAGGCAACTTTGTATTTATTTTAACTAGGTACAATAGCTATTAAATAGTTAATAACTATTTAATAACTACCTAGCTAAAATAAATACAAATTTACCTGTAAAATAAATCATAACCTAAGTTACAATTACACCTAACACTACACTATCATTAAATTAACTAAATAAATGAATCCTATATAAAACTAAAGACTTACCTGTAAAATAAACCCTAATATAGCTGCAATATAACTAATAGTTACATTGTAGCTATTTTAGCATTTATATTTATTGTACAGGCAACTTTGTATTTATTTTAACTAGGTTCAATAGCTATTAAATAGATATTGACTATTTAATAGCTACCTAGTTAAAATAATTACAAAATTACCTGTAAAATAAATCCTAACCTAAGTTACAATTAAACCTAACACTACACTATCATTAAATAAATTAACTACAAGTACCTACAATTAAATACAATTAAAAAAACTAAACTAAAGTACAAACCCCCCCCCCACTAAATTACAAAAAATAAAAAAATATTACAAGAATTTTAAACTAAATACACCTAATCTAAGCCCCCTAATAAAATAACAAAGCCCCCCAAAATAAAAAAATGCCCTAACCTATACTAAATTACAAAAGTTAACAGCTCTATTACCTTACCAGCCCTGAACAGGGCCCTTTGCGGGGCATGCCCCAAAGAAAACAGCTTTTTTGCCTGTAAAAAAAAAAACACAATCCCCCCCCCCACATTACAACCCACCACCCACATACCCCTACTCTAACCCAAACCCCCCTTAAATAAACCTAACACTACCCCCCTGAAGATCTCCCTACCTTGAGTCGTGTTCACCCAGCCGGGCCGAAGTCTTCATCCGATGGGGCAGAAGAGGACATCCAGACCGGCAGAAGTCTTCATCCAAGCGGGGCAAGAAGAGGTCTTCCATCCATCAGAAAAGTACAAAAAAACAAACAAACACTAAATTAGCAAGAATAATAAAATATTACAATCATTTTAAACTAATTACACCTAATCTAAGCCCCCTACTAGCTATTAATATAGCTACAATATAACTAATAGTTACATTGTAGCTATTTTAGGATTTATATTTATTTTACAGGCAACTTTGTATTTATTTTAACTAGGTACAATAGCTATTAAATAGTTAATAACTATTTAATAACTACCTAGCTAAAATAAATACAAATTTACCTGTAAAATAAACCCTAACCTAAGTTACAATTACACCTAACACTACACTGTCATTAAATTAACTAAATAAATTAATCCTATATAAAACTAAATACTTACCTGTAAAATAAACCCTAATATAGCTGCAATATAACTAATAGTTACATTGTAGCTATTTTAGCATTTATATTTATTTTACAGGCAACTTTGTATTTATTTTAACTAGGTACAATAGCTATTAAATAGATATTTACTGTTTAATAGCTACCTAGTTAAAATAATTACAAAATTACCTGTAAAATAAATCCTAACCTAAGTTACTATTAAACCTAACACTACACTATCATTAAATAAATTAACTACAAGTACCTACAATTAAATACAATGAAATAAACTAAACTAAAGTACAAAAAAAAACAAACACTAAATTACAAAAAATAAAAAAAATTACAAGAATTTTAAACTAATTAACCTAATCTAAGCCCCCTAATAAAATAACAAAGCCCCCCAAAATAAAAAAAATGCCCTACCCTATACTAAATTACAAAAGTAATCAGCTCTATTACCTTACCAGCCCTGAACAGGGCCCTTTTGCGGGGCATGCCCCAAAGAAAACAGCTCTTTTGCCTGTAAAAAAAAAACACAATACCCCCCCCCCCACATTACAACCCACCACCCACATACCCCTACTCTAACCCAAACCCCCCTTAAATAAACCTAACACTACCCCCCTGAAGATCTCTCTACCGTGTCTTCACCCAGCGGGCCGAAGTCCTTCATCCGATCGGGCAGAAGAGGACATCCAGACCGGCAGAAGTCTTCATCCAAGCAGGGCAAGAAGAGGTCTTCCATCCATCAGAAGTCTTGATCCAGGCGGCATCTTCTCTGTTCATCCATCGGGAGCGGAGCGGCAGCATCCTGAAGACATCCCACGCAGAGCATCCTCTTCTTTCTTGATCCGACGACTAGGTGACTGTACCTTTAAGTGACGTCATCCAAGATGGCGTCCCTTGAATTCCGATTGGCTGATAGGATTCTATCAGCCAATCGGAATTAAGGTAGGAAAAATCTGATTGGCTGATTCAATCAGCCAATCAGATTCAAGTTCAATCCGATTGGCTGATGGAATCAGCCAATCAGATTGACCTCGCATTCTATTGGCTGTTCCGATCAGCCAATAGAATGCGAGCTCAATCTGATTGGCTGATTGGATCAGCCAATCGGATTGAACTTGAATCTTTCTTGATCCGACGACTAGGTGACTGTACCTTTAAGTGACGTCATCCAAGATGGCGTCCCTTGAATTCCGATTGGCTGATAGGATTCTATCAGCCAATCGGAATTAAGGTAGGAAAAATCTGATTGGCTGATTCAATCAGCCAATCAGATTCAAGTTCAATCCGATTGGCTGATGGAATCAGCCAATCAGATTGACCTCGCATTCTATTGGCTGTTCCGATCAGCCAATAGAATGCGAGCTCAATCTTACAGGCAAAAGAGCTGTTTTCTTTGGGGCATGCCCCGCAAAGGGCCCTGTTCAGGGCTGGTAAGGTAATAGAGCTGTTAACTTTTGTAATTTAGTATAGGGTAGGGCATTTTTTTTTATTTTGGGGGGCTTTGTTATTTTATTAGGGGGCTTAGATTAGGTGTAATTAGTTTAAAATTCTTGTAATATTTTTTTATTTTTTGTAATTTAGTGGATTTTTTATTTTTTGTAATTTAGTTTATTTAATTGTAGATAATTGTAGGTACTTGTAGTTAATTTATTTAATGATAGTGTAGTGTTAGGTTTTATTGTAACTTAGGTTAGGATTTATTTTACAGGTAATTTTGTAATTATTTTAACTAGGTAGCTATTAATTAGTCAATAACTATTTAATAGCTATTGTACCTAGTTAAAATAAATACAAAGTTGCCTGTAAAATAAATATAAATGCTAAAATAGCTACAATGTAACTATTAGTTATATTGCAGCTATATTAGGGTTTATTTTACAGGTAAGTATTTAGTTTTAAATATGAGTCATTTATTTAATTAATTAAATGATAGTGTAGTGTTAGGTGTAATTGTAACTTAGGTTAGGATTTATTTTACAGGTAAATTTGTATTTATTTTAGCTAGGTAGTTATTAAATAGTTATTAACTATTTAATAACTATTGTACCTAGTTAAAATAAATACAAAGTTGCCTGTAAAATAAAAATAAATCCTAAAATAGCTACAATGTAACTATTAGTTATATTGCAGCTATCTTAGGGTTTATTTTACAGGTAAGTCTTTAGTTTTAAATAGGATTCATTTATTTAACTATAGTACATTTATTTCGTTTTATTTAAATTATATTTAAGTTAGGGGGTGTTAGTGTTAGGGTTAGACTTAGGTTTAGGGGTTAATAACCTTATTATAGTAGCGGCGACGTTGGGGGCGGGAGATTAGGGGTTAATAATTGTAGGTAGGTGGCGGTGATGTTAGGGAGGGCAGATTAGGGGTTAATAAAATGTATTATAGTGTTTGCGAGGCGGGAGTGCGGCGGTTTAGGGGTTAATACATTTATTATAGTGGCGGCGATGTCCGGTCGGCAGATTAGGGGTTAATACTTGTAGTTAGATTGCGGCGACGTTGGGGGGGGCAGATTAGGGGTTAATAACTATAATGTAGGGGGTCGGCGGTGTTAGGGACAGCAGGTTAGGGGTTAATAGTTATAATGTAGGAGGCGGCGATATTCGGTCGGCAGATTAGGGGTTAATAAAATAATGCAGGTGTCAGCGATAGCGGGGGCGGCAGATTAGGGGTTAATAAGTGTTAGATTAGGGGTGTTTAGAGACTCGGGGTACATGTTAGGGTGTTAGGTGCAGACTTAGTGTTTCCCCATAGGAAACAATGGGGCTGCGGTGTTAGTTTTTTTTCAGCCGAAACTCCCATTGTTTACTATGGGGAAATGCCGAATTTTAACGAGCTAATTCGGATTTATTCAGAGATACGGCAGCTATTTCGGATTCATTCGGTAGATTCGGAAGTATTTTAATTCGGAAATCCGAATCGATCCGAATCTCCGAATTTACCGAATTTACCGAATTTCCGAATTAATCCGAAACGAACCGCACATGTCTAACAGTTAGCACTGATCGAAGTTCTTTTAAAACCCTTGGATGTATATTATCAGGACCCACTGCCTTTGTAACATTTATTTTTGATAATGCTAACAAAACCTCATCCTCTGTAAAAAGATTACTGTTAAGCTTGTTTCTATTTTTCGTAGCATCCCTTAATGTAGACATTGTATCTTCACAATCTTTTGTGAAAACAGAACAGAAGTAATCATTTAGACAGTCTGCAATCTGCTTATCTCCTTCTATTATTCTACCATCAACTGATTTCAATTTTACTATTCCTACCTTATTTTTTCTTCTTTCACTGATATATCTAAAGAATGTTTTGTCCCCATGTTTTACTGACTGTGCTATCTTCTCTTCTGCATGAGCTTTAACCTTACTAATTAACTGCTTAGTCTTTTTTTGCCTTTGCATTTGCTCAAAGGAACTTAGAGAAGGCCGCAACTGCCACTAAAACCTATTATGATCTCAAATGTCCAAAAAGGAATATAAAAAAAAGATAAAATTTATCTTTATAACTTTGGAAGAGATCAGGTTAAAGAGAAGAAATTTCTTCCATCGTGGAAGGGTCCTTTTGTCGTTACTGACAAAATATCTCCAGTTGCCTATAAAATTAGGATACCCAAAAATGATACTTTTATGGATAAATGGGTCCATATTAATCAGTTGTGAGCGTGCCATCCTAGATCCCAACTACAAGTCATAGAGGGAGAAGGAAGTGTCATATCCCCAAATGCACTAAAGGAATATTTCAGTTTAAAGATGCCTAGCTAATGAGAATAAGGGCTAAAAAAATAATGGACTCTCCTCATAGAAGACTGTCTATGATGGATACCGTCAATACACTCACCAAGTACCACTGACTTTAAGCCAATTCAAATACATGTGTCCTACATCTATTTGGATTGGAAGGGGAATTATGTCAGGGTACAGGTGAATGACATATATATATATATATATATATATACTAACACATCCTATATAATAAAAGGCCAAGTGTGTTTGTCCGAAGCTGTCATGCGCAGTAGAGACAGCACGAGGACAAACACACAACTGGCCTTTGAGTCCCTAGCTGATCTGCGGCAGAAGTGGGCATGGTCGGGCGTGAGTGGGGGGCATGGCCGACATGAAGGGGGCGTGGTCGGATGGGAATGGTCATGAGGGTGTGTGGCCTGGCGTGAAGGGGGCGTGGCCTGGTGCAGTTGCACGATATAAGGGAGTGAGATAGAGAGGGGGAGAGATAGAGAGGGGGGAGAGATAGAGAGGGGAGAGAGATAGAGAGGGGGAGAGACAGAGGGGGGAAGAGAGGGGGGAGAGAGGGAGAGAGAGAGAGAGAGAGGAGGGGAGAGAGAGAACAGAAGAGGGTGAATAGAGAGAGCAGAAGAGTGGGGATAGAGAGAGGGGGAGAGAGACAGCAAAAGAGAGAGGGGGAGAGAGACGGCAAAAGAGATGGGGGAGAGAAACAGCAAAAGAGAGAGGGGGAGAGAGACAGCAAAAGAGGGGGGAGAGAGACAGCAAAAGAGAGAGGGGGAGAGAGACAGCAAAAGAGAGGGGGGAGAGAGACAGCAAAAGAGAGAGGGGGAGAGAGACAGCAAAAGAGAGGGGGAGAGAGACAGCAAAAGAGAGAGGGGGAGAGAGACAGCAAAAGAGAGAGGGGGGAGAGAGACAGCAAAAGAGAGGGGGGAGAGTGCAAAAGAGAGGGGGGGAGAGAGAGTGCAAAAGAGAGGGGGGAAGAGAGAACACAAAAGAGGTGGGAGAGAGAGAGCGCAAAAGAGAGGGGTGGGAGAGAGAGCGCAAAAGAGAGGGGGAGAGAGAGCGCAAAAGAGAGGGGGGGAGAGAGCGCAAAAGTGAGGGGAGAGAGAGCGCACAAAAGAGAGGGGAGAGAGAGAGAGCACAAAAGAGAGGGGGGGGGAGAGAGCGCAAAAGAGAGGGGAGAGAGAGCGCAAAAGAGAGGGGAGAGAGGAGGGGAGAAAGCGCAAAAAAGATCGGGGGAGAGAGAGTGAAAAAGAGATGGGGGAGAGAGAGAGCGCAAAAGAGAGGGGGGAGAGAGGGAGCTCAAAAGAGAGGGGGAGAGAGAGAGAGCACAAAAGAGAGGGGGAGAGAGAGTGCAAAAGAGAGGGGGAGAGAGAGCGCAAAAGAGAGGGGGAGAGAGAGAGCTCAAAAGAGAGGGGGAGAGAGAGAGCACAAAAGAGAGGGGGAGAGAGGGTGCAAAAGAGAGGGGGGAGAGAGAGAGCGCAAAAGAGAGGGGGAGAGAGCACAAAAGAGAGGGGGAGAGAGAACACAAAAGAGAGGGTGGAGAGAGAGCGTAAAAGAGAGGGGAGAGAGAGCGCGCAAAAGAGAGGGGAGAGAGAGAGAGCACAAAAGAGAGGGGAGAGAGAGAGCGCAAAAGAGAGGGGGGAGAGAGAGCGCAAAAAAGAGGGGAGAGAGAGCGCAAAAGAGAGGGGAGAGAGGAGGGGAGAGAGCGCAAAAAAGATGGGGGGAGAGAGAGTGCAAAAGAGATGGGGGAGAGAGAGAGCGCAAAAGAGAGGGGGAGAGAGGGAGCTCAAAAGAGAGGGGGAGAGAGAGAGAGCACAAAAGAGAGGGGGAGAGAGAGTGCAAAAGAGAGGGGGAGAGAGAGCGCAAAAGAGAGGGGGGAGAGAGAGAGCTCAAAAGAGAGGGGGAGAGAGAGAGCAAAAGAGAGGGGGGAGAGGGCGCAAAAGAGAGGGGGGAGAGAGAGAGAGCGCAAAAGAGAGGGGGAGAGAGCACAAAAGAGAGGGGGAGAGAGAACACAAAAGAGAGGGGGAGAGAGAGCGCAAAAGTGAGGGGAGAGAGAGCGCGCAAAAGAGAGGGGAGAGAGAGAGAGCACAAAAGAGAGGGGGAGAGAGAGAGCGCAAAAGAGAGGGGGGAGAGAGAGCGCAAAAGAGAGGGGGAGAGAGAGCGCAAAAGAGAGGGGAGAGAGGAGGGGAGAGAGCGCAAAAAAGATGGGGAGAGAGAGAGTGCAAAAGAGATGGGGGAGAGAGAGAGAGCAAAAGAGAGGGGGAGAGAGGGAGCGCAAAAGAGAGGGGGGAGAGAGAGAGAGCACAAAAGAGAGGGGGAGAGAGAGTGCAAAAGAGAGGGGGAGAGAGAGCGCAAAAGAGAGGGGGGAGAGAGAGCAAAAGAGAGGGGGAGAGAGAGAGCAAAAGAGAGGGGGGAGAGGGCGCAAAAGAGAGGGGGGAGAGAGAGAGCACAAAAGAGAGGGGGAGAGAGCGCAAAAGAGAGGGGGAGAGAGAAAGCTCAAAAGAGAGGGGGAGAGAGAGAGCAAAAGAGAGGGGGAGGGAGAGAACGCAAGGGGTGGGACCGCTGTACTGCAAAAAATGGCCCGTGTGAACGGGCTTTAGGACTAGTATATATATATATAATAAGACAAAAGTTTTTTTTTATATAAAGCCATGTTTTTATCAGATATTACTATAAGGTTACAATTCTGATGTCAGGAATTGACTTAAAACCCATGTAATTTGAATACACATCTCAGAGCTCAATGCAGACAAGATGTCCCAAAAAGTTCAAAAGAGAGCATTTGCTCCCTAACTAAAAGTACACATTTCAAAACATTCTTTACCTCATCACTTAATGAGATTAGATCTTTTCAAACAAAGATAAACATGGTACCTAGATCAGGATGCTACCTGTGGTGAGGGGGACGCTGAGTCTGAAATCAGCAGTGGAAAGATGCTCAAAATCCCAGGGAAATTGTAATTAGCACAGGCCTGTTAATTGCCCCTAAGCCTCAAATACACGTCTGTATTGCTAGCTAAACAGAAAATATATGTTGTATTGTAACTTTGAAATTCATTGAAAATACAACTTGTATAATATTAAATATAAACACATACATTTGGGAGATTGTCTAATATTAAATAAATATTTGCTGTATTGAATAATAACTACATTGGTATATACAAATACTGACCCATTGATTTCAAGATAAACACATTTTTCTCTGTTTTCCATAGAGAAAATTACAGGAGGAACTGATGTGGATATGGAATCTCTAAATAAGTATCTATATAATAGTCATGTTGCCCCCGGTGTTGTGATGTGAGAATTACAGCCAAAAGATTTGACTGTTAACAAAGATGCATTTCCCTAGTAACCATGCATTCCCAGTGAACCAATGGAGGGAAAAAACTTCCGTTAAGGGCCTAACCAATTCACCAATGATGGGACAGAATAACCAATTCACCAATGATGGGACAGAATAAAAAGGGGTGGAGTTATATCACATGAATTTAACCCCAAGCATGGAGATACCCTGGGCTGTCTTTTCTGCTAACTTGTGATTGATAATTGCTGCCTGGAATACGGTGTCAGGTTTTTTCCCTGTTTTGTTTGCCATGTGCTGCTGGCAGCCATTTTACTCACCTCTCTTCCTGACTATGGTGCATTGTGGGGGATGCTGCTCATTTTCTGCACTTCCTTTTATGGCCAGACTGGTGTGCATCATCTGTGTGAGACAGGATGCAGTCTCAGAATTGTGATGTCATCACTTATTATTTAAAGGGCCTCTGTTCAGTATGCTTTGCCTTTGCGTTGTCTCAGACCTGTTTGTGAGAGTTCCTGTGTATTACCTGGCTGTCTGACGTCCTTTCTGGTTCCTGATCCCTGATCCCTGGATTGTTCCTGACTCTGCTGTTTTCCTTGTTCCTGATTCCGGCTCGTCTGACTATTCGCTTTGGCTCCTGACTCGGCTCGTCTGACTACCAGCTCTGGTTTTGACTCCTGGCTTGTTATTTGACTTGTGGACTTTTTATTATTTTTTTGTTATTAATAAAGGTGTGATTATTTTTGCACTTCTCGTCTCAGTCTGATTCCTGGCACCCTGACATACAGTCACTATAAGCGAAATTGGGCTACCCTTTCTTATCCACATTGCAAAATACTTCTTTTATTTTTCTGAGGTGAATTGGACTTGTTGATAATTCTGGTAGCTGAAATATTCATTGATTACCTGGTGAAGTATAAGAGGTTGCTAAATATAGGTAATATTTAAAACAAATATATTCATTATTGCTGCAGTAAATAGGTTTAAAAGAGCATTTTGTATTTTTAGTTTGCATTCATAGTCCTGTATAGTGTTAAACTAATCATTAGTGCTAAGTAATTTATTTTTGCAAATATATATATATATATATATATATATATATATATATATATTATAATTTACTTTATTGCTACTAAAGAATGTATTTTGTAGCATAGAAACTGACTGTTTACATTAAGAATATATACAGTATACTTCTGGTGTTCTAATTAGAATTGTATTAGAATCATTTGTGGGTTCAATAACTTAATTGTACCAGTCTGAATGTTAGTGGCTCATATCTTGGTATCTCATTGTGATATTTTAATGAAATTAAATTGTGGATAAGGTTAATAAATAAGGTCATTTTTATGATCTTTGCATAGCATATTATTACAGTTTAAATGTGTATAGTTTGATTTATCTCTAGTTTTCTATAAATATAATTCAATGTGTCTATACATTTTAACTAATACAAAGAATTTAGGAATTTAAATTAATTTTATTGTTTTGGTATATGCATTTTTATTGGGGTTTTGTTTTAAAGAATAATTATTAAATACTGTATATTGTATTATAACCCGGCCATATACTGACAAATGAAATAAGAAATAAGTGAGTTTTGTTTTATATATACAGTCTCTTATGGAAACATTATAGAAAATATTAAACTTGTATGATGAAAATAATTAAAAAAATAAATGAATGATTTTTACGAAACATCCAGTGAACTGCAATATAACAAGAAGAAGCTTTAAGTGAGGTGACTAGTATTACCGTGTTGTTAAAAGGGGTACTTAACGGAGGAGGGTAACTATAGCCGAGGACCACTTTTTGGCCTTTTAGGAAGATGAGGCTTATGATCCCACAATAAATCAATGTGGAAATTAAAGGGCCACCTTTTAACTTACTGTACTGATATAAGGTAATGTCAGGCGTGTTAATCGCATGTTAGGGAGCATATTATTAAGAACGTTACTCACTTTTATAGTGGTTGATCACAAGAAATAGAAGAGTTTAGTTATGTGGATATGACATAAGGTGGGGGTCTTTTGTATACTTTTACTCTATGAGGCATTTTCCTTAAGTGTGGTTAATCATTAGACAAATGGATTCTCGGTCTTGTTTCACTTATCAAACCTGAAATATATCTCAGTTTTATCAATACCAATGCCATGCAGCCCTGGCCGTGGGCCACACTGCAAGATGTGGCATAAAGGGAAATGTCAGTAAGAAAACAAGAATGCTAGGGCTGTCCACATTTATATGTCACAGGTTAAATAACGTTAACAAGGAACCATGAATTTATAATGCTCTCTATCTCTACATACAACCTAAAATATTAGGTATGTTGCTTCTGATGGGTAGGACCCGTATAACTAAACTTGAAAATAAACAGCGACTAACAACTGCTGTAACTTGTACCTCTTGAGGAGTGGAATAAACCTATACAGAGAGAGGTCATATAGGTCCTATTTAAGTAAACTAAAAGACAAGTAACTGCATAACTACAAATTGTTTGATGCATGTATTAGCACAATATAATCCGTTTTCTTCTTGTATCATATTACTACATTGGGGTAAAAGTGGTTAAAGGATCGATAAAGGGAGTGTGTAGTAATTAAATTATCCTCATGGCTGATGTTAAAGTTTGTTGTTATACAAGGGTGTCGAGAAGAGTCACATATAGGAGCAAAAGTTTGTCATACAGTTTAATCAGTTACCTCAACATGAAGATGGATGGCTCCTGTATTCCACGAAATATGAGTGTTAAAGTTCCCTTCAGAGTGGTAAAGCATTGGCCACATGTGCTGAAAGGTCCACCTGGGTCCCACATCCAAGACCATAGCCGCATATGTTTTCAGGTCCATCATTTCCCTTTAGACTCATCATCTGTTGTTATTAAGCAATAAGCCGTGCGCTGCCATGAATCCCACATGCACTGCTGGGTAACACTTGGATAGTGATTATGGCCAGTCTTATTTATGGAGTGTCTCTTGAGCTTGTCCCTTGATTTGAAGGGAGAAGGTTTCTCCCGGAGTGTAAGGTGTTTCTGGTGACTTGCGGCAGTGGCAGTGTCCGTCTTGTCATGGAAAGCCTGAAGACCTTTTATTTCTGTCAGAGGGAAGAGCTCTATAGCGGGCCTGCTCGCCAGATACCGGGTCACATTTTCACAAGGCAAGTGTCTCCGCGAATTGCCCAAAACCGGATTGTCTAGGTAGTTACTAGAAATATTCTCTGCTTTAGTGGGACTAGTGCAGCAGAATGCCAGCCTAATTTCATTTGTGAGTGCCACTGTTTGGAGGTCCATTCGTTCTGTCAGCGCGACAAGCAAGTCTCTGGGGCTAAGTTCCATGGCAGATTCTGTATAGTTGAGACTCAGGTGGTGCTTATAAACTAGTATACTGTCAGGGTATCTGTGAATTAACATTAAATAAACTACAGATATACCACATGATTTGATATTTCATTTTAGCTAATATCTAATTTGACATGAATTGGTCTCACTATGACCCATGCCCCACCTCACTGCTGCTTCAGACAAATGAGAACAAAGGGAAAACATTTGGTTCAATTAGTGAAGGCAGTTTATTTCAAAGAGATTTTCATTACATGGCTCTCTTTCAAGTTTGATTTCCTGATCTTTCCTCTATCAAATAAAAGGTTATCAGGTAATGACCCCTGTTGATAAACAGACATATTGTCTGTAGGAAAACCCTTTGAGGCTTAAGTTTATGTAGAAAAAAAGTTTTTACAGAACAAAATGACGTTACACTTAGGTGTTAAATTGTCCCCTGCAGAGCTACATACACATCCCAGACAAACTGAGATAAGGAAAATTTAGATTTTTTTTTTTTTTAAAAAGGAGAAATTAGAGCTTCATATGAAATGAAATTGTGTAATTTTCAAATATTCAATATATGCCTTAGACTCTCCAAATAAATCGTATAAACGTATATTTGTGAATCTGAGTGAAAATGCCTAGTAGTTGGATGTTAGATAAATATTTGCTGAATTTAATAAGTGGCTATACAGTAAATTTAAAATGTCCAACTTATTTCAAAATTAATAACCTAATCTTTTAATTTTTTTCAGGAATCTGACAGGTACATGTGTGGTTGTCCCATAAATTGTGTCATATGTTTCTGTGCACTCAGCAAGAGGTGTACTGAATGTGAAATATGCTGTATTTGTATTCATATGGGATAATAATCAAAAGTAACTTTGAATGCATTTCTTGAAATATTATAAATAGAATTGTATGGAAGTATTGTCACATTCTGTAACTTTAAGAAATAGTCCTGCCCTCTCCTCACTTGGCTATAAAGTATCAACCCACATACCTGTTCTTTGCTTGATTATTGAAGTGCATAGCTACTAGTGATTGCACTTTGTACCTCGCTCTCTGAGAAGTCTTTCTGTCAACAGTTTGTTTGATGAAACTTACTTACCTCCTTTAAAAGTCGCTAACTGGATTCAGCCCTTTTGTAACGTGTCAGTTACATTGCTTCTACTATTTTCCTGGTACCTGTGACGTCATCTCACAACGCCAGACGCCTAACCTTTGCACTTGAGGTCTAACAACTTCAACCGCTCACCGGATACCACAGCTGCTCCTCTCTGCAGCTCTTCACTACAGCTCCTCTCTGCAGCTCCTCACTACAGCTCATGTCTGCAGCTCCTCTGTGATCCACTTCAACCAGACGCCACCTCTCACAACTAAGCTGTTTCCAAACCGCAAGTATTTCTTATAAAGACTGTGTCCTAACAATATTCTGTTTGCCTCTGCTAACACTGAAACTAAGTACTAAATAGAGACTTGCTTGTGAGACTGTATTCCTAACTATTTGCTCTAATCATTACTTGCTACACTAACAGCTCTGCTTACTACATGCCTAAACATTTGTGCCTCATTTGCTGTTCAGTTAACCCCTGACATACTCGCTACTCCCACAGCCTCAGTAAACTCTACCACTCTGTCTCTGAAAAGTGCTACCTTAACTGTGCTACAAACATATTTGATTCAAGCCTTTAATTACTGATCCCTGCTCTAAAACATAACTTGACTATATTTGTCTGCTACAGTAAACACTTTCTGAAAACCCCTACCTTCTAAAGTGTATTCAGTAAAAACAGCTATCTCTTATGGTAACACCTTATGCATCAATTACATATGCTTAAGGATTTAAAGAGACAGCCACAAAACTACAAATGATATTACTGAAGTATACATACAGTTTCTTTTTATATAGTAGCTTCCTGACAACTATACATCAGATAGATATATTGTAAAAGATTTAAGGTTATGCATAGACCTGGTATCTGAATATATAGGAAGTCTATATATATATATTTGTAGAGATATTATAAGAAATATATCATATCTAGTTTTGAAATACTCAGGGTAAATAGTATGACATAATCCAATACACATGGAACATGTGGTTTGCTGATACTAGAGATTAAAGGATATTTAATAAATATTTTAAAGGTTAGATACTAGACTATTAGCAGTATTGATAATGAAACTGCATTTCTGGTTGCCTGCCTCCCCCTGTAGGACTAAAACTGGTATGACAGCCAAAAGAATTGACTGTTGGAGCCTATACATTTCCCAAATAGCCTATGAGATGTTTACATTCCCAGAGCCAATCAGGGACAAGCTCTGTTAAGGGTCTATCAAAGAGACAAGCATCCGTGGGCCTATCAAAATCTTGTGGGAATGATTAGAAAAAAAGGAGGGGCTATATCTTTGATAAGCACCCACACACAGTAGACAAGAGACAGACTCAAAGAAGCATAAGTTTTGGAGAGGAAAATACACAGGCTTTGTGCCAAGTATATTCTCTGCCATTTTGGGACACTTTCTTGAACAAAGAAAGATTAACAATTTTGAGGCCTACACCTTTGCACATAGTGGATAAATCCTTCTTAGATGACCCACAAAAAATTCTGGAAACTTAATAGTCATTTGGTTATGTGGTAACGTATGGCAGTGACTATAATTTAATATTTTAAAGCAAATACATTCATTGCTGCTACAGTTTAATTAAAGTTAGTAATTCTAAAAGGGCACTTTTTATTTTAAGCTTAAATCCATAGTCCTGTGTTGTCTTAGCTAGTCACATTAATGCCAAATAATTTAATTTGCTAGATAAAGGTCTTTTGTATTTCATATCTCTAAGTCAGGCTTATTATTGTAAGTAAATCTCTCTGGTGTGTATTTTATTTGCAGCTATATATATATATATATATTTTAGAATTTGTCTTATTGTAGCTAAATAAGAGGTCATTTCAGGTCAGACAAATGGGCACATACATTGGCTGTTTGCATTAATAATATATACAACTTCTGGTGTTTTTAATTGAAGTTATATAGAATCATTTGTGGGATAAGGAGCTTAATTATGCTTGTCTGAAAGTTATCTTAAATCTACTGAGACCCAGTAAGATTTGTGTGAAGTATCTTGTTATACCATTTAACTAAACACTGTTAAGATAACGGTCCCTACTCTGGTATTTTATTGTGATATTTTAATGCGATTCATTGTGAGTAAAGTTAATTTTAAAGGGGCAATGAACCGAAATGTTTTCTTTCATGATTCAGATAGAGCATACAATTTTAAGCAAATTTCTAATTTACTCCTGTTGTCAATTTTTCCTCATTCTCTTTACTATCTTTATTTGAAAAAGAAGGCATCTAAGCTATTTGTTTGGTTCAGACCCTGGAAAGCACTTGTTCATTGGTGGATGAATTTATCCACCAATCAGCAAGAACAACCCAGGTTGTTCACCAAAAATGGGCCGGCATCTAAACTTACATTCTTGCATTTCAAATAAAGATACCAAGAGAATAAAGAAAATTTGTCAATAGGAGTAAATTAGAAAGTTGCTTAAAATTGCATGCTCTATCTGAATCTTGAAAGAAAAAATGTGGGTTCAGTGTCCCTTTAAAGGTATATATTTTATGATCTTTGTAAAGAATATTATAACAGCATAAGCGTGTATAATTTGATTCATAATCTGGTCTCTACATAAATATATTGCAATGTGTATATACATTTTAACTAATCTAAAGAATTTAGGAATAAATATTAATTTCAATTGTTTCGTATATACATTTTAATTGGAGGTTATTTTAAAGAATAAATAAATTGTATTATAACCCTGCTATACACTGACATATTATCTGGAGGCACTGCAAGAGATTATTATATTTATCACATTGATATAATATATTTGTAGTAAATAGAGATTATAAAAAAGAAAAAAAAAGAGAAAATTGGAGAAATTGATTACAAATGTTTAATTTTTTTATTAATATTTCAAAATTAATATTCATATTTATTTTTTTTAAATTCTCTTGTTGGTCAAAATTGTATTAGCATTTTAATTTAACCAAATACTAAGCCAAAATAATAATGTCTGTTACTAGAAGTGAATCCAATAAATCTATACATAGTATTGAAATATGTTCCCCAAAATCGCCCGTTAAACAAACGCTTAAAACAGAAGCCATTACTCACCTTAAAAATAAGACCAAAAATATTGGAAATAATATATGGTGTGGCGAAAGCAAAATATTTCAAGGGCTGTTAAAATTTGGCCAACCTCAAAAACCGAGAAAAAAAGATGAAATAATTTTCAAAACTTGGGGTCTGCTCCTCTATGTGAACAATGAAATGTACAAAAAGATTGAAGTACAAAACTCACAATTGGAGCAACTGAGGGGTGAAAATTATTCCTTAAGGTTAGATGAGGAAGAGGCAGAACACGTCCAGGATAAAATTGATGAGTTTGCCCAAAACGTGGCCACCTTACAAAAATATAACCAGAGTTTAATAGCCCAAATAGAAGATTTGCATAAACAACTCGCACAAAGCCAAAGAGAGTTAAGTGGTTTAAAAAGGCTGTATCGCCATAATGAAAACCCCTCTATTAGCAATGAGGATAATGCAGATGATTTTAAATCTCTTTAAGAATTGATGAGAAATGAACTGCAAAATATTAGGGAAGAATTTAAACAAAGGACCCCTATTGGGTCAGAAATACACTTCTGAAATAAACAGTCACCTCAGGTTATAAATTCAGGGAACTGCTATACTTCAGATGAGGGTAAAAGCTTTAGTAGCGAGTCAGATGGTGGAGCCAGCTACCCAATTAGCCCACATAGTACTAACATACGTAGGGGGTCACCGGATAGTGAAAGGGCAGATAGGGAACACTCCAACCCTAACAAGAAGGTCCCTAGGAAAGCCCAAGGTAGTCTAATAAGGTATATGACACCCCTAAAATAATGACATTTTTAAGTAGTGCAGTTCCTGAGTTTTCCAACAAGGGAACCAATTCTATAATTGACCACTTAGTGACCTATGAAAATGCTTTATCCATAATAAATGTTACTAGTGAGCAGTCAAAAATTGAATTTCTGCCCTGGTTATTTGAGGGTAAACATCACAAATTATTTGCTTCACTAAAGGATATGAATATTCATTCCTGGAGTGAAAAAAAATCAGTGCAAAAAGGAGTTTAGACAATATCGCACTAAAACTTCTGCAAAAATAGCTGTATATGGCTTAAAATGTAGTGCCAATCAAAGCCCTATAGAATTCCTTTCTGTACTAAAAAGTGCGTACAGTATGGCCGAAGACTACCCCATATTTGAAAGCTCAGAGTTTGTGAATTGTGTTTTTGAAGCACTGCCCTCACACATCAAAATGATTCTGGCTAGAGATTTTGATGAGAACTGCTCATTGGACTGGCTGATCAAAGAGAGTACCAAGTTATACTCTATTCAGCAGTCCGGTGAACAGGGGGTTAAAAAGGAACCAAGGTCCAGCCCAAAAAGTGTGGCAGAAACTAGGGTGTCAAATAGCCCTCTCAATTTGGAGTATAAAAAGAAAACCTATGTGGAGGTGGCCCGAGAAAACAGGCCTTCCCCGCAAAGTTTTAACTCTGCCCCTCCCCCAACACGGGCTGAGGTGCAGAGAGAATATACTCAAAATGGGGGGCATACCCAAACAAATAGTTATCCTCAAAGAGATTAAAAAACCCACAAGGTAATCGGTACCCCAGTAAAAATAAATACCAAAAGTGGCGAAAATACTCTCAGGGTAACCAGACACCCCAAGTAAATAGTGCTCCCCAAGATATTAATGCTGAACAAGTTGATTACTAAAGACAACCACATCAAAATAGGAACAATAGCTATGATTCTGAGGGATCCCAAGGATCCAGGAATCAATACCCTGGGATATAAAAAAATCGGTCTATGGGTAAAAAGAGCTTGTATAGTCAAGTGAGCTAACTTAGTTCACAGTTAAGTCAATTATGTACACTATTTACTAATATGAGTCAAGCTTTAATGGCTCAGCACCGTATTAATTATTTTTTAGGGGTACAGCCAGTGACCAGCAGTGGGACACAGGCACAGTCATAAATACTGCGGTATTACCTGAGTGGAAGGGGGGAGACATACCAGATGAAATGATAAATTTCAATAATGGTACTAATCATATTCTCTCCCTACAGACCAGTAACGGATGATTTAGCTATGATGATGAGCAATCTCAGCCTGGAAGCTCTAACAAACCTCTTCCTTTGCAGTTCTCTCCTAACGTTATTCCCACAGATGTAGTACACAGGAACCCTGTCGACCCTATTACAGAGGAAAGGACTGGTAAGAATGAAAATTCTTCTGCATCAGGTAACATTGCGAATACAAGTAAAACGCGGTGAAGCCCACAGATATGTAAGCATGAAAATTTTATGTGTGAAAAGGTAGAAACTGCAGGAAGATATTATATATAAGCTGAGCTACAGGATTCAGTCTGTAACCCTATCATGGGATTAATTGATACTGGAACTTAGGCAACTATTTTATCCCACAGGTACTACACACAGCTAAATGAGCTAACACCCCACAAAGCTAAAATAAAATAATTTGATGGTTCACTAATAGGTGTTGGTGGTAACTCTCTCAAAGTCTGCGGTATGGCATGGTTAAAACTAAGGCTGGGGAACAGGGTAATAAGAAACCCTGTCATTATAGTGGATCTGCCAACTGATCGTTTAATAATTGATTAAGCACCATAATTGATTACATAAATAATGTAATTTGGTCACAAGTAAAAAGGCCTATTAATTATGAGCGGTCCGGTTAATCTTGTACCCGACATAACTGTCACGTGGTGGAAGAGAAGCCAGATGCTGTGGAGATTCATTTCAGGAATGACTCTATACCTGAAATCACTATCCTACAAATAGATGATCAGACTCCTTTTAAGCAGCTCTGATGGTAATACTTTTAAAATGTTGCCTGGAAAGATAGCAAATATTTCCTTAGACGGCAAATGTATTAACCATATACCTCCACAAGGGGGACCCTAAATCCACTAAAGGGGAGATCATTCACAATTCCTTGCAGAAATTGAGAGAGTTAAGGATGATCTATTCATCCCTATGCAAGTGCATGACCTTGGTAAAACCAAGTATGCTAAAATGAACTTAAAACAGGAAGCTAGCTATATAAGCGAAGACTTATTAGTGCAGATCGCTGAACCTAAAATGATTAAATATCTTTCTCCCCAAGACCACTGTGGCCTGGATAATAGGTCTGAAAGTTATAATGTCACAGCTAAATGTTTATTACCTATCTCTATAGGTAATAAATTAGCAAAGCACCTTTTTTTAGTTTTAAATAATCCCATAATAAAAAATACATTGGCAATGATCTCTTGTATTTCAGGATGAAAATGCAGCCCTGAAATAAAAAAATCAATTGCCATACGCTGTGAATATGCAGGTGTAATGTTGTAATCCCTGCTGGGGCTGATAAAAAGAGGTCAGAAATTAAATACTTCCGAAACACTAATATGCCTCTCCCATAGAATGCAAGATCTGGGTATAACAATGACCTATACTCCTATGGTAAATATTGGAACTATTCCAATACATGTTATTGTACATAACATGACTCCACAGGACATCACCTTATCCAAGTGAACTACCATAGGATATGCGCTGCAATCAAGTTATTACACTTTTGGATTCCAGAATAATATAATTGGGCTAATACCTGAAGGATACTTAACTGAAGAACAATTAATAGAACAAACCTTTGCATCTATGGCAGAGGGACTATTTACAATTCAGTCTATTTATCCATTCAGCTCAGAGGAAGGCATCTGTAAAATTGAAGAAGCCTCCCTAGAATTTGATCAGCCGATCAAAGAGCAAGAATACCCCAATACCCAGAGTAATGGGGGCAATGTAACTTATTATCAAGGGGATCTCACCTCTAGGTTGGAAGAAGCCTATGAGATAGGACAGCCTGAAATCTTTCCAGGATTTCAGCAAATAGTTGAAGAGCAAATCTCTTTAGCTAATGGCTGTTCCAATGACAATGAACGCCGACAGCTACGAGAAATCCTGATGGAGTACAAAGATATTTTTGCTAGGGATTCTTATGACTGCGGGACTACAGTCTTGCACATTGCAAGAATCAAAACAGATCCCAATGCACCACCTGTCTTTGTTAAACAATACAGACTTCCTTTAGCCTCATATGATTCTCTTGCAGAAATCATAAGGAACGTGGAAGAAAGAGGTATTATTAGACAGGTGCATAGCTCTTATAACAATCCTATGCTAGTTGTTCTTAAGCCCAATGGACAATGGCGTTTGTGTGCTTACTTAAGACAGCTAAACAAATGAGTGTACATGTCTGGCTGGCCTGTGCCATACATTGACCAGTGCCTAGCACAGATGCAGGGATCTAAAATATTCACTGCCATTGATTGTGCACAGGGATATTGGACTATAAATGTACATGAGGAGGACCAGTTTAGGCTTGCATTCTCATTCCAAAAGGTCCAGTATGCATTCCAAAGACTTCCGTTTGGATACATAAATTCAGGACATGAATTTGCAGTATTCATGCATAAGGTTATGCCTGATGCACTGGAAAGGGGGACCTTATCTTATGTTGATGATATTTTAATCAAAAACACATCACAGAACTTAAACACGTCCTCAGCCAACTTAAGAGGGCAGGTGTCAAATTATCCCTACAAAAAGCTCAATGGTGCCGCACTCGTGTAAACTTCTTGGGACATGAAGTTACTTCTGAAGGGTTAAATTCTCAGAAGAAAAAGGTGGAAACTATAATAAATTCTAAGAACCCAACTAACTTAAAGTAATTGAGATCATTCCTAGGTATGACAAATTATTCTTGCAAATTCATTGATAGTTATGCAGAATTAGCTAAACCACTGTTACTTCTTCTAAAGAAGGATGTGAAATGGCACTGGAGTGAGGCCCAAGAGACAGCCATCAGAGAGCTGAAGAGGAAACTCACTCAAGCACCTTGCTTAGCATACCCTGAAGGTGATAAACCTTTCTACTTAGAAACAGGTTACACAGATATAAGCATGAGGGCTCAAAATAACAGACTATCTTCGTAGAAGACTGTCTATGATGCAAACTGTCAATACACTCACCAAGTACCACTGACTTTAAGCTAATTCAAATACATGTGTCCTACATCTATTTAAAATTGGAAGGGGGAATTATGTCAGGGTACCTCTGAAGTAACATTAAATAAACTACAGATATAATATACCAAATGATTTGATATTTCATTTTAGCTAATTTGACATGGATTGGTCTCACTATGACCCCTGCCCCACCTCACTGTTGCTTCAGACAAATGAGAACAAAGGGAAAACATTTGGTTCAATTAGTGAAGGCAGTTTATTTCAAAGAGATTTTCATTACATGGCTCTCTTTCAAGTTTGATTTCCTGATCTTTCCTCTATGTAATAAAAGGTTATCAGGTAATGACCTCTGTTGATAAACAGACATATTGTCTGTAGGAAAACCCTTTGAGGCTTAAGTGTATGCAACAAAAACAGTTTTTACAGAAGAAAATTGCCGTTACACTTAGCTGTTAAATTATCCCCTGCGGAGCTACATACGCATCTTCCCAGACAAACTGCAAATGTAAATTTTGGCTTTAAAAAAAGGAGAAATTAGAGCTTCATATGAAATGAAATTGTGTAATTTTCAAATATTTAATATATGCCTTAGACTGTCCAAATAAATCGTATTAAACATATATTTGTGAATTTAAGTGAAAAGGCCTAGCAGTGGGAGTTTAGATAAATATTTGCTGAATTTAATAAGTGGCTATACAGTCCATTTAAAATGTCCAATTTATTTCAAAATGAATAACCTATTCTTTTTAATTTTTTCAGGCATCTGACAAGTACATGTGTGGTTGTCCCATAAATTGTCTCATATGTTTCTGTGCACTCAGCAAGAGGTGTACTGAATGTGAAATATGCTGTATTTGTATTAATATGGGATAATAATCAAATGTAACTTTGAATGCATCTCTTGAAATATTATAAATAGAATTGTATGGAAGTATTCATCAGATAGCTATATTGTATAAGATTTAAGGTTATGCATAGACCTGGTATCTGAATGTATAGGAAGTCTATGTATATATTTGTAGAGATATTATAAGAAATATCAATTGAAATTAAGAAAAGGAGCACCTCCAAAGTCGGATTAAAACATAACTTTATTTCCAACAAGCGATTAAAAATCTTCACAAAAACATGGCAGCAAAGGTGGGAAGGATGTGGTCAATTCCCTAGAACCCACTGACGCGTTTTGGCTTGTCCACCTTTGCTGCCATGTTTTTGTGAAGATTTTTAATCGCTTGTTAGAAATAAAGTTACGTTTTAATCCGAATTTGGAGGTGCCCCTTCTCTTCATTTCAATTGGTATAGTCTGAATATGTGGTGAGCACACTCCCTCGGATTGGATCTCCTGCCAGTAGTGGTCACTCCCACTGCCTACCATGTGATCGGGAGTCTGGATGCATCACAAGTTACAGCCGAGGGGTGAAAGCGGCAATAGAGGTCGGAGCTCTTGGAAGTCTGCGTAAGGTAGAGTCTCTCTCAGGATCCATTTGAGCAAGAGAATCTCAGGTTAGCAGAGATGATGTCCGGAGCATGACGATGTGCCGTAAGTTTGGTAACCCCATTTGAGGCTGTATTATTTCAATTTGACTTTGATCAAGTGTGGAGCATTCATTTCCCTATACAGTGGGAGAGGGACTGTATATGAAGGTCTGACTGCTACTTAGGCTGACAAATTTGTTTTGGATAACATTGTTCAACAGTAGGTGCTTGCTTACATTTGGTTGATTATAAGAAATATATCATATCTAGTCTTGAAATACTCAGGGTAAATAGTATGACATAATCCAATACACATTGAACATGTGGTTTGTTGATACCGGAGATTAAAGGATATTTAAAAAATATTTTAAAGGTTAGATACTAGACTATTAGCAGTATTGATAGTGAAACTGCATTTCTGGTTGTCTGCCACCCCCTATATGACTAAAACTGGTATGACAGCCAAAATAATTGACTGTTGGAGTCTATACATTTCCCAAATAGCCTATAAGATGTTTACATTCCCAGAGCCAATCAGGGACAAGCTCTGTTAAGGGCCTATCAAAGAGACAGCATCCGAGGGCCTATCAAAATCTTGTGGGAATGATTAGAAAAAAAGGAGGGGCTAGATCTTTGATAAGCACTCACACACAGAGAACAAGAGATAGACTCAAAGAAGCATAAGTGTTTGAGAGAAAAATACACAGGCTTTGTGCCAAGTATATTCTCTGCCATTTTGGGATTTTTTCTTGAACAAAGGAAGATTAACAATTTTGAGGCCTTTACCTTTGCACATAGTGGATAAACCCTTCTTAGATGACCCTCAAGAAATTCTGGAAACTGAATAATCATTTGTTTATGTGGTAACGTATGGCAATGACTATAATTTAATATTTTAAAGCAAATACATTCATTGTTGCTACAGTTTAATTGAAGTTAGTAATTCTAAAAGGGTACTTTGTATTTTAAGCTTATATCCATAGTCCTGTGTAGTCTTAGCTAGTCACATTAATGCCAAATAATTTAATTTGCTAGATAAAGGTCTTTTGTATTTCATATCTCTTAGTCAGACTTATTATTGTAAGTAAATCTCTCTGGTGTGTATTGTTATTTGCAGCTACAGTATATATATATTTTAGAATGTGTCTTATTGTAGCTAAATAAGAGATCATTTCAGCTCAGACATATTGGCACATAAATTGGCTGTTTGCATTAAAGGGACAGTAAAGTAAAAAAAAAACTTTCATGATTTAAATAGGGCATGTCATTTTTTTTTTTTTAATTTCTTTTTATTGAACAAAGTTTACGATACATACCAACCCAATCCAATGGGTATTAATACATTCAGAGTGATAGACAAATTTTCCCTCTTTTTTTTATCCCCCCTCCCCCCATGGCCCCTCTAAGTGTTTAAAGGGACAGTCTACCATCAAATTGTTATTGTTTTAAAAGATAGATAATCCCTTTATTACCCATTCCCCAGTTTTGCATAACCAACACAGTTATATTAATATACTTTTTACCTCTGTGATTACCTTGTATCTAGGAACCTTCTTCCAGCCCCCTGATCACATGACTGTGACTGTTTATTATCTATTGTCTTGCATTTAGCATTGTTTTGTGCTAGATCTTAAATAACTCCCTGTGCCTGAACACAGTGTTATCTATATGGCCCACGTGTACTTTCTGTCTCTTTGTGTTGAAAAGAGATTTAAAAAGCATGTGATGGGGGGCGTGTCCGTGCTGCGTTCGGGACAGGACGCATTTTCTGTAGGCTCTGGCTGATTCAATGGTAATCCGCCGATTACTACAATATAACAGCAAGATTATACTCCTATTATACAAAGACCACGGCAGGGCAAGCCGTGCACCTATATTTCAACTCTTGTCTGTTTATATGAATCTGGGGACTCAGATCGGAAACTTGAGGCCTAGGGCGGCGGCTCACTTGTAGGCATACACCTCCCCCCCCGGAAAGAAACGGGGCTACAGTGCTGCTGGTTCAATCTGGCTTACTGCAATTTCTTCATCCCCTCCCGTAAGCAGGCTGCAAAATTATACCAAAGCTACCTGATACTGTTATCTACAGGGGACATTTGACATATTGGATATGGCGGGAGAAGATTGTTTACCGCAACCAGATGATCGCTTTATAAAATGGGAACTCCTCATGCAGAGGTTAACTGACAAAGCTCCGTACGACTATTTGTCTCAACGATTATTGGCAAGCTCAGCCGAAACATCAGATACACGGATCCTCACTGGCATGGCGCTTCAAAACCAGCAACTCCTCATACTGCCTCAGGACGACCCGCCGCCAGTACAAAGGGCCTTCGCGGACTGTAACAGAGAAGAATGTGACTATATGCGGCCCTACTCTCCCATATCACCACTGTCTCAGCCTGCCGACAGCATAGAATTATACAGTGGCTGTGATGATTCGTGCGAGGCATCTTTGCTTGTTGAGCCTTTGATATACTGGATAGAGGAGAAGAGCACAGCAACCCACAGGGAGAAAGCCGTGATCGGACAAACCATCATAGCTCTATCTCAGGTTGACCCTATCCTATCACCTCCACCAAAAGCGCCAAAAAAAACACCCTTACAAAAAACGCTGGAGAAGCTAAAGAGACAGACCGTAGGGCCTACCTACCACACACCGGCTCCATTGAGCGAGCGCAGGCAGCGGAGACGGTTATCTGTAACAGGTGAGGCTGCATTTTGCCTATATAAAGCAGGACAACTACCGAGGTCAGGTGAGGGGTAGCCTGCAGATGCCTCTCTCCGGACAGCGCACAGCAGCTGGCGTCTGCTGAGGAAACCAGCATGCTGGCGCTCACCTCAGGATATCATTAATAAAAGTTGCTTTTAGTTGGGTCCATATTCCCCATCTATATGTTTAGGAGACCACAGTAATAGTAACAAGACCATCAAAATATAGATGTTGCACCTGTGCTTGTTAATTGAGGTTTTACATTTGCTGCTACATGGCACAAGAGGACAGATTATACCAGTTAAGGTCTGAGCTCACAGATGAAAATGTTTGACTATGTTGTTATATTTTTCTGGTCCCCAAAGGAGCTCTAACGGACTAATAAGTTTACCACTGGACATTACCTATATTTCTGTTTCAAACAGGTTAATTGTACAAGCGTTTCACAAGGTAATTGTACAGGTTTCATAATATGAGTTGCTTTGTGGTTAGAACGAGCGATGCACTTAGCTAGCAACATCCATTATATACATAGATATAACACTCCAATTAGACTCTGCTGATACGTTAGGGCATATAAGGCAGTATTACTCACCCATAAGGTCAGCACTTGATAGTCTGCACATTAATAGACAAATCTCATACCATCATCTAAGCCCTTCTATGCCAGCAAGACAAATGCATCACCCCATTATAAAATCTTATTTAAAGGAACTAATTTCTGAACACATATCATTCAGGTGGCCCACAGACATCAGACTTCACACAGCATCCTCATCCTTATCAGTTCTTAACTCATATACTCCCTATAAACTACACTCATTTCTTCATAAGCTTTATACTCAGCCTATACATATGATATACTTGTTACGATTTAGCCTTAATACTTATAAGTCCAAAATTGATTAAAAAATAATTGCCCCATATATCTCACTATATTGTAACTGTTGTATTTTGATTACCTGTTCCCCCTACCCCCATACCCCCCTATCTCTTTATATATACCCAATACTATTCATGTGTCCCCCTACCCCTATACCCCTCCTATCTCTTTATATATACCCAATACTATTCATGTGTATCTGTTATGGACCCAAGAGTGGTCCGCATAGTTAGAAAATTGGGGTTAACTAAGACATACAACAAATCTAAAAGGTGTATCTAAATGTTTCAGTGAATGTACAAGAGAAAATTTCACACCTGTCTTATCAGAACGGATTTATGTGATAAAGCACTATACTGTAACAGCTTTTATGAATGATGTTCACATTTAATCTATACTATGTATGTTAATTTTACCTAAATAAAGCTCTTTTGAAAATTTAAAAAAAAAAAAAAAAAAAGCATGTGATAAGAGGCAGCCCTCAAAGGCTTAGAAATTAGCATATGAGCCTACCTATGTTTAGTTTAAACTAAGAATACCAAGAGAAAAAAGCTAATTTGATGATAAAAGTAAATTGGAAAGTTGATTAAAATTAAAAGTCCTATCTGAATAATGAAAGTTTAATTAATACTAGACTGTCCCTTTAATACTAACTTAGTTGAGTTTATTACATTGAAATATCCTATCCAATAATATCTCTGTTATTACAACAACAAAAAAAAGGAGAACATAGAAATACGGAAAATCTTCTCCTCAACCCCTCAACCCCCCCCCCCCGCCCATCTAGTCTATATAGGAGCCATCGTATTATATCTTAATCTTTATACATCAAGGACCATTCACCTCTCAAATGAGCGTTTATCATGTATTCTGTTTGTAAAAAGGGGAACAATATCTGTTTTTTTTTTTTTTTTTTAAATCTTTATTTATAACCAGCAGAGGATACAGTAAATTACATAAAACACATCGCCCAAGAAAAAAAAAAAAAGCAAAAAAGAAAAGAAGGAAGCACAAATTAACAATTTTCGACATTAAAGAAAATTCTACCAGGAAATAACTTCCATAATAAGCTGAATACCCTGCTGGGATTTTGTTTTAGTTTTAGACATCAAGACAACATAAACAGCCTAGGCATTCTAGGGCCAAATAACCTTAAGGTTTTCAAGATAGTGAAGGTAATACAATCATGTCCTCTCTCGAGGGATCATAGACATCTCATTTCCTATCAAACTGAAAATTCAGAACCAGAATCATCTTGAGAGCGTCCTAGTTATGCTAATTATATTAAACACTTAGATATCACACCTGAAGCAAAATAGAACACAGCACCCTCCCCCTATGCTCTCCTGTTATCTAATGAGAAGTGATATCGATCTTGCATCATCTTCAGGAGTCCTTGACCGACCCGTACTGGCCACACACACCCAGTCACTCAGACAAACTTGAACCGCATCACAATGATAACGGCAAAACAACAACAAAAGAAAAAGAAGAAAAAGAGAGAAGAAGAAAAAAAAAAAAAAAAAAAGAAAAAAGGAAGAAGAAATAAGTGGTGA
Organism: Bombina bombina; assembly: GCF_027579735.1. Taxonomy (NCBI): domain Eukaryota; kingdom Metazoa; phylum Chordata; class Amphibia; order Anura; family Bombinatoridae; genus Bombina; species Bombina bombina. The sequence goes on along the minus strand of NC_069500.1, from coordinate 418,552,279 downwards.
CCCCCTGTCCTTACTCCTCATCGAGCCCCGCCATGCTCCCTAAGTCATTGTCAGAGACAGCTGCCCATCCTTGAGGAAACCGGCCTATTAGGATATTTTGGGAAACAAAACTGGATTTACTGATATGGCTGATCAATTGCCTTTGAATATTGTTTGGAAATACTTTAATTACACCCTCCCATTTATGTAGGAAGAGCTGGATCTGCTCATTATTTAGATTTTGGATATTATATTGTTCCATTATTATTTGTCTAGTTACTGCTTTCTTGAATTCTGAAAATTTTGGTGCATGTATCGCTTTCCAATTTTTTAGAATCATGTTACGGGCTAAGATCAACAATGTGTTAATGAGTTTATAATCCTTACCAACCTTCGCATATTTAAGCAGAAATACCATGTCATATGGACCAATGATTATTCTAGGATTGACTGAGCGCTTAATCCAGTAAATTACCTTATGCCAGAATTGCAGGATCTTAGGACAGAACCACATACAGTGCAGAATATCTGCACTCCCTATATTACATTTTGTGCAGAAATGGGGTTTTTTGTACCACAGAGTCATTTTGCTCGGAGTGATATATACGTTATATAGTAATTTTAAGTGGGCTTCACGCCAAGCTGTGGGAACCCAAGTATCGTTAATTAATAACAAACTATCCTGTATATCCGTAATCTCTATTTCTGGAAAGTATCCTACCCAAATCCGCTGTATATATTTAATTTGTCTGGTCTTATTATGAGTATTTAATATATTGTAAAATGTAGAGATTGAAAATCTTCCGGTTTGATATATTTTTATACCCGTCACTAATGGGCCTAAATTCCAATTAGATCTATGTTCTGTTTGAATCCGAGATAAATAATGCTGTATCTGGAGATAGGCGAAAAAGTCCTTACTCTGAATTCCATATTTAGCTCGGATTGAGTCAAATGTGGTTATTAGGTCGGGCTCTATCAGCAACTGTCTGACATATCTCAAACCTCTCTCCCGCCAACCCTGGAAAACTAAAGTCTCATATCCAGGTTGAAATTCTGGATTTCCTTGTATTGTGAGAAATTCTGTCGCAAATGGGCAAACCTGTATTTCTAAACAATATTTTTGCCAAGCCTTGATGATATTTTTAAATGTTATCAGGTTATCAACATTGCAGGGCAAATTCCTGATTGGGCAGTGTAAAATAGTATTTAGATCGAAAGGAGCAATAACGCTGGATTCGAGCTGGTATAAGGTGACATATTCCTTTTCGGTAATCCAATCAATAGCGTATTTTAGCAATGTAACCCAATTATAATATTTAATGTTAGGAAACGCTAAACCTGCTGCGGTATTAATATACATCAGCCTGTTTAATGCTATCCGGGGCTTACCCCCCTTCCAGATGTATTTAGAACACATTTGGTTAAATTTCGATATATCTCTATTTTTAAGAAACAGGGGAATATTCTGTAATAAATATAACAACTTAGGGAATAGGATTGTTTTAATTAACATAATACGTTGTATGAGAGAAATTGGGAGATTAATCCAATTATCTAAAGAGATCTGGATTTCCTTAAGGCAGTTTGGGAAGTTCAGAGTGTACCACTCTGAGGGGTTATTACTTAAAACTATGCCAAGATAGTTTATGGACTTAGTTTCTTTAAATGGGTGTTTCACACTACCTTTTGATGGTTTCTTTATCCAGAGTAACTCAGATTTACTTGAGTTGACTTTATAACCTGCTACTGAACCAAACAACGACAGAATTCCCAACAATTTCGGCAGACTAACTTCCAGATTACTTAAAAAAACCAGTACATCATCTGCATATAATGATACAGTCACCTTATGCCCCCGGATAGTGATACCCTCTAATTGATCACGGAGCATAATAGCTAATGGCTCGAGGGAGATGTTAAATAAGAGGGGGGAAAGGGGACAGCCCTGCCTTGTACCTCTAAAAAGAGAAAAGAAGTCTGTGCATGCATTATTTATAATAATAGCTGAGACCGGGTTACTGTAAATTAACTGAATGAAATTATTAAACTGGCCCTTGAACCCGAATTTATCCAGCGCCAAGAATAGATGGCCCCAACCTATGTAATCGAAAGCTTTTTCTGCATCTAGGGTTAGTATGGCAGCATCTCCTCCCCCCTTTTTACCGGGGAAATTATTCCAGAAATAATCCAAAACAAGCATAGTCTTACGGATACTTTTCACTGGATTTCTCCCTTGCATAAAGCCGACTTGATTCTCGTGTATAATATCTCTAAGAACGGGTTGTAATCGGGTTGCTATGATTGATGTTAGTAGCTTATAGTCAGCATTGAGCAATGAGATAGGCCTATATGATTCGACCCTCTCTGGGTCCTTATTTTTCTTTAGAATGAGCGTAACATTAGATGCTGTAAAATACCTGGAACAACTTGACTGTGAACCATAATAGCTATTGAAAAGATTACATAAGATTGGGGTCACCTCCTCCTGTAACATTCTGTAAAACTCTATGGGTAGACAATCAGGACCAGAGGCTTTATTAAGGCGAGCTTGTTTAATAGCCACATTTATTTCTTGTAGTGTAATTGGTGAATTTAGCTCTTGTGCATCCTCTGCCGAAATTCTTGGAAGCTTCAACTTGGACCAGAATATTTGACTATCAAGATTATTAGGGGATTCAGCTTTATGGATATCCTGGAAATAGTTAAAGAACACTTTCTTAATGTCATCTGTCTGCGTGTATCGCTTCCCATCCAGCTTTACGGCTGAAATCCAATAACTGCCCTTAGGTTTAGCGATTCTAGCAAGGTATTTTGCGGCTCTACCAGTATACCCTCTATATAGGGCTTTCTGTTTTAAGCCCTCTTGCATGACTTTGTGTTTTAAAAAAATATCGCGTTGGGCTTTGGCTTCGCTATATTTCTTCCAATTATCATTGGATCTAGAGGCGACATATGTATTATAGCGATTTCTCACTGCGTTTGAGAATTGTAATTCTTTCTGCTTTATTTTCTTGTTAAATCTACATAGATATGCCTTAATGTGTCCTCTAAGGACAGCCTTTGCTGCTTCCCAGTAGATTTCCGGTTTCTCTATATAACTCTCGTTAAATCTATGATATTCTGCCCATTTATTTTTGAGAAAATTCAGGAATTTGCTGTTAGTTACTAAATATTTGGGAAAAAACAGACTGTTATTATTACCCCGCTTGAATATGTTACGGCCAAACTCCAATGAGATAATCGCATGGTCCGACAGGACAATGTCTTTAATATCCGTCTTGCATTCAGACCCCGCCAGGCCATCCGTTACTAAGAATATATCAATTCTGGATAGAGACTGATAGCTGGATGATGCACACGTATATGACTTACTATCTGGGTGCTGTAACCTCCAGATGTCTCTAACCCCAAGTTGAGTACATAGCTTTTGAAATATTCGTGTTTTCTTATCTCTCCTATATGAATCCTTCTTCCCGGCTCTATCTAGATTGGGCATGGGTGTTAAGTTTAAATCTCCAACTATAATTAGATTCTGTCCCATGTATCCCAGTAGTTTATTAGTGAGACCATTCCAAAAATGGACATCAACTACATTAGGCCCATATATATTACAAATTATGAAAGGGGTCGCATTAATTTTAATTTTAAGAATTTGGAATCTACCGCCGGGGTCTTGCTCTGTACTAATTATCTCATGGTGTAATTGTTTGTTAATCAGAATTGCCAATCCTTTCTTTCTGTCCTCCCCACCTAATGGAATAACTTCTCCCACCCATTTTGTTTTTAATTTCATGATCTCAGAGTCCTTTAGGTGTAACTCCTGTAGCATTACTAAATCAGGTTTATAGATTCCTAGTTGTCTAATAATGGCTTTCCTCTTGATTGGCGAGGTTATCCCGCCAACGTTCCATGAGAGGAGATTTAAGGATTTCCTATCCACATTCATTTCCTTGACTATTGGGTTGGGCAGGGAGATCATATCCCATTATTAAAAGAATGGGATGTGATAAAGGGGACAGGGAGGACACAGAACAAGGAGCAAGGAGGGAAGAGAGAAAAGAGAAAGAGAGAAAAAAAAAAAAAAAAAAAAAAGGGAGAAAGGAAAAAGGGCCAGGAAAGGAAGATAGTAAGAGAGAGGAAAAAAAAAACAAAAAAAAAAAACAAAAAAAAAAAAACAAGAAAAACACATAAATTCCATCCTACATACATCCACATACTGACCGCATCCATATAGAACCGTATTTAAAATCTCTTCCATAGCGTGAAGATAGCAGTGTCAACCCTGACCATCTGTCTACTATATATTTTAACTCAGTGTACTCAGCGTATACCCTGTTCGTTACAGAAATCCTGAGCCTCTTTACTATTATTCAAAACTTTTTGAGCCCCATCCATTAATAGCACCAGCTTAGCCGGGTATACCATCCTGACATTATAGTTTGCTTTTAACAATTTAGAACAAAACGGGGACATCACTTTCCGGCTTGCTGCCGTTTCACTGGAGAAATCTTGAAAAATTAAAATTTTATGTTGGTCTATCATCAATGGATACAATTTCCTGTACTGCCTGAGAAAAATTACTTTATCTTGAAAATTTAAAAACTTCATTACTATGGGTCTGGCAGGAGTATAATCTTTTCTTACAGAGCGAATTGCCCCTGTTCTATGTATCCTTTCTACGGGTGCCAGAGTGGTAGAATTAATTCCTAAGCTCTTGGGGAGAGTGACCGTTGCAAAATGCATCAGATCTTGATAATTGCTGTCTTCTGGAAGACCAATAATTCTTAAATTATTGCGCCTAGACCGGTCTTCCAGATCTTCGAGTCTTTCTTGTAGCCTATCAATCTTTGCAGTATATTCAGCATTGATGGGCTCAGCTAAATTTAACCTGTCCTCAATCTCTGAGATTCTGGTCTCTACCTCTGACAATCGTGTGGAAAACTGTCTTACTTCAGTCATGAGGCTAGATATATCATGCTTGATCTCTGATTTTAGACTATCCAACTGAGGTGTAATTGATTTAGTAATTTGGGCTACCAACTCCTGCAAATCGATATGAACCTCACCCTGGGTTTGTGAAATGTCTAGTGTCTGATCAGTACGTTTAGTCATCAATTTCTTTTCTTTCGGTTTGGCAGGCATATTAGGGGAAGAGTGCTGATTTGTGAGAATAAATTTATCCATATATACAAAGGTTCAGAGAAGCCCACTATTAGGCCACTCATGTGCAGTGTGACACACCAGTTATACCACTATTGAGTTGTGTTTTGACATATACGTGAAGTGTAGAAAAAAAAAAAAAATAATGTGAAAAAACGTGAATCTTATTTCTTAATCCCCGAAAGCACGGGCGTGAAGGAAGGAAGAAGAGGGAGAGAGAAGTGAGGAAGAAAGAAAGCGGGTATGCAAAAAGAAGAGGATAGACAGTGTGTGTCTGTGTAGATGATTATGGAGCCTGGGAGGGCTCAGAAGTGAGCTGTGACAAGAAGAGGAAAAAAAGAGAACAGAAAAAGAGAATGAGAGAAAAGAGCAAACAAGGGAGGGAGTGGCCTAAATAAGAGATTCCTGAGAGCTGTGAACTTACACTCTTATATAGTCTTTCACAGTTCAGGGCCCCCAAAGAGAGACTTGCGAAAAATAAAAAGTTGCAAAGACACCAAGAAGATGTAAATTAAAGATTAGGGTTGTTTCAAACAATGTCCATATGGTTCACAGATAGCCGGTATACTATCTATATATTGACAGAATCCTATATTTGGTCTGACAAAGCAATCAAATTCTATGTAATATGGCGAGCAAAACAGCCTGGGTTAGATTCTATGCCTATGTGATAAGCCTCTTATAAAACAATATCAGATAAGTTTGTTAACAGAAGCTAGTTGGCTAAATCCAGATACACAATCATGTTACATATAGCCATAAACGAGCTTAGATAATTTGTTTGCCAGTCACTCTATTTAGCACTAATAATAAGTTACCAAGTGTCCATAGAACCCAGAGAGTGGTTCCCGGAGATTCTGTGTGTAATACAAGTTGAAATTATGGTAAATCAAAGTTCCACTTATCAGCTGACAGGCTCTCCCCTGTCCTCGTCAGATGAGGGAAAAATGCTCAATAGGAGTACCCTATAGTTCAGGATATAGCCGTGTCCCTCTGGCAATAAACCACTCGGATAATAAGGAAATTATAAAGTTACCCAGCTCCTGTCTCCCCAATTCTGAGTGTGACAGTCATAACACAGGTCAACGTCTCAGCTGATTCTGCCACAGCCCCCACGCCAGAGATATTAAAAAGTACCTTGAGAAAACAGGCAGGAGCGCTTGGGTATATGGTCGCTGGACCTTGACTCTTCCTGTGTTCGGGTTTTCTGGCTCTCTCAGGAGCCTTCCAGCGACAGAGCTTCCCCTGTCAGGCTTCGAGGGCGACCTCCTCTGGCTCGGAGCTCCGAGCAGACCTTGCCTTGCACAGGGCAGAACTCTTCGTCAGCACGTGCCGCGGACGCAGCACCATGTACAGCCCAGATTCCTCCGCCAACCAACTGCCGGATCCACTGCTGCCGACTCGAGCCCAGCGCTCACCAGGGAGCGATCGATCCCCTCACCTCCAGCGGGGAGACCGGCATCCGGACCCAGTGATGGCAGACCACGGTAAGATGAGCTTTAGCAGGTCCCCTGCTTGGCTGTCAAAATCCACTCTGAGCTCTCGCGGTCCAACTTTGTTAGTGCGGGTTATCCCTCAAGAGGTACATTCTCAGTAGGCAGCGTGGCTCATAAGTGGATCCGCTTCAAACTACACACCTTAGGTATATTACTAGCGGGTCAAGAATGTGATAAGTAAACCCGCACCTGCTGGCTATTCCTGCGCCGGCATTACTCTGTAATTGGCCCAAAATGTCCTTTTACCATTTTCCAGGCGGTATGTGTGTTCAAAGAGAAACATTCACAGGGTATAATATTTCTGGATATATAGAGAGAAAGTCAGCTGTATATTGTAACAGTTTGAGTAGTCACTGCTACATTGTTAATCAGGGCTGACACTGTACATTCACGCTACTTTGTAGCGACTTGCTTCAGCCGTGAAGCTTGTAGATGCCTATGTCAGACTTCCCCTTCAAGGATCAGCAGATCCAACTCCCAGGCCGGTAAAGAGTCTCCTGGCCAAGGGACACCTGAAGGCGAGAGTAGCTAGTCCAAGCTAAAAGCGGGAGCAGCCCGGCGTGCAGCACCTTGCTTGCTCCTCCCTCAAACGGAAGTCATCTGTTTTTGTTTTGGTGCATCTAGAGTTTTTATGTAACATTCCCATTTTTTAAGAAACGTCAATGAACGTTGTATTGTGTCCAACTGAGCGTCATATTGCTCAATGAATAGATGTATCCACAATTTATGAATAAGGTGCTTTACCATAGGGCATTTCCTCTCTATCCACAGGGACAGAACACAGTTTCTGGCTAATAAGAAGATCAAAGGTAGAATAGGACAAAGTCTATTGAAACTTATATCCCAGTTTAAGAAACAAATTATATCCAAACCAATAGTGAGTTAAAGCTTAAAGGTTGTTAATAGCCAATATTGTAACCTGCCCCAGAAGTTCTTAATACGAGGACAATCATAAAAATGATAGAAATCTGGGGCAGGTATTAAGCATTTAACACACTGGTTGTCAATCGATGAGTTCCAATGTGAAATACGTTTAGGGGTAAGATAGTCTTGGTGCAACATGCGAACCTGCGATTCTCTCAATTGCGAGGATAGAGTAGCTTTTTTGGTCTTTTCTAGACTCGCTTTAAGAACTGGAATGGTTATATTTCCAATCCTTAGCTTCCACTTGTCTGAGAGACTCTTGTAGTTCTAGTACGGTTTTACGTAATAAAATTTGATAAAGTAATGTAATTGAGTACTGTCCCCTTTTAAATGCAACATGTATAGCCACAAAGGGTGAGGGCATGTAATTTTAAACAACTTACTTTTATTACCAATTTTGCTTTGTTCTCTTGGTATTATTAGTTGAAAGCCAAATCTAGGAGGTTCATATGCTAAATTCTTAGACCTTGAAGGCCGCCTCTAATCTGAAAGCATTTTGACAATTTTTCACCACTAGAGAGCGTTAGTTCCTGTGTTTCATATAGATAACATTGAGCTCAGACACGTGATGCTCTTAGGAGTCAGCACTGATTGGTTAAAAATGCAAGTCTGTCAAAAGAACTGAAATAAGGGGGCAGTTTGCAGAGGCTTAGATACAAGGTAATCAAAGAGGTAAAAAGTATATTATTATAATTGTGTTGGTTATGCAAAATTGGGGAATGGGTAATAAAGGGATTATCTACCTTTTTAAACAACAACAATTCTGATGTTTACTGTCCCTTTAATAATATATAAAACTTCTGGTGTTTTTAATCGGAGTTATATAGAATCTTTTGTGGGCTAAGTAGCTTAATTATGCTTGTCTGAAAGTGATCTTAAATCTACTGAGACCGAGTAAGATTTGTGTGAAGTATCTTGTTATACTATTTAACTAAACACTGTTAAGCTAACGGTCCATACTCTGGTATTTTATTGTGATATTTTAATGTGATTTGTTGTGAGTAAAGTTAATTTTAAAGGTATATCTTTTATGATCTTTGTAAAGAATATTATAACAGCATAAGCGTGTATAATTTGATTCATAATCTGGTCTCTACATAAATATATTGCAATGTGCATATACATTTTAACTAATCTAAAGAATTTAGGAATAAATATTAATTTCAATTGTTTTGTATATACATTTTAATTGGAGGTTATTTTAAAGAGTAAATAAATTGTATTATAACCCTGCTATATACTGACAATACCCTGAGAAATTGCTTTAACCCGACTAGCCTGGGGGATATAGCAAGACACGTTGTAGGCCACCTGTGCTTCTTAGAGGTCCGTATTAGGTCTCTGAGCATGTTAGTTAACACAATAATTATTAAAATTCATGCAGTGTTATCTGGTGAAACTTGTGCTCAATATATATACTGTATATATAAAGATGATGTTCCTTAAATCCGTAGATAATCAGCAAAATATTTAGTTATCTCTAGGAGCTCCTATTTTTTAATGTTATCATGGCCACTGCTTGGACACGCCCCCTCTTCATAATATTTTAATTCATGACATTCATAAATGATCTCTGGTACCATGTAATTTGTAACTACTGCGCATTTGTTCCATTCATGATAACTGCTCATTCATATAAAAAAAGTTATACCCAGAGATTTTGTTACCCAGAGGGCAGTCTATATGTTGTAAATACAATCTCTTAAGCTACAAAAAATTAAAAATAAAATACAGAAAAAAATAAACACATTATCCAAAATAAAAAATTAAACCTTATTCCTATGAAAATAAATAAGCCCCCCAAAATAAAAACACTCCCTAATGCTAAACTACCAATAGCCCTTAAAAGGGCTTTTTGTAGGGCATTGCCCCAAGTTAAACAGCTCTTTTACATTAAAAATAAAGTCCCCCCTAACAGTAAAAGCCCCCACCCACCAAACCCCACAAAATAAAAAAAGCCCCAAATAGGTACTCACGGTTTCAGAAGTCCGGCGGAGAAGGTCTTCTTCCAGGCAGGTCCATCATCTTCATTCACAGCAAAGACGGCGCGGAGCTGAGGTCCGGAGGGGTCTTCCCAGATGTGGCAATCCTTGGCGGCGGTCCTCAGCGGTGGTCCTCGGTGGCTGCGGTCCTTGAATTCTTTCTTCAATATACGGCGGACAATCGCATAAAGAGGAACCTCCACGCCTTCACCGAGGACCGCCGCGGAGGAGTGCCAACGCCGCCACCGAGGAGCGCCACTGCTGCAGATGCCTGCCGCTGAAGATCGCCACATCTGGGAAAACCACTCCAGATACCCACTACGCGCCGCCTTCGATGTGGATGAAGATGATGGACCCGCCTGGAAGAAGACCTTCTACGCTGGACTTCAGAAACCGAGAGTACCTATTTGGGGCTTTAGTTATAGGGGTTTTTTTTAATTTGTTTTTTGATTTTTTTAACTTAGGTTTTTTTTTTTGGGCACTTTGAAAAAGAGCTGAATGCCCTTTTAAGGGCAATGCCCATACAAATGCCCTTTTCAGGGCAATGGGTAGATTAGGTTTATTAGTGTTAGTTTTTTTTATTTTGGGGGGTTTGGTGGGTGGGGCATTTACTGTTAGGGGGGTCTTTGTTTATTTTTTTGTATTTTTTTTGTTTATAGTTTTTATTGAGGTTGAAAAGGCAGACCAACAGATAAATCCTGTTACAAAAATCACGTAGGTATGTAAAAAGAACATGTTGATCATGAGAACCACATCATTAAAGCAATCCTGTTTCATCACAGAACAAGTGAAAAACAAACCTCACATTTTTTGCTTTTTTGTAACCTCAGTACAACATAAATTATAATAGCACAGACATACATTTTATAATAAAAACCAATGACAAACTGTGGCTCATAAGAGAATAGAACTAAAGTTGTTAACAAAGAGTAAAACTGAGCCTTCTTAATTTTGGGTATCTAGTAAGGGGGAGGGGATATTCCAGGATGTGGTATGTGTCAAGGGAAACCGTTGAAAAGGACCCTGAACACTATCACAAAGTGCCAGAGTCCTAAGAAGGGGGAGAGGGAAAAAGAGGGGGAGAGGGAGGGGTAGAGGGAGGGGAGAGGGGGGCGGAGATTAATCGTATGACATAAGGATTAACCTGGAGGGGATAACATTAAAGAGATTATTCGGCTCATAACAACATAACTAAAACTACATTTCTAGAGCGGCATTCATATCTATACTGCAATAAGAGATAATATTGTTAAATCCTAGAGATACATTGTTCCTTCCGCTTGAGATGGGGGGGTCTGGGTTTCCCAGACCTTGTTGCGTATAGGCGCGCAGTACTTTTACAACGACTTGTAGAATGGTCCCACAATGACATGAATAAAGCATGGGTGCACCTAGATGGGTAATTACTTACATTAAACAACGTGGGCACACTGGCATGGCTCCCACACACCACATGTCCTAAACTGATGCATAAATACCCCTTGATTTTTGAGGTTTTAAGTGAATGGGACACACTGATAGCTACTAGCGTACACCTTTCTTTCAAACACTCCCCACTAACAATTGTACTCCCATATTTGAAATTGGGTTCACGTAAGGGTAAACAATACAGTCTGAGAAATGGCTCCATATATACTGTAATTGACAATGGAAAGATACGCCCCTTACAAGACATGGTCGAAGTAAACAGCGATATCTTTGCATCCTGGATGAGATTCTGTCAAATCATTCACTTCCTGACACACCATAGTCATAGAGAGGGGTTTGCAGGGGAGCTCACACCATTCAATCTGTTGTGCATACGGGATACCCCAATAAAACGCCTGATTTCTAAAATATACCAAATTTTAACCATACCCCCAGACACACAACTCCCAACATACACCATCAAATGGCACAAAGACCCCAACAATGAAATCGACCAAGATAATTGGTACAAGGCATTTACACTTGTGAATCGTTCATCAATCTCAGCCACAGTGCAGGAAATACATCTTAATCTGCTGTGCAGGTGGTATCTCACGCCTACTCGGCTCCACAGATGCTTCCCATCTGCGAGCCCGCTGTGTTGGAGAGGATGCAGTGAAAACGGCACCCTCTTTCATATCTGGTGGTCATACCCAAAAATGTGTGGATTTTGGATGGGGGTATTGGAACTCATGGCTGATAAACTTCAGATAGAAATCCCAAATTCACCTGACACAATACTTTTCCTGCACCTCCCTAATATCAAACATGTTCACATACAGGCCTTACTCCTGATTATGCTAACTGGCGCAAAAAAACTCATACCTAGAAAATGGAAATCCAGAGACATCCCTACAACTGGGGAATGGATCTCCTTGTAGACAATCTACTGGTACTGGAGAGGTTCCACTACTTTAAAATTCACCAAATAGAAACACACAAACTGATGTTAGCCACCTGGAAAGATGCCCCATCTAATACTTCAGAACCATTACTTGTAATCTACATCTCACATCTTACATCCTTATACTGTAGGGTCAGCTTTATGCACAGGAAACGCTTTTTTTTTTTTCTCCCTTCCTTTGCCCGTCTTACCTCCCCTTGTCTAACTCCTTTAACCCATTCTGTTTTCTTCACACAATATTAAAGTTATACATCCAATGAATCAGGTAGCTTCTAACAGAAGATGTTAAAAACCAAGCTTACAATAGAACTGAAGCTTAATAATACATTATCTTGCATATCTTTGGATTATTACACTCTGTTTTAGTGTTTTATCCTTTGTCTAACTATGAGCAGTGGATCATCCGTATAGTGGATCGACTCCATTGTCTTTTTATTCCTCTGTCATAAATGTTTGTACAACGGATTTTGAATTATTATTATTATTCTTTATTTATAAAGCGCTAACAGATTCCGCAGCGCTGCCCATGGGTACAAGGATAACAGTACAATGGAGAAACAATACGATAAAAGACAAAATTTTACAAACAAATACAGGGGGAATTTAAGGCCCTATTCCCGTGGGAACTTACAATATAGAATTAATCAATACAGCTTGTTTAGGGAAAAGAAATAAAAAAAATGTTATCAGGTAAGCATAAATTTAGTTTTTTTTAGGGTTTCCTATCCCTTTAAGAATTACATAGAATGACAAAATTAAAGCTACTATAGCTGATCACAGCTTCAGATAAAGAAGAATGACAAGAATCTGCACTGAAGCTCAAAACTAATATTTTAGTTAGAAACAAAAATTTAGTTGGAAACTAATGCAACCATGAACGTAAATGAACTAAACGGAAATTTTAAATTTAACAAAAAGAAAATTTCGGATAAAACGATTTTTGTTCCTGTGCACATCTCTAGACCTCCTATCATTGAGCCCTTATAACTTTTTAATGCAATTTTTTAAAAATAATTTTTATCAGACAGTGCTATTATGAGTGTAACTGTACTTTTAAAGGTATTTTTGATGCGTTTCGTGCAACTTTTTTGTTTCGTGTAACAGTTGTGCTGCACTCTGAAGTCGCGCCAACCAAATACACGTTAAATTTGATTGAGCTAAAGCGAATGCGTGCAAAGAGTCACAAAATACTCCTTATCGCTCACGAGCTACACTTGTAATCCAGCCATTGGCACTCTGGGTCTAGGACCTATACATGAAACTTTAAATAGTTATTTATGTATTACTGGATACAACAGCCATTTCTGATAAAAAATAAATAAATTACCAAACATTGATAAAAATAAAGAAATACGTTTCCAATCAGCCAATAGAATGCAAGCTCAATCCTATTGGTTGATTGGATCAGCCAATAGGATGAAAGCTCAATCCTATTGGCTGATTGCAACAGCCAATAGGATTTTTTCACCTTTAATTCCTATTGCCTGATAGAATTCTATCATCCAATCGGAATGTAAGGGTCGCCATCTTGGATTACGTCACTTAGAGGGAAACTTCATTATTCAGCGACCATTGGAAGAAGAGGATGCTCCGCGCCGGATGTCTTGAAGATGGACCCGCTCCGCGCCGGGTGGATGATGATAGAAGATGCCGTCTGGATGAATGAAGACTTCTGCCCGCTTGGATGAAGACTTCTGCTGGCTTCGATGAGGACTTCTACCCGATTGGATGAAGACTTCTGCCGCCTGGATGAGGATGGATTTCCGGTCTTCGAAAACTGTAAGTGGATCGTCGGGGCTTAGTGTTAGGTTTTTTTAAGGTTTTTTTTGGTGGGTTTTATTTTTAGAGTAGGGTTTTGGGACATGTAAAAGAGCTAAATACCCTTTTAATGACAATGCCCATCCAAATGCCCTTTTCAGGGCAATGGTTATCTTAGGTTTATTTAGATAGGTTTTTATTTGGGGGGTTTGGTTGTGTGGGTGGTGGGTTTTACTGTTGGGGGGTTGTTTGAATTTTTTTTACAGGTAAAAGAGCTGATTTCTTTGGGGCAATGCCCCGCAAAAGGCCCTTTTAAGGTTTTATTTTACAGGTAACTTTGTATTTATTTTAACTAGGTAGTTAGTAAATAGTTAATAACTATTTACTAGCTAGTGACCTAGTAAAAAATACAAACTTACCAGTGAAAGAAAAATAAACCCTAACTATTAGTTATTTTGTAGCTAGCTTAAGTTTTATTTTATAGGTAAGTATTTAGTTTTACATAGGAATTATTTAGGTAATAATTGTAAGTTTTAATTAGATTTATTTTAATTATATTTTAGGGGGTGTTAGGGTTAGACTTAGGCTTAGGGTTACGTTAGGGTTAGGTTTAGGGGTTAATATATTTATGTAGTGACGCAGGAAGGCGACGGTTTAGGGGTTAATAGGTTTATTATAGCAGCGGTGTGGGCGGACGGCAGATTAGGGGTTAATAATATTTAAAAAGTGTTTGTGATGCGGGAGGGCGGCAGTTTAGGGTTTAATAAGTTTATTATAGTGGCGACAATGTCGGGGAGCGGCGGAATAGGGGTTAATACATTTTTTAAGTGGCAGCAATGTCCAGAGCGGCAGATTAGGGGTTAATAATTTTATTATAGTGTTTGCAATGCGGGAGGGCCTCGGTTTAGGGGTTAATAGGTAGTTTATGGGTGTTAGTGTAATTTTTAACACTTTAGTTATGAGTTTTATGTTACAGCTTTGTAACGTAAAACTCATAACTACTGACTTTAGATGGCGGTACGGACCTTGTCAGTATAGGGTGTACCGCTCACTTTCTGGCCTCCCAGGCAAACTCGTAATACCAGCGCTATGAAAGTCCCATTGAAAAAGGACTTTTTTAAAAGTGCGGTACTGACCTTACATGACGGCCTAAAAGGTGTGCGGTACACCTATACCTGCAAGACTTGTAATAGTGGTGTTAGGGATAAAACATTGTTATGAAGCATAACAATGCTTTTTCACTCGTAACGCAAAACTCGTAATATAGCTGTATATTTTTACTTTGTAATTTTTTAATTATTTTTAGATTTGTAGAGTGTGGTGTTCTTGTATATCCCATCTAGGAGATATATATAACATATTTCAAATATATATGTATATATATATATATATATATATATATATGTGTGTGTGTGTGTGTGTGTGTGTGTGTGTGTAGCACCAGTCTTTGTTCAGGACACGGATTCAACCAATATACTATAGAGGGTTTTTAATTTTCTTTTTCATGCCACAGTATCAGTATCTGATACTTATCACCATTATAAGATTATCATTATTCTCACATGATCCATGTTTTTTCATGTTGAGTTTTGAATATTCACTCACACACTTACTTTTCTTGTGTCACTATCACTTATCTCAAATGTTCATAATCGCAATTTTATTGTATATTTACATATTTATTAAAATTATCATCTTGCACCTGCACATATCGCATTTTTTTTTCAGTATTCACAAATTCCACATACACCATTCTTCTTTTTCTGCTACAATTTTCATACACTTTTGAGAGGGCAGACATACGTAGACTTTTTGGCACATTCGCCTTTTATAACAGGATGAGTGAGAGGAATAACGATCACCATATGTTTTGGTGACCTCAGT
Organism: Bombina bombina; assembly: GCF_027579735.1. NCBI lineage: Eukaryota > Metazoa > Chordata > Amphibia > Anura > Bombinatoridae > Bombina > Bombina bombina. The sequence continues at coordinate 418,536,722 of NC_069500.1, read as the reverse complement.
GGGGGCAAATGTACACGTGCCAACCCCACTATCCTATCCCAGATGACCATAGGAGGACCCTGTGGGGATATGAATGATGGTCACCATGTGCTCTGGTGAAGTTATGTTTATTTACATCATATTGATTAGCACACTACTATTGGTAACACCCGTGACCAGTTATGATTGGTTCATTAAAGAGAAGGGGAGTTTTTGTTTTGTCCGATCGCACTAATATTTCTTATAATTGTTTTGAAGATCGGATCATTTTCTCCAATTAGCTTATTTACTTACCAGAATTATCTAATAAGGGAACACCATTTTTTTATTATCTTTTTGTTATAACAGGTGTCCATACACATAAAGAACATAACATATTATTTGTTACCCTATCTAAACAATATCTCTAGGTGGGATTACCAGAATTCCATACAGGTTTTTTAACTATCAGTTCTCATGTCTTTAAGTAGCAAGCCCATGTTTGTGTTTGCATATGTCTGAGGAAACAGCTTGTAACTGGCTGAGAGACGCATGGTTTTGCAATAGATGAATCTTTTATGAATGTTTTTATTTAATACTTTTTAACTTTCACATCGACTTGATACTTTATACTTAACCGCTTGTGCCTCCTACCCATGAGTATTTTAGAGGATCAAGTGTTGGAGTTGTGAGGGAGGTTATGTCTGTTGGACCACCATAAGTGTCCAGCTTGCTTTTTTTGAGCCCCTTAGTGCGGTGCATCACACTTGTGAGTATACAGATTATTTATACACTTATGTTTTGATCCGCAGAGACTGTACTTGGCCATGTGGCAACTCAGTTTCTTGTGGATTTCAGATTAAACTTTGTGGGACAAGAGCCATTCCCATATACAGTGAGCTGCCTGGTCCTCTGCACAAGTTTGTGCTGGATCGTTTGAGAAGATGGTCTTCATCTCTACATTATATGTTTGTGTATATACATTTTTGTTTTATTGCAGAGGTGTGTATAGTCAATGTATTAGCACTATTCTCTATTCATGGCACCCCCTAACTCTTGACTTTTCATAGCCTTTATATATATAGTTTTATTTTGCGAATACTCACAACAGAGAAAATAGGATTGTGAATCAGTTCCCTATTTCCCTGACATTTCTAACTCATTCACTATTCCCATCCAAATAGTTAAAAAAAATATTTTAATACCACTACGACAAAAGTTAATGAAAACTTAAGTCCCTTTTTTTTTCTTAAATTTTAAATTTCTTTTATTGAAAAGTCAAGTACCATACAGAAAAAGGAAAAGGTTACTCAAAAAATACAGATATACAAGATACGGGGAACTTCCGGGCAGCGGCCATGTTTAGTCGCATAGCTGTGTGCTGCTGCAGCCTTTCTTAGAAAACTACAGAAAGTCCCAGCCTAACTCATTGATCCATTTAATATTTCATAGGAGCTGAATAGTGAATTGGACTCTGCATCTATTGACCAAAATTTTGTAAGGATAACTGCTGGCATCAGCGCCCGGAGCCATTTTACAATCTTGGCCTACTTTAAACCCCCCGGCGGGACGCCTCTGGCCCTGTCGTTACGCAGCACTCATTGTGCTTTACAGATATACATCTCTATAACTACAGGCTGATTATCCTCCGAAACGGATCAAGCTAACATGGAGCCTTCCTGCCTACTAACAGAAATCAGTCGTCTGCTTGCACACTATCAAGAAGCCTTCTCAGAGGCACTCCGTGCCCCGGATCACACTCCTATAGTGATGTGTATACTGGGGAAGAGACCGGCCTGTATTCGGACGGACACACGAGAGGTCCTTACCCTCTTACCAAACGAGGGAGGTACATCAGAGACATACAACACTGCAGAGCCCCGAGATCCTCCTGCAGTGTTCACCCGAAGCCAGGCAGGTGCCGCTGAGCTCTCAGACATTACAGCTGAGGTCCCCTTCTCCCCGGCGGTCAGAGCAGAAGCCCAGATGTGCCAAGTCGCTACCCAGAAGGCGATCCTGAGGAAGCTGGGCGCTTCAATGCCTGAGTTAGCCCCAGACCCTTGGGGCCAGAGAGACGCTTCTGCCTCACACCTGCATACTCATTTACCCTTGGCACCGCTCTCTGTCAGGTACCCGATTGAGCTGACTTACTTAACATCGCAACCCCTCACGATGCCAACCAGCCGAAGATGGTCTGCATACGAACACATACCCGATTTACCGCCTTTGCTGGCCACATTGAAATCGCAGCGACACGCATTGTGGGCGCGCAAAAGACCGAAGGATCATGAAGAATGCATAACCTCTGCTTGGCCCACCAGGACAGGAGTGGGTTGATAAGTTTATTGCCGCAAATGAATGGCCATACCGGACGCGCTGGAGATATCAACCGCACTAATGGCCATTGAATGTGAGGGCTTCCACACAGAGCATGTTACCTTTACTATGGTTGAACATTGCAGACTCTAATCACAGCTTAAAGATGGCTATCGTGCCTGATGAATAGCAGCCCCATCCGTGGACTCACTGATTTGCTACTCATCCTTCCTATATATGTACTCTATAAGCTTTAATTATATTACATTGCTGGCTGCTGAGCCTGCTGCAAGAGGGAAACGCAGGAACGTAAGATGTTTGTGCTGCTTTCATGACTATACCCAGGATTAGTTTGATAATTTGATCTTAGTTTACTAGCAATTGCTTATGTTTTCACTTCGGTCTGTTCTGCATTCAGTCTTATTGCTGAGGCTAACAACAGTTAATTGTTTGAAGAATCTCAATGTTGGTAATGTATTGGGCTGTTAAAAATGTATTAGCTATATTTACCGCCTTACTGTGACCCTCCCCCTTTACTGATTACTGCTAACACACATTAGAAGCTATACCTGTAAGGGTATTAAGGTTATTAGCTACTAACTATTCCATGGATCTATTTAGTCATTGGTACCGTATGCAGCACAAGTTTGTTTGGCCTGTCGCCATTGCCATATTTCTACCTAGGAATACCTTTTTCTTAGAATGATTGGGTACTTATATTAAAAACCAGCTTCAGTTTATGCATATATCTCACTTTAGGGACGTATGCCCATTAGAATTATATTTCACTATCTAGATAATTATTGTTTAGCCACATTATCAGCATAGGGTGCTACTGGTATTAATTCTTTGCACCATAAATATCATAGATAATGATCCTTTGACCCTCCACTTGGTCTTGCGGGGGCGCCGCCTGCGGCCGAGGTGGTGTGCCCTAACACTAATTTTATTCCTAGGATCATCTCTAAAAATAATTGAAGGAGGTGACTTAATACAGCTCTGTTTAAAAGTAAGTCAAATAAGGGGATCTACTAATATAACCCAATGTTGATACCTAGGTTTACTGCGCTAAATTTGCACATGCATTGTAACTTTTTTATCATACACATATTCCTGGGCCCATTTTATGTCCTTTAGTCAATTTCATTCCTGTTTTCATACTAATAAGATAGTTTTAGATGGGCCAAAGCTCTACATGGAAGGCACTCCTTTTCCTTTTCCTTTCCCTTTATTATTATTAGTTCTGTTCTTACTTACGCCCTCATAGGAGATAATCAGCCACAATGATAAAATACACCTTGTATATACTATGTTACCCTGTTTACACAATCTAGTCTACATAAATAACAATCCCAATTTGTTTATTTACCAGCATTCTAGAATCGATTTCACTATATTCACACTGCTGTAAAAATAGAAAATTGAGGTTCAGTTGAGATCCAAGAGTGGTCTCCTTAGTTGTTTTTTTTTTTACCTCCAATGCTTATTTCACATAAAGTGGAGGTCCAAAAGTGGCCTCATCTTACATTTTGGAGGTTTACAAATGATTTGGTATACTGCCTGAGTATTGTGTCTATTTCTCTAAGCCTTTTTATGTATTGTAGCTAATCAATCACAATGTTGTTTCTTATGTTGTCTTCATTCCAGACAGTTTTCATGGTGGCTTTGTACTGTATATTTCTTGTATGCCTTATGTGTAACCTCAAATAAAATAAAAAAAAAAATAAAAAAAAAAAATACAAGATACAAAAACAGTGTACAATTCGGTTATAACCATATAATATATAAGTCCATTCAGGCTTCTGCTCCCTGCCTTAGAAATGTTGAAGTCCAATAGTCCAATATGGGCAAAGAGCTTGCCCAGTACGCCCCATTACAGATTTTCATGCTTGGAGAGTCTATATTTTGTGGAGGTATAGGCTAGGGGGAGCGGATGCATGGTACCTTGAGATCTTTAAATACAGAGTTTAATGTATTGAGATTCAATACTAGTAGCCATAAGGGTCAGGGTGAGTGAAGCCTCACTAAATCTTCAGTGTGATGAGGCTTTGTTAACTTACTTATACATCTCTTCACCCAATCTGACCTATTATTGTTGTCGGGTGCCGGACGGGCAGGGATTATGGGGATGTGCAGGTAGGAGGAAGTATGGGTAAGGCATGGGATAGGGGTTTGATGTTCTTTTGTAAAATGGGTTACTGCGTTCCCAGGTCTGTTAGTCAGTCTGTGCGGTTTTGGAGGCATTCCATCTCATAAGCATTAGTTCATGTGTACCTATCTTCCCTATCCTAAGGAAATTGTATATTTCCAGTGTTAACAATGCGTTTACTTGGTCCATCCACATGGTCAGCGTGGGTATATTTTGTGTTTTCCACCTCTGTGGAATTAAAATTTTGGCGCTGCTTATCATTATGTACAGTAGGGACATTTTAACGTTTTCTTTGAGGTTTGGTAAGTTGTGTAAGAGCAGAATATGCGGGTCCCTTGGGATTTGTGAAGAGAGTGTTTTTTTCATATGTGTTATAACCTGGTTCCAGAAGGAATCTAATCTGGGGCATGCCCACCATATATGTAGAAGATCGTCAGTCTGCCAATCTAACGACAAAACTCCAGCCGCAGAAAAAAGTAAGTAGTTAAGAGCTTTCTGGGCTAACGCCGGTTTATAAAGCTCTTAACTACTGTGCTCTAAAGTACACTAACACCCATAAACTACCTATGTACCCCTAAACCGAGGTCCCCCCACATCGCCGCCACTCGATTACATTTTTTAACCCCTAATCTGCCGACCGCCACCTACGTTATACTTATGTACCCCTAATCTGCTGCCCCTAACACCGCCGACCCCTATATTATATTTATTAACCCCTAACCTGCCCCCCACAACGTCGCCGCCAGCTACCTACAATAATTAACCCCTAATCTGCCGACCGCAAAGCGCCGCCCCTACGTTATCCTTATGTACCCCTAATCTGCTGCCCCTAACACCGCCGACCCCTATATTATATTTATTAGCCCCTAATCTGCCCCCCTCAACGTCGCCTCCACCTGCCTACACTTATTAACCCCTAATCTGCCGAGCGGATCTCACCGCTACTATAATAAAGTTATTAACCCCTAATCCGCCTCACTCCCGCCTCAATAACCCTATAATAAATAGTATTAACCCCTAATCTGGCGTCCCTCGAATTCCGATTGGCTGATAGGATTCTATCAGCCAATCGGAATTAAGGTGGGAAAATTCTGATTGGCTGATGGAATCAGCCAATCAGAATCAAGTTCAATCCGATTGGCTGATCCGATCAGCCAATCAGATTGAGCTCGCATTCTATTGGCTGATCGGAACAGCCAATAGAATGCGAGCTCAATCTGATTGGCTGATTGAATCAGCCAATCGGATTGAACTTGATTCTGATTGGCTGATTCCATCAGCCAATCAGAATTTTCCTACCTTAATTCCGATTGGCTGATAGAATCCTATCAGCCAATCGGAATTCGAGGGACGCCATCTTGGATGACGTCCCTTAAAGGAACCGTCATTCGTCGGGAAGTCGTCGGTGAAGATGGATGTTCCGCGTCGGCGGGATGAACATGGATCCGGAAGAAAGAAGATTGAAGATGCCGTTGATAGAAGACTTCAGCCGTATCATGGACCTCTTCAGCTCCCACTTGGATGAAGACTTCAGCCGGATCATGGACATCTTCTGCCCCCCGCTTGGGCTTGGATCAAGACATCGGAGGAGCTCTTCTGGATCGATCGGTGAACCTGGTATGGTGAAGATAAGGTAGGAAGATCTTCAGGGGCTTAGTGTTAGGTTTATTTAAGGGGGGTTTGGGTTAGATTAGGGGTATGTGGGTGGTGGGTTGTAATGTTGGGGGGGGTATTGTATGTGTTTTTTTACAGGAAAAAGAGCTGAATTCTTTGGGGCATGCCCCGCAAAGGGCCCTGTTCAGGGCTGGTAAGGTAAAAGAGCTTTGAACTTTTGTAATTTAGAATAGGGTAGGGCATTTTTTTATTTTGGGGGTCTTTGTTATTTTATTAGAGGGCTTAGAGTAGGTGTAATTAGTTTAAAATTGTTGTAATATTTTTCTTATGTTTGTAAATATTTTTTTATTTTTTGTAACTTAGTTCTTTTTTATTTTTTGTACTTTAGTTAGTTTATTTCATTGTAGTTATTTGTAGGTATTGTATTTAATTAATGTATTGATAGTGTAGTGTTAGGTTTAATTGTAGGTAATTGTAGGTATTTTATTTAATTAATTTAATGATAGTATAGTGTTAGGTTTAATTGTAACTTAGGTTAGGATTTATTTTACAGGTAATTTTGTAATTATTTTAACTATTTTAGCTATTAAATAGTTCTTAACTATTTAATAGCTATTGTACCTGGTTAAAATAAATACAAAGTTACCTGTAAAATAAATATTAATCCTAAAATAGCTATAATATAATTATAATTTATATTGTAGCTATATTAGGATTTATTTTACAGGTAAGTATTTAGCTTTAAATAGGAATAATTTATTTAATAAGAGTTAATTAATTTCGTTAGATTTAAATTATATTTAAGTTAGGGGGGTGTTAGTGTTAGGGTTAGACTTAGCTTTAGGGGTTAATACATTTATTAGAATAGCGGTGAGCTCCGGTCGGCAGATTAGGGGTTAATAATTTAAGTTAAGTGTTGGCGATGTTAGGGAGGGCAGATTAGGGATTAATACTATTTATTATAGGGTTAGTGAGGCGGATTTTTTTCTAATGTTTGTAAATATTTTTTTATTTTTTGTAACTTAGTTCTTTTTTATTTTTTGTAACTTAGTTCTTTTTTATTTTTTGTACTTTAGTTAGTTTATTTAATTGTATTTATTTGTAGGAATTGTATTTAATTTATTTATTGATAGTGTAGTGTTAGGTTTAATTGTAGATAATTGTAGGTAGTTTATTTAATTTATTTATTGATAGTGTAGTGTTAGGTTTAATTGTAGGTAATTGTAGGTATTTTATTTAATTAATTTATTGATAGTGTAGTGTTAGGTTTAATTGTAACTTAGGTTAGGATTTATTTTACAGGTAATTTTGTAATTATTTTAACTATTTTAGCTATTAAATAGTTCTTAACTATTTAATAGCTATTGTACCTGGTTAAAATAAATACAAAGTTACCTGTAAAATAAATATTAATCCTAAAATAGCTATAATATAATTATAATTTATATTGTAGCTATATTAGGGTTTATTTTACAGCTAAGTATTTAGCTTTAAATAGGAATAATTTATTTAATAAGAGTTAATTTATTTTGTTAGATTTAAATTATATTTAACTTAGGGGGGTGTTAGTGTTAGGGTTAGACTTAGCTTTAGGGGTTAATCCATTTATTACAGTAGCGGCGAGATTCGGTCGGCAGATTAGGGGTTAATAATTGAAGTTAGGTGTTGGCGATGTTAGGGAGGGCAGATTAGGGGTTAATACTATTTATTATAGGGTTATTGAGGCGGGAGTGAGGCGGATTAGGGGTTAATAACTTTATTATAGTAACGCTCAGGTCCGGTCGGCAGATTAGGGCTTAATAAGTGTAGTTAGGTGGAGGCGACTTTGGGGACGGCAGATTAGGGGTTAATAAATATAATATAGGGGTTGGCGGTGTTAGGGGCAGCAGATTAGGGGTACATAGCTATAATGTAGGTGGCGGCAGTGTACGGAGCGGCAGATTAGGGGTTAATAATAATATGCAGGTGTCAGCGATAGCGGGGGCGGCAGAATAGGGGTTAATAAGTGTAAGGTTAGGGGTGTTTAGACTTGGGGTACATGTTAGAGTGTTAGGTGCAGACGTAGGAAGTGTTTCCCCATAGAAAACAATGGGGCTGCGTTAGGAGCTGAACGCGGCTTTTTTGCAGGTGTTAGGTTTTTTTTCAGCTCAAACAGCCCCATTGTTTTCTATGGGGGAATCGTGCACGAGCACGTTTTTGAAGCTGGCCGCTTTCGTAAGCACCGCTGGTATCTAGAGTTGCAGTGGCGTTAAATTATGCTCTACGCTCCCTTTTTGGAGCCTAACGCACTGAAAACCCAGCCATTCTGTGAACTCTAAATACCAGCGGTATTTAAAAGGTGCGTGGGAAAAAAAGCACGCGTAGCTAACGCACCCCTTTGGCCGCAGAACTCTAAATCTAGGCGTTAGACATTTTGTACATACCCTTACATCATATGTGCAAGACACAAAAGATGTTTTAAAATGCCTAGCTGATATCACAGTAAATTAAAATACATTAATGGCAAGTATAGATGTTGAAAGTTTGTATTCAAATATTTCACATACCCTAGGTATGGAAGCAGTCATGTCATTTCAGAAAACAGTCAACCCTAAAGGTATTGAAGAAGATGATTTCATTATTAACCTGCTAGACTATGTACTTAGACACAACTACTTTTTGTTTAATAAAAAGATCTATTTACAGAAAAAGGGGACAGCAATGGGCACATGATGTGCCCCAACCTATGCTAACATCTTCTTGGGGTGGATTAAAGTGTACTAAATCAGGAAATAAATCCATATATGAAATATATGGACTTATATATTAGATACATAGATGATGTATTTATTCTATGGACAGGCACACAGACTGATTTCAGCAACTTTATGTTATGGCTAAATAACAACACAGATGGGATGAAATATATGTCTATGTTAGACACCACAAAAATTTCCTTCTTGGACTTGGAAATAAGAAAAGAAAATGATGGAACTCTGAATACCATTTTATATAGAAAAGAGACATCAACTAACAGCCTTCTACAATGGGGGAGCTTTCACCCAAAAAAAAAAAAAAAGGGCATTCCTTTTGGTCAATATCTGCGAGCCAGATGAAACTGCAGCACAGAAGCAGATTTTGAAGCAGAAGCAGGAGAACTAAGACGAAGATTCAGAGAGAGGGGTTACCTAGGCAGATGCCTGAAACGGGCATATCAAAGAACTAAGGCTCTAGATAGACCTTCACTTTTGGATAATAAGAGAACAGAGCAAGAAAATGCATCACAGATTTGTAGAATAATAAGGACTTATGATGACAAAAATCTATGCATTAAAAACATTTTCCAAAGACACTGGCATATACTCCAAGAGGATGAAGATCTGACAGAGATAATCTCTGAGAAACCAGTGATAACATACAGAAGGTCAAAAAACTTAAAAGACATTTTAATGGAGACCCACTATTCAAAAGAACAAGCCAGGACTTGGCTGAGAGAAATGAAAGGCTTCCATAAATGTGGTAGATGCCAGGCATGTAAAAACATGGCCCCAACCAAGATCTTTACAAACCCAAATACAGATTTAAAAAAAAAAAAAGATAAAAAATATGAAATTACAGATTTCCTTAACTGCAGATCAAAAAGAGTAATCTATGTTGCAATGTGCAAATGCCCTAGGATCTATGTGGGTGAAACCTCTAGAGAACTACGCACCAGAGTCTTGGAGCACATAGGTGACATAAAATGGAACAGAAATGTACCTGTGGCACAACATATGAATAATGTACATCAGGGACATAAATATGAAATTTTCTTTTTTGCAATTGAGCAAATAAAACTAAAAGGAAGAAGGGGTGACATTACAAGAATGTTACTACAGAAAGAATGCAGGTGGATTCACGAATTACAATCCACTGTACCAAGAGGCCTTAATGAGGCCATATCACATACATGCTTCTTGTAAGAAAGAGTAGATGTCCTGATACACAGATAGTAATAGCAATACCCAATACAGTCTTAGCCTTATGAATTGTGGTAATTAGGTAAAGTTTCTATCTAAAAGTAAACTGAATATATATATACATCACAGTGCGGATAGTATACATGGACAATACGTAACCTATCCTTAATGAAGGCACATATGACAATTATATCAGTTTTTTAATATAAAATCTGCTATAAATAAATTTTGATGAATTATATATATATATATATATATATATATATATATATAAAATGGAAACACAATAATAAAATGATAGTAATACCTTTACCCACCAAATGGCAAGAGACAAAATGTCCTGTGAAATAGGACACTTATTATTATTTCTAAGGATGTATATTCTGTGTATTTCGGCACTAATATTCCCCATTCATTTACTGTTCATAAATATTTTTACTCCCATTTATGTGTCCTTTGTTTGGGAGTTTTTTGGTTATTCCTGTGGAAACATGTGCCGGGCTTAGAAAAGCAGCCCTATAAATAAGGGTTTGGTTATCCTATAGGAAATCAGCATTAACCCCCAGCAGTGCTAATTAAGGTTAAGCACAAATATAATAACTACAATTACAGTGACGGAAATGCGTCGGTGGGCGTGGCCTCAACGGACAGTGTGTCCGATACATACACTAGCAATCTGAGTAGCGGTCTTACAAATACCGCAGTTGAAAAAAAAATTTTATACCAATATATATGCGACACCGGGTTGAGTGAATCCAAAGGGTGGTGACTCTATGTCTATTTATATTCATATTGGCATATTATTCAATACTGCTCTGACTACCCCTTATTACGCTTATGGTGTTTTATATATATATATATATAGACAACTGCTACGCTTGGAATTAAATAGATATATGCTGAGCGATAAGTGTCTTATTTGATCAATATGAATGTTCTCGATACGTTTGCTTGTATGTATGTATGAAATCTATTAAATATAGGGATTCAGCTAGAAATCGTCTGACTTTGTTAAATCAAAGCAGTACGCAGGCAGGAGGACGCCCTTGAGCACATAGCTTGTTTGTTACTGTGTGGATACATTTGTGGAGAATGGGCTTTTGATCCCGATTGATACATAGTATGCAGCTTTATACCTATTATAGAATTACACACGTCCTTTGGGCCACTGGCCCCTTTTTAATATTAAAGTAGTAAGGTGCTAGATAGTGTGACTGCTGAATAAAGAGTTTGGAAGTGCCAATACCCATCTCTATATACATATCATAGCATCCCCCTACTTTTATGTCTGTTTTTTGTAGCCAGATGATAGATGGTTTGTTTGCTTGATGAATGAGTTTTGAACCATAAATCCCCATCTCAAAATACTTACCACTACATCTTCCTACTGTCTATGTCCATTTGTGTAAATAAATGTTAATAAAGTGTAATTTTTAATCCATTTTCTATTTTGCTCTTCTAGTAAACACTAAGGGTCCCATTTATCAAGCTGTGAAGGTGGCCTCAGCGTTTCAGGCACACTTGAAACGATAGTTAAGTAGCAATGGTCTAAAGAAAGCTGCTGCTTAACCTCTCCACCACCTAATATGTGGCAGAGTGATATCATCCCGATCCAGTCGGGATGAATGACAGCCCATGCTCACAGACAATTGGCTGCCAGCGAACAGGGGGCGGCTTTGCACAAGCAACTGCTTGTGCAATGTTAAATGCAGGCAGCATATGCTGCCAGCTGGCAGCAAGGTCCGGATGACATGTTCGCAGAAACTAATCATGTTTGCACGACCTTTGGTAAATGGAGTACTAAATCTTGTTATTCAATGTTTATATGGGAATGGCTGCTCAGACGTTTTGGGCCTGCTTACTCTGTATATCTCTCAGGAGGGTGAACACTTGGGGCCCCATTTATCCAGCAGTGAAAGCAGCTTCGGGCCTTAGCGTTTCAGGCTCACCTGAAACGCTAGTTAAAGTGATGGTATATCTAAGCGTATAAAAACCACTAGGATTTACCATCACTAAAAATAAACAGTAGAATAATTCATCACTTACTAAAAAAAGGGTGCTAAACTCATCCTGGCTGTGCTGCGGCAGCTCACTAAAGTCAGCGGCTCTGGACGCCCACATCACAGCGCTCTTTACCAATGAGATGACATTTCCACCTCTAAACCAATAGCCATACTAGGATCTGTGCTAGGATGTCAGTAGACACGCACTGCTATTGATTTAGAGGTGGAAATGTCACCTCATTGAAGAAAAGCACTGTGCCATGGGCGGCCGGAGCTGACAATAGCGAGCTGCAGCGGCACAGAAAGGGTAAGTTTGCACCCTTTTTTATTAAGTGTTTGATTAAACTACTGTTTATTTTTACTGACACTTTACATCTTAAGACTGCTGCTACTTAACCTCTCCACCCCCTAAAATGTGGCAGCAGAGTGAAATCATCCTGATCCGATCTGGATGAAAGACAGCCCATGCTTACAGACAATTGGCTGGCAGCAGAGGGTGGCATTACGGCGAGGTCCGGCTCACATGTTCGTGGTAGCGAATCATATTCGCACGACCTTTGTTAAATAGAGTGCTAAATTTTGTTATTCAATGTTTACATTGCAGTGGCTGCTCAGACGATCTGTGCATCTGTACTTTTTATATCTCTCAGGAGGGTGAATTTACATCTACGTATAGAGCGGGTGGGACCTCTCTATACATCACTACACTACAAAAAAGAACATTGAAAGGGGAGGGGCGCATACACAGAATTACATTAGTAAAAAATATTTTTATAACATATATACTAATATTTTAGTAATACAGCAGTTCAGCTATGAAATGAATAAGGAATACACTGACAGCTTTAAAATACTGTTATAATTAACCATCACTTCATTTGTTTGCAAACTACTTTATATTAATTTGTTATTTTAAATTATTACTTGTCATGTTGTGTCCCCACCTACACTGAAAATATGATTAAGAAATGTTTTCTAATGTAGAAAAGTTATTTAAATAGGAGACAATAGCACTGATTAATCTCCCAGTGGGTGGTAGGAAGAAGATAATTTGTATGTGAAATAACTGCTTGTAGTTTATTTACCATTTCAATACCTAACATAAATAACTTAAAGTGAATGTAAAGTCACCTCTAGTACTTAACACAATATTGTGAAGCAATTCAATTAAGGGGGACTTTAATTCATCAATGTTCCCAATTTTATTATTAAATCTTAAATTTTACCTTTTTATCTCAGTTTTCGGGCTGCGCTTCCTCGGCCCGCCATACTGTCCCTCCTTAGTGCAATGATTGACAGCTAATCTTGCTAATCCGCTTTTTACCCCCGTGGCGTTCAACCCCTTTTCAGAAACGTCATGGGCCTCTTCAGCGCATGCGTTATTATTTTTATCCACCTTCAGATGCAATGCGCGTTCACGGGACTCGCAATTCAACAATCTACGCAATCTAATTGGTCAGTGGGAACACACCTTCTAAATAAACTGACCAATTGGCTATCAAAGTTGACAAGCATAATGATTCATCTACGGCAGACAAGTACCAATGTAAGATTGTTTTGCATTACAGGATAGAAATGGTGGTTATTTTTGTCTTTAATTTATCACTTATCTTTTGCTAAGCAGACATTTAAATTGCAAAAAGAGGCAAATGGGGCTTTTAGTTTAAATATAATCCTTATATTGAAATGAGGCGTAATAGCCCGGTGTTTGAGTGAGAATGCCATTGTCTCACAGTGGGTCCTGATGGCAACATATGACATTTGTTTTCCGGTCTTGTGTTCTCCATGTGGCTAAAGGGCTTCCAATTTCATTTCACAGCCAGGAGCAAGCAGAAAACACAGGAGCAAGCAGAAATGCACGTAAGGGGTTGTAATCTTTGGTTGCTCCGTAAACACTATAGCGGAGATACTGCTGCTCTCGACGATATAATAGTACTCAATGAATGTAATAATTCATTCATTGAATACTATTTGTTATTTACAATATTGCGGGGTATGATGCCTGCGCAGTTCCACGATCGTGAACGCGCTTTACAAGGAGAACAGGAAGTTGGTTTGGGGAGGAGTCGGCAGGGAAAAGGTAGAGATTTTAAAATAAATATATTTTAAAAATGAAGGATATAATATTACAAAAAAATAGCGACTACATTAAGCTAGTGTCAAGAAATGGATTGCAGTCGTCAGTAAGTGTAAAATTGACATTCACTTTAAGCAAGTCTGCTTTACTTGCAAGCTCAGCACATTGTTATGGGCATGTCCTAGGTTGGTTTTAATGAGAAAAAAAACAGCTACATTTAATACTCTGCAGTAGCAAGAGTAACAAAGCAAATTTGATAATGGAAGTAAATTGGAAATTTGTTTAAAAGTGTATTTTCTATGCAAATCATGAAATAAAATTTTGGGGTTTGATGTTTTTTACACAATCTGTTCCATTGTATGTTTACTTTGTTTTAACATATTTGTTTCATTTTGACTTTCCTATCCCTTTAATTTCATGAAAAATTAGCACTTAGAAATTTTCAGTGTAGCCCCTGCCCTCAGTGTAATAAGAGTGGAGGATTTTGAAAACCTAACGCCTAGATTTAGAGTTTGGCGTTAGCTGTCAAAAGCAGCGTTAAGGGGTCCTAACGCTGCTTTTTACCGCCTGCTGGTATTTAGAGTCAGCCAGGAAAGGGTCTACCGCTCACTTTCTTTCTGCGACTCCAGGCTACCGCAGATCCCTTTACGTCTACCGACAAGACTCCTACCGCCAAAAAGTTTCAGTAGTTAAGAGCTTTATGGGCTAACGCCGGAACATAAAGCTCTTAACTACTGTGCTACAAAGTACACTAACACCCAAAAACTACCTATGTACCCCTAAATCGAGGCCCCCCACATCGCAATCCCTCTAATAAAATTTTTTAACCCCTAACCCCACTATCATTAAATTAATTAAATAAATTAACTAAAATTACCTACAATTACATTTAATTAAATAAACTAATCTATAATACAAAAAAAACAAACACTAAATTACAGAAAATAAAAAAATATTAAATATATAAGAAGTTTAAACTAATTACACCTAATCTAAGCCCCCTAATAAAATAATAAAGCCCCCCAAAATAAAAAAATGCCCTACCCTATTCTAAATTACAAAGTAATCAGCTCTTTTACCAGCCCTTAAAAGGGCTTTTTGCGGGGCATTGCCCCAAAGTAATCAGCTCTTTTACCTGTAAAAAAAATTACAACCCCCCCAACATTAAAACCCACCACCCACATACCCCTACTCTAACCCACCCAATCCCCCCTTAAAAAACCTAACACTAACCCCCTGAAGATCTCGCTACCTTGAGCCGTCTTCACCCAGCCGAGCCGAATTCTTCATCCAATCCGGGCGATGTGGTCCTCCATCCGGGCGAAGTCTTGATTCAAGCGGCAAAGAAGAGGTCCTCCATCCGGGCGATGTCTTCCTCCAAGCGGCATCTTCTATCTTCTTTCTTCCGGCTCCATCTTCAGTCCGCCGACGCGGAACATCCACCTTCCCCGACGGACTAACGACGAATGATGGTTCCTTTAAGGGACGTCATCCAAGATGGCGTCCCTCAAATTCGGATTAGCTGATAGGATTCTATCAGCCAATCGGATTGAGCTCGCATTCTATTGGCTGATTGGAACAGCCAATAGAATGCGAGCTCAATCCGATTGGCTGATTGGATCAGCTAATCGGATTGAGCTTCAATCTGATTGGCTGATTGAATCAGCCAATCAGCCAAACTCTAAATCTAAATGTTTTCAGTCTGTCAGTTTTGGGCATGAGGAAATCTGTTATCTATTCTATTCACTAGCCTAGAAGTTTTATGGCATCAGGCTAAGATAAAGCTTCCTGCAAAGACCTCCTCCTCCTTGTAGGGCTGTGACAGGAAGTAAAAGACACTGTACAAATGTAGTGTAAAAAATAGGTAAAAGGTAAAATCAATTTAAAGGGGCAGTAAACTTACAAACTAATGTTATATAATTCTGCACATAGTGCAGAATTATATAACATAAGCTTACCAGCACATTTATACTTTAAAGTATTTCAGAGAATTTTTTATCTAAAACCTCCTTTTATCAGAACGCCGCTCCTTGCTCTACTGAGCGGGTCTGGTTTTTACACAGCGCATCGCGGCAACACTGTCTAGTCACAGTGTGCCCGGTCGCGCCATTAAAATGAATTTAGCTCGCTCCCGCTCTGATCTAGTAGCGTAAGCGAGCTACATTCATTTTAATGGCGCGACCGGGCACACTGTGACTAGACTGTGTTGTGTAAAAACCAGGCCCGCTCAGTAGATCAAGGAGCAGTGTTCTGGTAAAAGGAGGTTTTAGATACAATTTCTCTGAAATACTTTAAAGTATAAATGTGCCGGTAAGCTAATCTTATATAATTCTGCACATAGTTTGTACGTTTACTGCCCGTTTAAATAGATGAATAATACATATTGTAATGATTTCTATTAAGTATAAGCAACTGATTAGTGTTTTTTTAATACAACAATTAAACAGACTGTTTAACATCCCTTTAAAGTCAGCTTCATAATGACAAAATATTGCTGATCCCGAGGTGAACATGCACCTGTGATTGTTGGCTATGCATAATTTCTATTTATGATTGGTTCACCAGCCTTTTTTGCAGGGGTTAAAGTGATTGTAAGCTTTAACAAATTAAAGCCCAGTAAGAAATAATAATCTTAAAAATAGGAGCACTTTAATTCATTAAAGTTTAGAAAGACGCTGACGAATCCGCCTTCCTCCAATCGTTGTGTGCCCCCTTTGGCGTCCATCTCGTGGGGCACGCAATGATTGATTGGAGGAAGCCAGATTTGTCATCAATATGCTAATGAAAGCAGGAGATGCGGGCAGAGGATCAGCATTATGTTTACCATAACGCAAAGGTAAGTATTTTTAAAAATAAGCCTCTTTGTAAACTTTAATGAATTAAAGTGCCCCTGGCTTTAATTTGTTAAAGTTTACAATCACTTTAAACATTTAGTTATAGGCAAGCAATACTTGCATTAGAACAATTTTTTCATTTTAACTTCATATGATATCATATTAGCTTGTTGGAATCTTTTTTGTTTTTAAAATAATTTTGTTGCAAAAAAACCCTCTTTGGTGGTGGTGGGGGGGGGGAATGAAGCTCTTGTGCTTTACAAGATGGAGCTGTTGGCACTAATTTTGAAGTGAATTTGCAGGTCTGAGAACAAACGTGAGACCCGGGAGTTAATCCCTGGGGCAGTAATCACTGTTACTTAAATATGTCCAAGGTTATAGGAAGGTCAGTCAGATTGCACAAAGGGACATTCTACTCAAACATATTCCAGCAAGTAAATGAAAAAGAACTATTTATGTTGAAAATATTTTAAGTAAATGTTTAAAAAAATAAAACACATTTCTAAAACTAATACAGAAGCACCAATTGTATACATATTACTAATGGTTACTGGACTCCCACAGCTGTAAAACTTTCTGCAGAATGTCACAGGAATTTATTTTTCGGCATAATTAAGCAAGTTTAACAAATTATTAACAATATATATCAATGTTTCCCACCCCTAAAATACCCCATATAGGCCTAGATTAAAAATGGAGGGCTTTTGATTGTACAGGGTGTGCTATCAATGTTGTGGGACCGTGTTAAGATTAGCACGCAGGAGGGTGGAGCTAACCGTCGAGCTGACTGGAAGCATAGTGAGGGAGCTCCGTCTAAAATAAATAGTTTTTAGCACTTTTCAGTGATTTAACTAGTTTCTCCCTTGCCATCCTTGTGGTATCTAACTGCCTAAACTAATTACTCCAGCCTCTGCACCTTGTCTCCCGGAGATCCAGACTCAACAACCTGGCTGGCTTGGACCTTTTCCTGGTTCACTCGCCCGCTATCTGACCGCTGAGACAAGGTCCCTAATCTGTAGCTGACAGGTCCTGCACGACTCCGGAGGGTCGGGGCTCCGCTCCGGAGCCGTAATTACTGTTCCTGAGATCGCAGTAAAGACTGTCCTGTACAGGACACACCGGCAGAAGAGAGACCCTCTGTAAGTGATACAAGGATATCCCAGCTGCACCAGATAGCCGATATGGGGACTCAGAACGCTGTTCCTTACCTTCACTACTTCTATATCCTCACCTGGAGGGCCCCCACAGACTGATTGCAACTACTGACTGAACCAGCGGGCGGGCCACGTGGTGAGGGAGGCTGTGGCGTGAACGACTACCATCTTGTCAGCGGCCTCAGCAGAGTGATCGGCAGCGAGGTGGAGTGCCAGCATGGAGGACGCATGCTACATTGGCTGAAATAGGTCATTGGTCCGTACCGGCTGAATAGTAGAGAAGAGCGGACCAGGAGCTGGTTCACAGGAGACAGCTCTCCCCCTGCACACACGTGGCGAGGCCACCTCAGGTATTCACACTGCACGCATTACCCGAGCCTAACTTAGCGCATTAACACAAGGAGGCTCACCTGTGCTTCACTGCTCATACTGCAGGCCCACCACTCAAGAACACTGAGACCCTATGAGATTCCCTCCAACCTCCACCGTAGGCCCATGGATTAGACCCACAGCACGGCCTGTACAAAAGTGACATTAAGGAGTATATGAAGCCCAAATTTGCCTGATATATTCTACCAAATACTTTCTCTTTTATTTTCTCTGGCCCACATCTGGCCAGCTCTGATCAGTAGCTTTTCTGCCACCTCCCTGACCCACTGCAGACCCACAAAGGAAGGTAGCATCCCCCATCACTGGAAAAACAGCTTGACACCTGAACTATATAAACATACTCCTTGAGGGTCATAACCTGTTCTCACAGTCTACAGAGGGACATTTATTATACACCTACAACTAAGGTACTGAGGGTCTGGGGACCTAGTGGCCGTATTTCTGGACCTCTACAGCCCTTGTACCTCTTATCCCCACTGGAGTGTGCTGCGGGGATCTCACTCTCCGGAGGGTTGGGGCTCCCACAGGGACCCTGTTGTAGTCACACACCATTGGCCCTTGTGTCCTTCACTTAGTACATCAGCCTTTTTTAAGGTGGGGAGCCAGCTCACACTGTACAGCTTTTGGGTCAGAAGTTAGGCATCCCCTTTACCCTTAGAGAGTTTTATACTCGGGCCTGCCGCTCCTACCCCAGTTGCCTTTATATATATATTAGCCCTCCCGCTAAAGTCCCACCTAAGTCTTCATTACACCTCGCCACTTGAGATCTTTGCGAGGCCACCCATAGGGTTGAGGTGTACTCACTCTTTCCAATAATATAGTCTCCCCCTGCTCACAGTTGAGTTTACTTAGGGCCCTTGCGCACAATACTTTTCTCTTATTATATTTAAGAGGGTTCACCCACAATAACCACCCGAGTTTTACCACATAGGACTGTGTGTCCCTTACGGAGTAGTAATTTTTTATATAGGCGGACCTGGTATTGTTACTATTCATGTGAACTACATTTATATATGTTCTGCTTGATTATCGCTGCTGCGTCAGCTTTCTTGTCTTTGGGTCATTAGTCCAAAGTGTAGTGTTATTTCTGAACTTGCTCTAACATCTTCATTTTACAGGCTTCCTGGATTACCACTCATTATAAACCAACATAGTGTTATAAGATATATTGATTGCATTGCCTGATTTATTTTTGGCCTGTGCTTTGCTGCCTGGGGACCCCTAGCCGGCCCTCCCTTTCCGACTCAGCTCACCTGGTTTGGTCACCTTCCCTTCCCCTTTTCCCTTTCTTAGGGTCGTATCCTCTGTTCCTAGGCCAGGTGGGGGTCCACGAGGATCTTTTCCAGAGAAGGACCCTGCCCTACTAAGAGGTATAGGAGTCATTCTAGTTGACCTGTGTCCGGGGGAGGCCTTGCTGGCCCTTGCTCCTCTGTGGTTTCTCCCTCTGACATACTTAAGCAGGAGGATCTTTGGTCTTCAATCCGACCGTCATCATGGAGGGGTAGGGGTGTAGGGAGACCTCTCGGTCCCACTCCATATACTGATGTCTAGTACCCTTTGTTAATGTATTTAATATAGTCACCTGAGATATAATCATTTGGTGCCTTTATATTTCTAATTAACCTGTACGTCAGCCTAAAACCCCTGGGCCGGTTAAAAGAAACATTCTAGACCACTTCACTCAACCGCAAAAAGAACCGGAGGAAGACTCAAATGATGGGTTTAGTGAATCAGAGTCCCTGGGTGAGAGCTCCTTACCTGATGCTGCTCCGCCTTCCAGAGCACACTTCATTACGGAAGATATCCTCAAGAAAATGTTTGCTCGTCAAACACGCTCCATCACCAAAGAAATCCAAAGAAGTCACGCTGAGCTCAAGAAAGACATCTCAGATATTGGAGACAGGGTGGATTCCCTGGAGAGAAGGCACGATGACATTATTACAGATCAGTCAAATCTCTTGGCGTACTCTGAAGCTCTATCAGACCAAATGAGTCAGCTTGAGTTTAAACTTGCAGATTTTGAAGACTCTGCCCAAAGGAATAACATCCGATTTTGGGGGATACCAGAAGAAATCGTACCCACAGAGCTACAGAACTTCCTATTAGAGCTATTTGGAGACCTGTTGGGCCCTTTTGAAGGCATGACCACTACTATGGAAAGAGCCCATAGAGCTCTGCGCCCAAGATCGGTTTCTCAGTAGAAGCCAAGGGACATCATAATCTGCTTCCATAGCTTCCTCTTTAAAGACAAACTCATGCAGGCTGCCTTTCGTAAGCCACCATTGGCGGAGAAATTTAAAGATATCCAGTTGCTGCCCGACTTGTCGGCACACACTTTACAATACAGAATACAGTACCAGCCAGTCACGTTGGCACTCAGAAAAGCTGGCATTAAATATAGATGGGGTTACCCAACTAAGCTGATAATTTCGAGGGACAACCAGACACATACAGTGTCTTCACTGGACCAGGGAACCGCCTTGCTCGCACAATGGGGTCTCACAAATGACAGCTCTCTAGCACATACCCCTGCTAAGGCGAAACTGAGAGCCACGGCACCTGAATGGCATATCAAAGATCAGCGACCCAAGAGGCAGAAAACCCAGCAGTTACAGGACTCTCAAAGACCTCATGCACTTCCTCCCTGAATATGAGGCACCAACGAAAGGCAACTTTATCTCCCTCCATCAAACCTCTTTGCTCATGCTGGCCTCAGTGGATGGCTTGTAGGGGCTAGAGGTATCCTGTTCAGCCCTGACCGGGTAAGGTGCCCAATATTTATGATAATTTGACTATGTTTACACCTATTCTGTTAGAGGTTAAGTCTGTTTCAACTACATCACGGGACTGACCCGGCACAGGTTAATTGTTTTCAGTCTTGATGGTGGGATATAACATTATTACCATTGTTGTAGATTTCTTATGTTGCTGCTTATTGTTGTTGCATATACATAGTTGTCGATATGTTTAGGCATAATCCTCAAGTTGACTAATCCGAACAGACACTCACATGACTTGTTTTTTGTTGTTTATACGTATTTGATGTTATGCTTGAACATTATTCTCAGGTAGACTATTTCGATCAGACACCCACATGACTCGTTCCTTACACACATGGGGTGGGGCCGAGAATCCCGGTCCTCACTGCTGACACACCTGTGGCAAACCTAGCCACTTCTGGACTATAACATAAGAAAGGTTGTCTATAGGCTGTATATTGTGCTATGTAGATGTGACAGACCCTTCTGTCAGCACTGAAAGAGTTAACTGTGTTCAGCTTTAGCCTCAGCTATTGTGCACTGTCATTAATGTTATTGATACACAGTCCATTGTTTAATCAACCTCAGAGAGCAGACCCTAGATGATAAGGAAAGCCAAGTGTGTGTCTGTGTTTAAATTGTTATCAGCTTGAGCAAGGTATTCTATTGTATCATGTAAAAGGGCGTGTTCCCTCCATCTAATGTACAACATTCTTTCAACCCCCCTTCTGGGGGGGGTCAGACCTGCATAAATACTGGGCATGTGAGCCTTAATAAAATTCATTCTGTTTAAACCTGAAAACTGGCTGGGTTGTGAACTGCTGATTCCCTATGCAGGACATTGTTCCCTGGTGTTGACCCTTGGTATCCGGTTGGTACCGTTACAATTGGTGGCAAGCGACGGAATGAACCTTATCGCCCAGAAGAGCAACTACACAAGCCAGTAACCTCAGGAAGAGGGGGATTACTACAATACTGACTAAGATGGAAGGAGTACCAGGGACCGAAGTGAATGGAGATGGATTATTCTAAGCTAAAGAGACAAACGTAAAAGGAACTGCTAGAAGCCAGGGGAAAGATAGGCAGCAGCAAACCCAAGGCTATATTAATTGCTGAGCTGATGGAGGGAGACAGAGCTCGCAGCGCTACGCCTCCAGCAGCCATGGAGGAGACCCTATACCAGAGGGAAATGAGGACCAGGCTGGAATTTTTACCCCAACCTGTACCACGGGATATGCTATCCGTGGTAATGGCAGATGTGCAGGAGTACGTGATGGCACACAGTCCGCGGAATGCATCCTCCCGAGCAGAATCCATTTTGGACGCACTCAGCAACCCAGTAAGACCCAAAATCCCATACCATGCATTTAAAATGTTTTGTGAGGAGAAGGATGAGATTGATGGGTATTTACAGGATTTTGAGAGACTGTGCGAGTTACATGATTTGGAGCAGTCCGTATGGGTGCCGGTGCTAGCAGGCAAGCTAGCCGGTAGGGCAGCGGAAGCGTATCGCGCTGTACCCAGGGAGGACAGCAAGGATTACGCTAAAGTGAAGAGAGCGATCTTGGAAAGATATGCCATTACCTCAGAGGCATACCGGCGCAAGTTTAGAGGCCTGCGCAAGCCAGAAAGAGATTCCCATGCAGAGTGGGCCCACAAGCTGGATCAAGCATCTCAGGGGTGGATACAGGCCAGCCAAGCTACCACCATGGAAGAATTGCGACAACTGATGCTGTTGGAGCAATTCTTTAACGGCTTGTCCCCAGAAGCCCAAGAATGGGTGAGAGATCGAAAACCCCTCACCTTAACCGAAGCAGCCAGATTAGCAGACCAGCATTTTGATGCCAGGAGGCACCATGGACTACAGCCTAACAACGGACGGGCTAATATACAATGCCACACCTGCAAGCAGTGGGGACATATGGCACGTGAGTGCACCCAAAATCGGAGCAGACAAGCTTGGAACCAGGTCAGACAGAACCTGGCCCCAAGGGCGGCTGCTCACCATTACCAAACGGAGCCAGCCGCTCATGAGGTGTTGAGCACCCAAGCCGAGGAACCCCTGGGAATTCTGCATGAGGTGATGTCGGTCCAGGGACTTCGGGATTCGGGAGCTACTTTAACCCTGATAGCTCCCCATTTGGTGCCGGATACAGCACCCACTGGCGGATCCGTGGCAGTACGAGGGGCAGGGGGAGCAGTATACCGATTGCCCACTGCTAGAGTGGAGTACAGACCCCCAGTCACCCCAGCAGCTGCCAGTTACCAACCCCCGGCGCACCGCTATACCACACGGCCTCCGGCCACGAACTACCCTCAGAGAGCCCGGTTCAATTCGCGGGGCTACTCACAACCTATTCGGTGCTTTGGATGTAAGCAACTAGGGCACAAAAGACCAGAGTGTCCCCTAAACGCAGCGAATCAAGCACAGTCCTGGAGAAGACCCGCTGGCGGAATCCCACATAATCCTCAGCCTGTGGCCCGCTACGTAGAGGCGCCAGAATGCTGGGGCAGCCTACATGAAGCAGACCCCGTGCAAGCTGCCCACCGGAATAACCGGCAACGGGTTAAAGTGAATGGGAAGGAGGTCAGTTGTCTACGGGATACTGGTGCTACCATGACCTTGCTTCAAGAGAACTTGGTGCCTGAGAAACAGCACACTGGAGACACTGTGGCTGTGAGGGTAGCAGGGGGCACTGTGTTCCGCCTACCTGTTGCCAGGGTACATTTGGATTGGGGAGTGGGCGCTAGACTTGTGAATGTGGGGGTCAAGAAGGACTTACCTGCTGATGTTCTCCTTGGAAATGACTTGGCCCCCCTTGTTTCTGCCTATGCTCCCATGGATCCCGCTGATGTTAACCCTGTGACTACCCAAGCCCAGTCCCTCCGGGAAGAGACGCTTCCATGTTTGGGGTGGGGGCAGTACTGAGCCAAGTTGGAGCAGATGGCGGAGAACACCCCGTAGCTTACTTGAGCCGAAAGTTGTTGCCCCGGACATCCCCAAGCCGATCCGTTGGGATCAGACTGTGTATGCCGGCTTGGTTCTGGGGGAGCATTGTGGCAAACCTAGCCACTTCTGGACTATAACATAAGAAAGGTTGTCTATAGGCTGTATATTGTGCTATGTAGATGTGACAGACCCTTCTGTCAGCACTGAAAGAGTTAACTGTGTTCAGCTTTAGCCTCAGCTATTGTGCACTGTCATTAATGTTATTGATACACAGTCCATTGTTTAATCAACCTCAGAGAGCAGACCCTAGATGATAAGGAAAGCCAAGTGTGTGTCTGTGTTTAAATTGTTATCAGCTTGAGCAAGGTATTCTATTGTATCATGTAAAAGGGCGTGTTCCCTCCATCTAATGTACAACATTCTTTCAACCCCCCTTCTGGGGGGGGTCAGACCTGCATAAATACTGGGCATGTGAGCCTTAATAAAATTCATTCTGTTTAAACCTGAAAACTGGCTGGGTTGTGAACTGCTGATTCCCTATGCAGGACATTGTTCCCTGGTGTTGACCCTTGGTATCCGGTTGGTACCGTTACAACACCTATCTTAGCCCCCCCCCACATAGGAACCTACTCCAGGGTTCCACCCAGGTGGACTAATTCCACCTCATACCTCAATATAGCACCTCACAACCTATAACCCAATTTGACCCCCCTCCACCCTCATTCTTTCCTCCTCCCACCTCATACTTCAAGATGGCAAACCGCCTCAGACTTCTCACTCACAATGTAAGGGGCCTTAACTCCTCTTTTAAGAGGAGCCTCCTGACTCATGAACTCAAATTCCACAACCCAGATGTAGTATTTCTACAGGAGACTCATTGGCAGGCGAGCGCTCCCCAATATTTTCACTCTGCCTCCTACAGGGTTCTGGTGCATTTCCCTTTCTCTAAGAAGGCCAGGGGCACAGCTATATTACTACATTATAGAGTTGCTTATGAACAGATACAGGCATTCACAGACCCACAGGCCAGATACACTATTTTGGTTTTCAGGCTGGACCATGTACTCCATACACTGGTCTCTATATATTTACCTAATTCCCGCCAACCTGCGTGCCTCCGTAAGATCCTCCAAATAATTGACAAATACAGACAGAGAAGGGTCTTATTGGCAGATGATTTCAACATGACTTTGGATCCTAAATTGGACCGTAAGACTGCTAGTGTAGACAGAAACAATCCTCAAGCAGCTCATACCTCTGCCCAATTTTGGACCATAATGGTTCACCACGGTTACTTTGATATCTGGAGGTCATTGCACTCCAGAGAGAGACTTCACTCACTACTTGCACCCACACATATACCTATATGACCTATACTCTGCAGACAAACCATCAACCAGATCTACTTGGTCCCTCCCAAGACATATTCTATCAGACATCCAATTCAGGGAAGAACTGAACGTGACTTGTCGGAGCTGCTTGGCCAAAATGACAACCGACAGACACCAGATTACATCCTTTGGGGAGCTATCAAAGCAACGGTCAGGGGCCTTATTATTTGTAAGCAGAGCCATCTGAGAAAGCTAGCTGGTTTGACACTAGCGCAAGCGCACACTACTATCTCAGGGGATATCTCAGCGCAAATCTCTGCAGTTAGGGACCACATCAATGCGTTGGAACTACACCGGACCCAGCAACACCTCACCAAGCTAAAGCACATTTTCTATCACAAGGGTAATAGAGCCGACACCATGCTACCTAACAAACTTCGACAAAAACATAGTACTTCCCGCATAACCCAAATTACAACAACAAAACATATAGGAAACCCTCCCTAATTGGGGAATGTTTTGCCGACTTCTATTCTAAACTATACAATATAGAAAAAGTGGAAACCCCAACGCCCACATCTTCACATGATATTAGGCTAATCTTGTCTTCCTTGAACCTTCCTGAACTCACAGTAGAGCAACAAGATTTACTCACAGCCCCACTCTCATTACTAGTGGTTAAACAAACAATAAAACGCCTGAAGCCTTTTAAGGCTCCCAAGCCAGATGGATTCCCTGCTCAACTCTATAAGATATATAAGACAAAGAAAGAAGGCGCCACAATAGTGCAGGGTCATAAATGTCAGGTACTCTCCCCACTCAAAATTCCCGTACTTACAGGATTCAAAGCACCAGAACAGTGCTACACATGCCTTCTGGGCTCTTACAGTCGCCCAGCAAACTGCTCTAAGTGTGTCAGGACAGCTCCTCTGGGTCAGCTCCTCTCTTGTGGCAACCCGCGTATGGGACTGGTATACCGCACACTCCTCTGTAAGTCAGGCTGGGGTCTGATATGGGACAGCTCCGCGTTACTGCTGTGATCTCTACTGGATCTCTCTCTGCCGGTCCCACTGCCAAAAACACAAAGACTGCACTTTCGTCATTACCCCCTGGTTTCTGCCGTTCTGTGCATTAACCCCTTCGTGTCTGAAAGCAGTCGAGTTTCAGCAGTTTAAGATAATGATGTTTGGTCAGCTATGAGAGGCCTTTTATGATTAGTTCAGGAGTTGCCACTGTTTCTATAACGGCCAGCTGTCCCATATCAGACCCCAGCCTGACTTACAGAGGAGTGTGCGGTATACCAGTCCCATACGCGGGTTGCCACAAGAGAGGAGCTGACCCAGAGGAGCTGTCCTGACACACTTAGAGCAGTTTGCTGGGCGACTGTAAGAGCCCAGAAGGCGTGTGTAGCACTGTTCTGGTGCTTTGAATCCAGTAAGTACGGGAATTTTGAGTGGGGAGAGTACCTGACATTTATGACCCTGCACTATTGTGGCGCCTTCTTTCTTTGTCTTATCTTTGAAACTACAGGAGCGAACTCCAACTACTCCCAGAAGAAACAGTTTGCCACAGATTTCATCACATTCGATTTATGACTTCTTTTTCCCCCTCTGCTTTTGTGATAGGAATACATCCTGAAGCCTTGACACCTCCCTTGAACTGATAAGTGCTATATAACATACATGAACTGATACGTATATATACATTCACTCTGGTGTCTGATATTGTTATTAGGTTATAGGACGCATTACCTGTATATTTGTCCTTTTTTTTCCTTTTCCCCTTCTCTTGTTTTTATATATAATTTTTTATATTTATTATTATATTATAATTTTTGTATGCACCCTTAAGGCATCATTATCACTATTATTGCACACACGTGTTATATATATTGAAGGGGAACACACCCCGTACAGGGGCTATGTCACTATTTATTATACACTTTGGAGTACAACCCATTAGATAGAAGCTTTGAGAGTATATTATTACTATTGGCCAGATTCATTTGTTGTATATACACCAATATATATTATATATATATTATATATATATATATATATATATATATATTATAACCATAATGGTTAGATATACACACCTCATTTGATCACTTTTCACACATAGGCGCATCCAATTTAACATTTATGTTAATATTTATTCTATTTCCCCATACCTGCTCAGGATTTTTGCCCTAGCGGGAAAAGAAGGCACTCTCAGGGAGGAATTCCTAGAAGCTGCCATTATCACGCTGCCCAAACCAAATAAGGACCCCTCGCTTTGTTCTAGCTATAGGCCAATCTCCCTGATCAATGTTGATGTTAAAATCTACTCTAAAATACTAGCAAACAGTGTGGGCAAGCTATTGCCAGACATGATTAGTCCAGACCAGGTGGGATTTATCCATAATCATGAGGGTCCGGACAATACAAGGCGTCTCATCAACATTGTGAGCGAATCCTCTAGGATGAACAAGGCGTTCGATCGGGTTAGGTGGACCTATTTATGGGAAACCCTCAGAGCTCTATACTACGCCCCGACTGCTACTGTCCGGGGATTAGGCTATCAGTCGTCCCCATTTCACATCTTGAATGGCACCAGACAGGGGTGCCCTCTCTCCCCCTTACTGTTTGCTCTAGTGGTCCAGCCCTTATCCGCAAATCAGATCAGACGCGTCACTGCCAGGTATTAGGCTGTAAGGCACTATGCAAAAAAATCGCACTCTTTGCAGATGACATTACTATTTTTACAGCTGATCCCATCAGTGCCATACCTAGGCTCCTGGATGTCTTGAAGGCCTTTGGAGACCTCTCATTCTATAAGCTTAATGTGCTTAAGACTGCAATATACTGGTGGGGATACCCACAAGAATATATCCTTAAACTGAAGGGCCAATTTAATTTCAAATGGTCAAACGAGCAGGTCACTCACTTGGGTGTGAAGATATCTAATAGCGTACCACAAATGGTAAAAGATAATTATCTTCTCATTCTATCAGAGTTGTGCAATCTAAAAAATACGTGGGACTACAAGTCCATTTCCTGGATGGGATGAATAGCCTCCCTCAAAATGTCCTTCCTCCCCAAACTTACTTATCTTTTCCGATGTGTCCCGATCAGAGTCCCAATGCACCTTTTGTTCCAACTCCAGAGCAAGATAACAAAGTTTATTTGTCAGCGCAAGACTCCCCGAATTGTCCATAAAACCTTACAATTCCCCGTTCACTTGGGAGGGCTAGCTTCCCCTTTGTTAGTAAAATACTACTAATATGCTCACACATATCTCCCAATGGGGAGTACTCCAATCTAATGACAGATGCAGAGAAATTGAGCAGGCCTCTCTACCCTCTAATGTTCTTCTTAAAGATGTGATCTGGACCACGCCACATAGCCATAATATCCTAGGCATACGTAATTTGATTATTGTAGAATGCCTGTCCGTCTGGGACAAGGTTAGACACCGCCAACTGATTGCCCCCCATCCCTACCCCATCACCTCGGTAGCTGGTCTGTTCACTGGGCTGGCGGAAACTCACCCTAATACATGGGCTCGGCTGGAGATTAGGCAAGTTTCTGATTATTGGTCTGTGTCGCATCCAGATGGCATTATAGATCTGGCGCACTTAGATCTGCACGCAGACATTCACCAATTCTCTTTTTTTAATTACTTAGGGTTAAAAGCTTCCTGAAAAGTTTCTCCCTTCCTCCTCCTGCTCTTTCACCCCCTGGGAATCCATCTGGCGTGGAGGGCACAGGCTTGTTAGGCCACTAACGATCCATTATAATTTGCTAGATGAACACTACCGCTGGTACTAGCCCCGCATTTGAATAGGTGGGACACTCTTCTTTACACCCACACTTCCACCGACTCCTGGCAAAGGGCCATATCATTGACTAAAAAAACTCTACATTGCGTAACAATGTTCAAAACTTACTACAAAGTTATTTCTCACTGGTACCTGGTCCCCACCCAGTTATCTAAAATATACCCGGGCACCTCGTCACTCTGCTGGAGGGGTTGCGGCCTACATGGCAATATGCTGCATATTTGGTGGGATTGCCCCAAAATTAAACCCCTTTGGGAACTAGGACTTCGCACCCTCACTGACTTCGGAATTAGGGTTTCTGACTGCCCGGCCTTTGCCCTGTTGCATCTGGACTTGCATAGTATGCCCAAACATCAAAGCCTATTCAGTGTGTATTTATTGTCTCCTATTAAAACTAATATAGCTAGAGCCTGGAAAAGGGAATCCCCCCCTAAGTGGGTAGAGATTGCAAATACAATGGATTTCCTGTACAATATGGAAAAGGCCATTTACTTCGATTTAAACAAATCTGATCTGTTCGAAATGGCATGGTCCGACTGGAAAGATAAATACGATACCTCATGTCGCCCATCTGCCACGACACAGGACACCCTAAACTCTAACTAATAGGAGGCCTGCACACCCTGCCTTATAGACTGTATTCCTATACTGGACAGTGAGATCCTCTCTCTTTCCTCTATCCCCCCCCCCACTTACCTATGCTCCTCCCTTCCCTCCCCTTCCGTGTCCCTCCCTCCTCCCTATCTTGTACTGACTACAAGTAAACTGTGGTGCTGCACTGAGTAACTTCTGGTTCTCGCAACACGGCTAAGTTTGTGTATCTTATTTGTTTTAGCACATGTAGAGAATAATTTGATTTGATTGCAATACATGTTTCTTGTAGGACCATGAGGTCCGAAATTCTCAGTGAGTTAATGTGTATGTGAAGGGGTCTTGCGAGTCCCCAACTGTTATATTTATTTTTCAAACACAAATAAAATTCCTTATAAAAAAAAAAAAAGATTAGCACGCAATCTGGTATAACAAGTCTATGGTAAAACAGAATTACCAGAGAATGTTTAGCGCATACAACATCTCTTTAGCGCAACCTATACTTTCAATAGATAGTGCAGCTGTGCTAAATATTGCTCAAAATAAGCGGAAAAGGAAATTATAATGAGCCCACTAATTACTTTTGTCTTATCATTTTCTGTCAATAATGGATTAAAGTTTTGCCCTTTATTACTAGTATTACCAGATGAGAAACGTTATATGAAATAATTGAAAACACACACATATGAATATTTAAGAATTATGTTGAATCTAATATTTTACACATACAAGGAGCCTATAAATATGGACATAAAATATATTAAATACTAAAATATCATATATTACAGGTAATAGAACATCTATAATCAGGATATTTGTAGATTTATCCCATTTTCCAGTGTTTATCAAGGGCTAGTGGAGTGCTAATTTATCACGCGCTCACAAATGGGCTAATTTGCCCGTTTGCGGGCGCGCAATAAATAACAATAAAAATTACAAGTGGCTGGTTATTGCTAACGCGAGATTGGGGTAGCAATTAGAGCTCAGAAAATTAACCAGAGATCAGATCTCTGGTTAATTTTCTAAAAGTGCCCCAAATATAAAGTGTCTTTTAGTTTTTTTGTGAGAAAAAAAGTAGCATTTTCCCCCCCATAAACTACTGCACAAGGCGGTGTGGGTGTTAGAAAAAACAACAGCCCTGAAAAGTGCCTTTACATAGTGGGGTTTGGGAACTGTGTGTTCCCTGCAAATATATATGTATATGCTTATATACATATATTTATGTGTTAATATGTGTATATACATAGTCATTGGGCTAGATTCATACAAACTTGTAAGAACCTCATTGTGAAGGAGAGGTCATCTTAGTAAATCATTGAGCATGGCTTTATCTATAGTTTCTACAGATGCGTTAGTGAATTAAAATACTGTTGATATAAATGTTCGTAAGTAGGGTTGCCACCCAGCCTGTGTATTTCACTGGCACAGCCGGTAATCTGCGATTAGGAGCCGGTGCCGGCATTAGTAAAATACCGGCAATGCAAAAGGTGGCTTTTAGGTGGCGGACTGAAATCACCCCTATCTGTTACAATGGGGATAATTGACAGCCCCTGCTAGCGGCCGATTGGCCGCCAGTGAGCAGGGGGCGGCATTGCACAAGCATTTTACTAGAAATGCTTGTGCAATGTTAAATGTGCAAAACAAAGAATGTATATCCAGACGGAGCTCCAGTAAAAACTTAAGTTTATTTACAAACTTAAAAACAATAGCATGCAAGCCCGGTTAATCCAACTAAAAGTGCTGACAAAGACATCCAAGTCTGGTGCGTTTCAGCTCATCAGAGCCGTACTCATAGACCTATGGATGCTGTGTCCTAACAGTTTATTTATACACAATCAAGTTAATTACTTAATTAAAAACATTTTTCATTAGCACAAAACTTCATATTAAACATTTACTAATTGTCAATTTAATGGTATGGTATACGCTGGCTGCCAAGAATATATAATATACAAAAAATACCAAAAACATCGCTAATGAATTTTGTTAAATCTTAATGAATGTGGCACACATACCTAAGTAAACACCAAAAATATATATATATTGAATATGAAATTGAGGGTAAAAACCCAAACTGTGTAGAACATGGTATGCATAAAACATTGTCTTTAATTGTACATATGAGTGTGTTCTCCTAAACTTATGAACCTTAGTTTAAACAATCCTGTGTAAAGACATTCATTATTATTTCGATATCATGTCAGTCAATACTGAGTGTAAATAGTGATATCCCATTACTATGTCCATAAAAAAAAAAGAATCCCATACAGTGTGTCCAAGAGAGGATCGCCTATATCCAGTTATGGGCTTTGTGATACTTATAAGAAGTGGCATACTAATTTACACTAAAAATGGCATACTACTATTCATATGTTTCCATAATAGATTTTAAATAACATTTATACTCATACTTGTATTGTTGCTATGGGGCTAAAATCAATTCAAATTTGATGCTATTAGTTTGTCATTAATTTAGATATGTTCTCTATATTTAGGTTTAAAGGTATGTGTAACTGGATATAAGAAAATATGAAATATATAAGATGGGAGTGGGGAACTTAGTCAATTGTTATTAAGGGTAAACTTATTGCCAGTAGTTGATTAAGTCAAATCTAGAATTAAAAACCCCCCGGTGTTCTAGTTTTTAAATGATATATCCAATATACTTCTCTTTTACTTAGGATTTTGTCTAAATCCCCACCTCTAACAGAGAGGGGGACTTTTTCTAAAATTGTCCACCTAAAGGAATCAGTGTTATGTGAATGTTTGTCAATAAAGTGTTTAGCTATGGGTAGTAGCTTATTTTCCCTTTTTCTACTCCATTCAGTGTCCACAGTATTACTAGATAAATGTTCCCTATACAGGTCCTTACTTCACGTACGGTTTTACCAACATACTGTAAATGACATTGGTGACATTCTATCACATATACTGCACCTTTGGTCCTACAACTGACACAACTATCAATCCTATCTAATAAAAGGCCAAGTGTGTTTGTTCGAAGCTGTCATACGCAGAAGAGACTGCAAGCGAGGACACACTTGGCCTACCTCACCTGGCATCTGGCGTGGAGTGGGCGTGGCCGGGCAGGCGTGATGTGGACGGGGTCGGGCGTGACATGGGTGGGGGCGGACGTCACACGGTGGGACGTGGGCAGGCGGGGCGTGGGAGGAGCCGGATGCGCAATGAGAGACAGAGAGCTCTAAAGAGGGGGGATAGAGAGAGCAGAAGAGGGGGGATAAAGAGAGGGGGAGAGACAGCAAAATAGGGGCATAGAGAGAGCAAAAGAGAGAGAACAAACGAGAGGGGGGGAAGAGAGAGAGGAAAAGAGAGGAAGAGAGTCAGCAAAAGAGAGAGGGGAGAGAGAGAGCACAAAAGAGGGGGAGAGAGAGCTCAAAAGAGAGGGGGAGAGAGAGAGCGTCAAAGAGGGGGAGAGAGAGAGCTCAAAAGAGAGGGGGAGAGAAAGCACAAAAGAGGAGGAGAAAGAGCGCAAAAGAGAAGGATGAGAGAGTGCAAAAGAGAGGGGGAGAGAGTGCAAAAGAAAGGAGGGGGAGCGCAAAAGAGAGGGGGGAGAGAGCAAAAGAGGGGGAGAGAGCGCAAAAGAAAGGAGCGAGAGAGCGCAAAAGAGGGGGGAGAGAGCACAAAAGAGGGGGTAGAGAGCGCAAAAGATAGGGGGAGAGAGAGCAAGAGAGGGGGAGAGAGAGCAAAAGAGGGGGAGAGAACGCAAAAGAGGGGGAGAGAACGCAAAAGAGGGGGAGAGAACGCAAAAGAGGTGGAGAGAGAGCAAAATAGAGGGGAAAGAGCGCAAAAGAGAGGGGGAAGAGAGCGCAAAAAAGAGAGGGGGAGATAGCGCAAAAAAGAGAGGGGGGAGAGAGCAAAAGAGGGGGAGAGAGAGAGAGAAAAAGAGGGGGAAGATAGCAGAAGAGGGGTGGGGAAGAGAGAGTGCAAAAGAGAGGGGGGAGAGAGAGGGAGCAAGGGTTGGAACCACAGTACTTAGAAAAATTGGCCCGTGTACACAGGCTTTAGGATTAGTATTGAATATTTCACCTGTAGAGGTAGAGATAAAAGTGTTACCCACTGTTGCGTGTTTACAAGCTTTCAATCAGAAAAACGACATTTATGTAGCCCTTGTAACCAAGATGACTGACTTTTAGGGGTAGTTGGAACAGATGGTGACACAATGTTGCCAATTGTTCGTCCTCTCCTATAGGAGAAACGTACATGCTTTTGGGGATTATATCCAAAGCATTCTTCTGCAGATAATATAGGGAGGTATTTTTTAATGATATCCTACACCTCTTTGTATTGATTAGAATATTGAGTAACAAACTGTATATCCTTAGTCTTTTTGTTTGTGTCTGGGACTGGTTTTTCCCTTATCTTTAAATAAAACCTTCCTGTCCATTTTGGCCACCGAGAGACGTGCATCCTTAATGACATTAATACTATATCCTCTCTCTTGTAACTCTCTGTCTAATTGTGTGGCCTCTTTGGTGTAAACCAATGAGTCAGTGCAGTTCCGTTTAACTTGGAGATGTTGACCTTTTGCAATTGGTTTAAATGTGTGAATTGGATAATTACTTTTCACATGTAATAAAGAATTTTTTTAAATAGGTTTCTTATATATTTTAGTGTCAATATTTGACTTGTCAATGTTTCCCACAAGTGTGAGATCCAAGTAATCAATACATGTGTTGTGAGACTCATGCATGAATGTTATCACATTATCTGTGGTTTTTATGTAATTTAGAAACTTATCTAGTTCTGTCTCATCTCCTTCCCATATAACAATGAAATCGTCAATGTACAGTTTAAACATTGAGATGTACTGTTTGAAGGGGTTGTCATCTCCATAGATGCGGCACAGCTCCCACCACCCCATAAAGAGATTGGCGTAGGAGGAGGCAAACTTGACCCCCATCGGTGTGCTGCATCTCTGGAGATAAAAATCACCCCGTAACAAAAAAGTCAAAAGATATTCATTGATTTTCAAAACATATCCCTGCATGTTATGACTAAGCTTACTTCTATGTGACAAAAAATACCCAACTGCCTGTAGTCCCTTATCATGAGGTATACAATTGTAGAGTGAGACTACATCCATCGTGACCCATCTAGACAAGGTGGTCCATTTTTGATTCTCTAATATCTGTATTAACTGTTTTGAGTCTCTTAGATAGCTCGCTAATTCTAGGACCAAAAGTTGTAAGATGGAATCAACCTATTCTGACAGTGGCTCAAGTAGGGAACCAATCCCAGACACAATGGGACGGCCTGTAACATTAGTTAAGCTCTTGTGAACTTTGGTAAACACATGGAATACTGGGGTTTGTGGATGAGTGACCCACAAAAAATCATATGTAGATTTGTCTATGAAACCATTATGTAATCCTTCATCCAATAGATGTGACCATTGTAGCTTAAAGTCTTTAAAATGAATTTTAGGTAATTTAACATATGTGCTTGTATCTGAAACCTGTCTTATTATTTCTTTGTCATAGTCTGTCCTATTGAGCACGACTATGCTCCCCCCTTTATCTGATTTACGAATTACTATATTGGGATTCTCCTCTAACTCCTTTATTGCTCGATTTTCTCTATAAGAGAGATTATTAGTAAATAATTTTTCTTATCCGAATATAAATTCTCCAAATCCCTTATTATCTTTTCTTGGAAAAGTTCTGAAACTTCACCTCTAGATTGCACTGGATAGAAAGAGGACTTCGATCTAAAACCTGTATGGGATTCAGTTTCTCCTAAGGGTTCTGGGAGTTCTTGACTCTGTAGTGTTAGCCGTGTTTCTCTAGTGCAGGCATCTGGAAAATCTATATGTTGTAAGGTTGTAACTGTCCTATTGTGCATAGTACTAGGTTCAATCTCCCCTTTACTTGTAAAAAAATGTTTCTTTACTGTGAGATTCCTCACCATTCTATTCAAAGTAATCAGCTCTTTTACCTGTAAAAAGAGAAATACAATACCCCCCCAACATTACAACCCACCACCCACACACCCCTACTCTAAAGCCCACCCAATCCCCCCTTAAAAAAACCTAACACTACTCCATTGAAGATCACCTTACCAGGAGACGTATTCACCCAGCTGGGCCGAAGTCATCCAAGAAGCCGGGCACAAGTGGTCCTCCATCCGGCAGAAGTCTTCATCCGATCGGGGCAGAAGAGGTCCTCCATCCGGCAAAAGTCTTCATCAAAGCGGCATCTTCTATCTTCATCCTTCCGGATTGGAACAGCCAATAGAATGCAAGGTCAATCCAATTGGCTGACAGC
The DNA here is from genome assembly GCF_027579735.1 of Bombina bombina. NCBI lineage: Eukaryota > Metazoa > Chordata > Amphibia > Anura > Bombinatoridae > Bombina > Bombina bombina. Next base: position 418,500,551 of record NC_069500.1, on the reverse strand, counting down.
CAATCGAATGCGAGGTCAATCCGATTGGCTGATTGCATCAGCCAATCGGATTTTTCCTACCTTAATTCTGATTGGCTGATAGAATCCTATCAGCCAATCGGAATTCAAGGGACGCCATCTTGGATGATGTCATTTAAAGGAACCTTCATTCGTCGTTAGTCCGTCGGCCAGGAAGGATGCTCCACGCTGGATGTCTCCAAGATGGAGCTGCTCCACGCCGAAGGATGAAGATAGAAGATGCCGCTTGGATGAAGACTTTTGCCGGATGGAGGCCCTCTTCTGCCCCGATCGGATGAAGACTTCTGCCGGATGGAGGACCACTTGTGCCCGGCTGGGAGAAAATGGCTCAAGGTAGGGTGATTTTCAGGGAGTTAGTGTTAGGTTTTTTTAAGGGGGGATTGGGTGGGTTTTAGAGTAGAGGTGTGTGGGTGGTGGGTTGTAATGTTGGGGGGGGTATTGTATTTATTTTTTTACAGGTAAAAGAGCTGATTACTTTGGGGCAATGCCCTGCAAAAGGCCCTTTTAAGGGCTATTTGTAATTTAGTATAGGGTAGGGCATTTTTATTATTTTTGGGGGCTTTTTTATTTTATTAGGGGGCTTAGATTAGGTATAATTAGTTTAAACTTCTTGTAATTTTTTTTCTGTAATTTAGTGTTTTGAATTTAATTGTAGGTAGTTTAGGTAATTAGTTTAATGATAGTGTAGTGTTAGGTGTAATTGTAACTTAGGTTAGGATTTATTCTACAGGTAATTTTGTACTTATTTTAGCTAGGTAGTTATTAAATAGATAATAACTATTTAATAACTATTGTACCTAGTTAAAATAAATACAAAGTTGACTGTGAAATAAATATAAATCGTAAGCTAGCTACAATGTAACTATTAGTTATATTGTAGCTAGCTAAGGGTTTATTTTATCGGTAAGTATTTAGTTTTAAATAGGAATAATTTATTTAATTTTGTTAAATTTATTTCGTTTAATTTAAATTATATTTAAGTTAGGGGGGGTTAGGGTTAGGTTTAGGGGTTAATACCTTTAATATAGTAGCGGCGACGTTGGGGGTGGCAGATTAGGGGTTAATAAAAAAGTAGGTGTCGGCGATGTTAGGGCAGGCAGTTTAGGGGTTAATAAAATTTAACTAGTGTTTGCGAGGCGGGAGTGCGGCAGTTTAGGGGTTAATATATTTAATAAAGTGGAGGCGATGTCCGGTCGGCAGACTAGGGGTTAATAATTGTAGGTAGGTGGCGGCGACGTTGGGGGTCGGAAGATTAGGGGTTAATAAATATAATGTAGGTGTCGGCGATGTTAGGGGCAGCAGATTAGGGGTTCATAGGTATAATGTAGGTGGCGGCGATGTACGGTCGGCAGATTAGGGGTTAAAAAAATTTATTATAGTGTTTGTGATGTGGGGGGGCCTTGGTTTAGGGATTAATAGATAGTTTATGGGTGTTAGTGTACTTTGTAGCACTTTAGTTAAGAGTTTTATGTTCCGGCGTTAGCCCATAAAACTCTTAACTACTGACTTTTAAATGCGGTAGAAGTCTTGATAGGAGAGGGTCTACCGCTCACTTCTTCCAAGACTCGTAATACCGGAGTTAGGCAAGTCCCATTAAAAAGATAGGATATGCAATTGATACGCAATTGACGTAAGGGGATTTGCAGTAGCCTCGAGTCGCGGAATAAAAGTGAGCGGTAGACCCTTTCCTGCCTGACTCGTAATACCAGTGGGCGTTAAAAAGCAGCGTAGGGAACTCTCAACGCTGCTTTTTAAGGCTAACGCCAAACTCATAATCTAGGCGTATTTTTCTTAATAGTTGCTGATTCCACATGTGAGACATTGGTGCTACTGATAGTCATGGGGTCTGCTGGCACCTCTGTAACGTGTGTCTCATTGTCACCACTATTATCATCTGTGGACTCAGCTTCTGTGTCAGAAAAGGTAACAGTTGTTTTATTATTTTTGGAGTTTTTACCTCTGCACCTAAAATTTCTTCTATTGTTATTACAATAAAAATTGGATCTATCTTTTCTCTGCCATATATGTATATTATTTATTTGGTAATCTGTCCAATCCCTCAAAAACTTTGTATGTTTGATTAGTACAATTTCGTCAGAGGATTTCTCTACTACATCTGATAGAATTTTGTCACAAGTGGCATATTCAGGTAAAGCTTGAAATATAAGCAAATACCGTTGTAAAGAGGTAATTTTCTCATTTATATCTACAAGAAGTTTATCTTTATATGTAATAAAAATGAACATTAGTCTAAAAGAACATTCATCAAGAACATTATTACATTCATCTTTAAATTTACGATCCTCAACTTCAAAAGTTGGGAATTTGTTGATCCTAAGCCCCCTAGGTATCATTTTAAGATTAAAATATTTCTCCAATGTCCATTTATTATATTTGATTTTTTCTGCTTTAATCATTAATAACTCTATCCTTGAAAAAAGATCTTGAAAATTAAGGTTTGAGTCATCAATAGAACAAAAGGTGTCAAAATCTCTATTGCATATTTCCACATCGTTTGGATCTCTTAAAGTGAATGTAAATTTTGATGCCCGGTTTTTAAAACTTCGATTAAAAACAGGGGCACTTTAATTCATCAAAATTTTCATTTCACTCATGTTGTGAAAAAAACTTACCTTTTAATCTTCACAGCAGCTCCAGCTTCCTCCACCCGTTTCAAAGCCTCTTCCTGGGTCTAAAATGAGGCATCCGGCTTCCTCCAATCACAGCAGTGAATCAGACACTGAATCCCCCGGGGGGCAAGCTGTGATTGGAGGATGACCTATCAATCATTTCTGACATCAGAAATGGCTTGTGAGACTGGAGGAAGCTGGAGCTGCTGTGAAGTTTAAAAGGTAAGTTTTTTGTCACAACAGGAGTGAAATGTAAATTTTGATGAATTAAAGTGCCCCTGTTTTTAATCAAAGTTTTAAAAAACGGGCACTTTAGCATCAAAATTTACATTCACTTTAATGAGTAGAAGACCTTTTTTTGTATCACAGTGGATGTACTTTCTATTGCCAGGTTATCAAATGTTTCCATGATACTGTCAAAAAGTAACAATTATGCACTCATATACTGGGGTTATTTTATCCTCAGTGTAAATAAAGGTCATTCCAATGTCCCAAGAAACTGATAAGCAATAGAGTCAAATGAGGCTGTAGTAAATTGTATCATATATTTAAAGTACAAAAAGTGCAGCACTCGTGGGACACTTGAAGATAAAAACTTCAAATTTTATTTCATATCTTTAAAAATTGAGGTATGGATCCATACCTCAATTTTTAACGATATGAAATAAAATTTGAAGTTTTTATCTTCAATTGTCCCACGAGTGCTGCACTTTTTGTACGTTGACTGATTCTTGCGGCTTACACTCAGCCGCGCTAGATTTGCACCTCACGGGGCTGTGTTGAACTCACCCTATCAGCTGGGCTGCACACGACTCTCCTCTCAGCGTCACGCTCTGCAGCGGCCTAGTTTCCCTACTCCTGTATCATATATTTACCCAAGGGTTAGGACTGATTGAATATAATATGTAATAACAAAAAACAAAATGACATATGCAAAAAGGAGTATTATTGTAGTATAATGTCCGTTGATATGTGGGACTGAAAAGGAGTAGAGCTCGCCAGGTGCCCCTAGTGCAGGTACTACCTGTAAATAAAGTAATAAGTCCCACTAATCTCAGACAGACTCAATTCTTGAGGAACAAACAATCTTTTAAGGTTTCAGTGTGCAAGGGGGTATGTGGGATAAATATATGTATACAATTATATATATATATATATATATATATAAACATCTCTCTGTTAATCAGATGTAATAGTCCCTTTTGTGTCCGTTAGCAGCAAGTCGATTTCTTACCTTGTTACAAACTCCACAAGCTCGGGATCGGAACACCCCACCGTAGTACCGTGACTCTCGGTTCTCCAAGTGTTCCTTATTCCTCCACACTGGAAATGTGCTGCCAAAGCATGCGTTATTGACCCCCTTGCAGTCTGCGGCCCATTTGAGTGACGTCACTACGGCAACTCATTTGCAACATGAAGGAAACGTCACCAACCATTGGAAAACTGGATCTGTCTGAATGGATTTCTGGCGACAAATAGCAAGCAAAACTAAGAAAGTATATCCAGACGGAGCTCCAGTAAAAAGTTAAGTTTATTTATAAACTTAAAAATAACGGCAAGCCAGGTTAATCCAAGTAAAAGTGCTGACAAAGACATCCAAGACTGACGTGTTTCAGCTCATCAGAGCCGTACTCATAGACCTATGGATGCTGTGTCCTAACAGCTTGTTTATACACAATCAAGTTAATTATTTAATTAAAAACATTTGTCATTAGCACAAAACTTCATATTAACCATTTGCTAATTGTCAATTTAATGGTATGGTATACGCTGGCTGCCAAGAATATATGATATACAAAAAATACAAAAAACCTTGCTAATGAATGTTAAATGTGGACAGCATATGCTGTCAGCATTTAGCGAGCTCGAGTGGACACGATTGTGTACATGTTAAAGTGGATTGTTTTATTGATGGTGTTTTTCCTGTTTTAAAAATGTTTTGAAAGGTTTTCATGAACTTCACAGTGGAGCTTGTTCTATGCTCTGGTGAACAGTTACAAAATAGAGGCTACTCCATTAATATAATGGAGAGTCGCTGGAAACTTTTTGATGTAACAGGGGCAGGTACAAATCCTCTTTTATTCGTGCAATTTTTCGAGTTGAGATGTTGCTGCAAGTTTTCTTTTTTTCCACAAACGGGTTTCAAAGAATATATTGTTTATTTAATACAATTTTTAAGAGAGAAACTAAAACAATGTAAATAAAAGTCACGTTGTACCATATATTATACAGTAAACACATTAGAAATTCTTTGCCTTTCGATAGGTATTTTTGTAAGTATATGTCTATTACTTTTATCACTTAACTTACTCTTGTGTGCTAATCTATTTTTCACAATATTGCTTTTGTTTTGTAGCTCTTGTGTGTGTAACTCTCCTTTTTCTGTGAATTCTAGGGTTACTCTTGTATTTATTAATTAAAGGGACAGTCAACACCAAAATTGTTATTGTTTAAAAAGTTAGATAACGCCTTTACTACCCATTCCCCAGCTCTGCACAGCCAATATTGTTATATTAATATACTTTATAACATTTAAACCTGTAAATTTCTGCCTGTTTCTCAGCCACTAAAGACAGCCTCTTAACACGTGCTTTTTTATTAGCTTTTCACAACAAGATACAGCTAATTCATATGTGCGGTGAAGATAACATTGTGCTCATGCCTGAGGAGTTGTGGATGACACAGCACTAATTGGCTAAAATGCAAGTCAATAGATAATAAATAAATAGCCATGTGATAAGGGGCTGTCAGAAGTGGCTTAGATACAAGGTAATCACAGAGGTTAAAAGTATGTTAACCCCTTAGTGACCAGACCATTTTTAATTTTCTTACCGTTAAAGACCAAGGCTATTTTTTATATTTCTGCTGTGTTTGTGTTTAGCTGTAATTTTCCTCTACTCATTTACTGTACCCACACATATTATATACCGTTTTTCTGGACTTTCTAAAGATACCATTATTTTCATCATATCGTATAATTTACTATAAAAAACATTATAAAATATGATGAAAAAATGGAAACAAACACACTTTTTCTAACTTTGACCCCCAAAATATGCTACAACCACCAAAAATCACCTATGCTAAATGGTTTCTAAATTTTGTCCTGAGTTTAGAAATTCCAAATGTTTACATGTTCTTTGCTTTTTTTGCAAGTTATAGGGCAATAAGTAAAAGTAGTACTTTGCTATTTCCCAGCCATTTTTTTTTCAAAATTAGCGATAGTTACATTGGAACACTGATATCTGTCAGGAATTACTGAATAACCCTTCACATGTATATATATATATATATATATATATATATATATATATATATATATATATATGTACAAATATAGAAATTAGAGGGGAGAGATAATATATATACTATTGTATACAATAGTATTGATAAATCGATGTAGTCACATCAATTGGTGCAGACCCTTATAAATTTAAATGTATTAAGCCTATTCAAGAGAGATAGATATATATATATCGACAAATATTATATAAAAAGTAAGGGATATCAGCACTCTTTTGTTGAGAAAAGTCATATAAATTTATTTATTTCAGAAGGAGATCCAACAAACAGCGGACCTCTGTCCCATCAATGAGCAGAAACCTGCACATAATGAAAACACATTTAAAATAGATGCCTGACACATAATATTGACCGGCCAGTCTTGTCTAATGTTAACTAAAGTATGTAAAATACCTCATACAGCAGACAGCTATAAAGAGAAAGAACAATAACTACTGCTATTAAACTAACATTCAAATAGAAGCAGTGATAAGTAAATACATAGTATCAAATTGACACAAATATCTCAATAGCATAGTCACATACAGCAACAGCATGCAGCTGCCGCTGACATACTCAGCAAAGCCGGTTGTTTGCTGAATAAGAAAAGATCCCTGCCTGTGTATGAGAATATGCACGAGTGAAAACAAAGGGACTGAATGCAACCACTCACAGCCTGGATGTGAGCATTTCTGTTTTGTGCAGCCTGCCCTGGAAGAAGACACACAGCCCTGAAGAGGCGGAGTAGCGCTGGACTAAGCGCAGTGTATGAATGTATACCGGGTAACACAACAAGGGACTCACCTGAAGAAACGGTAACCTATAAAATAGATGATTATCACAGCATGTTTTCCTGTCAGTAACTTTCAAGCTAAAAGTAACAAGGAAAGAGATACTGAAGGCATTTTGTTTGCTGTTTCAACTATATGGGACATGTCTGTTTCTACAAATGGTGCTATATGAGTGCAGATATTTGCTACACTAGCAAGGGAAGTTCATAAAGACTTTCACAGTTAACTCTTGCTACACGATTGTGGGACTGCTATATCTTGCTAACTTTGCTGAGTATGTCAGCGGCAGCTGCATGCTGTTGCTGTATGTGACTATGCTATTGAGATATTTGTGTCAATTTGATACTATGTATTTACTTATCACTGCTTCTATTTGAATGTTAGTTTAATAGCAGTAGTTATTGTTCTTTCTCTTTATAGCTGTCTGCTGTATGAGGTATTTTACATACTTTAGTTAACATTAGACAAGACTGGCCGGTCAATATTATGTGTCAGGCATCTATTTTAAATGTGTTTTCATTATGTGCAGGTTTCTGCTCATTGATGGGACAGAGGTCCGCTGTTTGTTGGATCTCCTTCTGAAATAAATATATTTATATGACTTTTCTCAACAAAAGAGTGCTGATATCCCTTACTTTTTATATAATATTTGTCGATATATATATATATCTATCTCTCTTGAATAGGCTTAATGCATATATATATATATATATATATATATATATATATATATAGTATTGATCAAGGCCCATTTTGGTATATTTCATGCCACCATTTCACCGCCAAATGCAATTGTTAACTCTTTCACTAACTTTAGGTTTCTCACTGGAATTATTTACAAACGGCTTGTGCAATTATGGCGCAAGTGGTTGTAAATGCTTCTCTGGGATCCCCTTTGTTCAGAAATAGCAGACATTTATGGCTTTGGCATTACTTTTTGATAATTAGAAGGCTGCTAAATGCCACTGCGCACCACACTTGTATTATGCCCAGCAGTGAAGGGGTTAATTAGGTAGCTTGTAGGGTTAATTTTAGCTCTAGTGTAGAGATCAGCCTCCTACCTGACACATCCCACCCCCTGATCCCTCCCTGACCCCTCTCAAACAGCTCTCTTTCCTCCCCCACCTCACAATTGTCACCGTCATCTTAAGTACTGGCAGAAAATCTGCCAGTATAAAAATAAATATAAAAAGAAATAAAGGTGTTTTTGTTTTGTTTTTTTAAGATTTTTTTTTAATATATTTTTTCTGAGGTGTAGGATCCCCCATTACCCCCAACCTCCCTGATTCCCCTCAAAAACAGCTCTCTAAGCCTCCCCCTTTCAGGGTTTTTCCCCAGCTTTGTTTGCCATGTGCTGCTGGCAGTCATTTTACTCACCTTTCTTGCTGAATCTGGTTCAGAGTGTGTGATGCTGCTTATTTCCTGCACGCCCTCTTATGGCCAGACTGTTGTACATCATCCGTGTGAGACAGGTTGCAGTCTCAGGATTGTGATGTCATCACTTATTATTTAAAGGGCCTCTGTTCAGTATGCTTTGCCCTTGTGTTGCCTCAGACCTGTTTGTGAGTTCCTGTGTGTTACCTGGCTAGTCTGACATCTCTTTTGGTTCCTGATCCCTGGCTTGCTCCTAACTTTGCTGTTCTCCTTGTTCCTGATTCCGTCTCGTCTGACTTCTCGCTATGGCTCCTGACTTGGCTCGTCTGACTACCAGCCCTGGTTTTGACCCCTGGCTTGTTATTTGACTTATGGACTTTTTATTATTTTTTTATTAATAAAGGTATGATTATTTTTGCACTTCTTGTCTCAGTCTAATTCCTGGCAACCTGACATTATGCAAGGGCCATGAATCCTGATGGTGCTAATAATCCACCTTTACCTACAATCATTTCCAGGATTGATGAACAGGATCACCGCTTGGATCCATTTGCACTAGCCCTGCAAACCCTGCTGACTTGCACTGCACATTTGGACCAGAGTGTCCCACAAGTTATGGCTGCTCCTGTTTCCGCTGTTGCACCTAGTCCTACCAGGAGCATGTCCGGTTCTGCACCTCTACCTCAGCATTATGGAGGCGACCCTAATCAGTACAGAGGGTTTTTGAACCAGGTGGGCATTTACTTTGAGATGTTACCTCAGGCGTTTCCCTCTGACAGAGCTAAGGTGGGATTTCTCATCTTTTTACTCTCTGACATGGCCCTTGCCTGGGCTAATCCCTTGTGGGAAACTAATAAACCTGTGATTTCTAATTAACCTGAATTTGTGGCCTCCTTTCGAATGGGTATTTGATGTTCCGGCTCGCTCCTCCTCTGCTGCCAAACGACTCATGTCCATTCAGCAAGGTACGAGATCTGTTGCTCAGTATGCCATTGAGTTCTGTACGCTTGCCGAAGAGGTTGGTTGGAGCAATGAAGCCCTTGTTGCCGCCTTCTTTCATGGGCTTTCTGATTTGATTAAAGACAAAGTTGCGGCCAGAGATTTACCAGAGGATATTGAGGCTTTGTTGTCTTTTTTAATCCTAATTGACATCAGACTCAGAGAGAGGCCTTCTTTCAAGGAGCGCTTGCAGAAGCCTCCTGTACCGTTGACTCCTACGTTGTCGTTCCCACCCATGCCTCCCTCTCCTCCCATGTCTCCTGGTCCCGAGTCACCAGGTACTGCTGTGCCTATGCAGTTGGGATTTACGTGTCTCTCCATGGCAGAGAGGGCCTTTAGGAGGAGGGAGGGGCTCTGTCTCTATTGCGGGTTACAGGGCCACCTTTTAAAGTTTTATCCTACACGGCCAGTTAAACGCTCGCACCTAGGGTCCTGTCGGGGGCAGACCTTGGGCGGTTTATACTTGTCCCCGGAACCGCTAAAGGAGAAACCTTTGGTCATGGTTGTCCTTTCCTGGTTGGACTCCTCCATAGTCACCCAGGCTCTTGTTGGATCTGGTGCTGCAGGCTATTTTATTGACAGTGCTTTTGTATCACAGCACTCCATTCCTGTATTGCCTTGGTCCATTCCACTTGCTATTGAGGCCATTGATGGCAGGCCTCTTCAGCCTGCACTTGTTACTCACGAAACCACTCCGTTATCCATGGCTGTTGGGGCTCTCCATTTTGAAACCCTCCAGTTCCAGGTGATTAACACTCCGTATTTTCCAGTTGTTCTGGGTTATCCCTGTCTCCAAAAGCACAATCCCGGTTTCGACTGGCATAGGTCCGAAATTTTGTCGTGGTCTCCGCAATGTATTTCCACTTGTCTTCGGAAACCAGTCAAAGTCCTGTGCACTTCTTCGGTATCTCAATTGCCTGAGGAGTACCGAAAGCTCCAAGACATTTTTGACAAGGTGCATGCCGGTACATTGCCTCATCACCGGTCTTAAGATTGTGCCATAGACCTGCAACCCAGAGTCATTCCTCCTCGGGGCTGGGTTTACCCTCTCTCGGTTGCAGAGAATTGTTCTATGGAGGAGTATGTTGCTGATGCTCTGTCATGGTGGATCATCCACAAATCCTGCTCTCCTGCAGGGGCTGGCTTCTTCTTCATGAAGAAAAAGGGTGGTGAGTTAAGACCATGCATTGATTATAGGGGTCTTAATCATCTTACCATTAAGAATGCTTACCCTATTCCGCTCATTATGGAACTCTTTGACCGCCTCAAGGGAGCTACATTCTTTTCTAAACTTGATTTGAGAGAAGCATACAATCTCGTTAGGATTAAGGAGGGCCACGAATGGAAACAGCATTTAACACCAGGAGCTGGCATTATGAGTATCTTGTAATGCCCTTTGGCCAATGTAATGCTCCAGCTGTTTTCAAGGAATTTATTAATGATGTTCTACGAGATATGTTGCAACAGTGTGTTGGGGTGTACTTAGATGATATCTTCATACACTCACCCACTCTTGAGGCTCATCGTTCTGATGTCACTTGGGTACTTCAGAGACTACGTGAGAATGGCCTGTTTTGTAAACTCGAGAAATGTGAGTTGCATCAGACTCAAGTAACCTTTCTAGGTTATGTAATCTCCGTTGCAGGGCTCTCCATGGATCCTGACAAGTTGTCTACAGTCCTGCAGTGGCCTCGTCCAGTTGGTCTTTGCTCTATTTAACGTTTTTTGGGCTTTGCCAATTACTAGGAAGTTTATTAAAAAAACTTTTCTTCCTTGGTCAAACCTATCACTGACATGACCCGTAAGGAGAATGATCCACTCCATTGGTCACCTACTGCCAATAAGGCTTTTGAGAGTCTTAAGACTGCCTTTGCTGTGCTTCAGTTCTGGCTCATCCTAACCCTGTCCTGCCTTTTGTTCTTGAGGTTGATGCGTCTGAGACTGGAGTAGGTGCCCTCTTGTTTCAACATCCAACGCCTGATGGTTCCTTGCATCTGTGCGGTTTCTTCTCTAAGAAATGGTCTCAGGCGGAGTGCAATTATGAAATTGGCGACAGGGAATTACTGGCCATAATTTTGGCACTCAAGGAATGGAGACACCTTCTCGAGGGTACTAGCTGTCATGTATTAGCATGCGCCTGTCTCTTTAAATTTGAAAAACCAACCTCCTATGCATCTATAAAGGCACACCCTTTTTCAAGCTTCACTGCTTGATTATTAAACTTTGTTAGGGAAACACTTAATCTCAGGATCTCTACTACTTCTAATATTTAAGCCTTCAATTTTGAATCTACAACGAAGTGGAAGTTAAAGATTTTCACTTTACTTACCTTTCTAAATGAAGGATTACCCCACATTTGTGCCTATTTGCCTTGTAATTTAAACACCTCCTGTAAGTAAACAGTGAGACGCTTCACTGAACTGGAAGAGCTGCTGGGTGAGATGCTCAGTCTCCGATTACCTGCTACTGCCACAGCTGACAAGCAAGATTTGTAACAGCTACTACGTTACACTCACCGCTCCCTGCAAACATTCCAGTGACCGGAGTCACACGCTGGATACCTTCCTCTTTCTCTCTGGGGAACGCTGACAAGCACTGTGGGCTGAAGCTGCTCCATTCCAAAACGAAATAATCGCAAGTATTGTTCCATTTCTTTGACTGTTTCATATAAAATACCAACATTCCAAAAGTCCTGTTTTACTATAAGAAGATACAATTTATCATTTGTGCTCAAATAATTGCCTAAGTCTAAATAAGCAACCAACTAACAGAATTTACACTAAACGGTATTCTAGGAATTATTATCAAATTCATTCAATAGAGACTTTAAGAAGTAAGCAATTTCGTTATAGATACTTGCATTCAGTTAATTGGTATAACAGTGTTCAAATTAACTGTTTGTTAAGATTGTGCTACTTATATATCACCAATCATATTGAAACTTTGCTTTAAACAGAGGTACCTGTCATTTTATCATTCCTTTGATGGGTAATGTTTTAAAAGCATACAATCTCATAACATATTACTGCGCTTCCTTAACAAAATAATAGTGGTTTCACATAGATATCACACTAGCGTACCAGTGCTCATTCTTACTGACCACAAGAATTTGACTTATCTATCTGAAGCAAAACGCTTGTCGCCCCGACAGGCCAGATGGGCGCTATTTTTGTCTCGGTTTAATTATGTGGTCTCCTACCTGCCTGGTAGTAAGAATGTTAGGGCTGATACCCTCTCTCATCAATTTTCACCTCTGTCCAAGGAGGAGTCTGTACCTATTCCATTTATACCTCCTGACCATATTTTGGCCACCATACATACTAATTTGACTTTTTCCTTAGGGGAGGAGATCCTGGCTGCACAAACCAATGCACCTCCTGAGAAACCTAGTTGTAAGTGCTTTGTACCTGATAATCTTCTAACTAAACTATTTCACACTTACCACTATCCTAAAGCCACAGGTAACCCGGGCAAGAACCAAATGATTTGGTCTGTTACTCAACAATTCTTCGTTCTGATGTTGCTGCGTATGTTGCCTCCTGCTCAGTCTATGCACAGAATAAGACTCAGACGTCTACCTGTGGGTCTTCTTCAACCTATTGCTAATGGTGAGCCTCCTTTGACACATCTTTCCATGGACTTCATTATTGAGCTCCCTGTTTCCAATGGCAATACTATTATCCTAATGGTGGTTGACCGTTTTTCTAAAATGTCATATTGCATTCCCTTGAAGAAGCTGCCTACCGCTCAGGAGCTTGCTTCAATTTTTGCCCGGGAGGTCTTCCATTTACATGGGTTACCAAAGCAGATAGTGTTGGACCGGGGTAGCCAGTTTGTCTCCAGATTTTGGCGTTCCTTTTGTGCTCAAATGGGGATCCAGCTTTCCTTCTCCTCAGCATATCACCCTCAATCCAATGGGGCTGCGGAATGGTCTAATCAAGCTCTGGAACAGTTCCTCCATTGCTATGTCTCAGATCACCACAATAATTGGTCTGAACTGTTACCTTGGGCAGAGTTCGCTCGTAATAGTGCTATTAATGCTTCCTCCCAGTTATCCGCGTTCATGGCGAATTATGGGTTTCAACCATCCTTGTTGCCCGATTCATTCATGTCTCAGGGAATTCCAGCTTTGAAGGTGCATCTCTAGCAACTCCGTTCTACGTGGGTGAAGATTCAGGATTGCCTTCATCGTTATATGCAGCGCCAAAAGTTCCAGGCTGATCGTAGGCGTCTGCCCGTGCCTTCCTACCAGGTTTGTGAGAGGGTTTGGCTGTCCTCCCGCAACTTGAACCTTCGTGTGCCTTCCAATAAACTGGCTCCCCGTTATGTTGGTCCTTTTCGGATACTCTGACGGGTCAATCCTGTGGCCTATGCTCTTGACCTTCCTCCTGCAATGCGCATCGCCAATGTTTTTTATGTCTCCCTCTTGAAACCATTGGTTTGTAATCGGTTTACCACTGTGTTGCCTCGTCCCCGTCCTATCTTTGTTGACAACCATGAAGAATATGAGGTCAGCAGCATTATTGACTCTCGTATGTCCAGGGGTCGCGTACAGTATTTGGTTCACTGGAGGGGTTACGGTCCGGAGGAGCATTCATGGGTTCCCTCCTCTGATGTTCATGCTCCCGCCCTCTTCCATGCCTTCCATGCCCGTTTCCCCAATAAGTCTTTTGTCCTCCCGCGGGGGAGGGGTCATTGAGGGGAGGGTATTTTCGGGGGGTTTTCCCTGCTTTGTATACCATGTGCTGCTGGCAGCCATTTTACTCACCTTTCTTGCTGAATCTGGTTCAGAGTGTGGGATCTGCTCATTTCCTGCACGCCCTCTTATGGTCAGATTGTTGTACATCATCCGTGTGAGACAGGTTGCAGTCTCAGAATTGTGATGTCATCACTTATTATTTAAAGGGCCTCTGTTCAGTATGCTTTGCCCTTGCATTGTCTCAGACCTGTTTGTGGGTTCCTGTGTATTACCTGGCTAGTCTGACGTGTCTTCTGGTTCCTGATACCTGGCTTGTTCCTGACTTTGCTGTTCCCCTTGTTCCTTATTCCGGCTCGTCTGACTACTCGCTTTGGCTCCTGACTTGGCTCGTCTGACTACCAGCTCTGGTTTTGACTCCTGGCTTGTTATTTGACTTGTGGACTTTTTATTATTTTTGTTATTAATAAAGGTGTGATTATTTTTGCACTTCTTGTCTCAGTCTGATTCCTGGCACCCTGACACCCCCTCAACCTATTGGCCGCCACCTTAGGTACTGGCAGCTGTCTGCCAGTACCCAGTTTACAAAAAATGTGCCCCTTTTTTATATTTGCCCCATTTTCTGAAGTGAAACTGCCCCCTCAATACCCTACCACCTCCCCCTCCCAGATCCCTTTCCCAATACTTGAATCCATATCCCACTTACCCTTTCATTATTAATGTCCCATAGTGTAGCGGGCCCTGCCCCCCGCACGTGCACGCTGCCGGATCCATCAGCCTCACTGACAGGAAATCGGCTACTAACATTGGGCCGCCCTCTCTCCATCAGTGTGCTTAAAAAGGGTTTTGCACGATGCATCAATATTGAGGCATTGTTGCAATAGTCTGAAAGCGACTGGAAGCAATCAGGATCGCTTCCACCGCTTGAAACCCCAGAGGACGTGCCAGGCACTTCCTTGGTCATTAACTGCCACTTCTTGTAGGAAGTTCCTGTAATGTCCTTGGTCATTAAAGAGTTAAAATAACCATGTTGGTTATGCAAAACTGGGGAGTAGGTAATAAAGGGATTATCTAGCTTTTCAAACAATAACAATTTTGGAGTTGACTGTCCCTTTAACTATTTGTATGTCTCGCCTGCCTCTGTAATTCTATTATATTTGTGGGCATGTCACTTTCCTGCCTGTGTATCACTCTCTTCTGTGTCACGATCCTGTTTGTCTGCGTCATTGTCTCATGAGTATGCATCATCCTGGTTTTATGTGTGTCATTCTCCAGTCCCCGTATCATTCACTTTTGTCACTCCCTTTCCTATTCATATTGCCATTTACAACACGCCCCTCTCTAAATAATCATCTGCTTTAAATGTTTTACATATGAGTCACGAAACTGCAGCACAATCTACATTAAAACAACAATGTCCAATACTCAGTTACACCACATTTTAAAGAGCTAGCAAGATTATATGTAAAAACAAAAAAACAAATTAAGAATGCTCACTCCTGGCAAAAACTAAAAATCGCATACACTGTCTGCTTCACTTGATTTTGGCAAAGGCATACAACTAAGAAACAGTCTAACGATACAAGGGCGCGATCCGATATAGGGCGTACTTTTTGGCGCAAGCGAGGTTACCCGCGCTGCCCGTAGTTTCACCTCGCACATCGGGGTATTACATATACCTCGCTCGCAGTTGCTAAAGTGCCGTAAATCGAACAAACTAGCGATGTCCAGAAATAAGCATAAGTACAAATTTCTGGAGTCGCCAGTGACTTACGGCACTTTCAAAACTGCCTGCACCTACAAAAACTCACTAAACTTTTAAATCTCCAGTAACTGTCTAACACGCCTCCCAAAAATAGCCCAATACGTATACCCCTCTATCTGTAATCCCCCCTCTCACTCCTAACAATAAATGTATTAACCCCTAGACCGACAACCCCCCACAAAGCAATAAGCCTAATTATTAACCCCTAAACCGCCATAGCCGACACCGCAATAAACTTATCCTAGTATTAACCCCTAAACCACCGCTCCCGGACCCCGCTGCCTCCTATATTATATGTATTACCCCCTAATCTGACCCCCCTACACCGCCGCCACCTATATTAAATGTATTACCCCCTAATCTGACCCCCCTACACCGCCGCCACCTATATTAAATGTATTACCCCTTAATCTGACCCCCCTACACCGCGGCCACCTATATTAAATGTATTACCCCCTAATCTGACCCCCTTACACCGCCGCCACCTATATTAAATATATTACCCCCTAATCTGACCCCCCTACACTGTCGCCATCTATATTAAATATATTAACCCCTAATCTGACCCCCCTACACCGCCGCCACCTATATTAAATATATTAACGCCTAACCTGACCCCCCTACACCGCCGCCACCTATATTAAATTTATTAACCCCTAATCTGACCCCCCTACACCGCCGCCACCTATATTAAATATATTACCCCTAAACCTAAGTCTAACCCTAACACCCCCTAACTTAATAATTATTTAAATAAATCTAAATAATATTATTATTAACTAAATTATTCCTATTTAAAACTAAATACTTAGCTATAAAATAAACCCTAAAATAGCTACAATATAATTAATAATTACGTTGTAGCTATTTTAGGGTTTATATTTATTTTACAGGTAACTTTGTATTTATTTTAACTAGGTACAATAGCTATTAAATAATTACAAAATTACCTGTAAAATAAATCCTAACCTAAGTTACAAATACACCTAAGCTAAACATTCTCTGGGGCAAACAAATCTTACCCTTTATCAATGTGCACACCACTACAGTGCCAAAGTAATCCAACAGCACTTCCCCTCTGTACAAAGAAACAACAGTGGCGCTACATTCGTTCAAATCTTTACAAGCTTGGTGCACAGTCACTCACACAAGGTAGTAGTGCTTCCTTTTTCCTTCACAATTCACCAGAGCTGTAAACATATCTTCCATGGGAAGCTCCCCAGAACATCCATCCAGAGAAACCACCATACTCCACTCAAGCCCCAACACTCTCACCTCAATGTCAATGTGACATAAGTGAGTACTACCGTTGCTGCAACCATTTCTCCACTAGCAGTACTTTTAAAATCTTGCATACTCACAACATGGAGTCTAAGGCCCAGATTAAACTTCTGTGAAAAAGGCATGTGCGCTTGCTTACTGATGCAACTTTGACATCCAAGGGGCAATTACATTTTTGAAGAACTTCAGTTACAAATATGGTAGTAGGCATCTTGGAACGGCCACTCCCATGTTTATAAAGGAGCGAAGCTTCAGACAGCAGCTTATTCGTGTTATAAAGAGACCAATAAGAACAAAACTTAGAGAAAATCAATACTTTTCTTCTGGCACACAGTATATTAATTGTTGCTTTTATTAGCACACAGGGAATAACTATTCTATTATGTTACTGGTGCTATCTAAATATGAATTGCTGTTTATACTACTGACAAAAAGGGGGTTAACTTACTGATCTATGGTAATCAAGGGCAAGGGTAGAAAGTAAATCCTAACTTGTCCATTACTGGTAGCTAAGAAGGTCATTTTGCTTGTGTATGTATTACTGACACCCATGCAGGCTGTTACTGGCAGCCAAGGAGGGGGTCAAACTACTGTTTTGTGTGTTACTGTCAACCAAAGGTTTTAAAATCCCTGCTCTGTGTGTGTTACTGTCAGCCAAGTGCTTCAGAACATACACTGGTACCCAATAGTTGTGAAATTCCTGTTATACATGTTTTACTGTCAGATAAGGGGGGAGGGGGGTCAAAGTACTGCCCTGTTTGTGTGTTACCTGCAGCCAAGGGGGGTCAATTAACAGCTATGTTTGTTACTGGCAGCCAAGAGGGGATACATCACTGCTTTTTAAGAAGTGTGAGTTCAAGGAGATTGTTATGTACCCCTACTCATTACTATTGCACCATCAAACTTCAAATATAACAGTTGCCCTGAATTTGAAAAGTAGTGGCTTTTTTGGAACCTATGGTAGAGTTTTGTGACTGTGTCTTGTCAGCTACTGGTTTTCCAGTATTTTTATGTAGCACATGAAGTGGCAAACTAAGGCCTAGATTTGGAGTTCGGCGGTAGCCGTGAAAACCAGCGTTAGAGGCTCCTAACGCTGGTTTTGGCCGCCCGCTGGTATTTGGAGTCAGTGATTAAAGGGTCTAACGCTCACTTTTCAGCCGCGACTTTTCCATACCGCAGATCCCCCTACGCCATTTGCGTAGCCTATATTTTCAATGGGATCTTTCTAACGCTGGTATTTAGAGTCGTTTCTGAAGTGAGCGTTAGAGCTCTAACGACAAGATTCCAGCCGCCTGAAAATAGCAGGAGTTAAGAGCTTTCTGGCTAACGCCGGTTTATAAAGCTCTTAACTACTGTACCCTAACGTACACTAACACCCATAAACTACCTATGTACCCCTAAACCGAGCTCCCCCCACACCGCCGCCACTCGATTAAAATTTTTAACCCCTAATCTGCCGACCGCCACCTACGTTATACTTATGTACCCCTAATCTGCTGCCCCTAACCCCGCCGACCCCTGTATTACATTTATTAACCACTAACTTGCCCCCCACAACGTCGCCGCCAGCTACTTAAAATAATTAACCCCTAATCTTCCGACCGCAAATCGCCGCCACCTACGTTATCCCTATGTACCCCTAATCTGCTGCCCTAACATCTCCGACCCCTATATTATATTTATTAACCCCTAATCTGCCCCCCTCAACGTCGCCGACACCTGCCTACACTTATTAACCCCTAATCTGCCGAGCGGACCTGAGCGCTACTATAATAAATGTATTAACCCCTAATCCGCCTCACTAACCCTATCATAAATAGTATTAACCCCTAATCTGCCCTCCCTAACATCGCCGACACCTAACTTCAATTATTAACCCCTAATCTGCCGACCGGAGCTCACCGCTATTCTAATAAATGTATTAACCCCTAAAGCTAAGTCTAACCCTAACACTAACACCCCCCTGATCGGAACAGCCAATAGAATGCGAGCTCAATCTGATTGGCTGATTGGATCAGCCAATCGGATTGAACTTGATTCTGATTGGCTGATTCCATCAGCCAATCAGAAAATCCCTACCTTAATTCCGATTGGCTGATAGAATCCTATCAGCCAATCGGAATTCGAGGGACGCCATCTTGGATGACTTCCCTTAAAGGAACAGTCATTCGTCGTTCAGTCGTCGGTCCGGATGGATGTTCCGCGCTGGAGGTCTTCAGGATCCTGCCGCTTCGCTCCGGATGGAAGAAGATCGAAGATGCCGCTTGGAGAAGATGTTTGCCGGTCCGGATGTCCTCTTCTTGCCGGATAGGAGGAAGACTTTGGAGCCTCTTCTGGACCGGATTATGGATCGCCAACCCCCGCTTGGGTTGGATGAAGATCTTGGAGCCAGGACGGATCGGTGATACCTGGATGGTGAAGACAAGGTAGGAAGATCTTCAGGGGCTTAGTGTTAGGTTTATTTAAGGGGGGTTTGGGTTAGATTAGGGGTATGTGGGTGGTGGGTTGTAATGTTGGGGGGGGGTATTGTATGTTTTTTTTTACAGGCAAAAGAGCTGAAATTCTTGGGGCATGCCCCGCAAAGGGCCCTGTTCAGGGCTGGTAAGGTAAAAGAGCTTGTAACTTTTTTAATTTAGAATAGGGTAGGGAATTTTTTATTTTGGGGGGCTTTGTTATTTTATTAGGGGGCTTAGAGTAGGTGTAATTAGTTTAAAATTGTTGTAATATTTTTCTTATGTTTGTAAATATTTTTTTATTTTCTGTAACTTAGTTCTTTTTTATTTTTTGTACTTTAGCTAGTTTATTTAATTGTATTTATTTGTAGGAATTGTGTTTAATTAATTTATTGATAGTGTAGTGTTAGGTTAATTGTAGGTAATTGTAGGTAGTTTATTTAATTATTTTATTGATAGGGTAGTGTTAGGTTTAATTATAACTTAGGTTAGGATTTATTTTACAGGTAAATTTGTTATTATTTTAACTAGGTAACTATTAAATAGTTCTTAACTATTTAATAGCTATTGTACCTGGTTAAAATAATAACAAAGTTACCTGTAAAATAAATATTAATCCTAAAATAGCTATAATATAATTATAATTTATATTGTAGCTATATTAGGATTTATTTTACAGGTAAGTATTTAGCTTTAAATAGGAATAAGTTATTTAATAAGAGTTAATTTATTTCGTTAGATAAATATTATATTTAACTTAGGGGGGTGTTAGTGTTAGGTTTAGACTTAGCTTTAGGGGTTAATCCATTTATTAGAATAGCGGTGAGCTCCGATCGGAAGATTAGGGGTTAATAATTGAAGTTAGGTGTCGGCGATGTTAGGGAGGGCAGATTAGGGGTTAATACTATTTATGATAGGGTTAGTGAGGCGGATTAGGGGTTAATAACTTTATTATAGTAGCGCTCAGGTCCGCTCAGCAGATTAGGGGTTAATAAGTGTAGGCAGGTGTCGGCGACGTTGTGGGGGGCAGGTTAGGGGTTAATAAATATAATATAGGGGTCGGCGGTGTTAGGGGTAGCAGATTAGGGGTACATAGGGATAACGTAGGTGGCGGCGGTTTACGGAGCGGCAGATTAGGGGTTTAAAAAAATATGCAGGGGTCAGCGATAGCGGGGGCGGCAGATTAGGGGTTAATAAGTGTAAGGTTAGGGGTGTTTAGACTCGGGGTACATGTTAGAGTGTTAGGTGCAGACGTAGGAAGTGTTTCCCCATAGCAAACAATGGGGCTGCGTTAGGAGCTGAACGCTGCTTTTTTGCAGGTGTTAGGTTTTTTTTCAGCTCAAACAGCCCCATTGTTTCCTATGGGGGAATCGTGCACGAGCACGTTTTTGAGGCCGGCCGCGTCCGTAAGCAACTCTGGTATCGAGAGTTGCTTTTGCGGTAAAAATGCTCTACGCTCCTTTTTTGGAGCCTAACGCAGCATTTGTTTGAACTCTCGATACCAGAGTTAAATTTATGGTGCGGCCAGAAAAAAGCCTGCGGAGCGTTAACAGCCCTTTTACCGCCGAACTCCAAATCTAGGCCTAAGATTAGGAAGTAAAAAAAAAAAGTCTTCTTTGTAAAAAGAAACCAAAAAAATACATAAAAATACAAACAAATAGAAAAAATATAATTATATATGCCAGTGTTTCTCAACCACAGTCCTCAAGTACCCCTAACAGACCAGGTTTTAAATTATAGCTGAACTAGGGCACAGGTGAAATAATCAGCTGATGGGTAAGAGCAGGTTAGTAACCATGGTTACTGGTCAGCTGATTATTTCACATGTGCTCTAGTTCAGCAATAATGAAAACCTGGTCTGTTAGGGGTACTTTAGGACCGTGGTTGAGTGCAACTTAAATATGTTAAAATCTTGTTTTCAGTGGGCATGCTTATCAAAATGTAACACTGACATGAAACTCAATTTTTTTTCATGATTCAGAGCATACAATTAAAAAAACAAGTTTTCAATTTACTTCTATTATCACATTTACTTTGTTCTCAATACATTCTTTGTTGACAAGCATACATAGGAAGGCAGCTTGCACATTTCTGGAGCACTGCATTGCACTAGATGTCAAAAAGTGTTTGCACAACTTATAACAAAAACTGCTGAGATATAATAATCCGCCCACATGCACACTCCTGATCCAACCTACTTGTTTGTCAACAAAGGACACCAAGGGGCCTATTTAACAAAGGTCTGTCGGACCTGATCCGACAGTGCGGATCGGGTCCGACAGACCTCGCTGAATGCGGAGAGCAACACGCTCTCCGTATTCAGCATTGCACCAGCAGCTCTTGTGAGCTGCTGGTGCAACACCGCCCCCTGCAGATTTGCGGCCAATCAGCCGCTAGCAGGGGGTGTCAATCAACCTGATCATACTCGATCGGGTTGAATTGTGGCGATGTCTGTCGGTCTGCTCAAAGCAGGCGGACAAGTTATGGAGCAGCAGTCTTTAGAAACACGGAGCTTGATAGATATGCCCCTATGAGAACAAAGTAGATTTGATAATAGAAGTAAAATGGAAACATTTTTAAAATTGTACTCGCTATCTGAATTATAAAAGAAATAGGTTTCATGTCTCTTTAATATCTCCACAACTGCAGAACAAAAATACTTATTGTTGTAAGGTGTAATAAAACCACTTAAACTTTGTTCTCTAGTGAGAAGTGACTGGCAATGGAACAACACAAATAATCTCAAACACTGTCACTATCATACACACATATTCTCACACACACTAACTTTCATAAACACATACTCTCACACACGCTCCCTGTCATGCACACATACTCATACACACACTCACTGTCATACACAGATATTCACTGTCATACACACATACTCTCACACACACTCACTGTCATACACACATACTCTCACACACACTCACTGTCATACACACATGACATACTCTCACACACACTCACTGTCATACACACATATTCACTGTCATACACACATACTCTCACACACACTCACTGTCATACACACATATTCACTGTCATACACACATACTCTCACACACACACACTATCATACACACATACTCTCACACACACTCACTGTCATACACACATGACATACTCTCACACACACTCACTGTCATACACACATATTCACTGTCATACACACATACTCTCACACACACTCACTGTCATACACACATATTCACTGTCATACACACATACTCTCACACACACACACTATCATACACACATATTAACTGTTATACAAACATACTCTCACACACACTCACTAACATACACACATATTCACTGTCATACACACATACTCTCACACACACTGTCATACACACATGACATACTCTCACACACACTGTCATACACAGATATTCACTGTCATACACACATACTCTCGCACACATTCACTTTCATAAACACATACTCTCACTGTCATACACACATACTCTCACACACACTCACTATCATACACACATATTAACTGTTATTGACACATACTCTCACACACACTCACTGTCATACACACATGACATACTCTCACTATCATACACACATATTCACTGTCATACACACATACTCGCTTACTTTCATAAACACATATTCTCACACACACACACTCACTGTCATAAACACATACTCTCACACACTCACTGTCATACACACATACTCTCACACACACTCACTGTCATACACACACACTCACTGTCATACAGACATACTCTCTCTCACACACACACACACACACACACACTGTCATACACACATACTCTCACAAACACTCACTATCATACATACTCTCACACACACTCACTGTCATACACACATACACTATCATACACACACACTCTCACACACAAATACTCATACACACTCACTGTCATACGCATATACTCTCACACACACTCACTGTCATACACACATACTCTCACGCACGCTCCCTGTCATACACACACACTCACTGTCATACAGACATATTTACTGTCATACACATATACTCTCACACACACTTACTGTCATACACACATACTCTCATGCATGCTCCCTGTCATACACACACACTCACTGTCATACACACATACTCACACACACTCACTCACTTTCATACACACATACTCCATACCTTCCAACATTTCAAAATTCAAAAGAGGGACCCCCCAAGCCCCCCCCCCCCCCCCCGCTGCAGCAAGAAAATTGAAATGTGGTGGGCGGGGCTTAAAAATCATAAAATTAAAGTAATATAAATAAAATTCTCAATAAAGTCATATATTTTAATACACATACGGCTAGATTTAGAGTTTTGTCGGTAACGACCCGCGTAGCTAACGCTGGCTTTTTTCTGGCCGCACCTTTAAAATAACTCTGGTATTGAGAGTCCACAGAATGGCTGCGTTAGGCTCCAAAAAAGGAGCGTAGAGCATATTTAACGCCACTGCAACTCTCGATACCAGAGTTGCTTACGGACGCGGCCAGCCTCAAAAACGTGCTTGTGCACGATTCCCCCATAGAAAACAATGGGGCTGTTTGAGCTTAAAAAAAACCTAACACCTGCAAAAAAGCCGCGTTCAGCTCCTAACGCAGCCCCATTGTTTGCTATGGGGAAACACTTCCTACGTCTGCACCTAGCACTCTAACATGTACCCCGAGTCTAAACACCCCTAACCTTACACTTATTAACCCCTAATCTGCCGACCCCGCTATCGCTGACCCCTGCATATTATTATTAACCCTTAATCTGCCGCTCCGTAAACCGCCGCTACTTACATTATCCCTATGTACCCCTAATCTGCAGCCCCTAACACCGCCGACCCCTATATTATATTTATTAACCCCTAATCTGCCCCCCACAACGTCGCCTCCACCTACCTACACTTATTAACCCCTAATCTGCCGAGCGGACCGCACCGCTATTATAATAAAGTTATTAACCCCTAATCCGCCTCACTAACCCTATAATAAATAGTATTAACCCCTAATCTGCCCTCCCTAACATCGCCGACACCTAATTTCAAACATTAACCCCTAATCTGCCGACTGGAGCTCACCACTATTCTAATAAATGCATTAACCCCTAAAGCTAAGTCTAACCCTAACACTAACACCCCCCTAACTTAAATATAATTTAAATCTAACGAAATAAATTAACTCTTATTAAATAAATTATTCCTATTTAAAGCTAAATACTTACCTGTAAAATAAATCCTAATATAGCTACAATATAAATTGTAATTATATTATAGCTATTTTAGGATTTATATTTATTTTACAGGCAACTTTGTATTTATTTTAACCAGGTACAATAGCTATTAAATAGTTAAGAACTATTTAATAGCTAAAATAGTTAAAATAATTACAAAATTACCTGTAAAATAAATCCTAACCTAAGTTACAATCAAACCTAACACTACACTATCAATAAATTAATTAAATAAAATACCTACAATTACCTACAATTAAACCTAACACTACACTATCAATACATTAATTAAATACAATATCTACAAATAAATACAATGAAATAAACTAACTAAAGTAGAAAAAATAAAAAAGAACTAAGTTACAATAAATAAAAAAATATTTACAAACATAAGAAAAATATTACAACAATTTTAAACTAATTACACCTACTCTAAGCCCCCTAATAAAATAACAAAGCCCCCCAAAATAAAAAATGCCCTACCCTATTCTAAATTACAAAAGTTCAAAGCTCTTTAACCTTACCAGCCCTGAACAGGGCCCTTTGCGGGGCATGCCCCAAGAAATTCAGCTCTTTTTCCTGTAAAAAAACACATACAATACCCCCCCCAACATTACAACCCACCACCCACATACCCCTAATCTAACCCAAACCCCCCTTAAATAAACCTAACACTAAGCCCCTGAAGATCTTCCTACCTTATCTTCACCATACCAGGTTCACCGATCGATCCAGAAGAGCTCCTCCGATGTCCTGATCCAAGCCCAAGCAGGGGGCTGAAGATGTCCATGATCCGCCTGAAGTCATCATCCAAGCGGGAGCTGAAGAGGTCCATGATCCGGCTGAAGTCATCATCCAAGCGGGAGCTGAAGAGGTCCATGATCCGCCGAACAAATATAATATAGTGTTCGGCGGTGTTAGGGGCAGCAAATTAGGGGTACATAAGTATAACGTAGGTGGCGGTCGGCAGATTAGGGGTTAATTATTGTAGGTAGCTGGCGGCGACGTTGTGGGGGGCAGGTTAGGGGTTAATAAATATAATATAGTGTTCGGCGGTTAGGTTTGATTGTAACTTAGGTTAGACTTCAGCCGGAAGAGGTCCATGATCTGGCTGAAGTCTTCTATCAACGGCATCTTCAATCTTCTTTCTTCCGGATCCATCTTGGAGACCTCCGACGCGGAACATCCTGCTGGCCCGACGGACTACCGACGAATGAAGGCTCCTTTAAGGGACGTCATCCAAGATGGCGTCCCTCGAATTCCGATTGGCTGATAGGATTCTATCAGCCAATCGGAATTAAGGTAGGAAAATTCTGATTGGCTGATGGAATCAGCCAATCAGAATCAAGTTCAATTTGATTGGCTGATCGGATCGGCCAATTGGATTGAACTTGATTCTGATTGGCTGATTCCATCAGCCAATCAGAATTTTCCTACCTTAATCCTATCAGCCAATCGGAATTCGAGGGACGCCATCTTGGATGACGTCCCTTAAAGGAGCCTTCATTCGTCAGTAGTCCGTCGGGCCAGCAGGATGTTCCGCGTCGGAGGTCTCCAAGATGGATCCGGAAGAAAGAAGATTGAAGATGACGTTGATAGAAGACTTCAGCCGGATCATGGACCTCTTCAGCTCCCGCTTGGATGATGACTTCAGCCGGATCATGGACCTCTTCAGCTCCCGCTTGGGTGATGATTTCAGCCGGATCATGGACATCTTCAGCCCCCTGCTTGGGCTTGGATCAGGACATCGGAGGAGCTCTTCTGGATCGATCGGTGAACCTGGTATGGTGAAGATAAGGTAGGAAGATCTTCAGGGGCTTAGTGTTAGGTTTATTTAAGGGGGTTTGGGTTAGATTAGGGGTATGTGGGTGGTGGGTTGTAATGTTGGGGGGGGGTATTGTATGTGTTTTTTTACAGGAAAAAGAGCTGAATTTCTTGGGGCATGCCCCGCAAAGGGCCCTGTTCAGGGCTGGTAAGGTAAAAGAGCTTTGAACTTTTGTAATTTAGAATAGGGTAGGGCATTTTTTATTTTGGAGGGCTTTGTTATTTTATTAGGGGGCTTAGAGTAGGTGTAATTAGTTTAAAATTGT
This sequence comes from Bombina bombina, assembly GCF_027579735.1. Lineage (NCBI taxonomy): Eukaryota > Metazoa > Chordata > Amphibia > Anura > Bombinatoridae > Bombina > Bombina bombina. The sequence continues at coordinate 418,473,951 of NC_069500.1, read as the reverse complement.
TGTAATATTTTTCTTATGTTTGTAAATATTTTTTTATTTTTTGTAACTTAGTTCTTTTTTATTTTTTGTACTTTAGTTAGTTTATTTCATTGTATTTATTTGTAGATATTGTATTTAATTCATTTATTGATAGTGTAGTGTTAGGTGTAATTGTAGGTAATTGTAGGTATTTTATTTAATTAATTTATTGATAGTGTAGTGTTAGGTTTAATTGTAACTTAGGTTAGAATTTATTTTACAGGTAATTTTGTAATTATTTTAACTATTTTAGCTATTAAATAGTTCTTAACTATTTAATAGCTATTGTACCTGGTTAAAATAAATACAAAGTTACCTGTAAAATAAATATAAATCCTAAAATAGCTATAATATAATTATAATTTATATTGTAGCTATATTAGGATTTATTTTACAGGTAAGTATTTAGCTTTAAATAGGAATAATTTATTTAATAAGAGTTAATTAATTTCGTTAGATTTAAATTATATTTAACTTAGGGGGGTGTTAGTGTTAAGGTTAGACTTAGCTTTAGGGATTAATACATTTATTAGAATAGCGGTGAGCTCCAGTCGGCAGATTAGGGGTTAATGTTTGAAGTTAGGTGTCGGTGATGTTAGGGAGGGCAGATTAGGGGTTAATACTATTTATTATAGGGTTAGTGAGGCGGATCAGGGGTTAATAACTTTATTATAGTAGCGGTGCGGTCCGCTCGGCAGATTAGGGGTTAATAAGTGTAGGCAGGTGGAGGGGACGTTGAGGGGGGCAGATTAGGGGTTAATAAATATAATATAGTGTTCGGCGGTGTTAGGGGCAGCAAATTAGGGGTACATAAGTATAACGTAGGTGGCGGTCGGCAGATTAGGGGTTAATTATTGTAGGTAGCTGGCGGCGACATTGTGGGGGGCAGGTTAGGGGTTAATAAATATAATATAGTGTTCGGCGGTGTTAGGGGCAGCAAATTAGGGGTACATAAGTATAACGTAGGTGGCGGTCGGCAGATTAGGGGTTAATAATTGTAGGTAGCTGGCGGCAACGTTGTGGGGGGCAGGTTAGGGGTTAATAAATATAATATAGGGGTCGGCGGTGTTAGGGGCAGCAGATTAGGGGTACATAAGGATAACGTAGGTGGCGGTCGGCAGATTAGGGGTTAAAATTTTTTTATTGAGTGTCGGCGATGTGGGGGGGCCTCGGTTTAGGGGTACATAGGTAGTTTATGGGTGTTAGTGTACTTTAGGGCACAGTAGTTAAGAGCTTTATGAACCGGCGTTAGCCCAGAAAGCTCTTAACGACTGACTTTTTTCTGCGGCTGGAGTCTTGTCGTTAGAATTCTAACGCTCACTTCAGCCACGACTCTAAATACCAGAGTTAGAAAGATCCCATTGAAAAGATAGGATACGCAATTGACGTAAGGGGATCTGCGGTATGGAAAAGTCGCGGCTGAAAAGTGAGCGTTAGACCCTTTTTTGAATGACTCCAAATACCGGCGGTAGCCTAAAACCAGCGTTAGGAGCCTCTAACGCTGGTTTTCACGGCTACCGCCAAACTCCAAATCTAGGCCTTAGTCAGCAGATCAAACACAAGCTCAAACCACTGGCATGGCTATGTGAGCTATGTATTTAATTATTCTTTGCAAAGACATTGCTAAATATTTTTATCTTAATTGGACATTTAATATTCTAGATTCTGGCCTTTAAAGTCAGCAAAAATGCACAGTAGCACACTACATAGCATACACTTACACATGCAGATACACACACACACTATAGCATACACTTATACATGCAGATACCAGGGCCGTCTTTAACACAGGGCAAAAGGGGCAGCTGCCCAGGGCCCAGTCTCTGTTGAGGGGCCCAAGACTGCTGATGTGACATGGGGAACACACACAGTCAGTCCTAATACTGTCACAGTCAAAAGTTCTCTGCTTATATATTTTTTTTTTTTTAAACTGTGCCAGACCGTGCCGGTGTCATGTGACATGCCAAGCTATTGCCATGTGCTGTTTTAGATGTGCACTGTGCAGCACTGATTGCAAAGCCCGAACTCGACATCCAGCCATTCCCACTTCATCAGAAAAGGTCCTACTGGGGTTACCACTGTTACCAGGTAATTGCTCTTGTGGCGGGGATTGTTTCTGGATAGGGCTGACTGTAGGCACATGCTGCAGAAAGCTGGAGTGGCAGGCACATGAGGATTTGAGCATCTGTGCAGCTGCATACACTGCTCTCTTCAGTCTTGAGGCTGTGTGACTCATCTCACACTGTATCCATGCAGCCTTGGGCAGACAGCATCCTGAAGTTTGTTAGGGGAACAGTGCTTTGTAGAAAGGTGTCAGTGGGAAGAATAAGTGAGTGCACACACGCCCCTCCCCATGCAGCATTGTCTAGTGCAGGGTGAGAGGGAATGTGTTCCTAGCAAAGAAGTGACATGTGCTGCTGTGGCTGATGTATAGTGTCATGCTGATACGTCACACATTAATTTAAGGTTTATTTTTATAGTTTTTGTTTTCTCTCTGTCTCAGATTTTACAACTTGCCATAGTAGTTCTGCTGTTCCAGTCAGTAAACTTATATTTGTCTGCACCTCCATGCTTCCTCCTTAGTCTTTACCTTGCTTTTCTCCTGTTGGCTGCCCTAAATCTCTTTAACCAGCTAACCTCACACCAGAATCACATTCAAAAGAATATTAAATGAATCCACAGGAATTCATATATTTATTTACTTATTAGTACTGCTTAGGTCTAATTTCACATATTGCAATTTATTTAATTTTTTTTTTTTTTAATGATTATCCCAGTAGTGGATGATCCACTGCTAGGCTAATAATTAAAAAAAAAAATTATAAAATAAATTGATTTAGTTGTTTTTTGGGATGTTGGGGTGGAGAGCAAAATTGCATGGGGTGGGGTGGGGACAAGATTTTTTTTGCCCAGGGTCCAGTCACATAGCATACACTTACACATGCAGATACACACACACTACATAGCATACACTTATACATGCAGATACACACACACTACATAGCATACACTTATACATGCAGATACACACACACTACATAGTATACACTTATACATGCAGATACACACACACACATTATATAGCATACACTTATACATGCAGCATACACTTATACATGCAGATACACAGACACTACATAGTATACACTTATACATGCAGACACACACTACATAGCATACACTTATACATGCAGATACACACTTATACATGCAGATACACATACACACACTACATAGCTTACATTTATACATGCACACACACACACACTACATAGCATAAACTTATACATACAGATACACACACACAGTTATGGATACAGATAGACACACACAATACATCATATATGGGTATCTGTAATTCATTGTATGGGGTCCTGGGGTTGGCAAGCACATTAGCTGGCAGTCTGCGGCTGCCACTGTTCGTTACCCTGGTATTAGCACTGCTCATTGTATAAAACTGAAGGCATACTAGTATTATCACCAGGGGTTAGACATCATCACTACCAGAGGTAGGTTAGAGAGGTCACCATTACCCGTGGTCAGAGTGTATACAGCCTTCTTACTCCTGCTTAACCCACACACCATTCCTTTTCCACAGGGAATCTAACAGGTATCTAACCCTGTGAGAGCAAAGCCAGCTGCTGCTGAGTATTGGCCCAATAGAATTAAAAAAAATAATAATACATTTTTAATGCATGGGGCAAATCGGGAGAGATGGCTAGCAATCCGGGACAGGGGGACAGACCCCTAAAATCGGGACTGTCCCGCGAAAATCGGGACAGTTGGGGGGTATGAATTACTCTTATGCACACTCACTGTCATACACACATACTCTCACACACACTCGCTATCATACACAAATAGTCTCAGACACACTTGCTATCATACATACATACTCACACACACTCACTGGCTACCATAAACAAATACTCTCACACAGTCTCACAAACAGGCTTAGATTCATAAAGACCTGCTGGTGAGGCTGCAAGCAGTTAATCTGTGAGAAAGCCACTTTAAAAGTGCAATTCATAACAAAAGAGGAGTTCACTTGCAGGAGCTGGTAGGTGTGAGATATGTCGTCCCACAGACCTCAATTAGGCCCTGATGATCAAAGATTGTCAAGGTTGTAGAGAATTCATAGAACAAGCTTCACATAGGGGCTAACTTGAGGCTCACCAGAAACACCAGTTATGAAGCAGTGGTCTAAAGACCGCTGCTCCATAACCTGTCCGCCTGCTCTGAGCAGGCGGACAGGAATCGCCGCAATTCAACCCAATCGAATATGATCGGGTTGATTGACACCCCCCTGCTGGCGGCCGCAAGTCTGCAGGGGGCGGCAATAGGGTCTCTCTCGGAAGGGTAAAGTGAATGTGGTGTTAGATTTGTAGTTTTTGTTCTACAAGCAAAAGTTTGTTATTTTTAAATGGTACCGGTTTGTACTATTTACTCTCCAGCAGAAAAGGGATGAAGATTTCTGCAGAGAGGAAAATGATTTTAGCATGTTGTAACTAAAATCCACTGCTGTTCCTCAACAGGACTGAGGAGTACAAGAAAACTTCAGTTAGGGGGAACGGTTTGCAGATTAAGCTGCAATAAGGTATGTTCAGTCATTTATTTCTAGACAAGACTGTGATAATGCTAGAAAAGGACTGATAAGATCCCCATGAGGGAAGGGTAAGCTTTATTCAGAGACTAAGTATGGAATTACAAGCTTACATTACAGGGCTAATTTATGCTGGTTGACACTTTTTTATGGGTTGACACTTTTTTATGGCAAACGGTTTTTACTTATAAAGATCATTTTTGAGATACTTAGAAGGTCCTTTTGGGTTTCTTTCAGGGGTTGTTACCCATGGTGGCTCCTGCTACAATTTGAGGAGATACACCTCAGACCACTGCAACTATGCATGCTCAAATAGTGGAATGGGGATTATGCAGATTTGTCTCCTCAAATACACCAGGGGACCAGAGGGACCAGAGATTCTCTTCTCTGGTGGTTGACTCAGGATCACCTGGCTCAGGGAATGTGTTTCCGCAGACCAGAGTGGATCATCGTAACGACTGATGCCAGTCTGTTGGGCTGGGGTGCTGTCTGGGACTCCCTGAAAGCTCAGGGCTTATGGTCTCGGGAAGAAGCTCTTCTCCCGATAAACATTTTGGTACTGAGGGCGATATTCAACGCTCTTCAGGCATGGCCTCAGCTAGCTGCGGCCAAATTCATCAGATTTCAGTCGGACAACATCACGACTGTAGCTTACATCAACCATCAAGGGGGAACAAGGAGTCCCCTAGCAATGATGGAAGTAACCAAAATAATCAGGTGGGCAGAGGATCACTCTTGCCACCTCTCAGCAATTCACATCCCAGGAGTAGACAACTGGGAAGCGGATTTTCTAAGTCGTCAGACTTTTCATCCGGGGGAGTGGGAACTCCACCCGGAAGTATTTGCCCAGCTGACTCAGCTATGGGGCACTACAGAATTGGATCTGATGGCGTCCCGTCAGAATGCCAAACTTCCTCTTTACGGGTCCAGGTCCCGGGATCCCCAGGCGGCGTTGATAGATGCTCTAGCAGCGCCTTGGTCCTTCAATCTGGCCTATGTGTTTCCACCGTTTCCTCTCCTTCCTCGTCTGGTTGCCAGAATCAAGCAGGAGAGGGCGTCTGTGATTCTAATAGCACCTGCATGGCCACGCAGGACTAGGTATGCAGACCTAGTGGACATGTCATCCGTTCCACCATGGACTCTGCCAATGAGGCAGGACCTTCTACTTCAAGGTCCTTTCAAACATCCAAATCTAATTTCTCTGCGTCTGACTGCTTGGAGATTGAACGCCTAATTCTATCTGAGCGTGGTTTCTCGATACCCTGATTCAGGCTAGAAAGCCTGTCACCAGGAAAATCTACCATAAGATTTGGCGAAAATATCTTTGTTGGTGCGAATCCAAGGGCTACTCATGGAGTAAGATTAGGATTCCCAGGATATTGTCTTTTCTCCAAGATGGATTGGAGAAAGGATTGTCAGCTAGTTCCTTAAAAGGACAGATATCTGCTTTGTCTATTCTTTTACACAAACGTCTGGCGGAGGTACCAGACGTTCAAGCGTTTACTCAGGCTTTAGTCAGAATCAAGCCTGTTTATAGACCTGTGGCTCCGCCATGGAGTCTGAATTTAGTTCTTTCAGTTCTGCAAGGGGTTCCGTTTGAACCTTTACATTCCATAGATATTAAGCTTTTATCTTGGAAAGTTTTGTTTTTGGTAGCTATCTCTTCTGCACGAAGAGTTTCAGAGTTATCTGCTTTACAGTGTGACTCACCTTACTTGGTGTTCCATGCAGATAAGGTAGTTTTGCGTACCAAACCTGGTTTTCTTCCTAAGGTTGTGTATAATAAGAATATTAACCAGGAAATTGTTGTTCCTTCTCTGTGTCCTAATCCTTTGTCAAAGAAGGAACGTCTGTTACACAATCTTGATGTGGTTCGTGCTTTAAAGTTCTATTTACAAGCAACTAAAGATTTCAGACAAACAACTTCATTGTTTGTCATCTATTCTGGTAAGAGGAGAGGTCAGAAGGCGACTGCTACCTCTCTTTCCTTTTGGCTGAAAAGCATCATCCGTCTGGCCTATGAGACTGCTGGCCAGCAGCCTCCTGAAACAATTACTGCTCATTCTACCAGAGCAGTGGCTTCCACATGGGCTTTTAAAAATGAGGCTTCTGTTGAACAGATTTGTAAGGCAGCGACTTGGTCTTCGCTGCATACTTTTTCCAAATTTGACAAATTCGAAACTTTTGCTTCTTCGGAGGCTATTTTTGGGAGAAAGGTTTTGCAAGCAGTGGTGCCTTCCGTTTAAGGTACCTGTCTTGTTCCCTCCCTTCATCCGTGTCCTAAAGCTTTGGTATTGGTATCCCACAAGTAAAGGATGAATCCGTGGACTGGATACACCTTACAAGAGAAAACAGAATTTATGCTTACCTGATAAATTACTTTCTCTTGTGGTGTATCCAGTCCACGGCCCGCCCTGGCTATTAAGTCAGGTACTGCACCCTATGGTTTCTCCTTTTTCTTCCTAACCTCCGGTCGAATGACTGGAGGGTGGAGCTAGAGGGGGAGCTATATGGACAGCTCTGCTGTGTGCTCTCTTTGCCACTTCCTGTTAGGAAGGAGAATATCCAACAAGTAAAGGATGAATCCGTGGACTGGATACACCACAAGAGAAAGTAATTTATCAGGTAAGCATAAATTCTGTTTTTTAATATGATGATATGCATTATACAGTGAAACTGTGGAATGGAATATACCAAAACTGGCCTAGATCGGCGGTTTTCAAACTGTGTGTGGGTGGGGGTGTGTGTATGCGCTGGAGCACATAAGGGGGGGCGTGTGAGCAGGAGCAGAAGTACTTTTTTTTCTTTACTGAGCAACCTTTCTTTTACTGATCGAGTGCCTCCTGAGTGAGTGGTGCAGGGCCAATTATCTTTTCCTGATCGAGTGCCTCCTGAGTGAGTGGTGCAGGGCCAGTTTTCTTTTCCTGACCGAGTCCCTCCTGAGTGAGTGGTGCAGGACCAGTTTTCTTTTCATGACCGAGTCCCTCCTGAGTGAGTGGTGCAGGGCCAATTCTCTTTTCCTGATCGAGTGCCTCCTGAGTGAGTGGTGCAGGGCCACACTAAGAAGAGTGTGCTGCAGGTGCAGTGAGGCGCAGTGTGTGACCGCCAAGGCTTGCTTTTGAAAGTGCGAACATACCAATGTTTATTTATTTAAAGTTTTCATTCCTTGCTACTACTCTTACAACATCTGCCCTATCCTCTCTCTAATAGCCCGCCACAACCACTGCTAAATGAAATGAATGGCGTTGATTTGGGGAACAACTGTACCCAACATGTTCCACACCTTGGTGGTCTGCGGAGGAAAGCAGGAGCAGTATATTCCAGCCAGCTGCAAAATAAAATCTTGCCAGCTATACAGCGCTAGATAAAACATTGTATTCTATTGCTTTGGGCAGGCAGAATTTACATTAGTTCCCAAATGCTGCTTTGACTATTGTAGCCTACAAAAAATGGAAAGAGAACAGCACAGCAGTTCAATATGGGCTACTATTTCCAAACTTGTCATGTGGGGTGGGTCCACCAACTTTAATTAAGTCTTTATATATTTTCATATGTGGGTATGTTTGTGTGTATGTATTAAATAGTTTGTGTGTATGAGTTTGTGTGTGTGCATGTGTATGAGTGTGTGTGAAACTGTGAATGTGTATGAGTTTGTATATGTGCATATGTATGTGTGTTTGTGTTTGTATGAGTGTGTGTGTGTGCATGTGTATGAGTTTGTGGTGTGGTATGAGTTTGTGTGTGTGTGTGTATGAGTTTGTGTGTATGTGTGTGCATGTGTATGCGTTTGTGTGTATATGAGTTTGTGGTGTGTGCATATTTATGAGTTTGTGTGTGTGTGTGCATGTGTGTATAAGTTTGTGTCTATGTGTATGTGTGTGTGAATGTGTATGAGTTTGTGAGTGTGCATGTGTGTATGAGTTTGTGTGTGTGCATGAGTTTGTGTGTGTGTGCATGTGTATGAGTGTGTATGTGAGTATGTGTGTGTTTGTGAATTAGTGTGTGCATGTGCATGAGTGTGTGCATGTGTATGAATGTGTGTGTGTGTTATATATATATATATATATATATATATATATATATATATATTTAATATATATATATATATATATATATATATATATGTTATATAATTGATATATCTTTACATTTTCATATTTCTTAAGAAATAAACTACAAGCATTTCAAAGTACATTCTTAAAAAATAAAAAAAAAAACTATTGCAGGGGGGAGGCTCATCTTGTAAGTTTTGTCAAAGGGGAGGCCCATTGTGTAAGACTTTGAAAACCATTGGCCTAAACAGGGCTCTCTTTAATATTGACTGGACCCTGGGCAAACATTTTCTTCCCATGCAATTTCGCTCTCCACCCCAACATCCCAAAAAAAACAACTAAATCAATTTTTTTAAAAAGTGATTAGCCCAGCAGTGGATCATCTACTGCTGGGCTAATCATTTAAATAAAAATAAAAAAAAATGAAATAAATTGCAATATGTGAAACTGGACCTAAGCAGTACTAATAAAAATAAATATATAAACTCCACCACTGTAGATTAATTTAATATATTTATTTACTAATTAATTAAATGTTGGTTTTTAATTTATTTATATATTATACAGTATATTTTTCTTTAAGTACATAAAATAAAATACGATGCACGGCATCGCATAGTAAAAATCAGTTGTGGACCTAATTTCTACAGAGCCCCGGTGCATGAATTTATTTTGGGCCCCCCTAAAAGCATCTCACCAGTTTTAGGATATTTACTACATATTTATTGTTTAGACAGCCATTGTACAGCTAAATTACCACTTCCATGAATACCAAGGGAATGCCTAACATAACAAACTCCCCTAACCCATGTACACACACACTCTCCAGAGCATACACATGTACACAAACACACACTCTCCAGAGCATACACATATACACACAAACACACGCTCTCCAGACCATACGTATGTACACACAAACACACATTCTCCAGAGCATACACATGTACACAAACACACACTCTCCAGAGCATACACATATACACAAACACACACTCTCCAGAGCATACACATGTACACACAAACACACACTCTCCAGAGCATACACATGTACACACAAACACACACTCTCCAGAGCATACACATGTACACACAAACACACACTCTCCAGAGCATACACATGTACATGTACACACACACACACTCTCCAGAGCATACACATGTACACATATACACACAAACACACACTCTCCAGAGCATACACATATACACACAAACACACTCTCCAGAGCATACACATATACACACAAACACACACTCTCCAGAGCATACACATGTACATGTACACACACACACTCTCCAGAGCATACACATATACACACAAACACACACTCTCCAGAGCATACACATATACACAAACACACATTCTCCAGAGCATACACATATACACAAACACACACTCTCCAGAGCATACACATATACACACAAACACACACTCTCCAGAGCATACACATGTACACACAAACACACACTCTCCAGAGCATACACGTGTACACACAAACACACACTCTCCAGAGCATACACATATACACAGAAACACACGCTCTCCAGACCATACTCATGTACACACAAACACACATTCTCCAGAGCATACACATATATATGTACACACACACACACTCTCCAGAGCATACACATATACATGTACAAACACTCTCCAGAGCATACACATATACACAAACACACACTGTCCAGAGCATACACATGTCCACACAAACACACACTCTCCAGAGAATACACATGTACACAAACACACACTCTCCAGAGCATACACATATACACACAAACACACGCTCTCCAGACCATACGTATGTACACACAAACACACACTCTCCAGAACATACACATATACACAAACACACACTCTCCAGAGCATACACATGTACACACAAACACACAATCTCCAGAGCATACACATGTACACACAAACACACACTCTCCAGAGCATACACATGTACACACAAACACACACTCTCCAGAGCATACACATGTACACACAAACACACACTCTCCAGAGCATACACATGTACATGTACACACACACACACTCTCCAGAGCATACACATGTACACATATACACACAAACACACACTCTCCAGAGCATACACATATACACACAAACACACTCTCCAGAGCATACACATATACACACAAACACACACTCTCCAGAGCATACACATGTACATGTACACACACACACTCTCCAGAGCATACACATATACACACAAACACACACTCTCCAGAGCATACACATATACACAAACACACACTCTCCAGAGCATACACATGTACACACAAACACACACTCTCCAGAGCATACACATGTACATGTACACACACACACACTCTCCAGAGCATACACATGTACACATATACACACAAACACACACTCTCCAGAGCATACACATATACACACAAACACACTCTCCAGAGCATACACACATACACACAAACACACACTCTCCAGAGCATACACATGTACATGTACACACACACACTCTCCAGAGCATACACATATACACACAAACACACACTCTCCAGAGCATACACATGTACATGTACACACACACACACTCTCCAGAGCATACACATGTACACATATACACACAAACACACACTCTCCAGAGCATACACATATACACACAAACACACTCTCCAGAGCATACACATATACACACAAACACACACTCTCCAGAGCATACACATGTACATGTACACACACACACTCTCCAGAGCATACACATATACACACAAACACACACTATCCAGAGCATACACATATACACAAACACACACTCTCCAGAGCAAACACATATACACACAAACACACACTCTCCAGAGCATACACATGTACACACAAACACACACTCTCCAGAGCATACACGTGTACACACAAACACACACTCTCCAGAGCATACACATATACACAGAAACACACGCTCTCCAGACCATATGCATGTACACACAAACACACATTCTCCAGAGCATACACATATATATGTACACACACACACACTCTGCAGAGCATACACATATACATGTACAAACACTCTCCAGAGCATACACATATACACAAACACACACTGTCCAGAGCATACACATGTCCACACAAACACACACTCTCCAGAGCATACACATGTACACAAACACACACTCTCCAGAGCATACACATATACACAAACACACACTCTCCAGAGCATACACATGTACACACAAACACATACTCTCCAGAGCATACACATGTACACACAAACACACACTCTCCAGAGCATACACATGTACACACAAACACACACTCTCCAGAGCATACACATGTACATGTACACACACACACACACTCTCCAGAGCATACACATGTACACATATACACACAAATACACACTCTCCAGAGCATACACATATACACACAAACACACTCTCCAGAGCATACACATATACACACAAACACACACTCTCCAGAGCATACACATGTACATGTACACACACACACTCTCCAGAGCATACACATATACACACAAACACACACTCTCCAGAGCATACACATATACACAAACACACACTCTCCAGAGCATACACATATACACAAACACACACTCTCCAGAGCATACACATATACACACAAACACACACTCTCCAGAGCATACACATGTAAACACAAACACACACTCTCCAGAGCATACACATGTACATACAAACACACACTCTCCAGAGCATACACATATACACACAAACACACGCTCTCCAGACCATACGCATGTACACACAAACACACATTCTCCAGAGCATACACATATATATGTACACACACACACACTCTCCAGAGCATACACATATACATGTACAAACACTCTCCAGAGCATACACATATACACAAACACACACTGTCCAGAGCATACACATGTCCACACAAACACACACTCTCCAGAGCATACACATATACACAAACACACACTCTCCAGAGCATACACATATACACAAACACACACTCTCCAGAGCATACACATATACACACACACACTCTCCAGAGCATACACATATACACACAAACACACGCTCTCCAGACCATACGCATGTACACACAAACACACATTCTCCAGAGCATACACATATACATGTACACACACACACACACTCTCCAGAGCATACACATATAAATGTACACACACTCTCCAGAGCATACACATATACATGTACACACACTCTCCAGAGCATACACATATACATGTACACACACTCTCCAGAGCATACACATATACACAAACACACACTGTCCAGAGCATACACATGTACACACAAACACACACTCTACAGAGCATAAACATGTACACACAAACACACACTCTCCAGAGCATACACATATACACACAAACACACACTCTCCAGACCATACGCATGTACACACAAACACACATTCTCCAGAGCATACACATATACATGTACACACACACTCTCCAGAGCATACACATATACACAAACACACACTCTCCAGAGCATACACATGTACACACAAACACACAACTCTCCAGAGCATACATATATGCATGTACACATATAAACAAACACTCTCCCGAGCATACATATATACACAAACACACACTCTCCAGAGCATACACATGTACACACAAACACACACTCTCCAGAGCATACACATATATACAAACACTCTCCCGAGCATACATATATACACGCACACTCTCCAGAGCATACACATGTACACACAAACAAACACTCTCCAGAGCATGCACATGTACACACAAACACACTCTCCAGAGCATACACATATACACACACACACACTCTCCAGAGCATACACATGTACACACAAACACACACTCTCCAGAGCATACACATGTACACACAAACACACACTCTCCAGAGCATACACATGTACACACAAACACACACTCTACAGAGCATACACATATACACACAAACACACACTCTCCAGACCATACGCATGTACACACAAACACACATTCTTCAGAGCATACACATACATGTACACACACACACTCTCCAGAGCATACACATATACATGTACACACACTCTCCAGAGCATACTCATATACACAAACACACACTCTCCAGAGCATACACATGTACACACAAACACACACTCTCCGGAGCATACACATGTACATGTACACACAAACACACATTCTCCAGAGCATACACATATACACAAACACACACTCTCCAGAGCATACACATATACACAAACACACACTCTCCAGAGCATACACATAAACACACACTCTCCAGAGCATATACATGTACATGTACACACAAACACACTCTCCAGAGCATACATATATGCATGTACACATATAAACAAACACTCTCCCGAGCATACATATATACACAAACACACACTCTCCAGAGCATACACATGTACACACAAACACACACTCTCCAGAGCATACACATATATACAAACACTCTCCCGAGCATACATATATACACGCACACTCTCCAGAGCATACACATGTACACACAAACAAACACTCTCCAGAGCATGCACATGTACACACAAACACACTCTCCAGAGCATACACATATACACACACACACACTCTCCAGAGCATACACATGTACACACAAACACACACTCTCCAGAGCATACACATGTACACACAAACACACACTCTCCAGAGCATACACATGTACACACAAACACACACTCTACAGAGCATACACATATACACACAAACACACACTCTCCAGACCATACGCATGTACACACAAACACACACTCTCCAGAGCATACACATATATACAAACACTCTCCCGAGCATACATATATACACGCACACTCTCCAGAGCATACACATGTACACACAAACAAACACTCTCCAGAGCATGCACATGTACACACAAACACACTCTCCAGAGCATACACATATACACACACACACACTCTCCAGAGCATACACATGTACACACAAACACACACTCTCCAGAGCATACACATGTACACACAAACACACACTCTCCAGAGCATACACATGTACACACAAACACACACTCTCCAGAGCATACACATATATACAAACACTCTCCCGAGCATACATATATACACGCACACTCTCCAGAGCATACACATGTACACACAAACAAACACTCTCCAGAGCATGCACATGTACACACAAACACACTCTCCAGAGCATACACATATACACACACACACACTCTCCAGAGCATACACATGTACACACAAACACACACTCTCCAGAGCATACACATGTACACACAAACACACACTCTCCAGAGCATACTCATATACACAAACACACACTCTCCAGAGCATACACATGTACACACAAACACACACTCTCCGGAGCATACACAAGTACATGTACACACAAACACACATTCTCCAGAGCATACACATATACACAAACACACACTCTCCAGAGCATACACATATACACAAACACACACTCTCCAGAGCATACACATATACACACAAACACACACCTTCCAGAGCATACACATGTACACACAAACACACACTCTCCAGAGCATACACATGTACACACAAACACACACTGTCCAGAGCATACACATATACACGCAAACACACACTCTCCAGACCATACGAATGTACATACAAACCCACATTCTCCAGAGCATACACATATACATGTACACACACACACACACACACTCTCCAGAGCATACACATATACATGTACACACACACACTCTCCAGAGAATACACATATACACAAACACACACTCTCCAGAGCATACACATGTACACACAAACACACATTCTCCGGAGCATACACATGTACATGTACACACAAACACACTCTCCAGAGCATACACATATACATGTACACATATAAACAAACACTCTCCCGAGCAAACATATATACACAAACACACACTCTCCAGAGCATACACATGTACACACAAACACACTCTCTCCAGAGCATACACATATACACAAACACTCTACCGAGCATACATATATACACGCACACTCTCCAGAGCATACACATGTACACACAAACAAACACTCTCCAGAGCATGCCCATGTACACACAAACAAACACTCTCCAGAGCATGCCCATGTACACACAAACACACTCTCCAGAGCATACACATATACACACACACACACTCTCCAGAGCATACACATGTACACACAAACACACACTCTACAGAGCATACACATGTACACACAAACACACACTCTCCAGAGCATACACATGTACACACAAACACACTCTCCAGAGCATACACATATACACACAAACACACACTCTCCAGAGCATACACATGTACACATAAACACACTCTCAAGAGCATATACATATACACACACAAACACACACTACAGAGCATATACATGTATATGTACACACAAACACACACATTCCCTCTTACACACACATACTTTACAGCATGCATAAAAATATAACAACACTTGGCATAACAAACAGCACACGTTAAATAAACGACAACTAAATGGCATCTCACTGAATTCATTTAGGTGGGGTGTTTTTTTTTATTTCCAATGAAAGTGGAAAAGGCTCTAGTAATCTTTACTGGGACCAATATTAAAAATACAAAGTATGTGTGCACTGTGCCATATACTCATGTGTGTCTGATCTGTAAGGGGGAATCCTAACATTTGGGGAGAACAAGATCAGCTATGGATCATCTAATCAATCAATATAATGCTTTTGAATGTGATTCTGGTGTGAGGTTAACTGGTTACATAGATTTAGGGCTGGTTAAAGAGATTTAGGGCAGCCAACAGGAGCAAAGCAAGGTAAAGACTGAGGAAGAAGCATGGAGGTGCAGACATATATACATTTCCTGACTGTTAGGGGTAATATGAACCTGATGGCAGCCATCTTGTTCTTCTCAGCCATCTTGTTCCTCGCAGCCATTTTGTAATGAATAGACTTTATTATACTGGGGTATTATGCAGTGAGAATTATATGCATGTTATGAGTTTCTTTAGCTATTCGGCCTTGCCAATGTACCCTGGCCTAATGCCTAGAAGTAAGATAGAATAAGATAATGTAAACAAGAGGCTTCAGACACTCGGTTGTCTCTGCAGATGGTAGTTTGTTATGACTCTGTAAATATTGTTATGAGAAACTCATGTTCCAGTTTTTCCTTGTAAATTGCTCTGTATAACTGGGTAAGATGACGCGGTCCTAACGTGTCATCCCCTTAACCCTGTATGTCACTATAAGAAAGGCTTGCACTGTGCAATAAACAGAATTGGCTTTCGATCATAATGCTGCGTGGTCTGAGTCATTCTAAGGGGCCCTTATCAGATAATCTACATATGCCTCAGGTGGTACACTAGGCCCCAGGCTTTGGCCTGTGCTGACACCCCCCCGTGGGATTATACACCTTACAATTCTTGGTGGCAGTTTGTGGGATTCGCAGTGCGTAAGTATGAGTGCTTTTACCATGCTTTCCTTCTGTGAATCTGAACCTAAATTTAGTTGTTTGTGTTTTTTAAAAAAAAAAAAAAAAAAAAAAAAAGGTGTAATATATGATAATGATATAAGGTTAAAGGGGTTCCTGTGGTTGAAGCACAGGTTTGCGGAGGTTAGAGTCCTGCCGGCAGTTGTGATACCCCTCCAGACAGGTAATCAGTCCTGTGCTGGGACACGACAGGTATTGTGAGTCCTGTCGGTGATAAGCGTGCAAGTAATATATGAATGCCAGTTGACGGGGAGCTTTTAAGATAAGCTACTCCGGGCGAACTTGGCAGTGAAGTGAGTAAGTCTCATGTGTGTTGAAGTTTCCCATATTCATTCCCATAATAGAGTTTTGTTACCCACCTGAAGCTCATGTTGATATCTGATGCTTGCTTTTGCTGCTATATAAAATGATGCTGTGCGTAGAAAATATTAAGTGGCTGTGCATGTTAATTGTGGCTATTATTGTATTGAGAAAGGGGAACTGCTCATAGATAAGATTGCACAGAGAAAATTACATGTATAAGGTAAAAGAAAAGAAGAGTTAATAGTTTCTGCAAAAGACAGAAATATTTTTTTTAAAACACTGTCAGTAAGTACTGCTGTTTGATAAATAGAGAAATCTCTGTGTTAAAGAATGTAGCAGGCAAAGAAGGGGGGCCACCACTGAGCGCGCACATAGCTCAGAAAAGAAAAAAAAAAAAGAGAGAAAAGAAATCCTGTCTCCGTTTGTAAGATTTTTTTTGTTTGCTTGCAGTAACAAAACTGAAATTTTGTATATTGAGATGCATAATGTGTGATGGTCTGTAGGTTCTCACTGTGGTATGCGTGTAACAGATTTACTTTGGACCGGGAACAGAATGTATTATTTGAAAATGATTGTCTCAAACCCTGCAAAAGTGGCCATTTTGTGGGGTTTCGGAAAAATAAAGAATGCATTTTGGATTTGGTGATAGGGTAATCTGGTAAATTTTATATGTATGTCGTACGCTATAAATTAGATGTTTTTCTGAGAAAAGGAAAAAGGGAGTGAATCTTTGGTATGCGAGATGAAATGAACTTGTGTGTCTGTATCGTAATAATGTTTCCTTCTGTTTCTCTGCTGGGAAATCAGACGTTTTTAGAAGATATTTGGTCATGTTATTTTATATACCTGTATTTTAAAGTCGCCAGCATGTTTTAAGTATGTGGTATTCATATGCAGTTTTAGTTTTAATTGATAATTGTTGTTCGGCATGTAAAGATATGATATTGTTTTTGCAAGTGAAGTAACGGCTTTGAAAGTGCGATGGTATGGGATTTTTTGTCACGCTCTGGTAAATATGAAATTGTTTCTGGTATGATTAATGGGTTAACGTATGTTGTATTTGTAAGGTATGTGCACGGCGTGGGTGCACACAATGAAATATATTTATAGGCTGTAATTGAAAGTTTTTCTAAAAGGGCGTCTGTTTTTGTTGCAAGTAAATTAATCTGCAGGTCATGCTACAGTACAGAGGTGAAATTGGTGTGGTAAATCATACAATCAGCCTAGATTGTGGTTAGGATATACATATGTAATTTGCGTGATGAATGGTTAGTCCTTAAAGGGACGGTTCACTGTAACAAGGTGTTGCTATTAATGTATTGTCCATGACTTGTTATACAAGCGGCATATTATCTTATATTTGTCTGGAAAATCAGAGCTCAGTGCGTAGACGGAGCAATAGAAAATTGTCATTTTATTAGTTAAAGAACCAGTGCAATAACCCTGTATTAGTAGTTTGCTAAATATATTTTTAGAGACCTTTCTTTGTATATATTTATTTTAAAGTTGCTGTTCAGATAGCAGATATTTTTTTGCAGCATAACTTAATTCTCTCTGTAATGCAAACTGAAGTGATAAGTTGTCTACAATTTTAGTGTAGGGATCCGTGAGACTAGCGGACAGAAAAGAAAAAAAAACGAGAAAAAACAGAGGAGTGAAAATATTTAAAGGGATACAGGAAAACTGGTATAACATCTGAGAATTTAAGGGAATATTTACATAAAAGACGATGAGGTTTACTGTAAGCCTAACACTAGTATATTTCACTGTGTTAGCAGTTTCAATTAAAGATTATTTTTAATTTGGTTAAAATGTCCCTTTAATTAGCCTGCATCCCACTGTGAGTGCGTTCTTATGCTGCTTATGCTTGTTTAGGCTATTTAATGAACGTCAGTATACATTTTTTTTTATTATAAGGATCATTGGGATTAATTTAAAGGGGAAATTGTATTAGTATTTCTTTTTCAGAAAGCTTATTTTTTTTTTGTGTTATATGCGGTTGTTATATTTGGCTGGAGAGCTGCAGAATGGGGAATATCAAATTATATACAACGTTAAATCCAATAATTTTGTTGTGGTTAAACTAATTAGCATTTATCAAGTTTTAGTGTGAATTTTATATTTTTAAGCAGTAAACAGTGTTTCTCCTTTAAGTAAAAATGAAACTTTGAGCTTGCCTCACTATCCTTGAGAAAGACTGATAACACTGTGCATGTTTTGGTTTTCTTTAAAAAAGAAAAGAAAAGAAGTTTCTCTCTTGTGTTTGGCTTTGTTACAGAGAGAACAATTTGCACTGTACATTTAAAGCGGCAGTACTGGTGTTCTATGTTATAAAAAATGATAACTATAAATTGCTCACTACAAAGAAACAAGTATTTATATTATATTCTGTCATAGAATATAGCTTAAAAAATGATAATTTTATTTCTGTGGCTGTCAAACTGTATCTCACAGATATAACTCTTTGTTATTTAAAATAACCCCCACTGCGTTCAATAAATAAATGAGATATTATTTAATGAAGTGATTTCAGTGACACTTTAAAATATATATAGTTATTTGGTTATTAAATAGTCTACCACTATTATTGCAATGACTTTGATTGCTGCTTAACAGTTAAGCCGTGGTCTATAAGGTGTCTAGAATTAAACACCCCTAAAACAAATGATGCACAGTTTATCTGATTCTACTGCATTTATATAACTAGCTAATTTATCTGTTCACAGTTTTGGTTTTATTTATATGGCTTACGTGTATTTTGTCTCTTGGTGTTGTAATGAGATTTATACAGCCTGTGATAAGAGGCAGTCCTCAAAGGTTTAAAAAAATTAGCATATAAGCCTACCTATGTTTGGTTTAATCTAGGAAGGTTGGTTAAAATTAAAAGTCCTATCTGAGTAATGAATTTTCATTTATCCTAGAATGTCCCTTTAACAGTGGCTACTGTGGTTATCTGATCTTTCCCAAATAAGCGCAATTTTATTTGTGCAATCTGCAACTTAAGTTTCTTGGGCATCTGCTGTGATTGCTTTCTTTGTGTGATATTAAAGTTTTGTACATAGTGGATGTTTTTAATTGTTTGTCATGTTCTGAGTGTGTTGCATTTCAGCGAATGTCAGAATATGTGTTGCATTCTAAGTTAATTGTGGTTGTTTGAAATTTGTGTCAGCAGCTAATGTTTCGTTTTGTGTAAGACAAGAACGATTGGTTTTCATTGTTTGTTATGTTTTTCTCTTTTGTGGACAGCATATTGAATTGTGAAGTGTATTTCATTTTGCTTGCTATTGAGAATTGTCTCTGCATGAGTGGAGTGCATGATTTATCGTTTAGTTTCTTGTTATCTTGTGTTTGCGTGTCACATGAGATGTTTTACGCAAACATGGGGGAAGTATTGATGAGTATTGATGAATATCTTTATGTAATGGAGGAGATTATTTTTAGGAGGTGAACCTAAAACGTTTTGAATCTCCTCGTACAATGTTATTGTGTTAATTTCAGATGCCTAAAATGTTTTATTTTTCTATGTGGTTCTTAACACTATATTTGTATTTGCAGGATGAGAGTATGCTGTCTTCAGAGATTGAAACACACTAACTGAATTATTTTTGAGTTTCCATATTTAGGTAAAATCTGTACAGGCAAAATTCCATAAGTGCACTCTTCAAAAGATTAAAGATTGAAAGCGAGTAAACCTTTAAAGAAAGAAAAGATAAAGATGAAAGACCTTTTGTCAAGCTTGTTTTAACCATCATACTGCAGTAAAAAAAAAGTTACTGAACTATCTTTGGATCCATTCTTTGCTTTGCATGCTGGTACCAGCCCCAGAACTGGACTCTGGGTAATCCATGACTGTTTTCTCTGATGTGTGTCTTCAGGACATAAAGACTATCCTTCTCTGGACTGTGCCTTACCGCTCGATATGGAAGTCCTGTTATGCTGTTACAGGATCAACCAATTAAATTAGGGGAGTATTGTTTTAACTCCATTCCTTATATTGCTTGTTTTGTATTTTCTTGTATTTGTTTTATTTTTATTGATCATATTTGGTCTAAGAAATCATATGCTTCATTGGTATTAGTGCACATGGTAGTTTATGTGCGTAACAAAGTAACCCTTTAGATAAGTGTAACTGTGAACTTCGCAGTATTGTACTCTATTGAATGGCCCACTGAGTATAGAAAATAGGTTTAAGGAAAATGCTGCAACATAGAATAATATTTTAGACCCTTCACCCTTTAGAACATAAGGAGGACACATCTAAGCTAGAAGTTTATAGTAAATATACAGAGAAATGTTTGTTCAGGGAATAGCATAATTATAGTTTATGAAAGCAAATGTATTTTTCCCTTTTATTAATTAGTATGGTATCTGCAAAGTGAATTTGGTCATTCCTGATGTTTGTCAAAGAGAGTAATTCTTACCATAAAGATGTGTTTACCTTTAAAAGAGCTTGTAGTTTTAAATGATGTTCTGTTTGTATGCTTTCCTCATATAGGAGTGTGAGAGAATTTAGGTTGCATAAAATAATTAGTAAACTAGTAGTGTTTATATCAAATGAGATTGTTGAATATTAGGATCATGGTTGGAGAATTATAAGCATTATAGATAGCAGCCATCCAGAATAAAGCAACACAAGGTTCTTTTATTTTTTAGAAGTTCAAAGTGATATTGTAAAGAAATTCATTTATTTTCATTGACGGTTTTCTTTTTTCCATTCTTACAACAGGGCAGGCCTTAGCATAAGTTTTAGCATAAACATTCAGGCCCTTGAGGAAGTCTGACAGGTTTTCACTTGCGTAGTATTCATGAAGTATCATTTAAAAGTGTATAGAGAAGTTGTAAATTATTCTCTGAGAAATGTCAATGTATTATATATCAACAATGTTTTGTTTGATTTTAAATGACATAGGATAAAAGTGACATTTTATTTGGACATAATTGTGATTGTATTTCGGTGTGTACTCATCCTGTACTGTTTCTGTTTGCTTCCTAGACTCCCTGTGACTCGAGTGTCTGCTTGCCATGGGTATCCACTGGTTGCCTTGTCTACCCCATGAACAAACCATCAGATTTCCAGTATCTCCCTGCGGAAGAACCGTGGATAAGCACCCCTACTGCAAATGAACTGTTGGAGAACTGTATTATAGCAAAGTGTCAAGGTGCAGCGCTCTCAAATGGACAAAGACTGTTCTTAAAGTGATCAGAGGCCACCTAGAGACAGTTGTGCTGTTGCTATGTCATGCTTTACTGTGGAAAAGGAACTGTTGGACATATTGGGGGGGTGCTAGCAATGCAGGTGGAGAGATAGAAGATGCAGCGTTGTTTGGGGGTAGATGGGGGGCTGGTTGGGTCTCTGTGCTGGTAGACCGGTAGTTTTGGGAGGGCTGGAGGATAGATGGAAGGTATTGGAGGGACTGTACCTATATGCAGTGACAATTAGCCTATAAAAGTATATCACGACAGGCAAATATTTTTCTCTTTAGTATTCTTATAGAGTTCTGTTACCATAATATAAGACTTTACTAATTTTCTATGCCTGTCTATTTTTATGTTATTCTGTTAGAATAAAAGGATGGTATGTTAGGGGTAATATGAACCTGATGGCAACCATCTTGTTCTTCGCAGCCATCTTGTTCCTCGCAGCCATTTTGTAATGAATAGACTTTATTATACTGGGGTATTATGCAGTGAGAATTATATGCATGTTATGAGTTTCTTTAGCTATTCGGCCTTGCCAATGTACCCTGGCCTAATGCGTAGAAGTAAGATAGAATAAGATAATGTAAACAAGAGGCTTCAGACACTCGGTTGTCTCTGCAGATGGTAGTTTGTTATGACTCTGTAAATATTGTTATGAGAAACTCATGTTCCAGTTTTTCCTTGTAAATTGCTCTGTATAACTGGGTAAGATGACGCGGTCCTAACGTGTCATCCCCTTAACCCTGTATGTCACTATAAGAAAGGCTTGCACTGTGCAATAAACAGAATTGGCTTTCGATCATAATGCTGCGTGGTCTGAGTCATTCTAAGGGGCCCTTATCAGATAATCTACATATGCCTCAGGTGGTACACTAGGCCCCAGGCTTTGGCCTGCGCTGACACCCCCCCATGGGATTATACACCTTACACTGACTGAAACAGCAGAACTACTATGGGAAGCTGTAAAATCTGAGACAGAGAGAAAAAATCTATAAAAATAAACCTTACCTTAATGTGTGAAGTATCAGCATGACATTATACATCCGCCACAGCAGCACATGTCACTTCTCTGCTAGGAACAAGTTCCCTCTCACCCTGCACTAGACAATGCTGCATGGGGGAGGTACGTGTGTGCACTCACTTATTCTTCCCACTGACACCTTTCTACAAAGCACTGTTCCCCTAACAAACTTCAGTTAGTTGATCTGAGGGCCACAGCAGAAAGAGTAGGGCTAAGGGGACAAGCAGACTGGATGCTGTCTGTCCAAGACTGCAGGGATACAGTGTAAAATGAGTCACACAACCTCAAGACTGAAGAGAGCAGTGTCTGCACCTGCAGATGTTCAATTCCTCATATGCCTGCCACTCCAGCTTTCTACTGCATGTGCCTACAGTCAGCCCTACCCTGAACAATCCCCACCACCAGAGCAGTTACCTAGTTACAGTGGTAACCCCAGCAGGACCTTTTCTGATGCAGTTGGATTGGCTGAATGCCGAGTTATGGCTTAGCATTCAATGCTGCACAATGCATACCTAAAACAGCACATGGCACCACTAGCTTGGCATGTCACATGACACCGGCACGGTCTGGCACAGTTTCTCACAAATAAATATAAGCAGAGAACTTTTGACTGTGACAGTATTAGGACTGACTGTGTGTGCCCCCCATGTCATATGACATCAGCAATCTGGCATAAACCAAAAAAAATATTTTTTAAAAATTTTTTTAAGGGCACTAGAGTCCCACAACAAAGACTGAGCCCTGTACAGCTGCTTCTTTTGCCCTGTGTTAAAGACGGCCCTGGGCCTAAATCAATGAACCTTGGGTTGTCTACTAAAATATATATATATATATTTATTCACTCCTTTGGAGTGCATCGTATCGAACTTGCTTTGAAAATGATGGAGTACCCAGAGGTAGTTAAGATCAGGGTTTCTAATGTTGGATTTATGTTGGCCTACCCAATCCTTTACCTTTTGCATCATTTCACCTATTTAGAGAAACCCACATGGACACTTCAAAGCATTATAATAGGGAATAGACGGAAAGATTTGCTATTTAAGAAGGCTAGTTGGATATGAAGGATAGATATGATGCACCCAAGGGAATGAATAAAGAGTTTGACTGTAACCCATTTATCTAGTATGCTTTTAATTTTACCTGCCTGTGATACACACCTTTTCATTTTTATACATGGGCCTTACAATTAACAATGGAAGTTTATTAAAGGGACAGTCAAGTCCAAAATAAACTTTCATGATTCAGATAGGGCATGTAATTTTAAACAACTTTCCAATTTACTTTTATCTCCAATTTTGCTTTGTTCTTTTGGTATTCTTAGTTAAAAGCTAAACATAGGAGGTTCATATGCTAATTTCTTAGACCATGAAGGCCGCCTCTGATCTGACAATTTTTCACCACTAGAGGGCGTTAGTTTATGTGTTTCATATAGATAACATTGAGCTCACGCACGTGAAGTTACCTAGGAGTAAACACTGAAATGCAAGTCTGTCAAAAGAACTGAAATAAGGGGACAATTTGCAGAGGCTTAGATACAAGGTAATCACAGAGGTAAAACGTGTATTAATATAACTGTGTTGCGTATGCAAAACTGGGGAATGGGTAATAAAGGGATTATCTATCTTTTTAAACAACAAAAATTCTGGTGTTGACTGTCCCTTTAAGGGTTTAATTTTGTGAAATGCTTGTGTGTTACCCCTACCCACTTGTGGGAGTGGTCTCTGTAATGATTGGTCCATGATTTCATTTTGTACATATATATAGATGTATATCAAGAAGGGCACTCTCAGAATTTATAGTTAAACTGTGAAAACATTTATTCTGATAGTATTACAATATCAATTGTAGAGGATCATTGTTAACGTTTCGGCTCCTTTATGAGTCTTCTTCAGGACAAAATTTATCTTTAGTCAGCGGTAGAGCCGTACTCCCAAACAGAAAAATGAGCGTGTGACGATAAAAGATAAAATATACATCTTTATTATTTCTTTTGAGGATTGCACCCTGGTCTGCTACACACCACCAAGGTTGGAGTGCTGGGTCACTGGCTAATTGACTATATATATATATATATATATATATATATATATATATATATATATATATATATTGATCACATAGTCGTGTGTTTCACTTGATAAAGGTTTGGGAGCCCTGAAACATTGCTTCATGTTTTCATGCTAATAAAGCTCCTTACGCTGATTCAGAGAGTACAGCTTGTCTGGCTTTGTTTATTGTAATATAAAATTAAATTACATACTATAAAAATGAAATAAATTAACAAAAGGTACCAATTACCACATACATATTAACCATTCAAGGGAAACACTCATACATCTATAATCTTTTCTGCAATATGCAAACTAATAGGAGATATAAATTCATGCCATAATAACATATGTCAACAGCAAAGGTCTAAACCTTATTTAAAGCTGATTGTGTATAAATCTTAGGCTTCTATGTTTATAAGGAAGCTTATAGAAGGTGCATGAATCCTTACTTTGAGGCCACATCATTTTAAAGTTCTCATCTGTTGCTGAACTTAACTTATTCTATAAAATGTTTTTGCTAAATATATTTACATTTTTGGATTTAGCCTAAGCTTTTCATTTTGATTTGAGTGATCTTTGGTTTGTTGTACCTCCCCGCTTTCCACTGATATGGCCTACTTGTCATGCCTCACAATCTTACTCCCTAGTTCTCATGTTCACTTTCTCAATCACTTTCCCTGACTCTCCCATGTCCCTTCGCCCTCTTTCGCAAACTCCCTTTTCTCATTATCTCATTTCCACTTACAACCTATATTGAATTTCAATCAATGCAGCTAAATTTGATCCAATTAACATGTTTTTCCATTGGCTGATTTTAACTTGCTTCTGTGAATGTCACAATAATATCCCTTACAATATATTTTGTGTGTTTACCTACTCAAAGCAAAAAACCCTCAGCAAATCAGAAATACATATCTTATTTATTTTTATTTGTCGACATTAAGTTTTAGGGCTCCCTCATCTGAGGGGCAAGCACTCGTGCAACAATGATCCAACCTTTGTGCAACCAATTAAGCAGGGGCTGTCAATCCCCCCACCTAAAGTCTGATTAGTTTGGGTGATTTAAAACCACCAACACAGAGGTGGTGGAGAGTTTAAAATAAGACCACTATTTCTTAACTATCAGCTGCAGGCTCGCTTGTGCAACGCAAGAGCTCTGAACTTACATTCACAGCTTGATAAATAGAGCCCTTAGTCTTATCTTGTAGCTTATGTTAGTAATGGCAGGTATACTATCACAAGACATAAAAAGTGACAGGATTAAGACACTTTCATTGTAACTGTTTAGCAGCTCTTATAGAAATGTATTTGTGGGGTTAAATAAATAGATACATAATAGAAAATAATCTATGTAAAAATAAAATTATCTAAAGAAATAGTTTTTGTTAGGGCAATGCCCTACCAAATGTCATTCTAAGGGCAACCCCCAAGCAAATGCCCTTTTCAGGGCAATCTTTTTTTAGATAAGGGATTTTGTTTTGGGTAACAAAAGAGCTCTTGGCACTGCCCTACCAAATGCCCTTCTAAGGTCTATCTGTTTTTAGGATAGTTCTTTTTTTAGTTTATTTTTTTGTTAGATTATGCTTTTTTTGGAGGGGTTACTTTTATTGTAGAATGGGGTTGTAGTATTTATTTTAAAATAGCTGTTACTTTATGGCAATGCCCCATAAAAAGCCATTCTAAGGGCTATTGTTATAGTGACCTTTAGTGTTAGTTTAATTTTTTTTTAATTTGGGTTGTTTTTTTGGGGTTTTTTTTAAAGGGGGCTTTAATTTTAGCATAGGCATAACTGTGTTTTTTTATTTTTAGTAGTGTTTTTTTTTTTTTTTTAAATATTTTTTGTTTTTTTTTGAGTTTCAAAGAGCTTTATTGAAAGAAAAAAGAATACAAGCACAGCATAATGATGCATTACAGGATAGGCAATAAGCAACAAAGACATGTTTTATCTGCATCCTACAGTTGTAAAGAAAAAAGGTTCCCAATTGGAGCTTGGCCTAAGCCGAGCTTACAAGAGTACAAAACTTGGGATGTAATGGGGAGGGGAGGGATATAGAATGTCCAAAAGTCCATCCTCCACCACACTATTTCAAGCTGGGATGTGAAGGAACCGAGTAAACATTGATAAGAAATAATCAGGTAACAGCAGTGTGAGATATAACAGCAACATAGGTGTTACAGATAATGTTGATGATGCAGTTAATACATAGCCACCGAGGGGGGGGGGGGAGGAGGGGGGGGGGAGGGGAAAGGGGGGGAGGGGAAAGAGACGGCGCCCCATCCCGTCCGTGTCAATGTGTCAGTCTAAGTCCTGGGTCCCCCCACGTGAGGTCTGTGTCGATGTTGTGATCTACCCTGTCAGGGTATCTACGCTGGAGGTCCACATTGTCAGCATTTGTTCATGTATGTCTAATGTGTCTTGTGTGAGGTGATGATATCTTTCCAAATTAAGATGCATGGAGACCTCCCTTCTCCACTCTGCTACAGTCGGGACTGTCCTGGATTTCCAGTACCTAGGTACCAGCAGTTTGGCGCTGTTCAGCATAACCATCAATAGAGCTTTAGAGACTTTATTCTCCAGTTTAGGAAGGGACATGTAGAGTAGTAGTTTGGGGTCATTGGGTAAGGTGTGACCTATTGTGTCTTTTATATGGGTAAGTATCCCCGTCCAGTATGAGTCAAGCCTAGGGCACCCCCACCAGATATGGGACAGAGAACCCTCTCCTCCGCACTCCTTCCAGCACTTCCGTGAAGCGGTCTTATATATGGACTGCAGTCTGATTGGTGTGAGGTACCACCGGGATAAAAACTTATAGTTAGACTCTTGTACCCTAGCTGATATTGAGGAGCATTTCGTGTGATCGAAAGCTCTCTGCCACTCCTGATGGGAGATGTCTGAATGTAATTCCTTCTCCCACGCCTTGGTGTATGAGGGGAGTGTTTGAGTGTCTCTATTAGAAGAAGCTTATATAGTCTGGATATTGCATGACTAGTAGGCGAATTTTGTATGCATAGAGTCTCGAAAGGAGTCAGTGGTCTCCCCAATTGATGTTTGTGTTGGTGTGTTGAGAAGAAATGCCCGAGTTGGCTGTGTGAGAACCATGTCAGAGGGATGTGCAGTGTGTCTTCCCTGATCCTGGCCAGGTCTTTGAGTTTGTGGCCATCGGTTATCGTGTACCACACCCGATCTATCATGTGGTCATGTTCATTAGTTCTTTTGTCTTTGAGGTCCCAGGGCAACGAGGGGTTATTGTAAATAGGTAGAAGCGGGTACACTCTTGTAGATATGTTTGTGGAGGTATTAATCAACTTGTCCCATGTGGAGAAGAAGTCAGAGAGTAGAGGGTATAGGTTATCTATATTGAAGATGTCGCAGTCTAACTTGATCCAGTCTTTATGTGGGTCATTGTGGCACCAGTCTAGCAGCCTGTGTAAGGATATTGCTTGTTTATACACTGAGATGTTTGGAATGCCCAGCCCTTCCCTGTCTCTTGGTAGATGAATGGACCGCCTAGCCACCCTCGGCCTGATATCTTTCCAAATGTATTGTTCTATGAGGGCTTGGATTCTTTCCAGATATCCTAGTGGCAGTGGTATCAGTGTTGTTTGCAACAGATAGAGGAGTCTAGGCAGCACATTCATCTTTATCACGCCAATTCGTCCCAGCCAGGAGATCGACTTGTTTCTCCAGCTGGACAAGTCTGAAATAAGATTATTTTCCAAGGTCTTGTAATTGGCTTGGAATAGTAATTGCGGGTCGGGGGAGAGGTATATGCCCAGGTATTTCATTTTTGAGTGTTGCCTTTTCAGGGGACAGTCTAAAATGATATTAGGCAGCCGTTCAGCATTATAGGCGATATTTAACAATTCTGATTTTGCCGTAAGGGTAAGCAGGATATCATCGGCATAGAGCGCAAGCTTATGCTCAACGGTCCCTGTCCTGATGCCCTGAATCTGTCTGTCTGAGCGTATCTTCTGTGCTAATGCCTCTATGGAGATGGCAAACAGGATGGGCGAGAGCGGACACCCTTGTCTCGTCCCATTCTGTATGTAGAAGTTGTCAGACAGTAACCCGTTTACTTTAACTTGGGCCGTTGGTTTTCTGTATAGAGAGAAGGTTTGTGCTATGAATTTGTCGCTGAACCCCATCTTGGTCATGGTTGCTCTCAGGAACCCCCAATGGACCCTGTCAAAGGCCTTTTCGGCATCTGTTGAAACCAGGGCCATTGGGACCACATGCAGTTGAGCATATGAGATCAGCTGTAGTGTTTTAAGGGTATTGTCCCGAGCTTCTCTGCCGGGCACAAATCCCACTTGGTTGGAGTGGATCAGTGTCGGGAGCAACTTGTTTATTCTGGTGGCTAACACCTTTGCATATATATTTTTTTTTTTTTTTTTTTATTGAGGTTGTGCAAAAGTGTTACAACATATATGAAACAACACAACGTGAAAACAAGTAGAAATAGTACATTACAGTTTGATGATTTCTATATAAGTAGAAGAGTGCAATTGTTAATGTGTATAATCTTATAGAAAAGATTGGAACCTCTTTTTATAAATTAAAATGAATAGTGTGAATGGTCACTTCTTGGTTGGTAAGCTTAAAGTAAATTAGCAATTAACATGGTATATGGAAACAAAAAAGATATTATGGGAGTATTACTCCACTGGGTAAATAGTATGGTAAAATATGTAGAAACAACAATTTGGTTGCGGCATAGGCAAGAGAAGCCACATAGTTAACCCTCCAAGGGTAGGAGGTATATTATGGAGGGGGGGGGAGGTGGTAAATTAAATACAATAACTACAGTATATTACTTGTGAAACTGTCAAACCATGGTGAACTAGCTTAAGGAAGATAAAGCATATCTCAAACATAAGAAACCAGTATAACAGTCAGTAAACTATAAATGTAGAGCTGGTACATGTGAGGCGAAATATAACAAGTATATTGCATATATTAATGGTTAAAACATTTGGTAGTTACTATGAAAACATCAATTTAAGACCAGGCTTATTCGTATACATTAAACCCCCATATATCTCATAATAAGTGAAAAAAGGTGAGGGGTTAAAACCCGCAGTTATCAACCCTGAGAGGTTGTGTGGGGCTACAAAGGGTGGTACATTGACAGCACATTTGGAACCTATCAGGGTCAACATACATAAATATAGGGGCTCTTCAAGGACCATGGGTAGGTATCAGGGCTGGTAAAATAAAGTCTGGCCAGAAAGTGCGAGCAATCCAAATGGTGTATTATGTGTGCCAGGATGACTGATCCCTGGGAAGACATTTAGAATCACTTAGGCTCAGTAATATGTGTAAGAGGTGTTCAGGGGGACATAATACAGTAAGCAGCAATTGCAAACGGAGAGAAGGACAACATGCATAGGGCTAATATATGTAAAATGCAGGGAGGTCCAAAATAGGATTATCAATGTGGGTCCAGCCCGCTCTAGTAACTTTAACAAAAATCTGGCTGCATCACTACATGCTACCCCTCATCAGTAGTGGCCATATCAGCAAATCCCCGAGTTTGCCCCCTAAAACTCTAAATAGGAATGGACAATAACCAAAGAACTATGGAAAAGGAAACCCTGCAACAATGAACTCTAATAAAGTAGTATGAGCTTTAAAACAAACATATGTGACCCATAATGATAAATCAAAGTCCAACAGTACATTAAAAGATCCTGGAAATGTTCAGCACCTAGTATGAAACAAAGTTGGTCTCACAATACAGTTAGGATAGTTAAGTCCCAGATAAATAATAGGCAATCCGTCCATGAATAGGTCATATTATCAATCTTATAAGGCTAAGAGAGGCGCCTAAACGAAGAAGAACTTAACCTATTCCTGTTTTCAGGATATTTTTCTTAAGGCCACCATGGATTTGAAGGCTGTGAACTGTGGCGGTCCAGCTAAACCAGGCAAGGCAGTCCAATAATGAAAAAAGTTCCAAGACAATGTGGTAGAGCATGTCATGGGTTACCTTCTCGTTGAACCGACCTGACTGTCTCAGATCAAACAACCCGCTACGTATCACTTCAGGAGACACGCGATGCCGCTCCAGGGGGTCGCAACCCGCTGCAACTGATATGTTGTAAGTAGTGCTCAGAGGTATTGAGCGATCAGCTCCAGAAAGGTGGCCAGCCGCTTCCGTTATGGTTGAATGGGCTACTGCCACCGCACTCTTCGTTCCCAAAGTTTTCTGTAGGTGGTGTTGAGGAGGTGAGGAGCGCCGGGGCCCCAAGGCGCCCCCCCTCTCGGGAGCAGTAATAGCAATAGGAGTATGATCAGAACAGGCAACGGACACTGCTTCCGTCTGCCGAGGTGCTAACACGTTAGAGTATGTAAACACATCCCAGTAGCTGTTTAGAAAGCGGTGTATCTCTCCCATAATGCGCTCTGCGGTATCCATGGTAGGGTGCAGTAGTAGATATCAAGTCTTAAAATGATTCAGGCAACTCTGAACAGTCTCGTACATCTATGTGAATGTTGCGTAGGCCAAAAGATGGCGGCTCTCCAGCCCAGTAATCAGTATTTTACCCCCGATGCTGGCGATGTTTCTTCAATGTAGCAGTGGTCAGCTTTGAATTAGGTGTATGGGTCATCCACACTCACTAATATTCCTCAATGGTCCAATATAAAAGCTTGTATAGTAGGCAAATTCTTATTTTATAACCGGAATGGCCAGAGCTATTGAAACGTGCGTCCTAACAGTTTCACAGTTGGCTCCGCCCCCCTTTGCATATATTTTCAAATCCACATTCAGCAGGGAGATGGGGCGGAAATTTTCCGGGCGGTCCGGTTTTTTGCCCTGCTTGGGGAGAACAGTTATGTATGCCTTTAGCATTTGTTCTGTGAAGCCATTACCCTCTAAAAGGGAATTAAAGACAGAGGAAAGGGGGTGTAGTAGGTGACGGATGTAACTTTTATAATATTTGACACTGAGACCATCGGGGCCAGGGCTCTTCCCATTGGGCATACTTTTGATGGCCGTTTTGATTTCGGCCGGTGTGATTGGGGCCTCTAGGGAATCTAAATCACCCGCTGAAAGCGAGGGGAGTTCCACATCTCCCAGGAATCTGTCTATGTCGTCTTGTGTGCAATCGGTTTCTAAGTTGTATAACTTTTCGTAGTAGCGTCTGAATGTTTCTGCTATTTGTTTGCTATCCCTGTGGCTGTGCCCCTCCCCGTCTTGTATGGAGTGTACATGAGTATTCAGCTGCTTACATCTAAGAGCTCTTGCTAGAGATGCTCCTGCTTTGTCGTTAGTGTCATAGTACTGTTGTTTCAGCATGGCAGTTTTGCGCTGGTACATTTTAGTTAAATAATTCTTGAGGTCAGATCTGACCTGTGTGAGGTGCCCCAAGATGGATGTGGAGGAGGGCTTCCTTTTATGTTCTGCTTCCCAGTATTTGATTTGGGCCAAGGTGGAGTTCAGAAATTGTCTGTTATCCCTGGTCTCCCTGGACTTGTGTTTGATAAAGTCTCCCCTCACTACACATTTATGCGCTTCCCATAGGGTGGTGGGGGTGATACTGTCTTCTGTATTTTCTTGGAAGTAATGTTCTAATGTGGTGTCTATGTCTAGTTTGACTAGTGGGTTGTCCAAGAGATACTCGTTTAGTCTCCAAATGAAGGGTAAGACCGGGGAGGTTGGCCAATCTAGCTTACATGTTACTGGGGCGTGGTCTGACCACGTTGTTGGAAGTATATTGGAGTTGTTTATCAAAGACAGCCCCAACTGGTCGCTCAGTATGTAATCAATTCTTGAGTAAGTACGGTGGGGGTGTGAATAAAAGGTATAGTCACGTGTGGATGGGTTATTGTGTCTCCACACATCATGCAGTTTGAGTTGTTGTATATGTGCTGTCATAGCTTTAATTGTCTTTTTCGGTACGTTGGTCTTCCTTGTGGAAGTATCAATGGTAGGGTCAAGAGGGAGGTTGAAGTCTCCTCCCAGTAATAGTATGCCTGACATATGTTCGAGTAGTAGCTGAGTTAGTTGCCTGAAAAGTATTTGTTGATCTGAGTTCGGGAGATATACATTTACAAGCGTCACTGGGCGATCAAAGAGGAGTCCTGTTACTATGATGTACCTGCCATTAATGTCTTTTTCTACATGTTTAGGTTGGAATTTAATGGTGTTGCGCAGCCAGATACCCACGCCTCCCCTTTTGCTCCGACCTGAAGCTATGAAGGCCGTTCTGTACTGGTTGTTTATGTATTTTGGTTCCCGACCTCTCTGGAAATTTGTTTCCTGGATGAAAATTATGTCCCCCATAGCCTGGTGTAATTGTCTGAAAGCTACTGATCGCTTCTCTGGGCTGTTCAGTCCCTTGGCGTTGATTGATATGAGTGTGATGGGTCGGGCTTTGTGTGCGAGGGTGTCTGCCATTGATGACTGAGCAGACTGTCCAATGTGTGAGAGTCTCTAAAGGTTTGTGGGCGGGAGTCAATTACTCTGGTATGGTCTGTCGTCTGAGTGTTGTCAGTGAAGAGCCCCCCCCGGGGCTACCCACATATAAAAACAAGGATGTTATATCAGATATATTCAAAACTTACAAACAATGCAATAATAACCTGTAGAGAAAAGAAAAAATTAGGGTTTGTGTATCGGATGGACTATCAAATACTTTTTCCAAAAAGATTTTCAAACCCACAGCAAGAAAACCAACAAAAAATACAATGATAGAGTGGGAAGTATCCCACATCTCTAACCCTTAATGAAATTGTAAACATTTTAATACATTAAAGTAAACATACGACCTGTAGCCTTCTATGTGTAGCACAGAAATCAGTCCCAGAAGAAAGGGGTTATTAAGGTTTCAGGTTTCAGTCCCCAGGATTGGAGTCCTTATCAAAAAAAGGAGGTTGTTGAGCATTAGTGGCCTCTCCACGAGTTTCCTCGCGGGAAGGCCGTGGTCTGGATCGAGGAGTGTGCAAGTCTGATGGGTTGTCAGGGGGAGAGTCGATGTGTTTGATGGAGATCCTCAATGCTTCACAGAATCTTGGGAGGTCTTCTTTGTGCTTGAACACAGCAGTTGTATCTCCTCTCGTTGCTATGATGCTAACCGGAAAGCCCCATCTATACGGAATATTTTGATCTCGTAGAGTGGCGGTTACATAAGATAATTCTCTTCGTTTCTGCAGGGTGGCGGGACTCAAATCAGCGAAAATCTGAATTCTGTTTCCTGCATGTGTAAAGTCTTTCTTCTGCCTGGACAGCTTTAATATCTCTTCTTTGTCTTTAAAGTGTAATATTTTGAGGATAACATCCCTTGGCGGGGCTTTTGGGGGGGGGGGGCTTCGCACGCAGAGCCCTGTGTGCTCTCTCAATTTGGATCTCCGGTGAGCTGTTATCGCCTTTGAGGGTGCGGAAGAGGTCCTGTAGGCACCCTTCCAGGGCATTTGGTTGGATGCTTTCGGGTATACCCCGTATTCTCAAATTGTTTCTTCTGCCCCGGTTATCTAAGTCCTCCAGCTTGTCCATAAGGTGTTGAATGGTCTCATCTTGTTCATATGCTATTCGGGAGATGTGTTGTATGTCATTGAAGGCAACTTCGTGGCTTTCTTCAAGTGTTGTGACTCTCTGTGTCACTCTTGAGATATCCTTTTTTAACTCGCCGTACCAGTTTTTAACCTCTGATACTATTTCTTTTACATCTTCTTTTGTACATAGCGACTTTAAGTCTTCTTTTGTGAGGTATGATGTAGAGTGTGGTAGCAGTGTGGCGCTCTGGTCAGTGTCTTTAGTAGCGCTATTACTTGGATTTTCACTCTGGGGTGGAAAGCCTGATTCGGGCTGTCTGAGATAGTTTTGCAGCATTTTTGAGCTTGACAGCCCGTCACGTTTAGGCGGTTTACGGGCAGGCATTGAAGTGCTAACTGTGCGTTCCACTGGGCTCTGATGCTCCTCTGCCCTTACAAACTGGGAAGCAGTGCTATTTAGTATCTGAGTGCTTTCTCTAGGAAAAAAAGTCACTGCTTCCCTGGTGTGGTGGTGTGTGTAGGTTTCAGAAGCAGGTCTGATGCAGGTTCAATGGAGGCTGCGCTTGAGGCCTGTGTTATAGTGCCCGCTAGTGCTGTGAGTCCTTTATGTGTCGCTGTTTCTGTGACTCTGACGGTGACTATGTCAGCCTGCAGGCCTGATATATGTTGTGCTGAGTGGTGGAGCGGCCGGTTTCTCAGATCCGTTTGTGGGCCTAAGTATGGAGCCACCGCTGCGGTACTTCTAGCAGCAATGGGTGTGGATTATGGCTTACCGGGTCAGGAAAGCACCGTCTGGTCCGTGGCTGCTGCAAATGTTTTCCAGCCGTGCGTGCCGTCCTCCCCCTATGCGGTAAAAGAGTCCGCTGCCCAGAGACACCTTCGGCTGTGTAGATGCGTTAGAGACCGCCGCCCTGTCACCAGGCCCTGCAGTTAAGATGGCGCTGTCTCCTCCTCTGTATAGCCGCTCGCTCCGCCACTTGCTGTAACAGTGGCATGGGACATGTAGCGGGTGAGCCGATCCTTTTGACTTAATCCTGGGGTATTAAGCCCCTCTCCTGGGTGTATTTAGGTGTTAGTTAAGGCTATTTTTGCTTGGGTTAAGAGATGTGGGCCTAGGAGCTATTCCCTTACGCGGCCATCTCTCAAAGCTGCCAAGCTCCGCCCCCCTTTTTTAAATAATTTTTATTGAAGATATATCAAAGTAAGGTGATAACAATATAACAATAGACATCAAGTTCAAATGACATCCAACGATCAAACACATCTTAAAAGAATAGCAGCGATAAATTACATATCACTTTAGAATGTCAGGGTGAGCATATGTATAAAATATATGTTAACTAGTATGACCGCCGTACTTGACCTCTGAGACGTTTCCTGATAAGTAACCAAATTGCTTACAGTACAACATGGATCAATTAATCAAACAAGTTCAAAATAGGTAAGTTATAGAACTTTTGAGGAAACATAACTATGATGATAGATACAAGAGTCAGTTTGTACATCATTATGAATATTATGCAAAGCTCTAATAGCGG
Source organism: Bombina bombina (assembly GCF_027579735.1). Taxonomy (NCBI): domain Eukaryota; kingdom Metazoa; phylum Chordata; class Amphibia; order Anura; family Bombinatoridae; genus Bombina; species Bombina bombina. The sequence continues at coordinate 418,437,213 of NC_069500.1, read as the reverse complement.
AACCGAATTATAGCAGGTTATCCAGGCGTGGTAAGGGACATGGGGGAGGGATACATCCTGACATGGAGAGGGAGGGAGAAGTAAGAGGGACCAGAACAGGGGGAACAAGAGTCAGCTAGTATCAAGTTTACAGAGAAGGCGAAAATAATTAAATTAAATATAGTTTATCTAGGGTTTTCCTGATGGTGGAACCATGCTTCCCATATAGACCAATACAGGTCCTCTCTATCCATTCGTGAATAGATACTTTTTTCCATTTCAGCAAAATATTTAATATTATGAACTACTTCCGCTATATCTGGGGGCGATACTTGCTTCCAGGTTTTCGCTATAGTGAGTTTCATAGCAGCGAATAGGAAGATGGCCAATTTAGATCTCACAGGGGGTGTGGATTTTGGGAATATATGGAGGAGGGCTATCTCTGGTTTAGGCAGCAGTGACAGACCCATTTCCTCACACATGTGAAATACTTTATTCCAACAAGGCGTCAAGGCTGGGCAGCTCCACCATACATGCAGATCAGTACCTCTTTTGCCACATCCACGCCAGTATAGGGGGGAAGAAAGAGGAAATATCTGAGATAGTCTAGCAGGCGTGTAGTACCACCTGAGGAGGACTTTCATATGGGATTCAATAGAATTTGCACAATGCAAAGTTTTCTTAGTCAATATTATGGCTTGTGCAAGTCATCGTCCGAGATGATTATAGATAGGTCATATTCCCAGGCTTTGAGTTGCCAAATTCTGTCAGAGTTAGTTGATTTCTGAATTAGATTGTAGTGTGTGGATATAGTCTTAGGAAGCCTTGTTTTTAATTTCCATAGTTTTTCCAAAGCAGTCAAAGGTCTGTCTTCTGCTTTAGGGAAGCCCCATGAAAGTAAGAAGTTATATAACCTGGTATATTCAAACCTTGCCCATGGGGGCGGATCTTGTATTAGGGAGTCTAGTCGTTGTGGAGGAGTAAGTGTCCCAGAAAGGTAAAACTGAGTAACAAGTTGGATGTTCCAGTTTTTCCATTGCGAAGAATGCATGTCCGGAAGAGTCACCAGTAAACTAGGTACTGAGTGCATCGGAGATGGATGTGGCACTAATTCCCGAGAGATGTCTAATAGCGTGCCATATTTTCAAGTTATCTTTTCTAATGGGATTACCAAACCCCAAATCATTCAACCGATGAACTGGGATCCAGAGGAGCTCCCCCAGTGCCAGTCCGGGGGGCGCTTCTGAAGATTCCGTGTCTCTCCACCTTTGTGGTTCCCCTCTCTCTGCCCAGGCAGATATATGAGTCAGTCTGGCAGCTTCATAGTATCCCTGGATATTGGGCATGGCAACACCGCCTTGGCCAAACTGCTTCTGTAGTATTTTCGAAGCTATGCAGGGTCTAGTCAATGCCCATACATATCTCGGACATATAGATTGGAGTCCACAGATCAATTTCTTAGGGAAATTTGGCATGGTGCACAGACAGCCTCTGAAACAGCTCTTTGCCTCCCTGGCTCTTTCTCCCATTGTTGATGCGGTCTATGCATCCTAGGGAGCTGGGCACCTACAACTCGAGCCCTGGCAGGAAACCTGTGAGAGCGGTAAGCTCCGTCGCAAGAGCTGCAAGTGGCTTCTCCTAAGGAATTGTATATGCTACTGGGTTCAACTTCTCTAACGAGTGTAATAGAGGGATGTGGTCCCTTAATTGTAGACTGCTGGTACCCTGGTTGTACTACGAACGCAAAACCTGCTGCACTATATGTGCGAGAATAACCCTCTACACTCTAAATACCCTGCATATTTTAAAACTCCCGCTGCTCTGCCGAACAGAACAAACACATTTAAAGTTTCCTGCTTCATCATTTGTAGTGGGCCCGCTGTGGAATAGATTCATTCCCTAGGGCCTGATGCCTCTCTAACCTGAACACCAGTGAGAAGCAGGTGTCTCATTCTGCCCGAGGGAAGATCCGGAGCAGCACACGGAGCAAGACACAGTACCTGCAATTTGAGTGTTGTACCGTCTGGATAAAGCTGCTAAGGCTGCTACCACACTACCCAGACAGTTGCTACGATATCTTCAAGCTGACAGCTGATTCAGTCTCCCTTAGGAATTGCAACAGGGGCCATTGCTGACGGCATTACATACCGGGATGGGCTAAACTTCCTCTGCTGTACCTGCTACAACTTGGAAAGTGCAAGTATATCTGTCCCTGCAGAAGGGTGTTTTTTCTTTTCTCCCCTATGACTGCCTGTATCGACCTTTCTCACTAAAGTAAAAAGAACGTTGATCATATTATTATTACTGATCTGTTGCTGCACAGTATCAGCATGGTTTAAAGTAACTGATATAATTTGGGGAGATCATAAAGCGCTGAGTGTTACCTCTGTTGCTGACGGTCTCAAAGTTTGCTTTCTGCACCCAGCTTTTTGATGTTATAAATAAGTCAACCGGAGTCAAGAGGTCAACATAGCAACAAGGCAAATGTTTAAAGGAGTCAGAATAGATATGCTGGACTTCTAAAACAGCGGGCCTAACTTTATGGAAAGAACTGCCGCCCAGATTTCAAAAGTTTGGCTATCAAGGCTGGAGTTTTTTTTTTTTTTTGCAGCCTGTGTTACGAAAAAGCTTTTCTTTTGTGCCTATAAGAGCTTTTTTATTACTGTAACCTGCTATCAGTTACTTTTGAGATACACTTATATCTGAGGACCCTACAATTTTTTTGTTTACCTGTTCTGCTACCTTAGGAATATTGTTTATTAGATTGCTTAGGCACTGACAAAATTGAACTGAGAGACACCTAATATGCCATAAAATTTGTTTACGCTTTATAAGATTTTATATTTAAATTTTTGGTAGGCCTCTTGCTACATCATCAACAGTTGGTGCATTTCTGTGCTGGATACTGGGGCATTACTGTATACATAGTAACATAGTAGATAAGGTTGAAAAAAAGACTGAAGTCCATCGAGTTCAACCTATACAAATCTAAAATACTTACAAAAAGCTCCAGTTAAGCTTAAATAACCCCATTAAAATGTGACCCATTTAATACTAGCAATCATATCCATGAATTTTGTTAGTATACAGAAACTTATCCAGACTATTTTTAAATGTATCTATGGTATTGGCATTCACTACCTCCTTTGGTAATGAGTTCCACAATTTTATTGCTCTCACAGTGAAAAAACGTTTCCGTTGCAGGAGATTAAATCTCCTTTCCTCCAACCTTAAATTATGACCTCTTGTCAGAAACAATTTTCTTGGAATAAACAGAGCTTCTGCCATCTCTGTATATGGGCCTTGAATATATTTATATAAAGTAATCATGTCACCTCTCAAGCGCCTTTTTTCTAAAGAAAACAGACCCAGTTTGGCTAGCCTCTCCTCATAGGTTAATTTCTCCAATCCCCTTATTAGCTTTGTGGCCCTTCTCTGAACTTTTTCTAGTTCTGCAATATCTTTTTTAGCAATTGGTCCCCAGAACTGCACTCCAAACTCAAGGTGAGGTCTTACCAGGGCTTTATATAATGACAGAATTATGCTTTCCTCCCTTGAATCAATACCTCTTTTAATACATGCTAGTATCTTATTAGCCTTTGAAGCCGCTGCCCTGCATTGTGCACCCATCTTTAGCTTGTTATCTATTACTACTCCCAAATCCCTTTCCTCCTGTGTTTGGCTAAGTCTTGTCCCATTTAAAAAATACGTAGCCTGCTTATTTTTACTTCCAAAATGTAGAACCTTGCATTTTTCCGTATTAAATCTCATTTTCCATTCACTTGCCCATAGTTCTAATTTTAGCAAATCCCTTTGTAAAGACAGTTCGTCCTGCTCTGACCTTATGACCTTACTTAACTTAGTATCATCTGCAAAAATAGAGATGTCGCTATTTAATCCTTGCTCCAAGTCATTTATAAAAATATTAAAAAGAACAGGGCCCAGTACTGATCCCTGGGGGACGCCACTGATTACCTTTGTCCAATCTGAGTATGATCCATTTACTACTACTCGTTGCTCCCTATCTTTTATCCAGTTATTTATCCATGAGCTAACATTTTCAGCTATTCCCAGTCCCTTAATTTTGTGCATTAATCTCTCATGTGGCACTGTATCAAATGCCTTTGCAAAATCTAAGTATATCACATCCACTGATTCCCCTTTATCTATATTTTGACTTACTTCCTCGTAGAATCTAATCAGATTAGTTTGACATGATCTATTTCTCCTAAAGCCATGCTGATTAGAACTCATAATCTTGTTTACACGAATATGCTCATCAATATAATCCCTTATAATCCCTTCAAATATCTTCCCCACTATTGATGTCAGACTAACTGGTCTATAGCTTCCTGGATCATCCCTGCTTCCCTTTTTGAAGAGTGGCACCACATCAGCTTTACGCCAATCCTGGGGTACCATGCCTGAGGATAATGAGTCTTGAAAAATTAAGAGTAAAGGTTTGTCTATAACAGTGCTAAGTTCCCTCAACACCCTTGGGTGTATTCCATCTGGGCCTGGAGTTTTATTTACCTTAATATTTTCCAGTTTTTTCCTGATATCCTCTAAACAAAACCCAGTTAGTGGTATGGACTGGCATGTTCTATTATGTTCAAAAGTATCATTCAATGGTTCTTCTCTTGTGTATACTGAAGAAAAAAACTGGTTTAGTACCTCAGCCTTCTCCCTGTCATTATTTATCATGCTACCCTCCACACATTTTAATGTACCTATATTATCCTTCTTAGATTTTTTGCTATTTATGTACTTAAAGAACCTTTTAGGGTTAGACTTAGAATCCTTAGCAATTAATTTTTCATTTTCAATTTTGGCTAATTTGATTGCTTTTTTGCATGCTTTGTTACATTCCTTATAAATATTGTATGCTGAGTCTGTACTATTTTCTTTTAATAATTTAAATGCCCTACGTTTTTTCCTAATTTCTCTTAACACATTTTTATTTAGCCATAATGGCTTTGTTTTTTTATTTTTACTTTTATAACCATATGGTATGTGTTGATATGTATATTTATTTAACACATTTTTAAATATTATCCATTTATTCTCTGTATTTTTATTAGAAAATACATTGTCCCAATTTATATTATTTAATGATTTCCTTAAATCGTTGAATTTTGCTTTCTTGAAATTAAAAGTCTTAGTTAAGCCTTTAAAACACTGCATTTGAAAATAGATTTCAAATGTGACCATGTTATGATCACTGTTACCCAAATGTTCTTTAACTTCTATGTTTGATATTATATCTGTATTGTTTGATAGCACTAAATCCAATATAGCTTTACTCCTAGTTGGCTCCTCTATTAATTGTGACAAGAAGTTATCCCTGAGAACATTTAAAAATCTATCCCCCTTAGCTGAATTACTAGTTTCATTGGCCCAGTTTATATCAGGGTAGTTAAAATCTCCCATAATTACAGCACTGTTATTAGCAGCCTTACCTATTTGCATTAGTAGTTGAGTTTCCTCCGGGTCACTAATGTTGGGAGGCTTGTAGCATGTTCCTAGTAATATTTTTTTAGGATTTTTCCCCCCACTCTTTATTTCAACCCACAGGGTCTCTACATTGTCACTTGTATCATAAATATCTTCCCTTATTGTAGGTTTAAGGTTACGTTTAATATACATGCAGATTCCTCCACCCCTTTTATTATTCCTGTCCCTCCTAAATAATGTATACCCCTCTAAGTTAACTGCCCAGTCATGTGAATCATCCCACCAAGTTTCAGTTATACTGATAACATCATAGTCCTCTTCTGCAACTAAGAGCGTCAGCTCCCCCATTTTACCTGTCATGCTTCTTGCATTTGTTGTCATACATTTAATTTTCATGTGCTTTCTGCTGCTACTTGGTGTGCTTTCCTTTATATTTTCTAATGTGACATTTCTTAAGTCATCCCTTCCTTGAGATATTAAGGGATTGTCATATTCACAGACTGATCTCTCTGTTCTATTGTGTTCTAACTGACCCTCCCCCCCTTTGCCTAGTTTAAAAGGTTCTCTAAACGTGCTACCATCCTTTCCCCCAACACACCTGCACCCATGTCATTCAGGTGCAATCCATCCTTACTGTACAAATTGTACCCTAGTGAAAAATCAGCCCAGTGTTCTAAAAAGTCAAACCCCTCATTTTTACACCATGTCTTTAGCCATGAATTAACAGACCTTAACTCCTTCTGCCTTACTGAATTAGCACACGGCACTGGTAATATCTCAGAAAATATTACTTTGGAGGTCCTTGCTTTAAGCTTGCTACCTAACTCCCTGAAGTCATTTTTTAGGACTCTCCATCTCCCACCGATTCCTTCATTAGTACCAATATGCACCATGACTGCAGGATCAGACCCACATCCCTCTAACAATCTATCAATACGCTCCACAATATGCCTAACACGAGCCCCTGGAAGACAGCAAACTGTTCTATGTAAAGGGTCTGGATGACAAATTACCCTATCAACCTTCCTAATAATAGAGTCTCCTACCACCAACATCTGCCTCTGGCCCTGACTTGTATGCCCCTCTTCCATGACTGAAGGACTGCCCACCATAGTATGCTCCTCTTCTACAGCTAAAGGACTGTTCACTATACTAGGCAACACAGCCCTCTCTGACACTGCCACCCCTGAACTGATATCCCCAACATCTTCACTTAATCTTGCAAATCTATTGGGGTGTACCAGCTCAGAACTGGCCCGTCTCTTCCGCTTACTTCGCCCTCTTACTGTGACCCAGCTACATCCTGGAGTCTCCTCATCTGAATCCTCCCCATTCCCACTGCTGGAACCATTAACAACCAGCTCAGTCCTATCCATTTCCCTTTCAAGTGTCTGAATTTCATGTAGTGTTGCAATTCGTTCCTCCAGATCCCCAATACGAGTTTCTAAAGAGACAATATGCTCGCACTTGCCACAAACATATAATCCCAGAAGCGGCTGCTCCAGTGATGCAAACATGTGGCAAGCTGTACACTGAATGAGATTCTCACACATTCTTAATAAAAGGTTTAACTTAAAAGTATAAAATATATTTCCCCTTGATTACCCCAAAACCTTGTTTGCCTAACTACCTTGGTTAGCTAACTATAATACTTAAACAGACAATCTTACTTTAACAGAGAATCAATACAGCAACCCTTAAAGAGCAAGCTCCCAGAGTAAATGTGCTAAATTTATAATCTAGCTAGGCCCAAACAGCTGAAAAAAATCACACCCCTAATTACCCACACAGGAAACAAGAAAAAAAAAAATATATATATTTAGATACAAACCAACAGTTATTTTGTTTTATAAAATGCAACCCTTGCAAAGCAAAATATTTATGAATTAGCTTTGTTAGCTAACTATAATACTTAGACAATCTTACTTTAACAGAGAATCAATACAGCAACCCTTAAAGAGCAAGCTCCCAGAGTAAATGTGCTAAATTTATAATCTAGCTAGGCCCAAACAGCTGAAAAAAATCACACCCCTAATTACCCACACAGGAAACAAGAAAAAAAAAATATATATATTTAGATACAAACCAACAGTTATTTTGTTTTATAAAATGCAACCCTTGCAAAGCAAAATATTTATGAATTAGCTTTGTTAGCTAACTATAATACTTAGACAATCTTACTTTAACAGAGAATCAATACAGCAACCCTTAAAGAGCAAGCTCCCAGAGTAAATGTGCTAAATTTATAATCTAGCTAGGCCCAAACAGCTGAAAAAAATCACACCCCTAATTACCCACACAGGAAACAAGAAAAAAATATATATATATTTAGATACAAACCAACAGTTATTTTGTTTTATAAAATGCAACCCTTGCAAAGCAAAATATTTATGAATTAGCTTTGTTAGCTAACTATAATACTTAGACAATCTTACTTTAACAGAGAATCAATACAGCAACCCTTAAAGAGCTTTCTGTAATAGTAATTACAATTCCTGGTTTAAAAAAATCTGCAAACATAAAGTCTGCCTTTTTCCCCCTACACTATATCACGGTATATGCACTGATTTATTTATTTTTATTACACTTTTTTTGTTTATGTATGTATATATCTACATGTGTAGATGCTCCTACCCACGTGTCTGTGTGTGTGTGTACACGTATATGTATAGCTAGGCGCTAACCGCCCTAAACACCTTTCCCTTTTTTTTTTTTTTTTATTCACTTGCTTCACTATATTTTCTTTTATTGCACCTTATAAGTCACTTTCACTTAAACAGAGTAGCTATTAAGGGAAGAAGTGTGGGTCATATAGGGACAAGTATATTACGGCTTCTAAATTTAACTCGCCCATCATGCCAGTTAAAAATAAAGACAGGAAGATACGTATTTCAGATATCCAGCCTGAATTAGTTAAAGACTCTACATCCTCTAAAACTGATATCCAGCCACTAGTAAATCAGTTGTCAGAAATATTTCTACCTCAATTTGAGCTGTTACAGTCTCAGATGGCTAATCTTACAGTTGAGGTAAGACAATTTTCAAATAGGCTCAATGAGGTTGAAAATAGAGTTTCTGAAACAGAGGATATTATAAATAATCAAGCAATTCAATTATCAGACCATAATAAATATATTAAAATTCTACAAGATCGTATAACTGATCTTGAAGACCGTTCTCGTCGCAATAACCTAAAAATTGTAAGACTCCCAGAGTCTAGTGAGTTTGCTGATCTTATACATTTTTCCTCTATATCTCTCCCGCAAATACTAGGGGTGCAGCAGCAGAATATTCCTCTATTGATTGAAAGAGCACATAGAGTAGGTCCTCAAAGGAAATTGCTAAATGGGACAATTCAGCATAAAGCAGTCATGATCAAATTCCAAAATTATCAAGATAAAATGACACTCCTAAGACTTTATCGAAAAATTGGCTTGGTGCAGATAGGGGAAGCTAAAATCCTGATTTTTCAGGATTACTCCAGTGAAACTTCTCAAAGAAGGAAAATCATGGCACCCTTCTGCACCAAGCTAATTAATGCAGGACACAAAGCTAGGCTAATTTACCCAGCCAAAATAATAATAGAAGATAAGGACACTACGCATACTTTGTTAACTGAACAAGAAGCCAGACAATTCTGCATTGACTTGAAAATTAGCCTATAAGATGAGGGAATCAATTAAAGTTGTAAATAGATTTCTGGATTCCTTGGGATGTAGCTATTTGATATATAAAGACTTGTTTTTAGATTCGCGTTTTTTTCTTCTTTCCCCTCCTTTCCTTCCCTTGTTACCCTCTTCACATCTGATACTAGCATAGAGAATAGGAGGTATGCTCGTGGAACATTGGGGGAATATATTCCCCTATCAAAAGGAAGCTGATCCTTAAAGGGACATAAAACCCACAATTTTAAACAATTTTCTAATTTACTTCTATTATCTATTTTGTTTTATTTTCTTGATATTCTTTGCTGAAAAGCATATCTAGATAGGCTCAGTAGCGGCTGATTGGTTCCTGCACATAGAAGCCTTGTGTGATTGGCTCACCCATGTGCATTGCTTTTTCTTCAACTAAGGATATCTTAAAAATGAAGCAAAATAAATAATAGAAGTAAATTTTAATGTTGTTTAAATTTGTATTCTCTATCTGAATTATGAAGACATTTTTTGGGTTTAGTGTCCCTTTAAACAACTAGGTAAACATAAACCGGATCTTGCTTTCTTACAAGAAACGCATCTCAAGGCCACAGAAGTAAATAAACTTAAATCAAAATGGGTGGGTCATGTGATTGCCTCCCCATGTAATAAAAAGAAAAGAGGAGTAGCCATATTGTTTAACAAAGAACTATCTTACAAAATTTTGAAATATACTTTGGATAAAGAGGATAGATGGCTTCTGGCTGAGATCGAGATAGGGAACACTAAATATATTTTTGTAATATATATGCGCCAAATCAGGTAGATACTTGATTTTGGAATCAACTAATTATGTCTCTATCTCAGTACATTGGACAAAATTTGATTCTTCAATCTTATTCAAACTTCATCTTTAGATAGACGCACTCCAAAAAACTCTCAATTTTCTAATGCTAAGGCCAAAATATTTAGTCAGATCTGCAACAATCTAAATATCCATGATATTTGGCGTATTAAACACCCGGATTCACAATTATTCTCTTGTGAGTCCAAGTCTTACAGAGCACTATCCAGAATAGTTTTTTTTTTTAATTTCCAGTGCTATGTTAGCGATGGATACTGAGGCTCATATTGCCGACATAGTGATATCAGATCACGCCGTCATTTCTTTAAGTATATCGATTAAGAACACAACTAATAATCCTGTAAATAATTTCTTTTTTCCTAACTATCTATTTTAGGATAAAAAGTTTGCTGACTGGTTAGGCCAGAAATGGCGAGAGTATCAATTTTTCAATAGAGAGTATTTAGATAAAGTAGAGATATATTGGGAAGCCGCTAAGGCATACCTCAAAGGTGAAACTAAGGCTTATATGATAAAAAGGAAAAAACTATTTAATGCCTGTGAAATACAGCTGGCCAACCAACTTAGCAATTCTTATAAAAATTATATTGATAATACTTCCAAATTTCTTTGGGATAAATATCAGAAAGCCAAACAGGAATATGACCTCTTTTTTAAAGAGAAAATGTTACGGGAAGATATCAAAATTAATGCAAAGTATAGTGGGCAATTCGGCAGATCAGCCAAATTCCTGGCTAGATTAAACAAGGCCAGGAAAAAAAACAATATAATTGAAGCTATCAGGGTTGGCCAAGATAGATATTCAGATCCATTAGAGATCAAAGAGATTTTTTATAAGTATTTCCAGAACATATATGCGGCGAACAAGACTAATTTTGAAAATAAAGAGAGTTTTTGGAATATAGTCGAAACCCCTAAAGTCTCTATAGCCTTCTTAGAAATTTTAAATAGCCCCATTACTTTGGAAGAAGTGGATGAGGCAATAGATCATGCCAAGCTAAATAAAGCCCCCGGGCCCGACCAGCTCCCATCAGAATTTTATAAAACCTTGCGAAGTGATCTACTTCCTATTTTGCTTAAACTGTTCAATGAATATTTTATGGAGGGGAAATCCATGTCAGAGTACTTCTCGGCATCGGCTGTTATTTTAATACTAAAGAAAGGTAAAGACCCTCAGGATCCATCCTCTTATAGGCCGATATCACTCCTGAATGTAGATTATAAATTACTTACTTCTATAATGGCAAAAAGGCTTAAATCCGGTATAGAACAAATTATACATGAGGATCAATCCGGCTTTATGCCTGGGAGATCCTCTATTAGAAACATGCGCTGTGTCACCACTATATTAGAGTATTTTTGGAATAACTTGCAGGAAAACAATCAAGGTATAAAACAAAATTATGCGCTTTTAACAGCCGACGCCGAGAAGGCTTTTGACTCAGTGACTTGGGACCATTTATACACTGCTCTTGACAGATTTGGATTTAAGGGGAATTTTCTTTCATTAATAAAGTCCATCTATAACTCACCTTCCTGGTATATCGTAGTTAATGGTGCCCCAACTCCTAGGTTTCATATTCATATAGGAACGAGACAGGGCTGCCCCCTGTCTCCCCTTTTATTTAACATTGTTATAGAGCCTCTTGCAATCTTATTAAGAGATATCATACCAGGTATAGAAATTGGAGACCAACGACTAGTCTTATCGCTTTATGCTGATGATCTTCTACTATTTTTACAAAATACTAAAACCAGTATCCCTCTTGTCTTAAATATATTTAAACAATTCAGCTCCTTCTCGGGATACAAATTAAATCTAAGTAAATCTGAAATTCTCTGGATACATCAGAACAAAGACAGTTGCAAGGAACATCCTCTACAGGTTGCAGAAAGTATCAAGCACTTGGGAATCAATCTACATAGGAATCCTAATCTCTGGTACAATAATAACTTTTCTGCTTTCTTTATAAATGCTTCTGAGAAATTAAATAGATGGGCTCTGTTCCCTATCTCTCTCTCGGCCAGAGTCATGTTAATCAAGTCTATACTTTTTCCACAATTGGTATACCTCCTTCAAAATCTTCCTCTTTTCATATCTAATAAAGATCTAAGACTTTTCAATAAGAATTGCTCATCGTTTATTTGGAATAGGAAAAGGCATTACCTATCTAGAGCTAAATTATATCAACTCCCAGAATTTGGAGGATTTGCGCTCCCTGATATAAAATGGTATAATATAGCTATTTTGGCACGTTTTGCTTGTGACTGGATCACAGATACCAACTATTTTACGAATCCCTTAATTGAAAAACAGATGGCTGCTCCTCTTTCTCTTAAAGCCATTATTCACTGTCCAACTACACAATTACCAAGACATATTAAAAAACTTTTGGTAATTGGTAATGTGGTCTCGGCTTGGCAGAAGTTATGTGTTGCGCTAGATATAGATTATCGTATATCTTCATATCTTCCTATTAGAGGTAATAATCTTTTCCCTCCAGGTCTGACATCAGGAATTTTTACAAAGTGGGAGGAAAAAGGGTTAATCTATATCTCCCAAGTCCTCGATAATGAATGTACAGTAAGAACATTTGAATCTATTCTTCAAGAACATAACTTATCAAATCAAAACTTCTATGTATACCTGCAACTTAGACACTTACTTTATAAACGGAATACAAAATATTAGACAAGATTATAGAAAATTTGGTAAGCTTAAAGACTATATTACTCTACACAAGAATGGTATTCATACTATTTCGTTAATTTATAACATTCTGATGTCGAAACAAGGACAATTAGGGTTGGAAACTTTAGCTGGTTTCTGGAGATTTTATTTTCAAGAAATAACACTAGAAAAAATTAAACTCAGTATTAAACGGGTAAGAGAGGCCAAAATTCCCACCTCCTGGAAAGAATCACACATTAAATTATTAATAATTCATATATTACACCGAGAATACTAGCTAAGTGGGCAGTTAATAAATCAGCCAATTGTTTTAAGTGTAAGAAAATGGAAGCTGACCTTCTTCACTGTTTCTGGTTCTGTCCTAAAATCAGGCAGTTTTGGCTTAAAGTATCTTACTGGTCTTCTAAAGTCTTACATGAGAATGTATCATTAGATACACACCAAGTTCTTTTTTTAACTAATGAGACTAATTTTACAGCTCATAAATCTATTGATAATTTGATTTTGTTAGGACGTAATTTAATTCTTAGGTATTGGAAGAAGAAGACTGCCCCTCCGTTTAGTTTATTTAAGCAAGCAGTGTTCTCACAAATAATGTTTGAAAATCAAGTAAAAAGCTTCTTTGATAAATGGCTTACTTTAATCCTAGAGCAACCCAATAACTTACAATATGCACTAACAAAATGTTTCCATAAATCAGATTTCTTTGGAACTTTGATTCTGAATAATATCTTCCCTTACTCCTGGTATTAATATCATATTTCCAATACTGGATTGAGATGTGAAGTCGGAGACAACGGATTTCTTTCTCTTCCCCTTTCTCCCTTTTTTCCTCCTTTTTTTTTTTTTTTTTCTTTCTTTCTTCTTTTTTTTCATTGTTAGGTAAATAGGATAAGTAGCACAATTGTGCAACTACAAAAGAGTAAGATACTGGAAAGACATGGGCTAGTAATTTTTTATTATGTAATTGTATTGATGTTTTGAATTTAAGATTAATCTAACTATTGATTGCTTTCTATTTTTGATGTTATATGGTATCTGACTGACAGTTATTTATTTTCTTTTTTCGTCAAATATGAAATTTACCTATGTGACAAACATGTACTTGCTGAATTGTACTTTGTGTTTGGAGATAAATAAATATATATTAAAAAAAAGAAGTGAGGAGATCTCTTGAAATATATTATTGTAGTTTTTGTGAACTACTAGTTTGGGGTCAGGACCTAATTGAACCCCTAAGTGTCTTATGGTTTCTAGAGACCATTGGAAGGAATAGGTTGATTGTAAAACTTCTAATTCGAAGGATGGAATACATATAGGTAATGTTTCTGTTTTTAAAAGATTGATTTTATAATAGCTGTATTTTCCAAACTCAGCTAACATGTCAAACAGTATAGGTATTGAACCCAAAGGGTTAGTCAGGAAGAGGGTTACATCGTCAGCGAAGAGAGCAATCTTCTCGCCCCTCATTCCTAACTGTACCCCCCGGACCATCGGAGAGAGTTGTATGCATTGTGCCAAAGGCTCAATTGCCAAAACAAAGATCAGGGGTGAAAGCGGGCATCCCTTTCTAGTACCATTGGAAATGGGGAATTCCGAGGAGGAAAATCCAAGTCCCTTGACAACAGCTGAAGGGTTCGCATAAAGGGCTTTAATAGCTGTTACAACCTCACATGGGAAATCAAATTGAGAGGACCTGCCACAGATAATCCCATCTGACCCTGTCAAACGCCTTTTCAGCGTCCAAGGACAGGGTCAGCATGGGGTATCCAAGTCTAGCAGCCCCCGAGAGAACATTAAGGACTCTCCGGGTGTTGTCGGGCCCCTCTCTTCCGAACGTGAACCCTACCTGATCAGGGTGTATGATTTTCGGAAGGATTAGTTTAAGGAGGTTTGCCCATAGTTTTGCGTATAGTTTGGCATCGGCATTGATTAATGAAATCGGCCTGTAACCGCTGCATTGAGAGATATCTTTGCCAGGTTTTGGGATTGGCAAAATGGTTGCCTGAAGGAATTCCTTCCTCCATACACCTGTTTCGCATGCTTCATTAAATACTTTCAGGAGAAGTTTACATATATCTGTCTTAAAAAGCTTATAAAAGTCCGATGGAAAACCATCCGGGCCTGGAGCTTTATTATTTTGGGTGTGTTTTATAGCCAGCAAGAGTTTGGCTAATGTGAATGGGGCATTCAATGTATTCTTATCTGTATCTGAAAGCGATGGTAAGCTTAGTTTATTCAGAAAGGAGGTGATGGATTGGATCGGGGCTTCAGAATGTGTCATAGAGGATTTAAGGTTATATAGTTCGGCATAATATTCAGCAAACATTTCCCCTATCTCTGTAGGGGCAGTAGCTACCTTATGGTCTTTCCTTAATAGTAAAATTCTAGCTGCTGAAGTCCTACCATGAACTTTACAAGCCAGTAAGACAGAGGCTTTATTTTCCTGGTAATACATACATTTTTTGAAACGAGAGTTTGTTTCTCTGACTCTTTCCATTTCCCTCTATGCTAATTGGCCTCTAAGTGCTTGGATCTCATCCGCTAGCTGTGATGAAAGAGAGGATTTGTTAAGGAGCTCTTTCTCCCTCAAAGATGCAACCAGCAGCCCCAACGAAAAACCCTTTAGGGTCCGGATAGAAGCTTGTGTCTTAATACACATGCCTCGGATGAATGCTTTTAGTGAGGCCCATATAATCTGTTGTGACATGTGAGGGGTATCGTTTATAGTTATAAACTCTGTGATGGAAGCTTGAAGGGTTGTTCTAAATTCTTGGTTGTGTAATAGTTGTCTAGGGAATTTACATGTTGGTCTAGATGTTTTAGATAGGTCTGTGGAGAGTGTAAACAGTAATATGTCATGGTCTGACCAGGAGCATATACGAATGCTTGAGGCCACTATTTTGTTAAGAGTCCAGGAGTCAGTAAATAGGTAATCCAGTCTAGAGTACGAGTTGTGTGGTCTAGAGAAATACAGTGGGTTTTTTAATATTAGGTTTTGTTATTTTTGTAAATGTAGTGTTTGTTATTTTGTGTAACTTAGGGGGTTTTAGCATAGAGGTGTGAGGGGGTTAGGTAGTTTAGGGGTAGTTTGTGTTGGGGGGGTTGTGGTGGTTAATTTATATCCTATATTAAAATGATATGCATTGTCATGCATAATGCATATTATTTTAAGTATTGTATCTAATTTAAAATGTAGTTATTTTTTATTGTTACTCCTATTATTTAAAATATATATATACACTGTATATATATATATATACACTATATATATATATATATATATATATATATATATATATATATATATATATATATATATATATATATAAACATCTCCAAAAGTAAGGGCACTCCCAGGACTTGAAAATCATAGAAAAAACTTTTATTTCATTTAATTCATCATAAACATGTCAGTCAACGTTTTGGCTATATATCTAGCCTTTTTCAAGACAATCTAAAAACATAATATACATAATTCAATGAATGCATATTCAAATAATTACATTAAAACAAACAAATTAATTAAACACCTTAATTGAACATTGTGACTCATGATACTGTGAATAACATCAAAATAACATCACCTTAAAACAATCCCCATAGTGAACCACTAAAATTAAAATAGAAAGCTGAACCATATATCAGTTATACATTAAAGCATTTTTGTATATTTCTTCATCTTTATATTGTCTCTTGAATAAGGTGAAGAAAATAATTTTTAAAACTGAATATCCCACAATTGTTGATCTTGTACTGTTTATACTTTTTTGTAAAATGTCATTAGAATTATTAGTATAACTTAGGTAAACTCACACAAAAAACAAAAGAACATATCTATTATTGCCAATATCAATATCACTCACTTGTCACTTAAATTCTCATTTGCACTATCACTTTAAGGTACTTTCTTTTTGTAAGAATTTTTAATCAACTTCACGCTTGTTATTACTACTCTCCACCCCTATTAGTGATAATTAAGATTTTACTCACATATTATTGGTCAATACCTGTATTTAACCTAACCACAGGTGAACACCTGTAGATCTCTGATGAAGCGCATGTGAGCATGCGGGAAACGCGTCAGATCTAATCCTTGCACACTGTGATTGTGTCTCTCACTTACCTGCTCTAATAAACCAACATTGGCTATAGTCCTGGAGTTCCTCGTTTCCTTCCTATATTCTATATATATATATATATATATATATATATATATATATATATATAAAAATAAAACATCTCCGGGGGCGGAGCCTGGCCACGCAGGTGAATGGCCGCTTGTGTGTGAAGCTCCGGCACCGGGACTACTCCTTTTGTGCACTATCTAAGGGTTACAGACCTATACCAAAAATTTTATGTGCGGATTGTGGACAAGGATATACCCGGCAAAGGTGGAGGTGACCGAAAGATCCGACATGGGCACTTGAGCAGAACCATTACAGCGCTAAAGGTCGTCACCGATACTTAAGGGCATCGTCATCTGGTAAGAACCGACACACTGACTACACCGGGACAATAAGAGCTGCTAAAGCCTAAACACCAGGCATATTAAACTTGACGGCCGCCAAACCTTGCGGCAGCTGTTTACTAAAGACGACCACATTAAAGTTTTGCCGCCATTACGGCCTAGCTAAAGGGTGTTACTGAACTGTTTGGGGCAGAGGCAGGCTCACTCACAATGGAGCGTTCAAGCCTATTAATAGCTGAAGCAAGGTCCCCTACACAAAACAATGTATAGATAATGCACCTCACAATCCGGTCACAGGAAAACGCAGAAAAACTAAACATACTTGGGAAATAACTTAAAGGAGAGAGGCCTTGATTTTATCGATGCTCCTAAGCAGGACACTTTTCATACATTTTTTGATATAAAGGAGCAGAGAAGATAGAGCGAGAAAGTAACGCACGCAGCAGATCAATTTTTATTGTGTTGTACTCCTCTCCCACGTGCATACAATTTGCAGAGGCCTTTTCACAAATCCAGCATGGCATCTAAAGCTAAAAATAAAGCAGACAAAGCGGCCAAATCGCATTCACAGCTTACCACTTCAGTGAGCAATTTGTTCCAATGCCCTACAAATAACCAAAAAGAGGGAGATTCACATAGCCAAGAATCATCAAGTATAGAAACCTCTGCGAATTCAGCCATGGACATCTCAGGGTCTTATGCCACGCAGATTAAAGCGGACATAGCCAATCTGCCCACCAAAGCTGACTTTGATGCTCTTAAGGATTTAATAACAAAAGATCTAGCAAATATGAAGCAGAATTTAAATGAAATGGGGCAGAGAATTGAATATGTAGAAGAAACACAAGAGACTATGAATACTTTATTTGATGGAGTAACCACACAGGTTAATATACACCAAGCTCAGATGAAGTCCCTGCAAGATAAGATAGAGGAGCTGGACAACAGGGGGCGCCGTAATAACCTGAGGATCAGGGGCGTCCCTGAAACCGTCTCACATTCAGACATCCCTAACTATCTACAGGGTCTGTTTAAACTTCTCTTGGAAGATCAATCAATTCCTGACATAGAACTGGACAGAGCGCATAGGGCCCTCAGACCGCCCCCGCCACCAAACGCCCTGCCACGAGACATAATTCTAAGATTCCTACGCTACGCAGAAAAAGAAAAGATCTGGCAGGCAGCCCGCTCCACCCCTACTATCCAATATGTGGACCATAAGCAACCACCACCTACCGTGGAAAAAGAATATACCATACAATCAGTTCTGTAGGTTGCGCAGAAACTGCACTGATTTGAAAACTTTTGACATACAGGCTAACCTTTTAAAAGAAAGGTTTTTGGAAAAGAATTTTCTGAGTAGTCTAATTGAGACCAGCTTCCTTGAGGCCAGAGGGAAATGTAGGGAAGATTTTTTCTTTAAATACACAAGGGACAACCATGTGACTGACAAAGAGGATAAGTCTAAAAATACTGGGGTTAGATTTGTAACACAATTTAACAACAACCACAAAAAGATCAAAGGCATTTTAGAAAAATATTGGTATATCCTAGAGAATGATCCTTTTCTTACCAACACTTTGAGTAAGCAACCAATATGTACTTATAGAAGAGCTCCCACCTTAAAAAATAAGCTGGCACCCAGCAAGGTAGTCATGAAAGTACATCAGCCTATTAACAAAACAAATGGCTATACCCTTAAAAATAGGGACTCTATACTACTAGGAAAACCAGGTTTCTATAAATGTAATCGTGCACACTGTGGCCTATGTGCTTTCACAAATCCAAATAGAATTGAATTTAGTTCATTTATCACAAAAGAAAAATTTAAAATTAATTCACATTTTACGTGTGATTCTCCCTTTGTTGTCTACCTCTTAGAATGTGTATGTGGGCTCCAATACGTGGGGAGGACCTCCAGGCCCCTAAAAAAGAGGTGGGGGGAACACAAAAGAAACATAGAAAACAATATCAAAAACCATAGTATTCCTTAACATGCCAGTCTTTGCCACTCTTCACCTACTGATTGTTTTTCTATATTCCCATTAGAACAGATCCTACCCAAGTGGGGTAGGAACAGGTTTTTACATTTGAGACAAAGGGAGACCTTTTGGATTTGGAAACTCAAAAGTCTGTCCCCTGGTGGTCTCAATGCCAATATCGATATGGCAGCTTTTAACTAGTTTTTTAATATATATTTTTTAACATATATTTTGCTGATGGTATCTTTATGATGACTTCTACCACCATTGCCTTATGTGAAAATTAATATAGATACAACATTATTGGCGATGGATTGATATAACGTATTCCATGTTTGATACCTTATGGGTTGTGGTTTCAGCCATACTCATGAGATATGAGACGTTATGGGTGCATATATGTATGCATAGCTAGATATTATATTTGCATATTACATATGCAAATATAATATAGATATAACATGATTGTTATATCTATATAGATAGGGATAGATATATCGTAGTTTATGTGGGGTGCCTTATGGGTTGTGGTTTCAGCCATACTCATTAGATACGAGACGTGCATAGGTACTTATATGCATGTATAGCTAGATAATTTATTTGTATACCATTTATAAACATGTTTTACTAGTAGATTTTATTTATTTATTCAGTTTCATAATTTATTGTTGTGTACACCTTCGTATTTATTTATGTTCTATGCTATAGAAATCTTTAACTTTAGGTCTCTCATATGAGGCTAATATTTACTGTTTTGTGATGTATTATCCTGCAAATATTATATTATTTGTTATCCGGATTGATAGATATTTTAGTTTTACCTGCTTTATGTTTATTTTTAGTGTGCGCGATTGGTGTCACCACTTAGAGTCTCCCATTGATAAAAACATATACATATATTATTTACATTCTTGTATTTATACTACTTATATTGACATAGACTTATTTCTTCTATGCGTATTTTATATACCCCTTATAAAAGTGCCTGTGCAAATTTATCCTGCACGATTTTGCATATATGACACGAGTGGCAGTTTTTTACTCATGCTGTGCACTTCGCATAGAGGCTTGTAAGTTATTCCCTCTAACATTGGACAATGACAACCAATGGTAGCTCTTGTAGTGGTCACACCTCCACGCATGCGCTGTTCACTTCAGAAGACGCCGAAAACTCGGCAATAAAAGTTCGTGGTTTTAATCATTTTGTATATTGCACCTGAGGAAACGGTCAGGAAAGACCGAGAAACGTTGTGCTGCTATACTTCAAATAAAGTCTGTTTGTTTTTACTAGACTTTTGCCACGAACCATCATCTTTTTCAACCATACTATCCACAATTTTATTCAACATTTGGATTCATTTTGATACATTGTATCCAAGAGGGTATCTACTTTTACTGGTGTATCCATTAACACCAGTGAACGATCCGGCTTGGCGCTGAGCTTGTGGCTAGTCACTGTATGCTGTGAGCCTGTTGCCGCTCCCACGCTTCAGAGCTGCTCTGACATCCATCAGTGTGAGTTAGCTGGACGACTCCCAACAGTCCAGAAGGCATTTGTGACACTTCTCAAGTGTCATACAGCTTGTAAGTACGGTCTTACTTGTACATTTGGCGTGTTTGAATCATCTGATTGTGCACCATGGTGGCGCCTTCTTTTTTTATCTTTCACATAAGCTACAAATATACATGGACCTCAGCCCAGCTACTATACAAAGAAGAAGGGAAGTAAGGTTTATTACTAAAGTGTTGCAGGAACACCGAATACGATACCGTTGGGGCTACCCGTTCAGTCTAATAGTGACTCATGAGGGGCATACAATCATCTATAAAACAGAAGAAGATCTACCTGCTCTGGCGAAGATTTGAAACTCTCTTTTCGACGGCCGCATCCTTCAGACGTAGGGAAGGAAGAAACCAGACAACGCATACAGCCCAAACAGGATTCAATTCAGAGGTGGACCAAAGTTCCACCAAAGAGAAAGAAGGCAAAAGAGTTGGATCAACCATCAAGCCCTGAAGTGGAAGTGGACTCTTAAATTCTCAGCGCTGGTGAACTGACCAAATAATGGGTGAGATCAATCTTATTTACTCTTCCTTTTTTCCTTTACTAAAAGTTTATAAACATTCCCAGGTGATATGGAGCGCTCATTATAATAGACAATGACTTCCCCGGGCCACGGCTCTGTTCGTGGTTCTAAATTGACTTTAACTTCCCGGTGGAAGAACAATTACACTGCTGTGCTTATCTAACTAGCACAGACAGCTCACCCAATGAACCTCCTATTATGGACAATAGACTTGTGACCATGTTTAATGTTTAAAGTTCAAAATTAATGTAAATGTTTATGCTTATATTTTTCTGCCTTTCTTTCACATACCCTTAGGTTGAAAGAAATTCAGAAATTTACATGTTCAAGGAGTAGTCCTGGACATACTCCCCATCCAGATTATGGCCCTGAGAGACGGTTCTCTCAAAGGGGCAAGGATTTTGTTTACTGTTTATTGTTATTTATTTTTAAGTTTAAATTTTAGTTTTAATATTATAACCAGATGTCATGGAGTGAATCAACTGCAACACAAATGTATCTGCATAATTGATAAGATGATAGATGAATGGAACTGGGAATATATACAATGCTACATACCTGTACCTCTTTCTGGGAATGTCATACCATCACTTAGGAAACCCCCACATAGCTTATTCACTTTTCAAACCTTGAGAGTGGGTGGAGGAAGGGAAACTAGTTAAAATGTTATACACAAAGAGCAATCTCCACTTCCTTACAACTAACACAAAGGGACTTAACCGCCAGTACAAAAGAAATATAGCACTGAAAGACCTCAAACAGAGAAAAGGAGAGGTGGTCTTCCTACAAGAGACACATTTTGTTAGAGGTAGGGAACCCAGGACCTTTACATATAAATTTGGAGACTCATACTACGCCTCGAACACTGCTAAAACAAATGGGGTGGCCATTCTAATAAAGAGGGGTATCCCATTCACACTAACTAGGAAAATTGCAGATAAACAGGGGCGATATCTCATCTTAATAGGGAAACTTTATAATTCAGTAGTCACCTTGGTGAATGTTTATGCCCCAAATTTAAAACAAGATAACTTTTTTAAACAATTATCTAATCTGTTATTGCAACTAGCTAAGGGGGCGGTGGTCCTGGGGGGGGGGGATTTTAATATTACAATGAATACCATACTGGATAACTCTAACCATACCTCTTCTACACCTCAACGGGTGATTAACTCTGTTAAAGTACAACTGAAAGATCTTGCCCTACATGATGCCTGGAGGGTACTATATCCCGATAGGAAAGAATATACCTTTTTTCCCCAATCCCCATCAAAGACACTCACGCATCGACTACATAATGGTAGATGTCACTAACCTAGCTAGAGTCACACGATTAAGAATACTACCAAATTCATGGTCTGATCATTCTATAGTTAGTTGCGAGTTTAACTGGCCACATATCCCCTGCAGGCAACACTCATGGAGATTAGAGGAAGGCATACTGGGAGACTCAACCAATATCCAACGCTTAGAAAAATCAATAACGGAATATTTTACTATTAACACGGCCGCGACCCCCAAGACAGACATTAGAATGGTATGGGAGGCACACAAGACTGTAATAAGGGGGGAGATAATTAGTATTCAATCCCACCAAACCAAACAGGCAAATAGGGCCCTCAACGAGTTATTACAGCAACTAGAGACACTGGAAAAACGAGGAGAGTCAGACCCTGCGGATCTAGCTCATCAGCAGAAAATAACGGAATGTAGGGAGGCAGTTAATTCACTCATGGGAAAGGAATGCAATAGACAGGCATTTAGATTGCCACAAAAATACTATGAAGGGGATAACAGATGTGGCCCAATACTAGCCAGGAAATTGAAAAGAAAAATAAATAGGAGCTATATCCTGACACTTAAAAATAACCACAATAAGGAAGTATATACTTCAGGCAAAATAGCAGAAGCCTTTAGGACATATTACGAACGCTTATACAACTTGGAAAGCGTACATACTGATAGCCCTGACCAAGACAGATATATTCAGAACTATCTAAGAAATATTCCTTTACCTCAGCTAACGCAAGACCAGAATAACACTCTCAAAGCTCCTATAACCCTCGAAGAGATAAAGGAAGTAATTTCCCAACTCCCATCAAATAAAGCTCCAGGTCCTGATGGGTTTACCAATAACTATTTTAAAAAATTTAGAGATATTCTGATCCCACATATGATGTCCCTATTCAATGATATAACAGAGGAGGTCCCATTTCCGCAGCTTAATTTAGAAGCATATATTACGGTGCTCCCGAAACAGGGCAAACCACCAGATAGACCTGAGAACTTCCGCACAATTTCTTTGTTAAATACTGACTTGAAAATATATTCAAAGATATTGGCTAACAGATTAGGATTAGTTCTACCGTCCATCATAAGTAACGATCAGGTGGGTTTTATACAAGCCCGAGAGGCGAAAGATAATACAGTAAGGGCAATTCACCTTATCAACTACGTACAAAATAACAAAATACCGGGGGGCGGAGCCAACAGCCGAGCAGGGAAGACGTGCTTCAGAGAGCTCCTGCAAAGATTTAATTTAAAATACAGGCAAATTGCAATCTATCCTCTGTAATTTGCCTCAATCCTAATAGTGAACAAGCAGGACTGTTCTTGCACTGTTAGTATAACGTTTTACTTTTGTCTCAAATCAGTTATTCATCCTATTTATGAGAGGAAATCCCTGGGCCTTTGTGGCCTACTAAAACTATGGCGACAGATAAAGAGATGGGCTCTGCAGCTGTTTATGAAGCACTATGGCAGCTTAATTTACAACTTGATGCTGGCTATGAAGACCTATCAGCCTGTCTAAGGTTCAGTATGGGACAGCAAGAGATTCCGTTGCAAGTCGGAAGAGATAGTACAAGCCGCCTGACTGGCAAAGAGCAACACCTTCCACAAGAACAACCGTTAAGTGATATGGCGGGAGAACTTCTTGTTAGAACAACCTACATCGTGGAGAGATCCGCGCTACCGCATGATAGCTATGGGTCACTTATTGCACCACATTCGGCAGAAATGAGCAGAGAGATGGAGACTAGTGCTGCAGATGTCGGGGAGGGCGGCGGTGCTCCGCTATACAACGCTGACAGCTCGCAATGCTTCATTGTAGTGCTGTGGTCACAGAGAAGCTTTACTCCATCTGTTAGAAAGAGGCCTTTGCTTTTGGGTGATCTGAGTGACCAACAGGTACGGTGCATCTGGGGATCAGACCCCACCTCACATTAGGATTTTATTGGATCCGGCTATCTACAGACCCAATTTGTCAAACCCCACGCTGTTAACTGCAGTTCACACAGTTTTACGCTGCAACCTGAAGTGGACTTACCCTCAAACTGCTTTACAAAGGCTGGAGTAGGGTGAATATGACTAGTGTTACAGAAGCCTCAGCCATCCGCTCCAGCATCAGGCTTCCTCTCGACTTCCCCTCAGCTGTGACTCTTAAATGGTATGAGAGCCATTTGCAGCAGACTCTGCACTGATCCTAAGTGCATTCTGACGTTTGGCCATACTAATCTGCATTTGATTCCCCTCCTGATAGAATAAATCTTAGGTTACTCTTAACGACTGCTCCTAATTGCATAACACCAGGAGTACCTGCCTGATATTCTGCTCGAAAAATTAGGTTTAAATAGGATATATTTGTGCCCATAATAGATTTTAACATATATAGGATAGGTTTAGTATATGTTTAGCTCATAGGAATGGGTTTTAGGCACATGCCATTTATTGTTTGCTGGTAATCATTATACTGTATGTCTGAACTGTTCTTTCACCAGCTATTTGTTTCATACATCCACAATAGCTTGTTACATGCTCCCCTAAGCAAAGACATCCTAGCTGCCTTGCATTACAGCAGTTACTTTTATTAGGAGTGCCTGCTAGCTAAATTGATATGCCTCTCATAGCCCAGATTGGCACACACCATGTCTGATTGTGTTGCTTTTATTCACAAGGCAATGTGGTTTAAGTGTCTATATTTAAATATCCTTAAATAAGCTGAGTACGTTTTCTCTTACACTGCACTAACATTACCATAAGTGTTCTCTGGCTGACACCAGCTAGAGTATGGTGTCTGTTGTTTTATGACATGCATAGTTATTGCTCGCAGCCTATGAGACTCTATAATCTAGATAGAAGTTGGTTAATAATGAGACTCATTGGCCCTCCAGGGTGCTTATATTAAATTTAGACATTGGAATAAATATCTTTTAGAAAAA
Source organism: Bombina bombina (assembly GCF_027579735.1). Lineage (NCBI taxonomy): Eukaryota > Metazoa > Chordata > Amphibia > Anura > Bombinatoridae > Bombina > Bombina bombina. The sequence goes on along the minus strand of NC_069500.1, from coordinate 418,411,828 downwards.
GGAAGATGAGAAGGCATTTACACTCCTCGCTGTTAACCTAGGAGCCCTTTTGTTCACTGTACATAAATGAACACATATGCAAGATTATTAGTTTGATTGCTCTATATTACTTCTTTAAGACATTTTGCGCTCATGGCGCAGATATGATGCATTGCGTGAATATGTTTGTGTTTTATATTTCCTCCTCTAGATATTCATCTATTGTGGCACATGCACATAGCACTACACTAATATGTCTGAATGTTATATTACCCCCTACAGCTACTCAACTAATACGGCACATGAATAACTCACTATTCTAGTATGTATGTGTTTTTCATTGCTCCCATTAGGTGTTTACCTATCATGACAAACGTATATTGCGCTACACTAGTATATCTGTTTGTTACATTACCTCCTCTGGATATGTACCTACTCTCAGGCCTTCACTGATAGTGGTGAGGCCTGATTTAAAAATCTATGGCTATGGGGAGGGTCGCTGGAATTGCTGTTTATGTATAGAGTTCTAGATGTATTGCCTATATAGAGGTCTGTTTAACTTTTTACCCACCTATAGTATAAAAGTACCTTGCAGTTTTTTGGTTTCCTACTCAGGGACAAGTCAGACTATTTTTATGTTCTATGTCTGTCGGAATGATATATGGACTAAAATACTTCCAATGTGATTTATTATCATAAATAAGTGCATAGCTAATGTTTTAGGCTTTATGTTACCTGATAACTCTTATGCACAGATGTCTGTTTAATGTTCGCTCTAAAATGCAATCACGCTACATGTACAATAACATCATTCGCTAATGCTTGCTTCTGGTAACCCTAGGGGCTATATCATATACGCCAAGTATTTTTCATTTATTTACAACCAGACTCCATTATGTAGCTGGAGATAGGTACTCCACTAGATTTCATTCACCATGACAGTCCCTCTAGGGAGAGTTCCTGATGTCCTCTTTTGGGGTATGGATTGTAAGTTAGCACTGTCTACTTTCTTAGTTAACCCTCAAGTCTTATAATACTCCCTTCTTTAGATATGCCCATATACATCCGGACAAGCTCTACCTAGTTAAAGAGTTACTGGTACTGTTGAACTAAGTTTGGGGATAGCTAATTCCACCCTCACATATTTTCTATAAAGTATATAGCTCATGACATTTTAAAATACAGCTCATTATCTAAAGGTATATCTATATTCATAATCTGAACACTACTAACGATTTATATGTTCACTAGTTGCTTGGGATTAATATAATTTACATCTTATAAGGATGGTACATTACTATTCAGGTTATCATACTCGCAGTGGACTCTTCTTCCCTTGCTTGCCTAGATATGAGTTTAGTTTTTGCATACTATTGATACCCAATCCTAACACAAGTTTTCATAACCCTATTGCCTACTACCAACTTTACCCCCCTATAATTATAAAACTCCCATATTACCAGAACCTTCTATCCTATCTAAGTTCAGGAATTAATAAAACAAGTACTATATGTCTACTTATAGATTACTTAACCTATATATTTACCCCTACTGGGTATATGCATAACTAACAATGAATGGTTAGTAGACCCTGCTATATGGCCCATTCAATTTCCTTCATTGGCAAGACTAAAACCCCCCTCCAAGTTTCCAAGTTTCCTAAAATATTAGCATATATATATGGCTCCGCCCTCCACCCTTTCCCTTCTATCTATAGCGGTGCTTACCCGCTGAATATCCCCTTCCCCCTTGTTCACGCTCCTTTTGAAGCTCCTAAGGAGCTAGACTTCTGACCATCAGATAACTTTTATTTTCTATACTCCTGGGCCTTGGGGCCTAAAACCATGTTTCTAACTGGTCAGTTATACATGATATATTATTGAAAAATTGAGGTCTCATTAGCCTTCAGTCAATGTATTATATAGACGCCGAAATGTTTTGGTTACTTATGTTTGTATCCTATTTTTTTGACAAAAAGGTGTATTGTGTATTATTTATGTTTTATGCAAATACCTCAATAAAAAAACTATTTTAAAAAAAAAATAACAAAATACCAACAGTGGTGGTTTCCACTGACGCGGAGAAAGCTTTTGACCGCGTCAGTTGGCTTTTTCTTAGGAGGATACTTCAGAAATTTGGTGTATGTGAAAGTTTTATTTAAAAAATAATGGCCCTGTACACCTCCCCAACAGCTAAAGTTAGGGTGAATGGCATATTCTCAGGGAAACTAGACATCTCCAATGGAACGAGGCAGGGATGCCCATTGTCGCCCCTGCTGTTCGCGTGCGTAGTAGAAGCATTGGCAGCGAAGATAAGGCTAAATAGGGACATCCTAGGCATCACAATAGCAGATAGGGAACATAAGACTTTATTATTCGCAGACGATGTGCTGTTTTTTCTAACCTCCCCGGCCGAGACTATTTCCCAATTATTAGAAGAGTTGGATAGCTTCCATAAGGCATCCAATTTTTTGATTAATAAAAACAAATTTGAAATGTTACCCATTCAGTGTGAAGGACATACACTGGAACGGATTAGGGAGATATGCCCGTTCCGAATCCAGAAAAATAGCCTAAAACATTTAGGGATAATGCTAGCCCCCTCCGAAAAGGAGATGTTTGCACTTAATTACAAAACTTTACAAAGAACCCTCACTGCAGACATGTCTTCATGGCGCTCCCAACACATAACGTGGTTGGGTAGAATCCAGGCCACAAAGATGAACATTCTGCCACGGATACTATATATACTCCAGACAGTACTAATTACTATCCCATCTAATTTCTTAGATACCCTCCAGAAAGTAATATTCAATTATATTTGGGATAGAAGAAAAGCTAGAATAAATAAAAAAATTATGTGCATGCACGTTAAGGATGGAGGCTTGGGAGTCCCTAACTTAACAAAATATAGACAGGCTGTCTTCCTGCAAAGGGTGATAGACTGGTATACAAACTATGAACACAAGGCATGGGTGAGGATAGAACATGATATCACAGAACAGAGACATCTGGGGGCACTATGTTGGCAGAGACGGGCGACTTTTCCAGATAAGATTACACAAAATACACCTATTCTAGAAACGTTTAAAGCGTGGGATAGGATCCTGACTGAATACCCACACATCTCATCCAGGTTCTCACCCATGACTCCGCTTACCGATAACATAGACTTTCCTCCGGGGAAGGGCCTCCTCAGACAAGCCTCTGCCATACAACATAATAGAGTAATCATGATGGTGCACTTAGGGAACGAACAGCATCTTTATACTAGCCCTGAACTGATAGAGTCAGGTCTCACGGCATTCAGTAATTTGTTTGTCCTGAGACAGTGCCACTCATACATTTATAAACATAAAGATAGGAATAATTTTTTAAGCACACTAACCCCGTTTGAGGCCTTATGTAACTCTAAGGCTCCCATCAGAAGAGCTCTCTCACTAACATACGCCCTCCTACAGTCCACAACAAATAGCCCATATTATATTGACAGTTGGGAGAAAGAGCTGGGGACCGTCTTGACCGACACAGACAGAACACGTATATTCTCGACGGTGACTAGAGTATCTGCATCCAGCAGATTGATTGAGATGAATTTAAAAATAATACAGAGATGGTACCTTACCCCTGTCAGACTCCATAAATTATTCCCCACTCGTAGTGACAGCTGTTGGAGATGCAGAGAACATTTAGGCACTATGTCCCACATATGGTGGACATGTCCCCTAATAGTGGGAACGTGGGAGGTAGTAGCACGTGAGATGTCAGTTATGCTGGGTATTTCTTTGCCTTTGGATCCCCTATTGTGGCTCTTTAACATCATCCCAAACAAGATTTCAAAGGATAGAAGGAATTTACTATTTATTGGTAGCAACAGTCTCAAAAAATTAATGATAAAAAATTGGAAACGCAGAATAGTACCAGATATAGCACAATGGTTACACATTTTTTTTTTTTTTTAATTTTAAAACCTTTTATTGAGGAAAGAAAACAAGCAGTACATATGTAAACAAAATGTCAGATATACATGTGTTAGAGATACGTTACACTTAATTGGTTATAGTCCTCATTTTTTCCCCTTATATTGCTGTTACAGGTCACTCTTGGACCTAATAGGCTATTCATATGTACATCCGGGGGTTAAGTTAAAATAACAAAGAAAATTAACATATATAAGAAAAACAACATCTATTAAAAGTTATTTTCCCATTGATAGCTATACAGACCACTCTTGGGTCTTATTATTAAGGCTAGGAAAAGTAATAATGGAAGCTTCTGAGAAATAATAAAATAACAGGAGCTGGGGGGAAAGGAATCAATAAGCTACGTTAGGATCGATAAAGGGATCAGAGGGAAAGATAAGCAAGGGGTCTTATATGTCTAGGGCAGGTCACTCCCGACCTCAGTTGATACTAATCTTACACAATCTATAATTGGCTGTATAACTGGGTGGCTGATAGATAATTTTAAATACTTGATGCAGATCAGCTGTGGGGTATCCTCCATGAGCGCACGTCACCGTACTAAGTATGCTGGAGGGTCTATTATTCCATTTTGGGATAATTAGGCCAGAGTAAAGATAGGCATCTACAGAGTGTTTACTCAGGCCAGTCTTCTGTGTCATTTATCTAATTATGCGCCATTAACATTATTCAGCTGCTAAGGAAGTGCTTACACATCATCTAATATTGTTGTACCTCCCAAACAGCTCATATACTCGGTGGTTATAGCACAACAGATAGGCAAACAAGTCTAAACAAAGAACAATGCAAAACTAAATAAACATCACATATTTAACATGAACTTCTCAAACTTAACGACATATTTTGAATATTTTGCCACTGATTTATGCTAACTGACAGTTGTTATAAACGGCAGCTGTGCTGGTTGGCAGGGACACCACTATCTCTGTTCAGCCCCCTGAGTCCAGCTGGCCATAATAAACAACAGGGATATGAGGCTTAATACGGAGACTGACAGACCCGGTCAACATGGTCAGAAAAATGTGTTTCCCAATATTGGTTAATGTGACCATAAGAACCAAAGGTCCCGTTAAACTGAGCAATGTCTCTGACGTTTTGCTGCCAAGTATCTCAGGAGTGTAAGCCGACCCGCAGTTGTAAACTGTTAAGATTGTCAGTGAGTCTCCTACTTTGTGATTGGAGCCGTATAGTGGCCTGGTCTTGGACGCCATCTCTGACCTCTCCACTCTAGGGGATCCTGGCCCGGTGTCTGCTTGATGTTGAAACCGCGCTCCCGCGCTCTTCTCTGTTGCTGTCTGTGATGCAGTACCATTGACCCGGCTTTGTAATACTGTAGCCGCCAGGGGAAATTCCGCTCGGCAAAGCTCCTTTTCTTGCTGTTCCCCATAATTGTTGCTTGGGGCATAAATCTGCTGGTGCATAAGCTGTATTTTACCCTTATGAGTTCCGGTAAGCGAGCCTGCCCTCCGTGTGTGCTCTGCTCCGTGCAGCTCTTGTGTAGCAGGGGGAGGATCGGCCACTATGAAGTCCGTGCGGGGTTTCCCCAGTATATTATCATTAATGAGTGTCTCACCCCTCTGCTCTCCATCTAAGCGCTGTATTAAATAGCCATATGGAGCTCCCTCCATCAGCTTCTGCATGCGTGTAATAAAGTTTGCCATTTGTTCCTCACAATTTTGCTGCATGTGCCCCATCGCCATGTTTAACATCTTCTGCGTAATGAGAGTGTTTTATGAGCAAGTTGGAGCTTTTTTCCGCTATTGGTGGTATGCGGGCTCTGCCCCCGATCCGTTAAGGCTGTGTGAAATTGAAGAATTGGTAAGTCGGATTGACTGGCAGCACCAATAACCCGTTTCTTCCCGGGGGGGGGGGGGGGGGGTGGATACCTAGTAATGGGCCGCCGCCCTAGGCCGTATATTTCCAAGCTGAGTCCCCAGAGTCATAAAAACAGCAAGAAGGGTGAAAATGAAACCACAATTGCCAGAATCGTGTTATCTTTGTGATGTATTTGTGTTCCTGCTGTTTGGACACACTAATCAGCGGTTTAGTGTTTATTCTGCTGGAGCCTTCAGAAACTGCGTCCGTTCCAGGACACTGCATGGACACGCCCCCATGGCTACACATTTTTAATCAAATTCTAGAACTAGAGGAGTACTCCTACTTGACTAACAAGAACATAGATTCATATGCCCAAATGAAAGTGATATGGGAGGACTATGTGAACTCCAGATCCCAGGCTCCACAGAAAGAAGATTCTCATGCAGTTTCACGACGAGATTAACCACTCAGACATTGTTGTTTTTCACTCAAATATATTTTTCATTTTACTGTGTGTTTGTTTGTTTAAAGCTTTGAATACTAACTGACAGCAATATTCTTTGTCAACAGACAGTATAACTTGAACTTTGTTATCATCAATGTGATTTGTACTCGAACGAAATGTAACATGCACTGTCTGTAAAAACCTTACTAATATATCAATAAAGCTGTTTTAAAAAAAAAAAAAAAAACATCTCCAAAAGTAAGGGCACTCACAGGACTTGAAAATCATAGAAAAAACTTTTATTTCATTTAATAAACATGTCAGTCAACGTTTTGGCTATATATCTAGCCTTTTTCAAGACAATCTAAAAACATAATATACATAATTCAATGAATGCATATTCAAATAATTACATTAAAACAAACAAATTAATTAAACACCTTAATTGAACATTGTGACTCATGATACTGTGAATAACATCACCTTAAAACAATCCCCATAGTGAACCACTAAAATTAAAATAGAAAGCTGAACCATATATCAGTTACACATTAAAGCATTTAAACTGACGCTGCTAGAACCTGTTTTAAACTTCAGAATAGTATCCAATAATCAGGCCAGTAACTTAATGAACTTTGTTGCAAAGAGTCATATATGTAAATAAATGCACTAATGCTATTCACTGTATCAAAACACAATTGAGATTTCAAGCATAATAGACAATGGCCCCTAGTTATCAAGCCGTCAACCTCAAATACGATGGAATTCCGCAGCGTATTTGTGGCGAGGCTGATTTGCCTTAGTTATCAAGCCCTGCTGCCCGGCAAAAGTAGAATATAGTGACGTAAGCTTCGATCCGCCGGACTCAGTCCAACACAGATCGATTCTTACGTCACTCCAGATGTTCCGAACGCAAGTTCGGCACAATCTGACTACTTTTGCTAGTTATCAAATGACTAGCAGGTACGCTCGGCACTTTTCCGGCCCAGCGTACCTGGTTTTCAATCCGCCGCCCTGGATGCGGCAGATCCCATAGGAATCAATGGGAGTCTGACCATAGCGAAAGCTCATGTTCGCTGCTGCCCGACATCCCATTGATTCCTATGGGAAATGTCTGCACCTAACACCCTAACATGTACCCCAAGTCTAAACACCCCTAATATGTCCCCCCCTACACCGCCACAACTAAATAAATTTATTACCCCCTAAACCGCTGCTCCCGGACCCCGCTGCAACCTACATTATACATATTAACCCCTAATCTGCCGCCCCCTACACTGCCGCAACTAAATAAAGTTATTCCCCCCTAAACCGCCGCTCCCGGACCCCGCCGCAACTATAATAAATATGTTAACCCCTAAACCACCGCTCCCGAACCCCGCCGCCACCTACATAATACCTATTAACCCCTATCCTGCCCCCCTACACCGCCGCCACTATAATAAATTTATTAACCCCTATCCTGCCCCCCCTACACCGCTGCCACCTATAATACATTTATTAACCCCTATCCTGCCCCCCCCACACCGCCGCCACTATAATAAAATTATTAACCCCTATCCTGCCCCCCCTACACCGCCGCCACAATAATACAATTATTAACCCCTAAACCTAAGTCTAACCCTAACCCCCCCTAACTTAAATATTAATTAAATACATCTAAATATTATAACTCTTATTAACTAACGCCTAGATTTAGAGTTTGTCGTTAGCCGTCAAAACCAGCGTTAGAGGCTCCTAACGCTGGTTTTGGGCTACCGCTGGTATTTAGAGTCGTGTAGGTAAGGGTCTAACGCTCACTTTGCAGCCGCGACTTTTCCATACCGCAGATCCCCCTACGCCATTTGCGTATCCTATCTTTTCAATGGGATCTTTCTATTTTAGAGTCTTGGCTGAAGTAAGCGTTAGAAATCTAATGACAAAACTCCAGCCGCAGAGAAAAGCCAGGAGTTAAGAGCTTTCTGGGCTAACGCCGGTTCATAAAGCTCTTAACTACTGTGCTCTAAAGTACACTTACACACATAAACTACCTATGTACCCCTAAACCGAGGTCCCCCCACATCGCCGCCACTCTAATAATTTTAACCCCTAATCTGCCGACCGCACACCGCCGCAACCTACATTATCCCTATGTACCCCTAATCTGCTGCCCCTAACACCGCCGACCCCTATATTATATTTATTAACCCCTAATCTGCCGCCCCCAACGTCGCTGCTACCTTACCTACAATTATTAACCCCTAATCTGCCGACCGGACCTCACCGCTACTATAATAAATGTATTAACCCCTAATCCGCTTCACTAACCCTATAATAAATAGTATTAACCCCTAATCTGCCCTCCCTAACATCACTGACACCTAACTTCAAGTATTAACCCCTAATCTGTCGACCGGACCTCAACGCTACTCTATTAAATTTATTAACCCCTAAAGCTAAGTCTAACCCTAACACCCCCCTAAGTTAAATATAATTTTTATCTTACGAAATAAATTAACTCTTATTAAATAAATTAATCCTAATTAAAGCTAAATACTTACCTGTAAAATAAACCCTAATATAGCTACAATATAAATTATAATAATATTGTAGCTATTTTAGGATTAATATTTATTTTACAGGCAACTTTGTATTTATTTTAACCAGGTACAATAGCTATTAAATAGTTAATAACTATTTAATAGCCACCTAGTTAAAATAATTACAAAATTACCTGTAAAATAAATCCTAACCTAAATTACAATTAAACCTAACACTACACTATCATTAAAATAATTAAATAAAATACCTACAATTATCTACAAATAAATAAACTAACTAAAGTACAAAAAATAAAAAAAGAACTAAGTTACAAAAAATAAAAAAATATTTACAAACATTAGAAAAATATTACAACAATTTTAAGCTAATTACACCTACTCTAAGCCCCCTAATAAAATAACAAAGCCCCCCAAAATAAAAAAATGCCCTACCCTATTCTAAAATAAAAATTGTAAAGCTCTTTTACCTTACGAGCCCTTAAAAGGGCCTTTTGCGGGGCATGCCCCAAAGAATTCAGCTCTTTTGCCTGTAAAAAAAACATACAATACCCCCCCCCCCAACATTACAACCCACCACCCACATACCCCTAAACTGACCCAAACCCCCCTTAAATAAACCTAACACTAAGCCCCTGAAGATCATCCTACCTTATCTTCACCACGCCGGGTATCACCGATCGGTCCACAAGAGGCTCCTCCGAAGTCTTCATCCAAGCCCAAGCGGGGGCTGAAGAGGTCCATGATCCGGCTGAAGTCTTGGCCTAAGCGGGGGCTGAAGAGGTCCATGATCCGGCTGAAGTCTTCATCCAAGCGGGAGCTGAAGAGGTCCATGATCCGGCTGAAGTCTTCATCCAAGCGGGAGCTGAAGAGGTCCATTATCCGGCTGAAGTCTTCTATCAAGCGGCAGCTTCAATCTTCTTTCTTCCGGATCCATCTTCATCCCGCCGACGCGGAACATCCTTCTTCACCGACGACTTCCCGACGAATGACGGTTCCTTTAAGGGACGTCATCCAAGATGGCGTCCCTCGAATTAAGGTAGGAAAATTCTGATTGGCTGATTGAATCAGCCAATCAGATTAAAGTTCAATCCGATTGGCTGATTGGATCAGCCAATCAGATTGAGCTTGCATTCTATTGGCTGATTGGAACAGCCAATAGAATGCGAGCTCAATCTGATTGGCTGATTGGATCAGCCAATCGGATTGAACTTGAATCTGATTGGCTGATTCCATCAGCCAATCAGAATTTTCCTACCTTAATTCCGATTGGCTGATAGAATCCTATCAGCCAATCGGAATTCAAGGGACGCCATCTTGGATGACGTCCCTTAAAGGAACCGTCATTCGATGGGAAGTCGTCTGTGAAGGATGTTCCGTGTCGGCGGGATGAAGATGGATCCGGAAGAAAGAAGATTGAAGATGCCGCTTGATATAAGACTTCAGCCGGATCATGGACCTCTTCAGCTCCCGCTTGGATGAAGACTTCAGCCGGATCATGGACCTCTTCAGCTCCCGCTTGGATGAAGACTTCAGCCGGATCATGGACCTCTTCAGCTCCCGCTTGGATGAAGACTTCAGCCGGATCATGGACCTCTTCAGCTCCCGCTTGGATGATGACTTCAGCCGGATCATGGACCTCTTCAGCCCCGCTTGGGCTTGGATGAAGACTTCGGAGGAGCCTCTTGTGGACCGATCGGTGATACCCGGCGTGGTAAAGATAAGGTAGGATGATCTTCAGGGGCTTAGTGTTAGGTTTATTTAAGGGGGGTTTGGGTTAGATTAGGGGTATGTGGGTGGTGGGTTGTAATGTTGGGGGGGGGGTATTGTATGTTTTTTTTACAAGCAAAAGAGCTGAATTCTTTGGGGCATGCCCCGCAAAAGGCCCTTTTAAGGGCTCGTAAGGTAAAAGAGCTTTACAATTTTTATTTTAGAATAGGGTAGGGCATTTTTTTTATTTTGGGGGGCTTTGTTATTTTATTAGGGGGCTTAGAGTAGGTGTAATTAGCTTAAAATTGTTGTAATATTTTTCTAATGTTTGTAAATATTTTTTTATTTTTTGTAACTTAGTTCTTTTTTTATTTTTTTTTAACTTAGTTCTTTTTTTATTTTTTGTACTTTAGTTAGTTTATTTATTTGTAGGTATTTGTATTTAATTTATTTAATGATAGTGTAGTGTTAGGTTTAATTGTAGATAATTGTAGGTATTTTATTTAATTAATTTAATGATAGTGTAGTGTTAGGTTTAATTGTAGATAATTGTAGGTATTTTATTTAATTAATTTAATGATAGTGTAGTGTTAGGTTTAATTGTAACTTAGGTTAGGATTTATTTTACAGCTAATTTTGTAATTATTTTAACTAGGTAGCTATTAAATAGTTATTAACTATTTAATAGCTATTGTACCTGGTTAAAATAAATACAAAGTTGCCTGTAAAATAAATATTAATCCTAAAATAGCTACAATATAATTATAATTTATATTGTAGCTATATTAGGGTTTATTTTACAGGTAAGTATTTAGCTTTAAATAGGAATAATTTATTTAATAAGAGTTAATTTATTTCGTTAGATTTAAATTATATTTAATTTAGGGGGGTGTTAGTGTTAGGGTTAGACTTAGCTTTAGGGGTTAATACATTTATTATAGTAGCGGTGAGGTCCGGTCGGCAGATTAGGGGTTAATACTTGAAGTTAGGTGTCAGCGATGTTAGGGAGGGTAGATTAGGGGTTAATACTATTTATTATAGGGTTATTGAGGCGGGAGTGAGGCGGATTAGGGGTTAATACATTTATTATAGTAGCGGTGAGGTCCGGTAGGCAGATTAGGGGTTAATAAGTGTAGGCAGGTGGAGGCGACGTTGGGGGCGGCAGATTAGGGGTTAATAAAAATAATATAGGGGTCGGCGGTGTTATGGGCACATAGGTATAATGTAGGTTGCGGCGGTGTACGGAGCGGCAGATTAAAGGTTAATTGTATAATGCAGGTGTCAGCGATAGTGGGGGCGGCAGATTAGGGGTTAATAAGTGTAAGGTTAGGGGTGTTTAGACTCGGGGTACATGTTAGGGTGTTAGGTGCAGAATTAGGAAGTGTTTCCCCATAGGAAACAATGGGGCTGCGTTAGGAGCTGAACGCTGCTTTTTTGCAGGTGTTAGGTTTTTTTTCAGCTCAAACAGCCCCATTGTTTCCTATGGGGGAATCGTGCACGTGCACGTTTTTGAAGCTGGCCGCGTCCGTAAGCACCGCTGGTATTGAGAGTTGCAGTGGCGGTAAATTATGCTCTATGCTCCCTTTTTGGAGCCTAACGCAGCCCTTCTGTGAACTCTAAATACCAGCGGTATTTAAAAGGTGCGGGGGGGGAAAAGCCAGCGTTAGCTACGCGGGTCGTTACCGACAAAACTCTAAATCTAGCCGTAAATTAATCCTATTTAAAACTAAATACTTACCTTTAAAATAAACCCTAATATAGCTACAATATAAATAATAATTATATTGTAGCTATCTTAGGATTTATTTTTATTTTACAGGCAAATTTCAATTTATTTTAACTAGGTACATCGGATGGAAGACTTCTTCAGTGCCCCTTGGATGATGACTTCAATCGGATGGAAGACTTCTTCAGCGCCCCTTGGATGATGACTTCGGCCTCTGCGGATGTCCTTTTCTGTTCCATTGGTGGTCGGCTGGCTAAAGACAGCTAAAGGTAGGATGATCTTCAGGGGGTAGTGTTAGGTTTATTTAAGGGGGGTTTGGGTTAGAGTAGGGGTGTGTGGGTGGTGGGTTTTAATGTTGGGGGGGTTGTATTTTTATTTTACAGGCAAAAGAGCTGATTTCTTTGGGGCATGCCCCACAAAAGGCCCTTTTAAGGGCTGGTAAGGTAATAAAGCTGTTAACTTTTTAATGTAGAATAGGGTAGGGCATTTTTTTATTTTGGGGGGCTTTGTTATTTTATTAGGGGGCTTAGATTAGGTGTAAGTAGCTTAAAATTGTTGTAATATTTTTTAAATGTTTGTAACTTATTTTTTTTATTTTTTGTAACTTAGTTTTTTTTAATTTTTTGTACTTTAGTTAGTTTATTTAATTGTAGTTATTTGTAGGTAATTTATTAAATTAATTTAATGATAGTGTAGTGTTAGGTTTAATTATAACTTAGGTTACGATTTATTTTACAGGTAATTTTGTATTTCTTTTAGCTAGGTAGTTATTAAATAGTTAATAACTATTTAATAACTATTCTAACTAGCTAAAAAGTTACCTGTAAAATAAATAATAAATCTTAAAATAGCTACAATGTAATTATTAATTACATTGTAGCTATCTTAGGGTTTATTTTACAGGTAAGTATTTAGTTTTAAATAGGAATAATGTATTTAATTATAGTAGTGATAGGTGTAATTGTAACTTAGGTTAGTTTTTATTTTACAGGTAAATTTCTCTTTATTTTAACTAGGTAGCTATTAAATAGTTAATAACTATTTAATAGCTATTGTGCCTAGTTAAAATAAATTGAAATTTGCCTGTAAAATAAAAATAAATCCTAAGATAGCTACAATATAATTATTATTTATATTGTAGCTATATTAGGGTTTATTTTAAAGGTAAGTATTTAGTTTTAAATAGGATTAATTTAGTTAATAACGGCTAGATTTAAAGTTCTGCGGCCAAAGGGGTGCGTTAGCTACGCATGCTTTTTTTCCCCCGCACCTTTTAAATACTGCTGGTATTTAGAGTTCACAGAAGGGCTGCGTTAGGCTCCAAAAAAGGGAGCATAGAGCATATTTACCGCCACTGCAACTCTAAATACCAGCGTTGCTTACGGACGCGGCCATCTTCAAAAACGTGCTCGTGCACGATTCCCCCATAGGAAACAATGGGGCTGTTTGAGCTGAAAAAAAACCTTACACCTGCAAAAAAGCAGCGTTCAGCTCCTAACGCAGCTACATTGTTTCCTATGGGGAAACACTTCCTAAGTCTGCACCTAACACCCTAACATGTACCCCGAGTCTAAACACCCCTAACCTTACACTTATTAACCCCTAATCTGCCGCCCCCGCTATCGCTGACCCCTGCACTTTATTATTAACCCCTAATCTGCCGCTCCGTACACCACTGCAAACTACATTATAGCTATGTACCCCTAATCTGCTGCCCCTAACACCGCCGACCCCTATATTATATTTATTAACCCCTAATTTGCCGCCCCCGCTATCGCTGACCCCTGCATTTTATTATTAACCCCTAATCTGCCGACCGCACACCGCTGCCACCTACGTTATCCCTATCAACCCCTAATCTGCTGCCCCTTACACCGCCGACCCCTATATTATATTTATTAACCCCTAATATGCCGCCCCCAACGTCGCCGCTACCTACCTACACTTATTAACCCCTAATCTGCCGACCGGACCGCGCCGCTATTATAATAAAGTTATTAACCCCTAATCCGCCTCACTCCTGCCTCAATAACCCTATAATAAATAGTATTAACCCCTAATCTGCCCTCCCTAACATCGCCGACACCTAACTTCAAGTATTAACCCCTAATCTGCCGATCGGAGCTTACCGCTAGTCTAATAAATTTTTTAACCCCTAAAGCTAATTCTAACCCTAACCCTAACACCCCCCTAAGTTAAATATAATTTTATTCTAACGAAATAAATTAACTCTTATTAAATAAATTATTCCTATTTAAAGCTAAATACTTACCTGTAAAATAAACCCTAATATAGCTACAATATAAATTATAATTATATTGTAGCTATTTTAGGATTAATATTTATTTTACAGGCAACTTTGTATTTATTTTAACCAGGTACAATAGCTATTAAATAGTTAATAACTATTTAATAGTTACCTAGTTAAAATAATTACAAAATTACCTGTAAAATAAATCCTAACCTAAGTTACAATTAAACCTAACACTACACTATCAATAAATTAATTAAATAAACTACCTACAATTATCTACAATTAAACCTAACACTACACTATCAATAAATTAATTAAATACAATACCTACAAATAAATACAATTAAATAAACTAACTAAAGTACAAAAAATAAAAAAGAACTAAGTTACAAAAAATAAAAAAATATTTACAAACATTAGAAAAATATTACAACAATTTTAAACTAATTACACCTACTCTAAGCCCCCTAATAAAATAACAAAGCCCCCCAAAATAAAAAAATGCCCTACCCTATTCTAAAATAGAAAAGCTCTTTTACCTTACCAGCCCTGAAAAGGGCCCTTTGCGGGGCATGCCCCAAAGAATTCAGCTCTTTTGCCTGTAAAAAAAAACATACAATAACCCCCCCCCCCAACTTTACAACCCACCACCCACATACCCCTAATCTAACCCATACCCCCCTTAAATAAACCTAACACTAAGCCCCTGAAGATCTCCCTACCTTGTCTTCACTACACCGGGTCCCGATCTGTCCAGAAGAGCCTCCGATGTCTTGATCCAAGCCCAAGCGGGGGGCTCAAGAGTGACGTCCATCCTCGGGCTGAAGTCTGGATCCAAGCGGCGGCTGAAGAAATCCCTCATCGGGCTGAAGTCTTGATCCAAGCGGGCGCTGAAGAAGTCCATCATCGGGATGAAGTCTTCTATGAAGCAGCATCTTCAATCTTCTTTCTTCCGGAGCCATCATCTTCCAGCCGACGCGGAACATCCTCTTCTACCGACGCCTACTCGCCGAATGACGGTTCCTTTAAATGACGTCATCCAAGAGGGCGTCCGTCGAATTCCGATTGGCTGATAGGATTCTATCAGCCAATTGGAATTAAGGTAGGAAAATTCTGATTGGCTGATGGAATCAGCCAATCAGATTCAAGTTCAATCCGATTGGCTGATCCGATCAGCCAATCAGATTGAGCTCGCATTCTATTGGCTGTTCCGATCAGGGGGTGCTTAGTGACAGCTTATCAATAAAGCTGGGAAAAAGCCGAAGAGCTGCAAGATCGGATGAGTGATAACTATCACAGTCTGCTGCTCATCGCCCCGTACTTGGTGTGCGGCTTTTGGACAGCTTTATTGATAACTTTGGCGAGCATATTCAGGTCCGCGGCGGCGATGGTAGGCGAGCTTAGGCGGGCGTATTGGGGCCGGCGATGGCAGGTAAGTAGACACGTTGATAACTAGGCCCCACTGTGTTAGGGCTGCCAAGAATTGCTAATTCCTACTTAGTACCACAAAAGATCCCAAGTCTGCAATAAACATACTAGCCCAAATAGTTAACAATGAAAGTTAATTAAAAAATCCAAGCATTTTAACTGTCCAAACACAACTACACCCCTAATTAGACCAACCTGAATAAATGTAAGAGACGCCGATTGAAACAGCCAATAGAATGCAAGGTCAATCCTATTGGCTGATTGGATCAGCCAATCGGATTGAACTTCAATCCGATTGGCTGATTACATCAGCCAATAGGATTTTTCCTACCTTAATTCCGATTGGCTGATAGGATTCTATCAGCCAATCGGAATTCAAGGGACGCCATCTTGGATGACGTCATTTAAAGGAACCTTCATTCTTTGTTAGGACTTCGTTTGAAGAGGATGGCTCCGCGTTGCCTGGATTGAAGATGGACCCGCTCCGCTCCGGAAGGATGAAGATAGAAGATGCCATCTGGATGAAGCCGTCTGCCGTCTGGAGGGCCTCTTCTGCCCCGATCGGATGAAGACTTCTGCCGTATGGAGGATCACTTGTGCCCGGCTGGGTGAAGATGGCTCAAGGTAGGGTGATTTTCAGGGGGTTAGTGTTAGTTTTTTTTAAGGGGGGATTGGGTGGGTTTTAGAGTAGAGGTGTGTGGGTGGTGGGTTGTAATGTTGGGGGGTATTGTATTCTTTTTTTTAAAGGTAAAAGAGCTGATTACTTTGGGGCAATGCCCCACAAAAGGCCCTTTTAAGGGCTATTTGTAATTTAGTATAGGGTAGGGAAATTTTTATTATTTTTTGGGGGGGGCTTTTTTATTTTATTAGGGGGATTAGAGTAGGTGTAATTAGTTTAAAATTCTTGTAATTCTTTTTTTCCCCCTGTAATTTAGTATTTGTTTTTTTCCGTAATTTAGTTTATTTCATTTAATTGTAATTAATTGTAGGTAGTTTAGGTAATTCGTTTAATGATAGTGTAGTGTTAGGTGTAATTGACACCACTCACTACAGCTGACACAGCCTTTTGCAACAGCTGAATTTTAAAGTATCTTGCCACAGTCTTAAAGAAAATTCATAGACCCACTCACTTCAGCTGACACAGCCTTTTGCAACAGCTGCATTTTAAAGTATCTTGCCACAGTCTTAAAGAAAATTCACAGACCCACTCACTTCAGCTGACACAACCTTTTGCAACAGCTGAATTTTAAAGTATCTTGCCACAGTCTTAAAGAAAATTCACAGACCCACTCACTTCAGCTGACACAGCCTTTTGCAACAGCTACATTTTAAAGTATCTTGCCACAGTCTTAAAGAAAATTCACAGACCCACTCACTTCAGCTGACACAGCCTTTTGCAACAGCTGGATTTTAAAGTATCTTGCCACAGTCTTAAAGAAAATTCACAGACCCACTCACTTCAGCTGACACAGCCTTTTGCAACAGCTGGATTTTAAAGTATCTTGCCACAGTCTTAAAGAAAATTCACAGACCCACTCACTTCAGCTGACACAACCTTTTGCAACAGCTGAATTTTAAAGTATCTTGCCACAGTCTTAAAGAAAATTCACAGACCCACTCACTTCAGCTGACACAGCCTTTTGCAACAGCTGAATTTTAAAGTATCTTGCCACAGTCTTAAAGAAAATTCACAGACCCACTCACTTCAGCTGACACAGCCTTTTGCAACAGCTGGATTTTAAAGTATCTTGCCACAGTCTTAAAGAAAATTCACAGACCCACTCACTTCAGCTGACACAACCTTTTGCAACAGCTGAATTTAAAAGTATCTTGCCACAGTCTTAAAGAAAATTCACAGACCCACTCACTTCAGCTGACACAGCCTTTTGCAACAGCTGGATTTTAAAGTATCTTGCCACAGTCTTAAAGAAAATTCACAGACCCACTCACTTCAGCTGGCACAGCCTTTTGCCACAGCTGAATTTTAAAGTATCTTGCCACAGTCTTAAAGAAAATTCACAGACCCACTCACTTCAGCTGACACAGCCTTTTGCAACAGGTAGCCTCTGGAACATAGGTTCCCTCCCACCCCACCCACCCCACGCTCAATCACTCATTTATAGATAGTCTCCCACACAACTTTCAATCTCCTAAACTGACAGCTGCAAACACTGATCAGCACATCCTTGCCATTAACTTAACCCTTTAGAATACATACCATCTCTCCCTACAAATAACTATATATCCCACATCGATATATATATATATTCTTTTTATATTGTACTATTTTTGTTTTAGCTTAATCTACACACCTCATAGCACTATCATGAATCCAAATATGACCATACTGATATTCATGACAACCCTTTTCTCACTCCAATTTTGTTCACATCATTACCGCCGTAAGCACACACCTCAAACTTAAAAACAAATTATCATACACCATGGCCTGCTCTGTTGCTGTAACTTATCTGCTGAGTGCTGGTGGAGAGTTATACAAAATAACCCTCCTACCCCCACCTCACAAAATTATAAAGTATGCCATTCACTATATGGCCAAAGAAAAACTATGTCCAAATTCCTATTCCTTATGTTACTTGCCCTTTCAAATGATGTAGAGTCTAACCCTGGTCCCCCAGCAAATTCCATTCCTAGCCTTCCAGCTAAAAAAGGCCTCTCTTTTGTGCCCTGTAATATCCGCAGCTTACTACCAAAAATCGATGCACTGCAAGCTTGGTGTTTGCAATACAAGCCCAAAATCATTGTGATCTCTGAATCGTGGCTAACTGCAAAAATACCTGACTCTGCCATTGCAATACATGGGTATTCATGCCATAGAAATGACAGAGCAAAGTGAGGAGGCGGCATTGTAATCTATGTTGACAATTCCACAAAGTTCACCCCCATACAAAAATCTAGCTCTCCTGCTACTTTTGATTTCCTTTCTGGCAAAATTGAGATCCCGTGCAGTAAATCAATCATTGTTGCAGGAATCTACCGCCCACCTAGCTCCCCTGTGCATTCCATTTCAGACATAGCCCATCTCCTTAGTGAAACCATAGCTCAAAACCCAAAAAGTGAAATTTTGGTTTTTGGAGATTTTAATATTGATTGGCTGAATCCAAAAAATAACAGTTGTCGCTCACTGTTTAAATCTTTGCAGCTAACGCAATTAATCTCCTCCCCAACTCGCATAAACATTAAAAGCCATAATCATACCCTGCTCGACTGGATTCTCTCCACTTCTCCCGACCGAATCCAGGAGGCAGGTGTTCTCCCTAACAATTTCAGTGACCACTGCTTAGTGTACTGCGTGCGCAAAATAAAAGCAAATAAATCCTCTACCAAGGTAAAAATCCCCAAACTAAAAAACTCTGGTATTGCTGATCGTCCGTTAACCTGGTTTAGATCATATGTATCGGATTGATCACAATATGTCTCTGTTTCTAACAGTGACTCCCTCCCTCTCCCAGTCACGTGTGGTGTTCCCCAAGGTTCCATTCTCGGCCCCCTACTATTCACATTATTTATAAATGATCTGCCTAATGTCTGCAAATCTTCAACTGTACACATGTACGCAGACGACACGGTAATCTATGCAAACAAATCTGATCTGCCACAGCTTGAAGCAGTGCTCCAAGACCAGTTCACAGAGGTAGAAAATTGGATCTCAAAAAACAAACTCTTCCTAAACACTGACAAAACTGTCACAATGATCTTTGGAACGGGTCCTAAATTACACAAATTACAAAATTCCCACCTACGCATCAAAACAAAATCCAATTGCACGCTTACTGCAGTCCACTCTTTAAAATACTTGGGTATGTTATTAGACCCTAATCTATCTTTTGGCCTCCACATAGAAAAACTTGCATCAAAAATTAGGTGCCCTGTACAGAAACAAATCTTGCCTCAGCCCTACAGTAAAGGAAAAGATTGTACAGCAAATGCTGATGCCTATCATGGATTAACGGGACGTAGTATATGCACCTGCACCACAAACTCACCTTAATAAACTTAATACATTGTATAACTCGTTCTGCCGCTTTGTGCTACAATGTAACTACAGGACCCACCATTGTGACATGCTAAAAGAACTAAACTGGCTGTTGCTGGAATCCAGACGCACCCTCCATCTTTCCTGCCTTGTGTTTAAGAGCCTTTCTGGGAAGCTCCCACCCTACCTGAGCAGAATGCTCTCCCCGGCTATTCCCACCTCTTATAACCTCCGATCCAGTACAAACACATTATTTAGCTTGCCTCAATACAAAAAGAAAGCAGCTCGATCCTCCTTTTCCTACAGAGCGCCACAGTTATGGAATGACCTCCCACACTTTCAAACCTTCCCCAAGCCTAATATCCTTTAAGAGATCCCTCTCTACATATCTCAAAACAGAATGCACCTGTCATGGTTGATTATATATTTCCTACCTGTTCTATGTAAAATTTTTGCATATATTGTGTATTATTATTGTTTTTTAATTTTATTGTACCCTATTGTATCAATGCAATGTTTTGTGGACCCAGGACATACTTGAAAACGAGAGAAATCTCAATGTATCCTTCCTGGTAAAATATTTTATAAATAAATAAATAAAATTGTAAGGATTTATTTTACAGGTAATTTTGTACTTATTTTAGCTAGGTAGTTATTAAACAGTTAATAACTATTTAATAACTATTGTACCTAGTTAAAATAAATACAAAGTTGCCTGTAAAATAAATATAAACCCTAAGCTAGCTACAAATGTAACTATTAGTTATATTGTAACTAGCTTAGGGTTTATTTT
This sequence comes from Bombina bombina, assembly GCF_027579735.1. Classification (NCBI taxonomy): domain Eukaryota; kingdom Metazoa; phylum Chordata; class Amphibia; order Anura; family Bombinatoridae; genus Bombina; species Bombina bombina. Next base: position 418,391,159 of record NC_069500.1, on the reverse strand, counting down.
ATCGGTAAGTATTTAGTTTTAAATAGGATTAATTTATTTAATTATGTTAAATTAATTTCGTTTAATTTAAATTATATTTAAGTTAGGGGGGGGGTAGGGTAAGACTTAGATGTAGGGGTTAATAAATTTATTATAGTAGCGGCGACTTTGGGGTCGGAAGATTAGGGGTTAATAAATGTAGGTAGGTGTCGGTGACTTGGGGGGGGGCAGAATAGGGGTTAATAAATATAATGTAGGTGTCGGCGATGTTAGCGGCAGCAGATTAGGGGTTCATAGGTATAATGTAGGTGGCCGCGATGTCCGGTCGGCAGATTAGGGGTTAAAAAAAATTATTTTAGTGTTTGCGATGTGGGGGGCTCGGTTTAGGGGTTAATAGGTAGTTTATGGGTGTTAGTGTACTTTTTAGCACTTTAGTTAAGAGTTTTATGTTCCGGCGTTAGCCCATAAAACTCTTAACTACTGACTTTTAAATGCGGTAGGAGTCTTGGAGGTAGAGGCAGTACCGCTCACTTCTTCCAAGACTCGTAATACCAGCGTTATGCAAGTCCCATTAAAAAGATAGGATACGCAATTGATGTAAGGGGATTTGCTTTAGCCTCGAGTCGCAGAAGAAAAGTGGGCGGTACACCTGTACCTGCCTGACTCGTAATACCAGCAGGCGTTAAAAAGCAGCGTTGGGACCTCTCAACGCTGCTTTTTAAGGCTAACGCAAGACTCGTAATCTAGGCGTTAGTGTTAAACTTACAAATGCCATCTTTCTGAGTTTTATAGATGCAAAGGTCCAGAAAATTAATTGAAGTGCTATAGTCAAGTTTGAACTTAACATTGGGTTCCCTGCTATTGAGATCTGCATACCATGATAGTAATTCCGATTCATTGCCAGCCCAGACCACAAATTGTCTATATATCGACGATACAACAAGATGTTAGGATTAAGCTAATCAAACACATATAAATCCTCAAACTATGCCATGAACAGATTGGCATATGCAGGAGACATGGGTGACCCCATGGCCGTGCCAACCAACTGAAGGTAGTACGTGTCTTCAAATCTAAAATAGTTATGTGCCAAACAAGTATGTAATAGCTCAACAACAAACTCAATTGAAGGACCAGAGTACTTTGTATCAGCAACCAGATTGTCACGCACTGCCTTCAGACCTAAATGGTGTGGAATTATAGTATACAGGCACATCAAGTGTGGCCAGCAACACCCGTTCAGGGAAAGTTTCACTATTCAGAGTCTTGATTAATTCTATTGAATCAAGAAGAAAAGCTTTATTTTTTTCACAGTATCCTGTAGAAAAAAATCAACAAATTGTGCAATGATAAAGTAAACAAATGGCTGAAACAATTGGGCGACAAGGTGGTCTTATGGGGTCTTTATGTATTTTAGGTATCGTATAGATAAAAGGATATCTGGGATGATCATTAACCAAAAACTTAAAGATAGTGTCATCTATGTGGCCCATTAATAGTGCCATAAGTAGGAACTTATCCAATGCAGTTTTATACAGTATGAGTGTGATGGATTACTGGTAAATACAGCATAGGTATTACAATCACCTAATTGTGATAATAACTCTTCTCTATAGTATGTTTTATCAAGGACTACCACTGCCCCACCCTTATTTGCTGAGCGTATAATGATAGAATCATCATTTTTAAGAGTGTTAATTGCAACAAAGTTCATTAAGTTGGTGGCCTGATTAATACATATATTGGATACTATTCTGAAGTTTTAAACAGGTTCTAGCAGTGTCAGTTTAAATGGACACTGAACCCAATTTTTTTCTATTGTGATTCAGATAGAGCATGACATTTAAAGCAACTTTCTAATTTACTCCTATTATCAAATTTTCTTCATTCTCTTGGTATCTTTATTTAAAATGCAAGAATGTAAGTTTAGATGCCTGCCCACCTTTTTTTTGTTGAAATCTTTTTATTGATTTTTCACATATTATGTAAAATGTACATGTAACATCATCAATAACAATAAATAAACAATCAAACAGTAACAATACAGTCTTCAAATTATTTCTCTCATTATACATTCAATTAGTACAATTCAAATCTTTTACTTTTTTCTCTCTAGATTCCTTACCCCAAACTGTAACCTTCAAATCTCAGGGGTTATCGGATAGCATTCTGGACTAGCCTCCCATCTTACAATCTATTTTTTTTCCCTCCTCCATATATTTATATCTCAGTTTAATTTTAATAATCTTAGTGATCTGGAACTCATCCTCCCCTGATATATTCCCTTATAGACCTTAGGTTTTGATGTTATCTAAGTGGCTAAGGTTCTAGCTCTATTTACCTTTTCTATATGCATAATATACGGTTCCCATTGTTGGATAAATTTGTTTCTAGTGTTCAGTATGGCTGCTGAGGCACTCGCCATATTGTAATGATAGTTGATCCTCTTCTCGATATAATCAAATGTGGGGGGTCTCCCCTCCAAAATCTAGCTAAAGAGATCCTTACTATGGTACAAATCATTGCTACTAATTTATGGTGTCTTTTACTAATGCCTTCTGTAGGGAAGTGTAGTAAGGCTTGTTCTGGGGTTAGATCAATCTCAGTCTCAAGGATATTTCCTAAATAAGCTGATGTCATGTCCCATATTCTTTTAACTTTCTCGCACTGCCAGCACATATGTAAATATGTACCAGACTCTCCACATCCCCTATAGCACATATGGGGATTATCTATCTGAGAATTGGTAAGTCTTGTGGGGTACATATACCATTTATATACAACCTTGATATAGTTTTCTTTTAGCAATGCATTTGGGGAGAATGAAAGGCCTCTATCAATGTTTGAAAGCCACGTCTCTAATGTCCAGGTCCTGTTTAAGTCCTGTTCCCATTTGGTCATAAAACGACTCTTCTCTTTGCTGATTCCCTCACTAAATAATGGGTATAATAGTGCAATTAATCCCTTCCCACGAGTATTGGACAGACATATTGTCTCTAATGTGGTGTTAGATGGGGGTTTATTTGATCCCATTATTTCTCGTACCCTAGATGTGAGCTGTAGGTAATGATACCATTCATTTTGTTCTGGGGTGCCTAATTCCTTGTATTGGGAAAAGGTCAGTATTTTATTGCTTATGAGTGTGTCCGCTATTCGATAAAGGCTCTTGTTTTCCCATTTCTTTTGGATATGTGTCCTAATGAGTGAAGTGATTGGAGCTAATGGTGTCAGTCTTGATCTAACATTAATTATGGGGTATGTCTTGGTTAGTTTATCCCAGATAAAGGTGGTATGTCTAATCGAGACATATTCCTCAATATGCCAAGGTCGATGTTGTTTCTTCGCCCAGAGAATAGTGTCTAATCTTCCTACCTCTAAGATGTCTTTCTCTAACTGTACCCACTGGGGTGTTTGATCTATCCTATACCAATGTGTGGTCTGTGCCATTCTGGCTGCATAGTAGTATGCAATTAGATTCGGTAATCCAATCCCTCCTTTTCTCCTATGCCTCATCAGATTTTGTTTGCTTATTCTTGCTCTCCTACCCTGCCAGATGTACTTTAAAATTTCCTTTTGCAAGTTATGTAACTCAGCAGTTGGGATAGTTATCGGGAGGGTTCTGAATAAGTATAAGAGTTTAGGGAGTATTGTCATTTTGACTGATATGATCCTCCCGTAGAGTGATATATTATATTTGGCCCATTTAAGTAGAAGTTCTCTAATCTGTAAGAACATGGGGGTATAGTTTTTTTTGTATAGTTTATTGATATCATTTGTGAGATTAACACCTAGATATTTAAGGGATGATCTAACCCAATTAAACGCAAAGTTTATTTCTAATAACTTCTTTGTCGTATTTGGGAGGTGAGTACTAAGGGCTTCACATTTACTTTCATTAATTTTATAACCCGATAATAGACTAAATTTATTTATAATAGAATATATTACTGGCAAGGAAAGAAGCGACTTCGTTACTGCAAGGATGACATCATCCGCAAAAAGGGATATTTTAAATTCTCTATCTCCTACCCTAAGTCCTGCAATATCTGGGTTATCTCTTATTAGCACTGCTAATGGCTCAATGCATATTGCGAAAAGCAAGGGAGACAGGGGGCACCCTTGTCTTGTGCCATTTCGAATTTGAATTCGTGTTGATTGATATCCTGAAAGCCTAATGAATGCATCAGGAGTGGAATATATTCTTTTTAGAGCATTAATGAAGGGCCCCTTGACTCCCATTTTATGAATGACTGCAAACATATAGTCCCAATTGACTCTGTCAAATGCCTTCTCTGCATCCAAAGCTAGAAATAGAGAAGGCACTTTCTTCACTGTCGCAAAATTAATTAGGTCAATCACTTTTCGTGTGTTATCTGGAGCTTCTCTCTGTGAGATGAAGCCTACTTGATCTGTATCTATCAATTTTCTAATGGGCAGTGCTAATCTATTTGCAAGACTTTTAGTGAACAATTTCAAATCCTGATTAATTAATGAGATTGGCCGGTAATTCTGACAATATTGTGTGTTCTTTCCAGGCTTCGGAATGACTGTCACCCTTGCAGTTAACAGATCTGGGGGGATATCTACGCCTTGTAAAATATTATTATATAAAGTCACCAGTAAGGGAGCCACCGATAGTTGCAAATCTTTATAGAACGAGCCTGGAAACCCATCCGGGCCCGGTGCCTTATTTCTTTTTAATTCCTTAATGGCCAGTAGAACTTCTTGTATCGTGACAGGGGCATTTAGGGAATCTAATTCTTCTTCTGTTACTGTGTTTAATTTACTATTTCCTAGGAAGTTGTCTAAATCTTTCCTTATGCTAATTCCTGATTTGGTAATGGGTAAATTGTAAAGTTTATTATAGAATTCAGCGAAAGTATTTGCTATTTGGAGTGGGTCATTAGTGACTTGGCCGTTAGCTTTTTGAATTTGTGGAATAGTGGAGGCCCTAGTCATTTCCTTTAGTTTGTTCGCTAGCATCCTATCTGGCTTGTTTCCATATATATAATATCTAGTGTCTACCACTTTGATTGATTGGACCGCCTCAATGTCTAGAAGTTGATTTAGTTCCTCGTTTTTGCTGTTGAGTAGTTTCACTAGTTTATTATGCTTCTTTTTTACTACCTGGTCCCTTATGGTATCAATTTCATTTCTAAGCTCATCTATTCTGGAGTTGTGTGCTTTCCTAAGTCTACCTGACTCTTCTATCAGTAACCCTCTCAAAGAGGCTTTAAGTGCACTCCAAACAAAGTTTGGATTTGTCGTGGTCCCTTCATTTATAGTTACAAAGTCTTTAATCTTTTCTATCTTCTGCAGTAGTATGTCATTTTGAAGTAGACTAGGGTGTAGAGACCAGGACCTAGCTCTGTGTGGATTAATCATCCCTTCAAACTCAACTATCACCATGTCATGATCTGACCATGCACAATTGCGTATGGTAGCAGATGTTATTAGTGGTAAGAGCAACTGGCAAACCAATATTAGGTCTATTCTAGAATATGTGCCATAAACCGTAGAATAAAAGGTATAATCTCTAATTCCTTTGTTAAATGCTCTCCAGCTGTCTATGAGGTTAAAATCTAAGAGTAGGTTTTTTAGGAGCTACTGTGCCGGGGTTGATCGCCTTTTTTTGCCAGCTATTTGTGTGGTTCTGTCTAAATCATCATTTAATGTCAAGTTAAAGTCCCCCCTATGATGATCTTACTTTTTTTCCAGCTTGATAATAGTCTGCTTATTCTAGATATAAAGGGCCCTTGATTGTCGTTAGGTGCATATACATTCATTAAAATTACCGGGGTATTGTGGATTGAGCCTTTTACAACTAAAAATCTCCCTTCCTTGTCTTTGAGAATTTCCTCTTTCTTAAAATTTAGGGAGGCATGAAGGAGGATGGACACCCCACACCTTTTCTTGTTATTAAGTGCATGGAATTGCAATGGGTAGTTCTTATCCCAATATTTGGGTGTAGATTCTGAAGTAAAGTGTGTCTCCTGTATCATAATTATGTGGGCATTTTGGGATTTATATTCTGCAATCGCCTTTTTCCTTTTTATGTTGGTGTTTAACCCCCTTACATTATGAGATATTAGTTTAATGTGCATAGTTTCTATCTGGGTATATGCTTATGTTGGTCAAATTGTTTCTAGAGATGTTTCTTTGTGGATCTGTCTTATACATCATCAACATTTGAACATTTGAGACTGTACATAACTTTAAACAATAACAAAATAAATACTTACAACTTGCTGCGTGCTTGCGCATCAGTAAAAATACAAGTATTATTAACTTAGGTCAGCTCTGGAACTCTCAACAACATTTCTTTGATCTCATCTCATGAAGATAGATAATGAGCAAATTATATCAACAATACTAAAACAAAAAGCTGAGATATGAAAGACAAAGAAAAAGCAATATTAGGTAATAAAGTGTGATAGGAAGTGAGAAATGCTAATATATAGCAACTAGGAAAGGGTATAAATGAACCGTGGACTCTCATGATATAACGTTGGATTTAGTCCTCCTCATATCATCAACATGAAAGTCTAGGTGATAACGAGTTTAAATCTTCTTATATTTATCTTCTTGTGATCCTTAGGACAGTTCTTCTAATAGTCCACCTCTTCCTGCAGTAGTATGGATCTCAACATCCAACAAGGAGAATGTCATGTTACTGTAGATGGTTCCTCTGGAGAGCTGTTGTCATCCTCTTCTCTGGTCGAATTTGGCTTAATTTTTTGGGGTTTTCCCCTTTTGTTTACTACAGACCAGTCCTTCTGTATAGGCTTTCTCAAAGGCTTTGGTGTGGCTTGGGACTCTCCTTCTTCAACTTGGATTTCCAGTTTAGATAGAATCATTAGTCCCTATTCCAACGTTGAGCAAGAGTGTGTGATGTTTTTATGGGTAAAAATCAGTTTGAATGGAAAGTTCCATCTATCCCTTAGATTTTCTCTTAAAAGAGCTGTCACCACTGGTCTCATCTCCCTTCGTCTTCTCAGTGTTATTGGCGATAGATCAGTAAAGATCTGGATATTGTGCCCCTCATATGTAATAGTGCGAGCTTGTCTGGCTGCTTGTAGGATCATTTCTTTAATATGAAAGTAGTGTAATTTGACAATAATATCCCTTGTCTTGGATTGGGAGGGTTTGGTCAAAGCTCTATGCACTCTGTCCATTAGCAGCATGTTGGGTTCCGTATCTGGGATTAATTGGTGAAAAATTTCAGTTATATCAGCTTGTAAGTTTTTATAGTACTCCGGGAGGTTTCTGATTCGAAGGTTAGAGCGTCTGGATCTGTTCTCCAAATCTTCTACTTGATCTTCAAGCTTTTTAATGTAAATGGAGTGGTCTAAAAGTGTATGCTGAATTTGGGGGATTTCTTCTGAAATATCTTCTAGCTTGTTTTCAATTTCTGTTGTCCTACCTCCAATATCCCTAATGTCCTGCTTGAGATCATATAGGGCAGTTTTTAGCTCTTCGTGAAAAAAAGATTTTATTTGATTCAGAAGTTCATTATTTGGAATATCTCCCTGATGTCCGTTTTCCTCCTCTGAGGTTTCAATCAGGGTGTGTTGTTTTGGCGAACAAGTAGTTTTATCCAATGTTTTTAACTTTGTTTGTGATTTTGAGAGACATTCTTTCATGGATTGGTTTCTGCTTTTCATTTTGTTTTATGATTATTCCCTCCTTACAGAGTATTTATAACAGTTTTCTGTCTTTCTCTTAGAAACATAAACATAGAAACATAGATATTGACGGCAGATAAGAGCCATAGGCCCAGCAAGTCTGCCCGACCTTACCTAACAGTATAAACTTATCTAGTTCGTAGGATAGCCCTATGCTTGTCCCATGCATTTTTAAAGTCCCCCACAGTGTTTGTTGCTACTACCTCTTGAGGAAGTTTATTCCATAAATCAATCACTCTTTCTGTAAAGAAGTGCTTCCTCAAATTACTCCTGAATCTACTACCCTTTAGCTTGAGCTCATGACCCCTTGTTCTTGAATTTTCCATTTTATGTAAAATACCCACAGCCTCAGTTTTACTAAACCCTTTAATGTACTTGAAAGTTGCTATCATATCACCTCTTTCCCTTCTCTCCTCTAAGCTATACATATTTAGGTCATTGAGCCTATCCCGGTAAGTTTTATTTTTTAGACCATGTACCATTTTGGTAGCCCTCCTTTGCACAGATTCAAGTTTGTTAATATCCTTCTGAAGATATGGCCTCCAGAACTGTACACAATACTCAAGATGAGGCCTAACTAATGATCTATAAAGTGGCATAAGAACCTTACTATTTCTGCTGCAAATACCTCTACCAATACATCCAAGCATTCTGCTAGCCTTACTCGCTGCATTACTACATTGTTTACTAAGTTTTAAATCATCTGAAATAATAATTCCCAAGTCCTGTTCCTCGTCTGTAACAGTCAGTAAAGTGTCATTGAGTCTGTAATTAACATTTGGATTTTTCTTCCCTAAATGCATTATTTTACACTTTGCTGTGTTAAACTTTAGATCCCAGTCGTTTGTCCAATCCTCCAATTGTTGTATATCACTTCTCATTTTGTCTACCCCCCCCTGGAACATCCACTCTGTTGCAAATTTTTGTATCATCTGCAAAGAGACATACTTTCCCCTGTAGCCCTTTGCTGATATCGCAGATAAATATGTTAAACAAAACAGGCCCAGAACTGACCCCTGAGGAACACCACTAGTAACAGCCCCCTCTGCTGAATGAACTCCATTTACTAAGACACTTTGTTTTCTGTCCTTAAGCCAGCATTCCACCCAGTTCACAATTTTTGAATCTAGACCAAGGAGATATAGTTTGTGAATAAGTTTATTGTGTGGGACGGTGTCAAATGCTTTGCTGAAATCTAGATATGCTACATATGATATCATATATGAGGTGTTCTCAGCCAGTCAGCTATATAAGAATAAAGAAGGGTCACAATTCCAATATCTCAGCTCTATTACAGCATTTCTGAGGATTTTATCTCATTATCGCAGTTCTCAGTTGTTCCAGGCCGACCTTTATTGCTACCGCATTTAAAACATTTCCAGATTTGCAAAAATAATGAACATCATCTTGATTTTTTTAGATAGGGAATTCAGGTTCTAATGTCATATGACCTTTGAGAGCTGCTTATTTAGTCTACTAATCGTGTCCTGATAGCGCCCCTGTAGTTGCACAGTCAAGTTAGGCAGACTTTTAGATGTTATAAATGTCAACTCTTATTGAAAAGAACCTAAAACTTATGAATCCCCTATTTGATGAATACTACATTTACATAGATATAAGTTATGTAGCCTGAATTATATTATTTAGACATTCAAGCCTGTTGTAGTTCCCACGTGGGGCTCTGTGATCTCCAGGCCACACTCTTGCTGTTTTATGTTCACTGGACCTTATATAAATTAATAAATCTCGTGCAGATAAATTACCATCAATCCCTTATGCTCCAAGTTTAGTGGGAAAGTATATTATGATTATAGAGGAAAGCTGTAGCATATTACCTTCTGCCTCTGCACCTTTCTTTTTAGGCTGTGGCCTTCCAAAAATGTGTCCCTTTTTATTTAGATGATAAGCTGTACTCAGCCCTCCTGGGCTCTTCCTAGATGCTCCCCAGCTGGCTAGTGCAAAGCTGCTCTATTGTGGCCTTGTTGTTGCTGTTGCCGAGTTCCGATGTAGGCCGAAGCCTCGGACTTTCCTGAGAATCGCTCTGGTTCTCCCAACCAGCCTGCTTCCGATTCCGCTTTTTCCTCTGAAAATCTGCCCAGAAAAGCTTCTAAAGGTCTCCCAAACACTTGCCTGATGTAGCTGTAGTATTTGCTAGCCCTAATATTCACTTTTGTTCACTTTGATAACTTTTATTTGCAGGAGCTTCAGCAAGACACGTCTGCTCTGCAGCTCTCCATGCTCCGCCCCCATGCCTGCCCACTTTTGGTGAACAACCTGGGTTGTTATTGCTGATTGGTGGATAAATTCATCCACCAATAAAAAAGTGCTGTCCAGAGTACTGAACAAAAAAAAAAAGCTTCAATGCCTTCTTTTTCAAATAAAGATAGCAAGAGAACGAAGAAAAATTGATAATAGGAGTAAATTAGAAAGTTGATAAATTGCATGCTCTGGCGGGGTGTCCAAACAGCGTACCTGACAGGACGCATTTTCTGCGAGCTCTACAAGAATCCTCTTTAATCCGCCGATTATTGAGCTAAAAGACAGCACATCTCTTTATACCAAACATCAAGCCATAGCTGCAAAGCAATCTGTGGCTACATGACTGTATGTATGAAATTGGAGCCACAGATCGGAAACATAAGGCCTAAGGCTGCGGCCCATTACTAGGCAGCGTCCCCCCCGGACTCTCCGGGGCATCAGTGCTGACAGCTAACACCTGTCTTACTGAGCCTTCTTTCTAACATTAGACATTGCGACACTCAACTGTTACACAAGCAGCCTAACGTACCTATACCCTTTGATACCTTTATTGGCAGATTTTCCCAAGATGGCGACTACATGGGAGGACGATCTAGAGCAGCACTTAGAGCAGCGCTTCGCCAGGCTAGAGATATTGCTAACTAAACTCTATCAGAGATCGCTGCCCAGAGTCCTCATAGAGAGCCTTGAGCCAATATCGGAGCGCCTGCCTACAGCAGAGCCTGAACAGGACTTTTGAATGGTGATCGGAAGCAATAGCAAGTTCCAGAGAAAGTACATTGCTCCGCACACGCTTCCACTGATACATCAGAGGCTCATAGATCAGCCAAAGATCCTCAGAAGGCCCAGCGCGACCATAGCTTCATGAAGCTCACATGGATATACAAACATCTGGAACCCGCAGTTTCACATCATAGCATAATGGCGGAAAATGTCCCTAAAACGATAGCATATGGTTTAAAGAGCACAGCGCAATCACCCCTGCTAGGAACCCTCCTTACAGAAAACAGCGGCTACTCAACCCCACGCAGCAATGGACTACTACTCTCGAATGAGCACACAAATGCTGAAGATCCAGAACAGATCCTTACAATGCATCCAAATAAAGTTGGTGACCGGAGGGATATAATAGCGGAGGCAAATCCTTCACCTGCTGAAATACTCCCTATGCAGCAGAGGGAGCGGGAGCTAACTAAAACATTACAGGATGAAAAGTGCAACTTTTACAGCAAAGAGGCAGCCCTGGCTAACCTTATCTTGTAGTCAGCGTCAAAGGGCTCTGACCTGGTTAAAGGGACAGCTCACACGTTCCGGTCGTCGGGTGGGGTCGTCCCCGCTGGCCCTGATATCGGCAAGTCAGCTACAATCAACACTAACAAGCAGACAATGTCTGATGCCGGAACTAACATTAAAGCATCAGTGCTGAAATCCTCTGTTGTTAGAGCACCACCGGCAGATGGTGAGTCTGGAACACTTGCATCTACAAAAGCAAATGCTAACAAGCAGAATCATGCACTAGATAACGTATCTCACCATGACACCCACAGCAACTCTCCACATGGGACTAATACTATACTGCCTACATACAAGAACACCTCAATTATCATATGGCACTTACAGAGAGGGAACTGCCTCACTGACCTCTTGCTGAGAACAACTTGTGCTTACAAGTTGCTGCCTAGCTTGCAAATAGACCCAGGGGGCTGACAACCTGTAAATGCAAAATCGGTCTTTGTTTTCCCCAGAATGTTAGACCTACTGTTAAAGTTCCTAGCACATGTTTTATTTTTATTCTTTAATGTTATGATGTGTTGAGTTTTGTTCTTATAAGCAGATACTATGTTTTATAAGATGTGCTTCTGATGTTTCAGTGCTTGGTCGCTCAGTGGCCGCTGACACTACATTGCAAGCTTTAGACAGGCTAATTTTTATAAGATGTCCTGCAAACAGGTATTATGGTGATGTGGATACTAACACTGTGTTCCAGTTATACACAAGCACATTTTTATAATGCATACCACAATATGGGCACCGGTTCTACAGTCTCTGACCACATTATAGTCTCTAACGTCATATTAAGTTTTGTCCTGCTCCATATTAGCCCATATTTACAACATGATCTACAAGACAACTATTGCCACATATGTAATAGCCTGCATTACAGCTACAGAAAACACACTATGGCAAGATGAGTCTCTTGAAAGCTACATGAGATAAAAAACTTTAAAAAATATACACCTGCTCATTACATATATCTGGGTGGTAAGGGGTAGAACATCAAATAACCCTTACCTACTAACAATCACCTCAATCTTTGGAAGTTCAGATTGTGCCTAATCCTGTTTGCTACACAATATTTTGTTAATATAGTCTTACCCAACCTTATAAAATCAAAATATCCTATGGATGTAGACCAATCAAAGGCCCAAGAGTGGTCTAGAAAATTGTTATATGGGGAAAAAAAAAAAAATGAGGATTAACTTCACAGATCAATGTATTTTTGCATGAAACAACATCTGCTCTCTTATTACTTGTATTCTTATGATTGTATATATACTTCCTCAATAAAAATTAAAATAAAAAAATAAATAAAAAAATTGCATGCTCTATCTGAAAAAATGTGGGTTCAGTGTCTCTTTAATGTATAACTGATATATGGTTCAGCTTTCTATTTTAATTTTAATGGTTCACTATGGGGATTGTTTTAAGGTGATGTTATTTTGATGTTAAAAATGGGGATTCCTATAGCTCCTCATAGCAAAGAGTTCCTAGGTAACCCTTAAGATATAAATATATGTAAAAAAATGCTAAGGAGTGCCTAATATAAAATAAGGCTAGGAATAGTTTAATAAAACAAAGTGAACATAAAATGGATGTTGGCTTGAAAGTGAAATTTAGCTTAAAACAACCCTGACTTCAGAGTATAACAGGGGATGAAAATTGATAAAATACAATGATCAAACAATTAACACTTTTAAAATAAATACATAGATAACACAGATATGGATTTAACTTGGAACTTCCATACTAAACAATACTAAACAATCAAGATAATTATCATAGTGATTAATATTTCATAATCCACATGAATCAATAAATGAATGAATATAGTTTCAATGAATTCCCATAAATAAAAACTTAATATGAGACCTAATATTGTCTAATAAAAGTTCATCAAGTGTGTGATATTTAATGTCTAATAAAAGTTCATCAAATAAAAGTTCATCAAATATGTGATATTCCTTGTGAACAGTGAGTGTAGAACCAAAAAGCAGTCTAGAAAGTGCCTTGTGCTTAGTGATGTCCAAAAAAGAAAAAATAAGTGTTGAAAAAGAAAACAAGTTAATGATCAGATGATTATGAAGCCCCAACAGGAAGTCCACTTCCGGTTTTCAACATCCGGTTTCGGTTGAAAATGTTTGGGCGCCAAATTACATCTTGATGATTGGTAAACTTAGAAAGATTGAAATATTTAAGAAGCAAAACACACCAGCCACATTATAGTCTTGAAAAAGGCCCAGATACAGGGCCGAAACACGTTGACACATATGGTGAGCTTCATTCCAGGTATTTCAATCTATATTTTAAACTTTATTGCACTATGTTATTATTTTTATTTACAGGTACTCAGAAATGAATGTGAGATTTTTTGGATAACTACGGATTTCTATCACCTTTTTAAACATTATTTTTTCCTTTTAATTGAAGAACTATCACATCACTCACACTTAGGATCTTCACAAAATTCTTTTGGAGTCTTTTTTGGAGTTTTTAATATATTTTTTACATTTTTATATTTTTCACACTTTTTGAGATTTTTTTGATTTTTATTATAATATTTTTGGACGTCACTAAGCACGAGTCACTTTCTAGACTGCTTTTTGGTTCTACACTCACTGTTCACAAGGAATATCACATATTTGATTAACTTTTATGTGATGAACTTTTATTAGACATTAAATATCACACACTTGATTAACTTTTATTAGACAATATTAGGTCTCATATTAAGTTTTTATTTATGGGAATTCATTGAAACTATATTCATTCATTTATTGATTCATGTGGATTATGAAATATTAATCACTATGATAATTATCTTGATTGTTTAGTATGGAAATTCCAAGTTAAATCCATATCTGTGTTATCTATGTATTTATTTTAAAAGTGTTAATTGTTTGATCATTGTATTTTATCAATTTTCATCCCCTGTTATACTCTGAAGTCAGGGTTATTTTGATGTTATTCACAGTATCATGAGTCACAATGTTCAATTAAGGTGTTTAATTAATTTGTTTGCTTTAATGTAATTATTTGAATATGCATTCATTGATTTATGTATATTATGTTTTAGATTGTCTTGAAAAATGCTAGATATATAGCCGAAACGTCAACTGACATGTTTATGATGAATTAAATTAAATAAAAGTTTTTTCTAGTTTTTTCTATGATTTTCAAGTCCTGTGAGTGTCCTTACTTTTGGAGATGTTTTGTATATTGATGGAGGAGCCACCCAGGCAACGGATTAACTAAGGCTTGGGGAGTGGGTGCATTAAAAATTGATCATTATTTATATATATATATATATATATATATATATATATATATATATATATATATATATACTGTATATATAAAATTTAAATAATATATTTATGTTTAAAATAATAAAATGAACAATCAAAAATAAACACATTTTAAATTATACACAGTACTTAAAATAATATGCATTACACGTGACAATGCGTATAATTTTAACATAGGATATAAATGTAGCAACATAGGTCCTATAGCTATAATAGGAAGTTTTTTTCTACACTTTATTAGTTAGGTAGATTTCAGACATTACATAGGTGTAGGCGTTCTGCAGGAGTTAGCCAGGCGTTCCTGGGGGAATATAAGGAAGACATTACGTAAGTGTAGGCAGTCTGTGGGAGTTAGCTTGGCGTTCCAGGGGGAGTTATCTGGGCGTTCCAGGGGGAGTATGACATAGGTGTAAGCGTTCTGTGGGAGTTAGCCAGACGTTCCAGGGGGAGTAACCTGTACTTTGATTTGGATACATCGCCAGCAGTGAGATATATTCTAATCTCTGAAGTACAGGTTATGAGTAGGGTGTCAGCCATGTTTGTCTCACCACCTTTTCAGTGGGAGACTTTACAGTGTGAGGAAGTTGGTGTTGGTTTAGGGAAAGTAAGGTCACACAGACAATATTTGAAGTGTTTCGACACAGAAACCGTGTTTGGTTTTTAGTGAGCGCACTGTCTGCGATGTGTAGAAACACTTCAAATATGCCCCCGCCTGCAAAAAGTGCAGACAAGTGGTAATGTTTAGCTGACGTAGCGCTCCCCATTATATCCTATGGGAGACACATTGCCACTCGCGGCACTTTGTGGGTCCGCCCTCCTTTTTAGAAAATATTGACAGACCGACGGACTGCGAGGCTGACGAGACCAGAAAGGCAGTTTCTCATCGGGCTGTTGATGCTTTGAAATATCAGGGCCTAAGAAAGAACATGGTCTGGGTGAGCATACACAGTAGGGGTGTATTGCTATATATTGCTACATTTTCTCTGTACATGGTAAATGTGTTTTGTTTTCAAATTCCAAAACTTTATTTGTATTGTAAACTGTAATATATCTGAACATCTAGGGGACGATAATCAAAACATCGCCAGCATTTAGAAAAATCATGTGAAACCATTTTTTTCAACATTATATTGTAATGTAGGTACCCACATGGTGAGCCTAAAAGAGGCTGGATTGCATCTAACAAGATTAAGACATTTGACACTGCAACATTTAAAACTGTGATTGCTTGACTCTTGCAGAAGCTCATTTATACATCTGCCCCTAACTTGCAATAGCAAAGGAATTAAGCTAAACATATTGGAGGATGTTTCAAGGGGTATGTCCCTTGTCTGTAAAACAATACAAACTTTGCTATCAAAAGAGCATTTTTAACGTGCGTTTAAACAAATATAATGATTTTTGGTGGGAGATGCACCGTTGTTGATATATATATATATATATATATATATATATATATACACACACTGTACTGCAATGCCCTTTTACAGTTTCTATTAAGCACATTTCCTTTCGTTTGCGACGTTTAGGATAAAAAATAAAGATATATATATTCATTTAACATACAAAGTCTTATGAGACATGGGGATATAACATATCGATAAACCGTTTAGGCGTTTCTACGTCTCCCTTTCGGTCGCCTAGTGACCCAGCCCAGCTCGGCTCACCAGGAAGTGGCGGTGCTTTAGCCGCGATGCATTGTGGGCGCTCCCTTTAGATCCAAGATGGCGGCCAGCAGGAGGCTGATGAAGGTAATGGGGGAATGGGACAGTTTTTTCATTCAAAATGCACGTTTACTATGGCAGGGACCCCGCTTGTAATAGCTGGAACAATCGCGGGACCTCGGACACGTTGTAACGCGGGGCAATTCAGTCTCGAGAAAAGGCCTCGAATCCCCGGCCTCGCGGCACCCTCCCGTCCCGGCACACCCTGTCCTGGGGGAGGGGGCCTGGAATGATAGACCGGTTTGTCCCCGTGTCCGATGCCAAGAAGTGCAATTTGAGCAACCCGACTGCTAACTGAGAAGCGCGGG